>NC_044305.1:8177804-8777804 GCF_007474595.2 Lynx canadensis | reverse complement strand
CCGTCCCTGCCTTTCTTGTCTGCCCTGCCCCCCTCCCACCACACCCCGCATCTGTCACTGTCGCTGTCCCCTTCCCTGGAGATCGGTGTGCTGCACATTCAGCTGTCCAAAGTCTTCTGGGCCCATCTCCACCCAGAGCCAGCGATGCTGTAAACACAGCGGTAGGTTCTTCCAGAGAATCGCCATAAGTTCTTTTTGATTGTGCTGTCCAGCTCTGTTTGGCCCTCGCTGGAGATCAAGCATTGATTTTTTTTTCTGCTTTGCTTGCTCTCCGACAGCATGGTTTATATCGGAAAGGTCTGTGTCAGGAATTAGAGAATGTTTGTAACAATGGGGAAAAATACCCTAATATAGATATACCACTTGTGGGCATGCACTTTGACAAGTGCGGGTGAGCTGGAAGATGCTAGAAAAGCTCTGAAGTCATGGAAACATGTAACAGAGGCATTTGTTTTAATGACTCATCTCATTCCTTGAGCTCACCTTATCAAGTTGTAACCTCTGAATCTCTAAGTTCCTAGTTCAAAAATGCAGAGTCTCCTCTGTCCTCGTGTTAATTTTTAAATTATATATCATCGTAGAGAGGCCCTTGTGGTGCACATGATGAGCCATTTTCACATCTGAAATGGGGAATTATAACCGAGCATTAGCGATTGCTTATAAATCACCGCGAGCAAAGTGGCATCTGTAACCGCACGGTATGCGCTGGGGAGACATGCAATGCAGGAGAAAGGGGACTTGGAAAGGACAGGGTGATTTTCAAGAGAGGAGGCTGCAGGCTGCAGATCACAAATGCCTCGGTGCCAGTCCCCAGGACCCCGGGGGACCCGACCCTTTCCTTTGGCTTGCAACCATTTTTTATTTTTAAGTGGAAAATGTCTTGGCGGTTGAGAAGTGGTCCTAAGGCTCCCTGAGAATCAGCAAAAAGGCAGTAGGACATGTGAATCCGGGGAAGACGTGCGCGAAGTAACGTGTCCACCCTCGCTGGAGAGCACGGGAGGGGTTTTGTGGGTCAGGCTGCCTGGGTTTGAATCCAAGTCCCGCTGTTCCCTACCTCCCTAGGATGCAGGTTCTTTATCTCTAAGATGGGGATAACTGTCCTCCCTCGGGGCTCGATAGACAGGATTGCAGGAGACAATCTAGGTAATGCTTCAAGCCAACGGTTCTCAAACCTGAGAACCATCTGGAGGCCTTGCTAAAATCCAGGTGGCTCAACACATTCCCCAGAGTGTCGGATCCCTTGGATCTTGGGTGGGACCCGATCGTTTGCATTTCCAACAAATTCCCAGATGATAGCATCCAGGGACCACATTTTGAGACCCACTGCGTTAAGCCCAGTACCTGGCGTGTTGTGAGTGCTCTAAAAAAATGTTTGCTCATATTAGCTTTAAGTCAGTCTTTGCGCCTGTCTGACACAGTCCTGTGTGAGCAAGAACATGAACTCTACGGAAGGTCCCGGCTTGGTATACAAAATCAAGTGAGACCGAAAGGGTGAGACCATCCAGATTGTCGCTTAGAGGAGGCAACAGAGAGCAGAAGCTGGCAACCAGAGGAGAGAACCAAAATCCGGGGAAGCAGAAGGCAGCCCAGAAGTATACAGGAGTCTGCCGAGATCACTTATTAAAGGGATAGACATGGGGCGCCTGGGTGGCGCAGTCGGTTAAGCGTCCGACTTCAGCCAGGTCACGATCTTGCGGTCCGGGAGTTCGAGCCCCGCGTCGGGCTCTGGGCTGACGGCTCGGAGCCCGGAGCCTGTTTCCGATTCTGTGTCTCCCTCTCTCTCTGCCCCTCCCCCGTTCATGCTCTGTCTCTCTCTGTCCCAAAAAATAAATAAATGTTGAAAAAAAATAAAATAAAATAAATTAAAGGGATAGACAATATCACTTCAGTCGTCTCTGCTGTGTCAGGAGGAGTTTCCCATCTCAAGAGCCTTGATTGGCAGTCAGGGGACTAGGCCCTCCTCTTGGCTTCGCTTAATATCTTCCTTAACTCTGAAAAGATGGGCCGTAAAATTATTTTGGAAACAATCATTAAGACCGTTCAGCATGCTAACTCTAAATTGCATTTATCAGAATCTGTTATTTATAATCGACTGCAGACCAGGTCAAACTTAATTTAGTAAACCAGGGAATTTGGCAGTGCATCCAAGGATAGAGTGGGTTTCATGCGCGGATGAATCTTGGGTTCAAAGGATGGATGTCATTGGAACTTGGTCTTCCCTCATCGCTCAGCTCAGATCTCCTCTGCTTTGTCTTCATTTTCAGACAAACAGCAAGATTGCCTGGACCAGCACCAGGGTTCTAGTGCATCCCAGCTTAGGGGTGTCAGTAGAAAGAGTGCTGTTTACCAGGAATGCCATCTATGGAGACTGAGTTCAGTTGGCCCGTGAGGTCACAATACGTGTGAAGCAATGCCTAAGACTGGGAAAAATGGGATGTTGTCTCTTCAGCGTGGGTCAGGTGCACACTCCCGGAAGCACTGGGTGGGGTCGGCATGTTACAGCTTGGGCTGAGATCGGGATGCCCAGGGGGAATGTGGGGGCGCAGATGACTCTGAATCCAGCTCATCTTAGTCAAGCTTGACCTAGGCCATCCCTTCGCTGTCCTGACACCTACTAATTTTTCTTATTCTGAATGACAGTGGGTGGTCCCATTATCCCCCTGCTGTCCCCAGGCTTAGGATCGATGGACCTTCCTCTTTCTCTCCTCTTTCCCACCACTGTCCATTTCATCACTCATATTTTTATCGGACCTCCATACCACTACACCTGTTCGACCTCGGTTTCTACGGCCGTTCAGTTCACTGAAGCACACCCTATCTCTTGGCAGGACTCAACTCACCACCAGGCGCCAGTTTACTCGGCCCGTGACTGTCAGATTAAAAGTCCCAATTCTGACCTCACAGAGTAGTGACAAGGGCTTCCGTTTCATGAGTGTTTCTTCTGCCCAAGGGACCTCAAATACAGTCTTTCTGATCCTTATATTAACCATTCTCATCATTTAAATCTCAACTTCAACATCATCTTCTTCAAGGACTCTTCTCTGAAGATCTAAGTCAGGAGTCATCAAAAGCTTTCCATAAAGGGCCAGATAGGAAATATTTTCTGGGTCACAGCCACACAGTCCCTGTCACAACTACTCAACCTGCCCTTGCAGCGTAAAGGCAGTAATAGGAGATGTGTAAATGAAGAGGTGTGGCTATATTCCAATAAAACTTTATTGATGGACACTGACGCTTGAATTTCATATAGTTTTCATGCATCATTAAAAAGAAAAGTCATTCTTCTTTTGACTCTTTCAACCATTTAAAAATGTAAACACCATTCTTAGTTTATGGGCCCTGCAGAAACAGGTGGTGGGCTGGATTTGGCCCACAGGCCATAGTTTGCCAAGCCCTGATCGAAAGCCATCCAATGCTCTCAAATGCCTCTTTCCCATCACTTGATTTCCCTTATTAAATTTACAACTATCTGATAGTACGTTATTGTGTATTTTCTTACGTCTCAGCACCATACTAGGCCCCAAGTATATAGCAGTGAACAAATGGACCATTTCCCTCCCTTTGGGGGATCTTATAGAAAGAGAAAGACAAGAAACAAGAAAACAACTTAGTAAGCAAGATCATTTCAGGTCCCATGAAGGAAATAAAGTACTTAAGGGCCCGAATGGCAGTACTGTTCATTTACTTTGGGTGCTCTTCGAGGGGTGACATCTGAGATATGAAAGATTGAGGGAGCCAGTCCTGCAATGAATGAAAAGAGGATGTAAGACAGGGACAGCAAGTGCAAAGGCCCTGAGGCGAGTAAGGGCCGGGAGTATTGAGGGAAACTGAAAGAAGGCCAGTGTTGCTGGAACTCCGTGAGCTCAGAGAGAAATAGGTTTGAATACTTAGCCCAACTCAAATGTGCAGGCCATAGTGATGAGTTTAGATTACTCGGGGTCCATTAAGGGGATCTAAAGAGGGGGAGGGCATGATGCAGTTGGCGTTTCTAAAGATGATTCTGGCTTCCACGTGCAGAATGAACCACCTGAATGTGCACGTGAGGGTGCCTTCCTTTTCTTAACAGGAAGCTCCCTGAACATCTCACACGTGCAGCCTACACATATGAAGCCCCCAAGAAAAGCGCTGTGAAATTAATGCATTAATTAAAACCATTAACGCGGCATAGCTTTTTCTTGACCCCTTGACATCAAGGCTCTTTAGAGCCAGGTTCCTGAAGCAGGTCGATCTATATCATAAAATTCAAAAATTATAGCTTATAACGGAAAGTGACCTCCCATTACATGATGTGGCAAAACAAGCAAATTAATACGAGAGGCAATAAACGTCTAGGCACTAATGTGGCTTGGGTATGAAATATGTTCCCATTGCTTTGGGAGTACAGATTCAAAATGAGGATCAGATTACCCAGCGCCCATCGTGATGTAGCATCTGACTTCTAGCCCCAGCTGGGTTTTACATTCTTCCTCACCAGTCAGTCAACAGATAGTTTTGAGGATCCAGAAATGAGCAAGGCGGAGAGAGAGGGTCTCTACTCCTCCCGGAGCTTATGGGCTGGCTGGTGACGATGGAGGGAACCGCGGCCAATAGACCAAGGCGGGAACTCAATAGCAGAAGGCTACTTTAGAGGAGTGGGCAGGGAAGGTCTTTCTGAAGAAGTGACATTTTTGCCCAGGCCTAAAAAGTGAGGAGCAATCGATCAGCCACCGAGTCAAGGAAGGAGGACACCAGGCAGAAGGAACAGCATGTGCAGAGTTCCTGAGGTGGGAAAGGGCTGCGTGTGTTCAGAGCACTATCTTGCACGGCAGTCAGCAGATCTGTTTTCTCACAAGACCAGAGAGCAAACACTTGAGGCTTTGCGGGACGAGTAGGTGTGACTGAGTACCGATAAAGTTTTCTTTCCAAAACCAGGCGGAGGGCCGGATTTGGCCCACAGGCTGCAGTCTGGCAGCCCCGGGTCTAAGAGGATGGCATCTTGGGGGCAGCTTCCAGAAGCAGACCCTGGTATGAAGGTGCCTGGACCAGTCATTTCTTAGGAATGTGCCCCCCAGAGGAGACTGATAAGAGAAGGGGAGAAAGCCAGGCATGCGTGTGATTTCAGGGAAAGTCCCAGCCTCACTCTGATCCCACAGGGAGCTAGGTGGTCTTCATTATGCTCCCGGATTCGACCCCTCTGGAGACAAGGGCTGGGCTCTGGTGCCCTGACCTCAGTCCGCCATTGGTGAGGGCTCATCCCAGGGAGGGAATCAGCTTGAAGGCGCTTAAGACACGCTGCGCATGCAAAGCATGTGTGCCTGTCGGAAGGGAAAACACGCAGAAGGCAGGAGTGAGGCATCACTACAGTGCTGTCCTCAGACGGGCTTCCCTGTGTCCTGGTTCTCACCCCATCTGAGAGTGGGGATGAGTCCCGGCAGAAGCTCCTCGTTGCAGCCGGCAAATGACACAAATCACACGCCCCGACACAGGAACGCCACCTTCATACACGAGGAGCAGCGCACACGGCAGCCGGCTAACCATTCTGCATTTCTTCCTTCTGGCCTCCCGCCTGAAAGGAGCAGCTAGACAGCACATGCGGCTCGGTCCAAACTCTGGCACCTGTAGGTGGTGGCCCCCTCAGCAGGTTGCCGACCTTTTGGAGGTTCAGCTGGCAGATGTGAATTGAATACTGTCCATCTTGGAGCCCCCGTTCTGCCCTCGAGACTTGGCCCACAGTCAAACCTCAGTTTCTTCTTCCATAAAACGGGGCTAATAGCCCACGTAAAGCCTGATGGGAAGGTTAAATGAGAAAGAGATAAGGAAGCTCCTAGCACTCTGCACACAGTAGGCGCTCATTTGGTGCCAGTTACCACTCCCTCCTTGATTTGCACGAAAAGGTTGTTCATCTGTGTCTCTGATGACTTTTTTTTTTAATATGAAATTTATTGTCAAATTGGTTTCCATACAACACCCAGCACTCATCCCAACAGGTGCCCCCCTCACTATCTGATGACTTTCAACAGCCCAGTCTCCATATACTTGCTTTGGTTACCCCCCCCCCCGATCTCAGCTACAGACTCCTGGAGGCTTTTTGCCTTGTTCCCTGGACAAATCTTTCCCAGGACTGACCTGAGCCTTTCCGGATATCAATGCTGATCTCTCTCACTATCCAATCAACATTTACTGAGCGCTTATTATGTGCCAGGCACCGCTGAAGCCCCAAAGATACAGGCTTTAGTAACGAGCTAACGTTGAGTGAGTAGGTTCCCACGTATTCTCTCCTTTCAGCCTCCCAAATCCCCAGAAGCAGCTTCCATTCTGAATCCCCATTTTGTAGGGCCAAACACCGAATGTCACAAAGGTGATCATACAGTTAGGAGGCAGCAGAGCCAAAACTTGAACGTACTTTTGACCGACTCCACGAGCCAGAACACAGGCACTGTCCTGATCCCCCAAAGAAAATAAAGGCTGACTTACTGAACACATACGATGTCCACGGTCCTCTAGACCTTCTTATCTGATCATCATCCTATCCTTCCATGCCAGATGTGTCCCTGGAATCACCCCGTTTTGCCAATGAGGTACCCGAAACCCACAGAAGTTGTGATTTAACCATCACACAGCCTTAGTAGGGCTTGGGTTGAAACCCGAGTTTTGGGGCACTTGTGTGGCTCAGTCAGTTAAGCATCCAACTCTTGATTTCAGTTCAGGTCATGATCTCATGGTTCATGGGTTCAAGCCCCACATTGGGCTCAGCACTGACAATGTGGAGCCTGCTTGGAATTCCCTCTCTCCTTCTCTCTCTCTCTCTCTCTGCCCCTATCCCACTCACACTCTCTCTCTCTCTCTCTCTCTCAAAATAAATAAACTAACAACAAAAAAAAAAAAGCAGAAGAAGAAGAAGAAACCCCAGCTTTGTTTGATTCTAAGGCCTGGGGTGTAGACTTCTATGTTTTTTAAATTACCCCCCCCAAAAAAATGCAGAAATAAAATACTAAGAATGAACATATACGGTGAGCTGGCTATGTGCCAAATGCTGGGGCTGAGCACTTCTCTTCTTTGGCTCCTTTAAGCTTTAACCCCTGTGGAGTAGGTGATACTCTTATGCCCATCTTGCAGATGAAGAAATGGAAAGGGAGCAAGGTGACGTCCTTCATCCGGGCCACCCAAGCCTTACGTGACGGACGCACAATGCGATGGTAGATGAGCATGCCTCCCCCAGATAACTACGAGCAGCCCCGCTCCCACTTCAAGGAGGCTTCCCTGAGCAGCTGCCCGTGGCCCGGGCTCATGAAGAATGAAGAAAAGCTCCTACTCCCCTGCTGCATAGGAAGCGAAGGGCATGAGTGTGGCGTCATGATCCGCGTGGGGCGAGCAGAGGCGATGGGGGGAGAGGCCAACATGCACGCGGCCGTCGCCCGGGCTCGGTGTTCAGCTCCCGACCCGGGCGCCCCGGGCAGGGGCTCTCTCCTTCTCCCACTCCCTCATCCACAAGATCTCCGCCACTTGCGACAACGTGAGATGTGTAGCTTGGGCGTGTTGAGAGGCGAGCGCGCCTGTTCGGCGTCGCTTCTCGGGCGTTGGACCGCCTCCATCGTCTGCCCATCTTTTTCAATCTAATGAACTGCAACCATCAGTGCAACTTAAGTTGGGCTGTCTGTTCGTGCATAGTTAATATTAAAAATGTACTAACAGTGTGGCTGAGAAATCAAATTATGCACATAAATATGCTGGCATAGCAGAGGCGGCGGCAGGAGCTGAAGTTAGCAACACTGATGCCAGTTCACATTTGCAAATCTCCCGTCAATCTGTCATTAAACATGTTATCAAATGATGATAAGTGTATGCTTCTTGCTTGCATTGGTGAGCCGATTCCCGATGTTGATGCGCATTAATGGGATAATACGCATTAACATAGTTGTGCTTGGATGAACACAAAACATTTTTTATCTGTCTCAGTTTGTTTCCCCCTGTGGCCCCCAAGTAAGTGTTTTGTGTTATCAAATTGCCAAAAAACTGGGAAAACATATTACTTTTAATTAGCAAACCTTGTTGGTGGAGGGGTTTTTTTTCTCCCTAGCCCCCACCCCTCCATAATTCCTGTGTACTGGCAATAAAAGAGAGACAGAGAGAGAGAGAGAGAGACAGAGAGACAAAGAGAGAGAGGACCTCCACTGTCTTCTTTCAGTAAAACGATTAATGTCAGAAACTCAGAAGCTGGCAATTATGCTCTGTCTTAATGCACTGGCCTTTCATCTGGGGCCCTCGCTCTTGACAGGTCTGATCGCTTCAGTTCAGTGATATGAAAGGCAGCAGAGGAAATGATCGTAGACATCCCGGGTCCGTCACGAGGGCCAGCACTGAAATGCGGTCCTGGCTGTATAGCCTGACGCCTCTCAGTGGAGTCACAGGCGAGGGAGACAGGTGACGGCCCCACGCATTGCCCAGACTTATGGGTGTCACAGTGCTGAGTGGGGAAGGTATAACTACAACCGTTTTCCCAAACTTGGGAGCTGAGAAAATGTGCAAACCCCCACAAAGTGAGAAACGCTCTATTAAGAAGCCAAGCGATGTCCTTTTCCCTGATGACCAGGCACCCGCTCGATCACAAAGATAAACGCCAATGTAGACATGGATTTTGTGTTGCAGTATTCATCAGAAGTCTGTTATCCCGGTGACCCAAGATAGAACTGGATTAATTGTTTTATCCGAATGAAAGTAACACTTAGGAATTCTTGAATGAATGCTCAGGGCCTCGTGGTCCAAACGCTGGGCCAGTTCAATATCTGAGAAAAGGTGCTGATGCCCAACTTGCTTCGTGAAATGGTGTCCTGACACATCAGGGCTCTGTGCTTTCACAAGAGCTCTGCCCGCACACCTTTGAGAGTTGATTAATCCATTCATTCCACATGGATGTATCGGACACCTACTGTGTGCAGACAACACTGTGGGCTCAGGGAGACCCATAAACATGATCTCTGTCCTCATGAAGCACACGCTATTGGGGAAGAATATATATATATTTTAAAGTCCCTACGCAACGGTTAATTGATCTCCATTAATAAAAAGTGTAAGTGGGGGAAGAGGGGGTGTGATTAGTGTACCGTTGACTTCCCAAGCTCCACGGAAAGCATTCTCTGCCATTAATAATGCCAGAAGGTTATTGTGTTTGGCCTTCCAGGATCCTTGTTTACATGTGTTTTAAAATTAACATTGACTTCTTGCCATTTGGTTTGTTCCTAAGTGGGGTGAGCAGCGTATTAATGATTAGAATTATTGTTGCTGTTATGAATGTGCTAATTAAAAGGAAATTCTGTCACGCGGCTTTGTGAGGCAAGCGCGAACCTTTGCAGTTGGAGACGTTAGGACGGGGAACATGGAGAAGAAAGTGTGAAATCGTAAAGAAAAGATGGAGTTCGGGGTATAGGAAAGAGTTCTCAGGGCTCTCACAATCCTCTGTCGTTCATTACTTTGCAGGGCATCTCCCTACCCAGGACACGGAGAAAATCCACTTGTGTTTTGAGTGGGGATGTCCCCTTTTTGTTTTCTTTGTCTGAGGCTGGAGAGAGCTAGCGCCTCTGGGACCTGAGCCCTAGGGACATCTTGTCTTCCACAAGTTCATTCAGATATGTAACACTTCTGAACTGAAAAGCAGGTGCCAGACTCTTGGCTGGACATTGACGATGCCAACAAGACCATTTACCGCCCCTCCCTTGAAGGATGCATGGCATGGGGGACAAGGAGAAGTGAATGCACAATTTCATTGCCTGAGCATGAGCGCCATGATGGGGGCCGTACAGGTACCCATGAGAGGGGCACTAAACGCCACCGGTAGCAAGAACAAATTCTTTCTTTACACCATCAATAAGCATTTATTTAGAATATCCAACATACTAAACTTCGTCAGAGGTCAAAATGGATGTAATAATCAGAAGCGCTTGTATTTATTGAGAAATTATTTGGCACTTGACCTCCACCAGTACAGACCCTGCGTTCATCAGAATATGAGCCAGGACCTGGCTCCTGAAGGGTAGGCATTCACATGCACATATGTGCTGACTTCCCAAGAATTGTAGTTCAGATGTTGGAGACTAAAGGCGAACAAGACAGGTGTAGTGCACAGAGCACGTGTGTCCCAGAGCTGGGTTCAGAACCATGAAACTGAGCCCAGTACCTCTCGCAGAGTGAGCAACGGTTGCTTACCTGTCAAATATCCCAGAAGAGAAGATGTTACTTAATTGTCTACAAGGTTAGCAAACTTGCCTCGAAACTGGCAGGAAGCTTGGAAAATACTGAAGGGTAGCTCTTCCAGGAGCTGTTTGGTGGCATTTTGGATTTCCTACCCTTCTGAAATCATTTCTATGTGCCAACGTCACTTCAACAACAGATAAAATTCATAGGAGGTGGCAGCAGAAGTCATTCTTTTATCAATATTTTTCTTATTTGGGGCGCCTGGGTGGCGCAGTCGGTTAGGCGTCCGACTTCAGCCAGGTCACGATCTCGCGGTCCGGGGGTTCGAGCCCCGCGTCGGGCTCTGGGCTGATGGCTCGGAGCCTGGAGCCTGTTTCCGATTCTGTGTCTCCCTCTCTCTCTGCCCCTCCCCCGTTCATGCTCTGTCTCTCTCTGTCCCAAAAATAGATGAACGTTGAAAAAAAAAAATTAAAAAAAAAAATTTTTTTCTTATTTTACCTAAACCATTAAACCTGAACCCTTAAAGCTTCGCATGACTTTCCGCCATTTTTTTTCCTCCAAGAGTATTCCAAAATGGAAAAACTTATATTCTACCAAGAATCTTTCAGATATTCTCCCTTCATTCGTTACAGCAGTCTGCAACCTTTTATCTTCAAGCTCCCTTTTGTGTGGCCATCATAAAACCCCCTCCAGCCATTCCCAGGAGACCAGCCATAGGAAGCTGTTGTAAACATGATGTAAACATGATGTAAAAAGCTGTCGTTAGATTTGTAGATTTTCTCCCATGTCAAATGCAAGTTGCTGATGAACATGATTTAGACTTACATTGATGTTAAGATTTCTGTTAAGAGAAACCTGTTTTTTCACATCCATATTTTTTTTCCAACATCTTTGATAATGAATAGTCTTGGGGTCTCATCAACAGTGGCCAAAAGGATCACTCATTTATCCGTTCAACATATTGATTAGGTGCCTACTCTTGCCAGACACTGTAGCAGCTTCTGGGAATTCAGCATCGAACAACACAGAAACACATCTCTGCTTTCAGGAAGGTGACACTCTAGTGGCGGAAGACAGATCATAAAAAATATATATCAGATGCCAGTAAGTACTACAAAAAAAAAAAAAGAAGAAGAAGAAGGACAGTATGGAGGGAAGAAAGTTTAGACAGGATGTTTAGGGAGGACTTGGCTGAGGAGGGTAACATCTGACCTGACACCAGAATACATTGGAGGAGGAAGCCATGTGGATATATGGAAGCTGGAAAAAGTGCCCATAATCGTAGAGACTAAATAAGTCATGAGAACAATTAATACCATGATCAAAGAATCATTGAAAATTGAGATGATCAAACATGTTCCAGTAAGAAAGACCATTAATTACAACCAGGGAATCAAAAGGCGATGAAATCTAAGAATTTTCTACATTGCTACTCCTTGATTATAACTTTCAACTGTGTCTTCTAGAAATTATACGAGGAGTTACAGATGACCTGAGAGTGACATTTTTTAATCTTGAGGGTTAGTTGCCAATGTATAAAGATGAGAGAAATTTAGGGGCGCCTGGGTGGCTCAGTCAATTGAGTTTCCAACTCTTGATTTTGGCTCAGGTCATGGTCCCAGAGTCGTGGGATCGAGCCCTGAGTCAGGCTCCTCACTGAGCAAGGAGCATGCTTAAGAATCTCTCTCTCTCCCTCTCTCCTTCTGCCCCTCCCCTGCTCATTCACATGTGCTCTCTCTCTCTCTCTCTTTCTCAAACTTAAAAAAAAGAGAAATTTACTTCCAAAATCCAGACTTTCAGCTTCTTTTGAAAAATTGGAAAAATTCTCAAAGGTGATCCCACATGTCCACATGGAATTAGCTGGAACAAAAGAGCATTATTCCCTTCAGACAGGATATGCTCCCTTCATTATATGGCAGCCACCAGCATTTCTTACTACCTTGCGCCAACCCACAGCCTTCCTTTATATTTTTCTGCTTACCTTCGGTAAGCTTTTAAGTTTGTGAATACAATTTTACAGGTTTATACTAACACTGCTGCTCATTTTGGTAGATTTGTGATTATTCAAACATGAACTTACATCTATCACTAAGTTTAAAAGTCCTCTGAACCAAGAGCTAAACTATTTGTTTATTTAACAAGCACTTATGTCGACTGTGAAATGTAATATGCTAGAAAATAGAGGTTCGGAGTAAAAACACAGACCCTCTTTTCATGGAGTTCATTGCGTATTGGGGGATAAAAACATAATTAGAATAATATACACCATAATTTCTTTTTTTTAATATGAAATTTATTGTCAAATTGGTTTCCATACAACACCCAGTGCTCATCCCAACAGGTGCCCTCCTCAATGCCCCTCACCCACCCTCCCCTCCCTCCCACCCCCCCATCAACCTTCGGTTTGTTCTCAGTTTTTAAAAGTCTCTTATGGTTTGGCTCCCTCCCTAACTTTCTTTTTGTTCCCTTCCCCTCCCCCATGGTCTTCTGTTACATTTCTCGGGATCCACATAAGAGTGAAACCATATGGTATCTGTCTTTCTCTGTATGGCTTATTTCCCTTAGCATAACACTCTCCAGTTCCATCCACATTGCTACAAAAGGCCAGATTTCATTCTTTCTCATTGCCACGTAGTATTCCGTTGTATACAGCATAATCTCTTAGCTATTCTTTTGTAAAACTTTAACCCAGTAGAGTTAACATACAGTGTTAAATTAGTGTCATGTGTACAATATAGTGATTTAACAATTCTGTATGTTACTCAGGACTCATCATGATAAGCGTCCTCTTAATCCCCATCACCTGTGTCGCCCATCCCCCAACCCCTTCCCCTCTGGTAACCACCAGTTTGTTCTCTATAGTTAAGAGTCAGTTGTGGGGGTTGTCTTTTTTCCCTTTTATTCGTTTGTTTTGTTTCTCAAATTCCACATATGAGTGAAATCATGGGATGTGTCTTTCTCTAACTTATTTCACTTGGCTTTGTACTCCCTAGATCCATCCATGTTGTTGCAAATGGCAAAATTTCATTCTTTTTTAGGGCTCGGTAATATTCCGTTATATATCTATACCACATCTTCTTTATCCACTCATCTAATAGTGGACACTTGGGCTACCTCCATAATTTGGTTATTGTAAATAATGCTACAATAAACATTAGGGTGCATATATATTTTTTCAAATTAGTGTTTTTGTGTTCTTTGAGTAAACACTTAGTAGTGTGATTACCGGATCATACGGTAGCTCTATGTTGAACTTTGTGAGGAAGCTTCATACTGTTTCCCAGAGCGGCTGCACCTGTTTGCATTCCCACTAGCAGCACACGAGGGTTCCTTTCTCTCCACATCCTCGCCAACACTTGTGGTTTCTTGTGTTTTTTATTTCAGCCATGCCCATACTGCATCCAAAACAACCCACAGATTTAATGCAATCCCTCTCAAAATTCTAAAATTTATATGGAACCCCAAAAGACCCTGAATAGCCAAAGCACTCTTGAAAGCGAAAAACAAAGCTGGAGATGTCACCATTCCAGATTTCAAGTCACACTATGAAGCTATAGTAATCCAAACGGTATGGAGCTGGCTCGAAAATATACCCCAGAATTTTAAAGTGCTTTTAACACTTTAACACCCATGGGGCGCCTGGGTGGCGCAGTCGGTTAAGCGTCCGACTTCAGCCAGGTCACGATCTCGCGGTCCGTGAGTTCGAGCCCCGCGTCAGGCTCTGGGCTGATGGCTCAGAGCCTGGAGCCTGTTTCCGATTCTGTGTCTCCCTCTCTCTCTGCCCCTCCCCCGTTCATGCTTTGTCTCTCTCTGTCCCAAAAATAAATGAACGTTGAAAAAAAAAAATTTTTAAAAAAAAAACACTTTAACACCCTGAGGTGTGTTACTCATTTGGTCTCTAGCATTCTGGGAGGGAGGAAACAGCATTGTTGGTTTTATTATCGGTAGATGCAGAAAGATGGGGACAGAGAGGTGAATGTGTGTGTCCAAGGTGACCCAGGCACCAAGGACAAAGCCGAGACCAGAGCTGTAGTTGATATCCACCACCAGAAGGTTCTGTTTTGCTCATTGTAACCTGTAAAGTGTTAACTTTTTGTCAGGGGTCAACAAACCCAGCCCACCGCTTGTTAGTAACTTAAACAAGTTTTATTGGAACGCGGCCATGCCGTTTCCTTACATGTTGTCTATGGCTGCCTTCCAGTTATAACAACACAATTGAGTGGGTGTGACAGAGACTATATGGCCCACAGAACCTAAAATATTTACTATATGTCCCCTTACAGAAAAAGATGGCCACCCCTTGCCCTATGTGTTCGATGCGTGGTAGGCGTAGGGGTGAGGGGATGGGGGAATGCCCCGTTGTCATGCCTCTCCCCCAGAACTTGAAAATTGAAGGAAAGCTCACCAGTCTGTAATGGGGGAAGCTGGCCATCCGTAAACATACCAGTCAGAAACACTAAGAGCAAAATGAGGGGTCCAGTCGGGAGACTCGGTTGTACATCCTGAATCTACACCAGTGGTCATGAACCAGTGGTTCTTGAAATCACCCAGTGGTCCAGAGAATCACACTTGAAGGCCACCCAGCCAGGACCCATGCCCGGATCAAAGCCAAGGCTGTGTCAGTAGAGCCATCCCTGCACCAGCAATGCACACAGACTCCTAGCCTATGCCACCTGTGTAGGACAATTGACCTTCCAGCCAGGAGCTCTGGAAGAGCTGCCTCTGAAACGCCGGTGGCTTTTATATCATCAGGATAGAGGCTACCCTGAGCCTGCATCCCCACCATATACCTTCTGAGTCAGAGCCTCCCATTGGTGCATCTGATGGATGGACCCTGGGGCCTGTGCCTACCTATCAGGTGCAAGAGAGGCTGGGAGGCATGTTCCTAATTTCTGTCTTGAGGAATACCTTCCTTCCAATCAAATTATTGAGATATCGACACTGTGACACAGACCGTGTCATTCGTTTTTTGAAGAGAACAGTATATGTCACAGAAGTATGGTCAGTATAATATTTTTTTTTAAGAAAACGAGGGACAGGTTTGGAATTTTCATCAGGGTGCAGCCAAAACTGTCCGTGAGAAAGGATATCTTTGACCACCAGACAGCGAGTGTCTGGCCGATAATGGAAAACGTCTCACTTATAACAATCTTACTAGCAGCAAGTACTAATTACTGAGGCTTTTGGTGCACTAGGCTAGGAGGTGAAAGTGTGATTATTGTCCACACGTTACGGATGATGAAACTCAAGCACAGTGGGCTGGTAAGTCTACCCTTGTAGATGATAGAGGAGAATTCAATGGGGAGCAGTTTGTGCCTTAAATCTTCACCTTGGCAAGGAAGGAATTTTTGCCCATTAATTTGGAGCATTTTTTTTTAGTTTATTTATTTATTTTGAGAGAGAAAGAGAAAGGCAGCATGAGTGGAGGAGGGGACAGAGAGAGAGAGAGAGAGAGAGAATCCCAAGCAGGCTCTGCACTGTCAGCACAGAGCCAGATGCGGGGCTCAAACCCATGAACCGTGAGATCATGACCTGAGCTGAAATCAAGAGTCGGATGCTTAACCAACTGAGCCACCCAGGCACCCCTGGAGCTTTTCTGCATCCAGTAGCGAAGCAATCATGATGGCTTCTCTAGCCTCTCACGAGCTCTTACTGACGACCACCTGAGTTCCATCCCCGGGCCATAAATAAACATAAGCCACTTTCTGGCTAGAATTTGCTTTCCCACGCTGTATGTGGGCTAATAGTAGCCACATTCCCCAGCCCAGGAGCTGACAACTTATTGAGGGTGTATGTTACATCCGGGTCCGTGGCATTAGCTTACTTAATCGCCTCAAAAACCTTACTGTCCTTTTCAGACTGAGACTGAGTCTTCAAGAGCAGAAGTGATTTGGCCAAGGTCGCATAGCTAATAAGTGGCAGAGCTGGAATCAAAGCCACATGCGCCTGGCATCACATCCTTCCTATTTGTCCCCTCACAGACGTAGAATTAGGGGACACCTTTGGTTCATGACTCATCCTTACCATTTGGGCCATTCATAGTCAACCTGACTTGAATTGGGTTGGTAGGTAGTCTTAGCGATGCAATAATCATCCCTGAAAATGAAAGCAAGGACTTGAAATTCACATCCATCTAGCACCAAGCTCGAGCTCTTGAGTGCTAACTAGATGAGTATTTTTCATCGCTGTGGCATTTCTATACTTTTTCCATATAAACTAATACATAGGAACTCCAGAGTAAACTTGGACTCCTGCCCCTTGCCAGAAACAGGCAGCTTAGTCAGTGTTGGGTATTGTTCACAGTAAGTGGGCCCTACTGAGAGGCGTGAAGGGACGAGTCTGGATCTGAATCTGCCTGGTTCCGGATCCTACTCTGCCAGTTACCAGGTATTCGCCCCATGGAACGCTGGCAAATGTTTAATGGCTGGCTTTCCAAGGAAAACAAGCCTCGATCTGTAGGTTTTACCGATTTCTGTGGTGTAAGTTCTCTTACCTCGGGACGAGATGTGCCAAGACAGCTCTCGTGAGCTCCTGTGAGCTGGGACAAGCTGGGTCTCAGTGTGCTGGGAAGTCTCTCTCGCCTCCAGAGACTGGGCGTAAGGCGAGTATCTACCTCGAGGTTTGTCCGAAGGATTAATGCCAAAACGTGGGAAAGCAGCTAGCACCGTGTCTAGCCCTGTGTAGACTTTCACTCAGTAGCACGATTACTAGCAAGGGCTCTGTTAGATCGCTAGATCCCTAATGCCTCTGCCTCGATTTCATTAACTTAAAAATAGTATGAAAATACGTTCCCTGCCTCTTTTCACATTACTCTAAAGATCCAATGAAATAATCTACATCAACTGCTTTGGAAGGTTACAAGCTCATTAAAAAAAAGAAAAAAAGAGTAATTTTATGAAAATCAAGTCAAAACCCAGAGAATGAACTCTTGCTAGGCAAAACTTACACAATGGAGTCATAATTTTTGGTTCTTTCCTAACTATGTTTTTCTTGAGTTTTCAGGCGCTTCTCACTTCCTGGGGCTAATTCTCATTTAGAAGCTGTTGACTTGGGAGAGGTCTGGAAACTCACCAGCTCAGTGAAACATTCAGCCCATCAAGAGGTTCTGAGAGTCTCTTGGGTTTAAATCCTTTTTATCTTTTAGCTCGCAATCCTCTAATCCGTTTTGTGAGGAATCTTCAATTATCCCCTGTTTTTAGTCCCTATTGCTCGTTTCCCTTTGAAAAGCGGGATTTCCATCATGTCTTAGAGGCGAAGGCAATAGAAAGTCTTCCTTCAGCGAAGCCACATTTGTTGCATAAAGATGCCAGTCATCTCTGTTCCTTGAGTTTCCAGTGGGGCATTCTCTTCGATTTGCTAGACTGTTTGCTCAGCCCTCTCTGTGATCCTGGAGAATGCAATATTCAGACTAGAAGCTTGGCATCTTCCATGTAGCACCCTTCTGCTTCGCCACTGGGTTTGGGCTCGTCCCCGTTCCTCCATATGCGAATAGAAATGCTTGGTGAATAGTTTGCCGACCCAAATCCATAGACTGACACTAAAGGTCACAGATCATGTCCATCCACAGGCATAGCCAGACCTCTGGCTGGCAGGGCAGCACCGTAGTTATGAACGTGTTGTGTTCTGCCGTTCAAAATCCTCCAGACTACATCTTGCCCCTGCATCCCGCTGGGCGTGAGTCCTGGGTAAACTACGTAGGCTCTCGGTGTCTCTGTTTTTCCCATAAGAATGTGCATAGTAATTAATAAGACCTGCATTGGGGGGCCTAGGTTGTTCAGTCGGTAAGTGTCTCTTTTGGCTCAGGTTGTGATCTCATGGTTCATAGGTTCAAGCCCCACTTTAGGTTCTGCACTGACAGTACAGAACCTGCTTGGGATTCTCTCTCTCTCTCTCTCTCTCTCTCTCTTCCTGCCTCCTCTCTCTGCCCCTCCCCCACTCAGGCTGTCTCTCTCTCAAAATAAATAAGTAAACTTAAAATAAATAAATAAATAAATAGACCTACATCGAGGTGTAGTCAAGAAAGTTCAGTGAGTTAATACATATATTAAGGGTTTACAATGTATCCTGGCTGACACTAAAGAAAAAAGAGTGTGTGAGCTATTATCATCATAAAGCAGTGTTTCCCTAACTTCACTCAACAGAAATTCATACTTTTTGCCATATCTGCATACCCCCTTGGGCTCTCATTTACTTATGTACACACTTTTATTATAGAGGAGATTTAAAAAAAAATTTTTTTTAATGTTTTATTTTATTTTTGAGACAGAGAGAGAGCATGAACGGGGGAGGGTCAGAGAGAGAGGGAAACACAGAATCCAAAGCAGGCTCCATCCAGGCTCTGAGCTGTCATCACAGAGCCCAACACGGGGCTCGAACTCACAGACCATGAGATCGTGATCTGAGCCGAAGTCGGAAGCTCAACCGACTGAGCCACCCAGGCTCCCCAAGAGGAGATTTAATTAATCACTAGCCTCAACTGAAAACCCATATCACTTGCCCAAACAAGGAGCTAATGGCAAAAAAAAAAAAAGTAGATAGACAGACAGAAAGACAACTAAACAATATTGTTACATCTGACATCTGCCTGGACCCTGACGCCTGCCTAAGTCTTGAAGCTGAGCTCTGTTCAGCCTTTGCTGTGATAAAGGTTAGAAAGTGTTAGTGAGGGGTTAAATCCTTGAACTTGAGACTTGAACTGAGACTTTCTTCTCAGGAAGGAGTTAGAAGAAAATCTAAAACAGAGCTGCCTTTCATATTTCTGCTTTTTTATTGCTGACTTGATGCACCTCCTAAGGCTTCTCACACACACCCAATGCTGTTAGGCACCCCACACTTAAGTTATCATGGGGCTGCAGGATTCATTCCCACCCAGTTCTGTGATGACTGCAAAAAAAACTCCGAGTAGTTTGATGGGTATTATTCTTGAGGACTGCTTCTCCTCTCAAGCCAGTTCTCATTATCCAGATGTCCCCTCTCCAAATTTAAAAAAAAAAAAAAAAAAAAAAAAATGGTCCGCTTTCTTCCTAAGTTCTTCAGATCGAGGTCTGGGTTCACATCTCCTCTGAAGTCCAGAGATTGATGTCTCGTTGGGGAATTTGGAATTGGCTCAAGGCCTCCCCATGCTGAGCAGCCCACCTCCGGACTCAAGGAAAAGATCAGACGTCAGTGTATGTTATAGGAATGGTGTGATCATGTAGTTTAGTTGCTGTAAAGTTTTATGATTAAAAGACTACAATCAGATAGCATCGTCGCCCAACATGCGATGTGCCTGCAGTATTTAAGAATTAAGCTCCTGGGGCGCCTGGGTGGCGCAGTCGGTTAAGCGTCCGACTTCAGCCAGGTCACGATCTCGCGGTCCGTGAGTTCGAGCCCCGCGTCGGGCTCTGGGCTGATGGCTCAGAGCCTGGAGCCTGTTTCCGATTCTGTGTCTCCCTCTCTCTCTGCCCCTCCCCCGTTCATGCTCTGTCTCTCTCTGTCCCAAAAATAAATAAACGTTGAAAAAAAAAAAATTTAAAAAAAAAAAAAAAAAAAAGAATTAAGCTCCTTCCAATGAAGCACTGGGTCGTTGTCTCCCACATGGATCGGTACCCCCCGTGGGGCGAGGAGCTCTATAAACAACGGGGCCACTGGGTTAGCACTTCCAGGGAAAGCCCCTCTCCAGTCCTTCCCTCCCACACTCCCTGTTTCTGAAAACTTGGGCCCTGAACTACCTTTGCCCTTTATCATAACTCAGGTTTGTTCTGTTCTTCCACAGTCTGAGGTGAAAGCCATCTTCCTAGATATTCCTTTATATTCCTGGCCCAAGGTTAAGGCTACAGCGATACCAACACAGACATACAACTCTTCTCTCTTCCCTGCTCAAGGCAATTGCAAGTTTTGCAGTCACTCACGTTTCTATGCAAGCTTTGGATTTTTCCCCCAAGCAAAGTAAATGAGAATTTCCGCAAGGCCAGGGACCCCACCGCAAAACGGACTTCAGAGTCTGATTATTAGACATATGAGAAAGATAAAGCACAGAGAGGAAATGATTCACTCAAAGGAAATGCGGGGTCTTCGATTCCCAATCCATTTGGGACAACTCCAGACAACTCCAAAACAGAAAAAGGCACGTGACGTTAACATCCCCTCTATAACACCCCGTCCTATGACCTCTAATGATTTAGCGATACTGGCAGTTTGTATCAACTTATCTCAAGAGTTACCATGTTCTTATAATCTCCTCCCAGTACAATGGAATTCAGTGTACTTCAAGAAACAGCAATAGTTGGGGTGCTTGGGTGGCTCCGTCGGTTAAGCGTCCGACTTCGGCTCAGGCCATGATCTTGCGGTCCATGAGTTACAGCCCTGCGTCGGTCTGTGTGCTGAGAGTTCGGAGCCTGGAGCCTGCTTCCGATTCTGTGTCTTCCTCTCTCTCTGGTCCTCCCCCGTTTGCACTCTGTCTCTCTCTGTCTTTCAAAAATGAATAAAGGTTAAAAAAAAATAGTAAAAAAAAAAATAAGAATGATGTCAGGAAATAAATTCACTGTGAATGATAAAAACCTCAAATCCAGAAACTTTAGGGCAAAATAATTCAATGAAAAAAGCCACGGAACTTTGATACGATCTCTAATCTGTTGACCACAGTATTACTTGGGCAAGTCATTGCCAAGGAGTCCCAGTTTCAATAACTGAGTTTGAACCTAGATTCCATTACTTATTAACTGTGTCCCTTGAGCCAGACGTAACTTATCCAAGCCCCTGTTCACTCACCTATCAAACAGAGACAGAAACAGGATCTACTCCCTAAGGCTGTTGTGTGGGGTAAATGTTCTCATCAGATCTGTGCCCGACACACTGAAAACATGAAATATTGTTTGGAATTATCATGTGACCTATTTAAACATCCATCAACCTTGGATCGTCTCCTGTGGAATTTAATGGCTTCTTACCTACATGAGAGGATTGGCAATGACCTTGCACAAAACGTTAACCCTAATTCTTATTCTTTTCTTCCAAGATAGGCAAGTTGGAGAAATCATGTAGCCATAAAGGAATGTCTCAGGTGAATGGGGCTCCGGCTCTGTTTCTCCAGCCTCTTGCCACCACAGTCATATCATGCATGATCTTCCTCCTTCGAGTGTCATTCACAACCCCAAATCTGCAACCTCACCCCCTTTTCTTCCAATAAAGAGATCTTTTATACATTCAGAGAGACAAGGGTTTTTTGGGGTTTTTTTTTTGAGAACCCACCATATGCCAGGTACTCTGCTGTGCACCAGGACATCAAAAGTAAACAAAATGAGCTCTCACGTTCCTTACGTTCTAGAGGAAAGAGGCAGAAAAAGCAACACACCAACAAAAAACACAAGATCGTTTCTGGGGGTGCCGTGAAGGATGTCAGGCATCGCCATGATCGGGAATTAGTAAGTGGCATGGATTAGGGTGTGGCTGCCTTCATAGGGTCATCAAGGGAGCATCTGAAGAGGTGAGACTTTGGCTGAGACATAAGCAATTAGAAAGCACTAGCTTCAGAGATCTGGGGAAGAAATGTGGCAGGCAAAGGCAAAAGCAGGTTTCTTTTTTTTTTTTTAAGTTTATTTATTTTTGACAGAGACAGAGAGAGACAGAGCACGAGCTGGGGAGGGGCAGAGAGAGAGGGAGACACAGAATCGGAAGCAGGATCCAGGCTCCGAGCTGTCAGCACAGAGCCCGACGCGGGGCTCGAAGTCACAGACTGCGAGATCATGACCTGGGCCGAAGTCGGACGCCTAACCGACTGAGCCACCCAGGCGCCCCAAAAGCAGGTTTCTGATACAAGAAAGGGCTTGGCTTGCTGGGGAAACAGAAAATGGGGCAAGGGTTGGGGTGAAGAGGGTGAGGTTGAGAGCAGGGCAGACATCTGAGTACAGGGTCATGCAGGCTGCCAAGAGGGAGGCAACAGAAAGGCATCCAAGAGGTGTGAGCCCCAGGGAGAAGGCGTCGGACTAACGTCCAGACACTACTGAGTGAGGAGAACAGTGGAGTAATGCAGTTCAGAATCCAGCCTCTCTCTGCTTAACGCCAAAGAAATAAATTGCATGTTTTAGTCCTTAAAAAGGATTGCTCTTGTCCAGCACTTACTTTTGTCTCCTTCTTTTTTTTTCTAATTTTCTTGTTTAATGTTCATTTATTTTTGAGAGAGAGACGGAGTGTGAGTGGGGCAGGGGCAGAGAGAGAGGGAGACACAGAATCCGAAGCAGGCTCCAGGCTCCGAGCCATCAGCACAGAGCCCAACACGGGGCTTGAACCCACGAACCATGAGATCGTGACCTGACCTGAGCCGAAGTCGGACGCTCACCCAGGCGCCCCAACTTTTGTCTCATTCTTGAGACGTGCATGATGAGCCTCTGTCAAGATGAGAGCCTATATATCCCAAGAGATTTTGTGGGAGTCAGTTTCTGGCTTATAAACAGGCTCTAAGAGTCTCCTAACACCTGTGAACTCCCGGGGTGGGCAAGGAAGTGTGGAGCCTGGGCATCAACTTATTCCTGGGCAAGCCCCCAACTGAAAAGACGATGGACAGCTACCTGTACCCCATCTGGTCCCTTAAAGAGATCCGCCATGCCCTATTTTGTGACAGAACTGCAGTGTTTGAACTCAACTTGAAATAGTAACACTAATGGGATCAAGCAAAAGTGAAAGCAGCTAATCAAAGAATTCAAATCCCTCCTCTCAAGATCTTATGTCCAATAACTTGAACTGCTATTTCCCCTTAAGTTATAGGGCGCCTGGTGGCTCAGCCGGTTAAGCATCCAGCTTCCGCTCAGGTCATGATCTCACAGTTCATGAGTTCGAGCCCTGCATCAGGCTCTCTGCCGTCAATGCAGACAGAGCCCACTTCGGATCCCTTGTTCCCCCTTCCTCTGCCCCCCCCCCAGCCCATTCTCTGTCTCTCTTTCTCTATCAAAACAAAAAAAAAAATTATAACGACTCCTTGGCTTTCCACATAAGGCATTAAGTTCTATATAACTATTATACGCAAATCCCACATAAAAATATATCCCACATAGATATCGTGGATCTGATTCCCTTCAAAAAACTCAACTTAGGAGAAGCCGTCTTTGGCCTTTGGCTCAATGCAGCAAGCAAGCTCTCAACACCGAAGCTTGAATTTTGGCCGCATGTCCTTATTTGCTGGTAAACATCGGAGGATTCAATTAAGCGACTACAATTTGAGAGTTCGTCCTTGGACAACTTAATCCTTGCACCATAATCCCCAGATTCTAGAGTTCACCGGCTTCTCAACAATCTACCGAGCTCATCAGACGATGACACGTTGCCCGACGTGATTGCTTATTTTTATTCTTGAAAACTTGGAAAACTTAAAAAGTAAAATAAAATAGAATTTAAAAATGAAACTCAAGCGTGTTTTCCTCTCCAGGGTTTATCTTCTTTACTTCCTCCGTGCTGTTCATCTAATTCTCTGCCAGGGGAGGATGGCTGCAACCCAGCCACACACACAGACGTGCCAAAGACTCTTGCGAATCAAGTGTGTATTTCTCTCGACAACAAAGCCAGCAATTTTCAGATTTTCATTAAGTGCAGCCCCCAGCGAACCCTCACTACCTGTTTTTAGTACCTTCCCCCAGACTTGCACATTTTGGAAGATTCTATGGCATTGTTTCATAATGATCTTTGGGGGGGGGGGGGGGGGGAAAAAGGCATAGCAATGTCAAACCTCAGGTTGTGTTTAAGAGGCCTTCAAGTCAGTACCGATTCAGGATCCGCAAAATCACTAAAGCACTTACCTCCCAATGTAGGCCTTTTAAGGTCAGAAATATCATAAAATCACTCAGGACATCTTGTTCTGTTCGAGTGCCTTTTCATTTTCCTACCCTAATGGCAGTTACTCAAACTTCTTGAGAAAGGCAACGTTTGATGCTCACCTGGAAGAGATTTTCTTGACAAAAGACTTGAAGTGTTCCTGTTTTCTTTCTTTTCTTCTTCTTCTCTCTTTCTTTAATCTGAAACTTCCTATTTTTTTTTAAATTTTTTTTTCAACGTTTATTTATTTTTTTTGGGACAGAGAGAGACAGAGCATGAATGGGGGAGGGGCAGAGAGAGAGGGAGACACAGAATCAGAAACAGGCTCCAGGCTCTGAGCCATCAGCCCAGGGCCCGACGCGGGGCTCGAACTCACAGACCGTGAGATCGTGACCTGGCTGAAGTCGGACGCTTAACCGACTGCGCCACCCAGGCGCCCCGAAACTTCCTATTTTTTGATCCTTCCTATGTAAGATACGAGTTATTCCCACCCCCCCCCCCGCCCCGTCTTCTTTTTCTCTTAAAATGAGTGGCACCTGCCTGTGTCGGTATGATTTTGGTGAGTGAATGAACATAATTAGCCTCAAATCAGCTCAACACGTCAGTCAACGTCATTAGCTGGGCAAACATTCTAATTTCAAGTACGCAGCTGAGAGTCTAACGGCTGAAACCATAAGCCAGTGCTCCTTGGGGATTTGCAAAAAAGACAAGGAGAGAAGGGGTCAAGAGTAGGCATTTGTCCTCATTATATCCCGGGAGGAAGGCATAGTGGATTGTTTTTGTGGATGACACAGCCCTAAGGGTACCAGGAACCATAGACAGTGATTCCCAAGAGAAAAAGAAGTAAATATCAGAAACAATGTCACATAGCCGATAGAATATGCACTTCAAAATCAATGAGACCGATTTCAAATTCTTTGTCAATGACCGTGTGACCTTCAGCAGGCCCCTTACCCTCTCTGAGTCTTATTTTCCTCAGCTATAAAATGAAGATTAAAAAATACCTATCCTGCTGGTTTTCCAGGAATATTAAAAATTCAGTAACGATGCGGTGCCTGGGTGGCTCAGTCAAACATTTGTCTCTTGATCCCAGCTCAGGTCTTGATCCCAGGGTCATGAGTTCAAGCCCCATGTTGGGCTCTGCTCTGGGCATAAAGCTTACTAAAAAAAAAAAAAAAAAAAAAAAAAAAAGATTGGTAATGATAGGGGCACCTGACTGGCTCGGTCGGTGGAACACTCGACTCTTGATCTCGATTTTGTGAGTTCGAGCCCCACGCTGGGTGGAGAGATTACTTACAAATAAAATCTTTTCTTTTTACATTCAGTAATGATATTCTCAGGATGCAGTAGTAAATTCTCAATAAATGTTAGTCTCTGCCCATCCCCCAGGTAAAACAGAGGCTTGAATATTTATACCTGTAGGACAGCTCAACCGAGTGCCACAGACACAGGACAGTACGAGAGAGCCGATGGCACCTCACAAACAACAGATAAGCGTTTGCAAAAAGCGATGTTCTGTTCAGAGGGTGCCCCTTCCCTTCCCATCATTCCTTAGTTGCTTGGCAACTTTCATCCAGTCATCCCGAAAAGCAGTGTCACTTTCAACCCCCAACATCCAGATTTTTTTTTAAGAAGAACCTTTTATTAGGAGAAAATACACCTTTGTGGCGGTGCCATTTGAGGGAAGAAAAGTATACGTTTGAAAAGGCACCCCCCAGCCAACACGAATCCGTCTCTCATTTAGTACTCGGAGATGAGACCTATCATAATATTTAAGTCGGTTTTGAGAACTTTTCCTTCAAAAGGAAAAGGGGGAGAAAATCCACTGGTTGACTACCCAGGGAGGCCAGGAGGAGTTCAGTTACCATAGAGATTTCAATGCTGGCAAATGGTGCTGGGGAGCAGATTGGTGTCTGTTAATTTTTTTTTTTTTATTTGTAATTTATGTGTGTTGGCTCATTCTCCGGGCCAGTCCAGATTTTCCTGTTTACCTGCCATTCTGTGTGATGCAAGTGACGGATGACAGTGCCATGTTTCAGCCGTGTCTTCAATTTGTAAACATTATTGAGGGGAAGGAGGACAGCAGAAACACGTGAGGAAGCCCCCCACGCTTGGTTTTTGCCTGATGATGGCAAAGCGCTGCGGAGATTGTGCGGAAATTGCCAGGAGGAGAGAAGAGCCTTGCAAAATTCTCTACAATAATCTAGATGGTTCCAAGACCCATCTTGGTCTCTACAGAATCTGGTTTTGGGATGCCTGGGTGGTTCAGTCTGCTAAGCATCCGACTCTTGATTTCAGACCAGGTCATGACCTCACAGTTCATGGGTTTGAAACCCACATCGGACTCTGCAATGACAGTGCAGAACCTGCTTGGGATTCTCTCTCTCTCTCTCTTTCTGCCCTTCCCCCCACTTGTGCACACTTTCTCTCTCTCTCTCTCTCTCTCTCTCTCTTTCTCCCTCTCTCTCTCAATAGATATAAAAAAAATCTGGTTCTTAGAACTTCTTTCATGACTAATTACTATTGTTTGGCGAATGCTAAAAAATTAGAGGAAAGTCGGTCTGTCTTATCCCGTGGCAAACACAATCCTTGAAAATAAATGGTCTTTGCTGCCTCAACGGCTAAGTCATTGTCTTTCCAACAGTGCTAGGGTGCTGGGTGGGAGAGTGGATGTTACTGGTGTCTCCCAAGTCCCTCTTCACCTTTCCTAGGATTAGGCCCCAGGAAAACATCAGCCCCACTGGCAACTAAGTGGAGACAGTGCCATATTAGCAAGAAAGGAGTAAGGAGACTAATCCTTTAGAGACACCATCCCTTAGCCGCTAAGAAAGGCAAACCTTCGAGATGGGCTTCAGTTGGATGTCAACTAATAAATACTCATTTCCATAAAATTTAAATGAGCCCAGTAAAATCTACCTCTTGCTGTGAGGAACCCCATCTCGTTACTCAAAATAGCAGCAATGTCATTATTGGAAACCACACCCTCCACACCCAGGCGGTGGTGGTAGAGTCAGAAGCAAATGGCGCCCGGCCACTGCAGTGGAAAGAGGTAACCAGAACGCTTCCTGTTCTTCGATCCCCCCTACGACATGTACCTTACTTATAAAATAATCATCGTCAAATGCAGGGCTGCGTTTTGATTAGCCAAAAGACGCAACAAAGATTTCTTTTTCTTGGGCATACCTAGGCGACAGCCCAAATATTTAAATACCTAAACCTGCACGTGCGGTTGAAGAAAATTCAGACCTTTAGAGACCCACAGAGAAGGGCTGATTTACCGCCCTTGGCTGAGTTGTGCGTCCTCTTTGAATTTTAAATGACCTTTAAGCAATGATGAGGTCTGTCTTGTTGAGGCTTAATTGCTTAATTACAGAAGCCGTGTTTCGGTAGACAAATATTTCCCTTAAAACCCATCTTTTAATTTTAAAAAGACTTCATTTGATTTTAGGCAAAATTGGAAGCTGTTTTATATTTTCATCTCCCACAGCGAAACTGGAAAATGGTTTAAACCAACGCTGAGGCCAACTGCGTTTTTCCGTAAAGCTTGAGTCAAGTCTCAGGCAGCTGTTACCTAAAGTAGTCAATCGGATTGACATTTTTTCAGTCAGCTGAGCAACGCTCAGACTTCCACACCCTCTGGAAACCCAGAGCCCTCTTAAAATCCCTGGGAGTTTCCCAGAAACTTTATTTTTGTCACTTCTGGCTACAATAGGGAGGCAATATGGGGTCGTGATGAAGAGCTAAATGCTGGAATCATATTGCCTAGAAGGAACTGCTGAGCGACCTCCGTGCTCCCTCAGGTTACCCCATCTGTGAAACGGGGGAACCAGGTCCTACTTTATAGGCTTGTGGTTGGGATTAAATAGGGTAAACTTTTAAGCACTTCGAATAAGTCTTGCGGTGCGGTAAGTGCTCAATAAATGCCTGCCGTTATTAATTTTGCTCCTACTGTATTGCTTTTCGCTTCTCTTCGTAGTGAGCTCCACCATCACGTCCCTGGTGTTGACCTAAGTGGGCACAGTGCTTTCTCCAGAACGATTGCCCGTTCCCTACATCTCGACATGTTATAAGACAAACAACACAGTCTTGCAGTTTTTCAGTCAAGGGTGGAGGTGATCAGAGCAAATCATGTGATATTTCGCTGGGGAGTGCTCCCTATAAGCATCACACATATAGCCATGCCATAACAGCATCCTGCTCGGGACCTATATGATATTTGTAAATAACTGAAAAGTCCCTCTTGCCTTGTTTCTGCTCCTCACCATCTCCCTGCTCTGCGGAAAAAGCAAGACAAAACAGACTTCTGTCGTCATTTTGCAGACCTAGAACATTCTTGGCCCCAAACCCAAAGTCAGCCTTCAACTGTATTGACACAAGCAAAGATGTTAGTGAATTTTTTCCAATGCCCATGATAACACCTCCGGGACCTTGTTTGTTTCTGCCCCGCCCCCTCCGTCTGGGTAACAAAAAGGGAGGCCATGACACTGTGTAAATTAGGCTCTGCCTCCCCCCACCCTCCCCCCAGAAGGCCACAGTCTGCTCCGGTTTTGAATGACGAAGGTTCGTTTCTTGCCTTCCTTCCTGGTGCAACGGTCATTTGGCTTTCTGGGTAGCCGAGCACCTGCCCTGGGACACCCCAAACCACCGCAGACAGAAAAGATCCAGCAGACACCTGAGAAACACTCCTTCACAAATTGCAGGCCCCCATCAGCTCCCCCCACCCCCAACCCCCCCCCCTGCTCCCACGCTCTCGGTTCTGGCTTCGGGTGGGCCCCAAGGGGATGCCTCAAACGTCTCACCTCCAACAGGGTTTAATCTCGAGCTCTGGCTCCTCCCCAGACGTCACATAGACACCCTATAGCCATGAGTTTGGCCGCCAAGTAGCAGAGGATCCCGTCCTCACAAGGCTTAAACAACAGAAGCTGTTGTTTGTCACTTAGCAAGGCAGTCAGTCCCAAGGGTCTGCTGCGGCACCAACTTCAGGGTCTCTGTGGCTCTCATGGCCTTCGCTTCGTGCTTGGAGCCACCCTTGCTCTGTGAGCGTCGCAACTGTGCACAAGGCCAAGAACACGGGGAAAGGCACCACCAAGCTCCTCCGCCCGTCTCCGCCAGAAAAGGGAACCCTTCTGTGGACCACCCCTCCTCCCTTTGGAAGAATCCCATTAGCATCTCATTTGCCAGAAATGGGTACTCAGCCACACCTAGATGGACATGAGGCAGACAGTCCAGCCCCCGAAGTGAGGAAGTCACCAGCAACCCGGTAGGACCAGCCACACCACAGAAAGAAAGACCCGAGATTTATAGATTGGAAGTGGCCGATTTCTTGCGATTGACTCTCTCTTCCTATCAGCCACACGATGCCAAGAGTCTGCAAGAAACCTCGGGGAGAAAAAAAAAATCAGTTAAATATTTAGATGATTTGCCGACACAAGGAGCTTGCCGTTGGCAGCAAAGATTTATTAAGCAGGCTACAAAACAAGATGTCATTAAACAGTTTGAAAGCATGCCCTCGTAATTAAGAAGGGAGAAGCTTTCTAATTTGGGTAATGAAATCCGCGGCTCGGAGAAGCGTGCATTTTATTAATATTTATTGTGTGCCTACTGTGTGCCAGGTACTGCATGGGCTCGCTGCATTCAATAGAACCCAAAAGAAAAAAAAGAAAAAAGCCTCCCTTATGCCAGACCTACTGATAATAATCGCTGTCATTTATTGGATACTGATACTCTGCCAAGCACCACGCTAAGCATTTTACATAACAAAGGTTTGTCCTCAGGACAACCCTAAGAAGTAGTAATTACCGCCCTCAATTTATATGGAGTGAACAACAAACTGGGTTTGTCCGGGACTACGAGGTTTCCCAGGACACAGGACTTTCAGGGCTAAACTAGAGAAATCCCGGCCACGCCTACAGCCACACGAGCAAAGCAGGACCGAGGGTTACCCCTCCGAGGCGCATGGAGTTACCAGAATCCAGTCCGGTGCTGCCGAGCCCCCCCCCACCCCGCCCCCTCCCAGGCTGCAGCCTGATTGCTAAACCTCTTCTGGAACCCCGAACTCTTACCACCTTCCCTTCCCTGCCTCTTCTTCCTTCTGTTTCGGTCCCAAATGCTAAAGAGCTGACCCTCTCCTTTTTGAGCCGTAGAGCTATCAAGAAAACCCCCCACCCACAGGGTCGCGCTTGGGTGGTCTTCTAGGGGCCAAGGCCACCACGCAATAGCAGCTCTGTGTGGACCCTGCAGGCTCCCCTCGGCCCCTTCTCCAGGCCATTAGTACTTAATCGCCTACAGACTGTGTCTCAGTCCTGGTTGCACTTGAGTGTCACCTGGGGAGCTTTTCCAACGCACTGAAGCCGGGACCGTCTGAAGGGGAATCTCTAAGAGCAGGCCTGGACGTAGGAATTGTTCACTTTTCCAAAAAGAATTTATTTACTTATTTATTTATTTACTTTGAGAGAGGGGCAGAAAGAGGTGAGGGGCAGAGAGAAGGAGAGAGAGAATCCCAAGCAGGCTCCTCACCACCAGCGCAGAGCCCGACGCGGGGCTCGAACTCACGAACAGCGAGATCATGACCTGAGCTGAAGTCAAGAGTCAGAGGCTTAACCGACTTGAGCCACCCAGGCGCCCCGAGTGCTACTGGTTGAAAAGAACCCGGACTCTTTGCGGCCAGAGATGACCCATGTTTCCAAAGCTATCGGAGACTGTTTCCTCTCTCAGTGGATAGAGAGGGTGGGAAGGGAAGAGAAAATCGCCGTTAATCATGGGTCTTAAATACAGCGCGTCCTAACAGTTGTGTGTCTGCAGAGATGGCCTCTCCCGCAACACAATGGGCGCCTCGAAGGCAGACGCTTCATCTGGCCAAGAGCCTAGCAAAGTGCCCGATGCATCATGAATATTTATCAGATGGAAGAAAAAAAAGAGAGAGAGAGTAAATGACACATGTAGTGGGGAGTCATGTTTGATCTCCATTTAGAAGGCTATTTGAGGTTCTCTGGGAAGACAGACAGACACAGCGTTCAAGCCTCTTGTTGGCTTTTGCCTTTTGTCTTTGACCTAAGAAGGGCAAGTTCGGGAAAATGTTGATTTCAGGCCTTGTTCTCTCGCAGAGTTCACGCTCGGTCTGTGCATACGTGAGACCAGTGATTTGCAGGGTAATTCTGCAGTGTTGAAAGCTGATGTCAACCTCTAAATGGGGGGAAAGCAGGGCGTCTTACTGGTGATGTGTGTGTGTCCACGAGTGTAGCTCGAAAATAAGCGGAGGGCTCAGGAAATTGATGTTGTACTAGCAAAAGGCCAACGACACTTAGGAATGATCCATGTCGAATGCATGTCTAGCTGCCCTGGGTCACCCGGGGAGATCTTTTTTTTTTTTTTTTTCCTCGAATGTATAGAACTTACAAGTTTGAAAAATATGTATTTTGCCTGGAGGGCAGTTAAAAAGACTTTAGTGTGTCAGCATCCCCAGATCATTTATATATTTTTCGCCCACATATTTTATTCATAACGTCTGTTTTATTCTCCTTTATTTTGCCAACTTGCTGTTCGACATTACTGCTTTTCTCTTAGAAAACATCCCATTATCAGAGCGAGGCCACGTGGCTATGGGTAAACTCAAGAGTGCTGTTGGGCAAGGTTAAAAATCAGGGCCATGTTTCAGCAGCTGGGCGGGCTTCAGGGTCTGGCCTTGAGATGTATTATTATTCCATTCCTGAAGCCTCACACTGGGAGACAGCAGTAGGAGAGGGTGTGGTTATAATAGCGAGACCTCGGCGCAAAAGACTGGTGGTCATGACAGGTCCCTGCCCGAAGAGAAGACCAAAGCTTGCTCACCAATGGGTGGGACAGAGCAGACCATTTAGAACATCCCACAAAATGGCTAACAGAGCAAAATACAAATCACTTGTTTTTCATAAATTGTCCAGGCAGCTCAGGAATCACGGGAAATGATTGCTCTGAGCCGAGGGCTCAAAACCTACTATTTATTCAAAGAATGACCGTCCTGTTGCTGTTCGGCTACTTCAAGAAGTGTTTCAAGGGCATTGTGGGTTCTGGACTCCAGATGTGAGAATCTGAGGACATTAATTCTCCCTCCTGCCCTCTCACCCCACTCCCATCCCAGAGCAAGGTGTGCAAAGTTCTTCACTGAAAGCAAATAAAAGAAAGCATTTGGCAAAAGGGAAGGAGGAGATGGGAAAGAAAAGGAGAGAAGGGGAAGGAAAGAGGAAAGAAAAAGAAAGGGAAAGAGAAAAGAAGGAAGGAAGGAGGGAGGAACAAAGGAGGCAAAGAGGGAGGGAGGGAAGAAGTCTTTGCACATTAGAAAAATATTGAAACAGCTTTCAGTTCATGAGACGGTGGTTTACAAATAAGAAGAAAACATCTCATTCTCTGGGGCAACTAGCTTGATGTGTATTTCTGGCATATTTCACATACCTCTCTCACGTTAGCATTGCTACCTGTAGAGTGACATCACCATATTATTATTGCTGGCTCCTCGACCAGTGTCCGTCTGGCCTTTGCAAGGCAGAGTCAGTCACGTCGTCTGTTGGACCTCAGGGCACTAAACTTCCCGTCATCCCAAGTCATTTGAAAATGGAAAGAATATGACTCTCTTCCGTTGGATTCTTCTTCGCATCTAGAGGAGCGTTTGGAGCATTTTAAGGGAGGTTATGGACCTTCCTTTAGTGTGTTCGGCGAAGCGCTAATCCCAAAACTCAGGGGACAAAAGTGGGAGAGTTCAAGATCAAAGAAGTTTGGAAAATGCTGTTGGTTCCATTTCATTATTGGACATTCCCAATGGGCATAAACAAATTAATCGCTCTGAGAGGTCCTCGGGTAAAGAAATCTGTTAAGACGTGTTGTTTAACTCAGCATCCCCCAACTGAATTTGACCACAGAATTATTTTCTCCACCTAGAATCCTTTAAAACAAGGGTTCTAAAGAACGTGTTTTGAAACAGGCCAAGGGCTCAGGAGACAGAAGATCTGCATAAAGACTAAATTATCCTTGCAAGTCAGCCAGCCCAACTTTTCCTTCTATAAATAGGGAAACAGAGTTACAGAATCACACAGTCTGTTCAAGAGGCAGAATCAGAACACAGGAGCCAGGACAAATGCATTAACTCGGCCTCAGTTTCCCTGTCACTATCATACTAGACCAGAGGTTCTCAACTTTTGGCCTTGAATAGTCTCAGATGTGTCATTAAATTCTGATGAATGTGTGTATTTGTTGATGCAAGACAATGCATGTGTATTATCTCATAGTATCTAAGCATCAGGAGTCCAGGCACAGGCCCGCTGAGTCACAAGGTTATAATCTGGGTGTTGGCTAGGGCTGTAGCATCTCCCTAGAGGCTCAAACGAGGAAGAGTCTCTCCCTTGGGTTGTTGGCAGAATTCATTTCCCCATAGCTCTAGGCCACGGGGCTTTGTTTTCTTGCTGGCTGTTGGCTGGGGGCCACACTCGGCTCTAGAAGCCACCCACCATTCCTTGTCCTGTGGGATTCCCCAATCTGACCGTTTACGTCATCAAAGCTAGCGAGGGAGCGAGTCTCTGGCAAGATGGAGGTCATGGAGCTATGCACCACTCTCATGGGAGTGACATGCCATCACCCTTGCCATATTCTATTGGTTAAAAGCAAATCACGGGTCCTGCCAACTCTCACGAGGAGGGAAGTGCATCAGGGCACGGACACGGGGAGGCGGGGATCATGGGGTCCAGCTTGAGTCTGTGGGCCACCGTGCGCAAATTTCATTCTTACTGTAAATGAGTATACCGCTCAACATAAGGTGGGACCTTATGTTGAGGTGATCGCCTGAACTACTAAAAAACAAGATGCACCTTGCAAAAAGCCGAAAGTGAGACCTACAGGGCAGTGCAGCATTGTACCTCACAGGTGCAGACTGCCAAGCGCAGATGGCAAGAGGGAAATTGCCCACAGTCAGATTAAAAATCCCATAAGCCATAGAGTTCAATGCCCTTGTGTTACTACGCTGCGCATTACCTTGAACTGTAACTCTGATGCAACTTGAAGTTTAAAAATCATTCAGCCAGGCAAACGGAAAGTCTGTACTCAGAATCTGGGCATTCAAACCATCCTGACTTAATACAAATTCCTGACAGTAAAGAGAACATGGGTGAAGAATGTCAAAGCATTCCTCTGGCCTCCAAAGATTATTCCATTGTGCTTTAGAAATAAGCTTCAGAAACTTTATGCGGTCCTAATAGATTAGTTTTGGGGGTGAGGGTTAAATGAGATAATATATATGAAACAAATTTTCACAAGACTTGGAACACAGTAGGCATTTGATGAACGTTTTCAGACTTTGGATGTTTGCCTTGGCCGATCAGATCCCCAGATACACATATGCAGTCTTTGGAACCGTTGTAAAGGACCTGGTCACAGGTGTCCTGCTTGTCCAAGTTGGTATGTCCTCTTGTCAGCCCCAGTGACTCCCATCCGTATGAGCATTGGACTTACCTTCATGGAGCGAAGGTTAATGTTTTACTTGAATGAATCTTGTACAGACATTTCATCAGGAATGATTCAACTCCACTCAAATGACCAGCCTGTAGTAAGGAAATACAGTATATTGGGAAATGCAATACATATGTCTCCGAATATATAAAACAGTAAGGTCAGGGCAATAGACATTCCTACTCAGACCAGGAGACTGCAGGAAGGTGCCTTGGCATGAATGCAATCACCACCAACACTCATAAATACCAGCAAATGTGGATCCATTGTAATGGTGGCCGCCTCGTATTAATTGCTAACCTGCTCAGTTGGGGCTGTCTGCCATCAGTATATCTGGCTTTTGATGGGATGTCACACACCCGAAACATTGCAAAACCCTGGGTGGCAGTGAATTGTTTGTTTGTTTGTTTGTTTGTTTTATCCTCCCTGCCCTAAAAAGAATTCGGGTTCTAAGTCTGGGGTCAAAATTCAAATCACAGAAGCCAGGCCCAGTGTAAAACGAAAAGAGTAGGCAAGGGGGCGCCTGGGTGGCTCAGTGGGTTCAGTGTCCAACTTTTGATCTCGGTGCAGGTCATGGTCTGACAGTTCGTGAGGTCGAGCCCCATATCGGGCTCTGTGCTGACAGTGCAGAGCCTGCTTGGGATTCTCTCTCTCCCTCTCTCTTTGCCCCTCCCCTGTTCACTCGCTCTCATGCTCTCGCTCTCTCTCTCAAAAAAGAAAAAGGAAAAGAGCAGGCAGAAGACAAGACAGTGAAATGAAGCAGGATGAAATAAGAGCAATGGCTCAGTCACAGTGAAAGGAATTCAAATTTGGATACTTCTGCGAGCAGCGCGTGGGTGAAACATAGCGGGTCTGCAGCTGGACTCCGCCGATGAGCCATTGTTCCACATCCCCGAGGGTCTGCAGGTGGCAAAATGTGTTTATATTTTCCCTCGATCCCCAGGTTTTTAAAAAGGAAACGATTGTTACCCTGCATGGAAACAAGATAGTAGATTTTATGTTATTCCGACCACATTGAATCATTTCAGATTTGGGGTAACAGGATTATCCATCTAGAACTTGTAGCCACAAACCTCCAGGCGGGGTTAGGAGGAGGTTAGGTTTATTTCTGTTACTTTTCCATGAAGGACGGTCTCTCGGTAACTCTCACTCTTATTATCCCATCTGGTTGTAAGTGAAATACAGATTTGGAATATCATTTTTATCTGCACATATTTAAAACGTAATGTCCAAATATTATGCTGTTTGAAAAGAGACACCTGTCCAAAAAATTCCCAGGAAGGTTTTAGAGAGTGCACTTAAGCTCAGATTTAGACACAAGTAAAGCTCATTTTTCATTTAGTGGAAGCCTTCAGACTGGCCAAGACTTGGAATCCTTGCCGTATGCTTTGCAAATGCAGCGATGCCTCATTTGTTCGACGTGGACCATTCCATGGAAGTGACTTTTCACGTAACCGAAGCTTATCGCTTTGCCCATCAAATCACATGTTTATCTTAACCATTCTTCATAGGAATATTTCTGAGGGTGCTTTACACACTCCCCTACCTCCTTAAGTAGAACGTGGGAAACATAAGCAACTCTTTGCTTTCTGACTCAGGGTCACGGTCGTGAATCTCATCTGTTGGGCTGCTCTGGGCTCAAATAAAGGGATCTTCTGGATCCCTAGAGCGTAATAGAACTGGGTGTTGTCATGCTTTTGAGACTGTGCCTACCAGCTTTCCATTTCAACCGTTAGGGTTCTTATCACACCTAAAAATCCTTTTGTTTCCTTGCCCATTAAAATCTGTCTCTTTTCTGGAAGAGGAAGGTAAAGTGAAAAGAGCGTCTCCCTTGGATGACGAGAAATCCGGGATTGTTTTCTGGTTTTTAATACAGTCTTTGACTTCGTCGACCTGAACAAGTGACTCAGCTTCTTTTGACCTCTGTTCCACTGTCCAAAAGTGAGAGGATCAAGCAAAAATGGTCTCTCAAATCCACAAAACCTATTCCAATTTGCATACTTTTGTACCATTTTTGACTCTGCTATGAGATGAACAAGCATGCTAACATTGTGCGTAAACATAGAGACTCCAGGTCGCGAGTGAGCCAGAAGCAGAGTGCGTGGGCTGTATATTACCTTATATATCAGTTCTCAGTTGTATTCCACTAAGGTTGAGGCTATCAGGGAAGGGAGCCCTCAGTAATTGGAATATCGCGTTTCAGCTCTCTCTTGCCATGTAACAAATCAACCAAAAATTTAGCAACTTAAAGCAACAGTGTTATTTTTCACGATGCTGTGGTTCAGGAATTGAGGCGAGGTTCTGCTAGGCACTTATGCTCAGTGGGGTATAAACCCCAGGGAGTTCCCTCAACTCCCCATCGAGCTGCAGCTGGTCTGGACTCGGAGTTCAAAGAAGTCCTTGCTCACGGCTAATGCCTTTTTGCCCCTCCGCCTGGTTTCTCTCCTACCATTCGGTCTCATCATTCATAATCCAGTCCTAGATTTTTTGCTTTTTCTCTCTGCAAGAGAAAGCAAAAATTGCTTTTAAAAGGCAGCCCAAGAATTAGCACAATATCACTTCTGGTCAAACCAGTCACAACTCAAGAAGATTCAAGGGAAGAGGAAAGAGCTCTATGTCATGACGAGTAGAATTTGTGCGTGTAGGGGAAGGGAAGGAATTAATGGCAACCGTGTTTGGACCCTCGCTATAAACACTTGAATACATCTTCACGCTATATATTAGAAGCCTAAAGGTTTTCTTTCAATGTCAAAAGTATTAATTAGCCTCGATGTACCTAATCGTTTCCTTTTGTAGTGTAGGTTTGGTAAATAGCACTTTGCCTGTGGGAAAGGAATAAGAAGCAAATCCACACTTTGAATTGGATACTTCTCTTGGACTGGATTCCAAATCAATACTTGTCTCTTGTACACATATAGCACATATAGTGTCTGGGTTTTGATTCGGCATCTGATGCGTCAAAGTCAAATCTTGTGAAGGGAAGCATTACCTCCTTCCGAACTCTCTGTATGGCTGCCCTTGCCTTTGGTGGTTATCAGAATTCTGCAAAAGTGCTCACCCAACAAATCAAATTACCCAACTACAATATTCTATTTGATTTTTTATCAAAGGGAAAATAGGTTCCTTTCTCCTCTTGGAGAAATTGTGGATTCCTTTTGTCTGTCCTGATGTTCATTCATTCATTTATTTATGCAGATTTGCTCAGCATATTCTATGTGCCAGGCTAGCTCAGGCAACAAATAAGGCAGACGCTGCCCTTCTCTTATGGAGTTGACATTCCAGCACGGAAAATGGGTAATAAAGATATAAGTAGTCAATTTACAATGACAATGTATGCTGCAAAGGAAAAGTATAAAGGGTGGATGTTACACGATAAGGACCTGACATCGTAGTATGAGAAGCTGGCAGAGGCTTCCCGGAGGAAGTGATATTTAAGCTGGCAGAGGCTTCCTGGAGGAAGTGATATTTAAGTGATATTCCCGGAGGAAGTGATATCTGGAGATGGGTCTGTTGGGTGAAAGAACTTTGGAAGAAAGAGTTGAGGAGGAAGGCAGAAGGCAGAAGGCATAGCACCCGCCAAGGCCCTTTGGAAGAGAATGGGATGTGGTGAGTTCAAGGAGATGGAAAAGTCTAACGAGGCCAGAATGGCAAGAGCCAGGCTGAAGACATGTGTGTGATATTGAAACTACAATAGCCACTTAAGGCCTATAACCCTTGGGCACAATATTCAGATTCTCTGAGCCTTAGAATGAGGAACAGAAAGGAAAATGGCCACTCTTCTTTCCAACCTCCCCCACCCACAAAGAGGCATATGTGCGAATTTCACTGTCCATCCAGCTAATCATCATCGAGGGGTTAAGTGTATTAATAACATTTTCTAAGTGCCGGGCACCATGTTCCAGACGGGAATAGAAACATGAATAACAATAGGTATATAATAAAGATGAATTTATTGAGGGAAAAAGATCCCGGTAGGAACCCTGAGCCTATTTGGTAGGGAGCGGAGGAAGAAGGATGGAAGGTTGCCCCGAAATGCAATCAGAGCTGTGAGGAACTAATTTGAAGGTTAGATTAGATCTTTAGAGGATCCTAAGCACTGAAAATGTTACTATATGCCTTTTCTTCCACCCAAATGCATTTCCAAATTATATCTTATGTTTAAAAGCAATCAGAAAAAGGCATGCACTGAAAATAAAAGAAATTCTAGCTAGATTTTTTTGATTATGTCATTTTGGCTAAGTTCATCAGTACCGCTGAACTATATTCATTTTGCTATTTTTTTACTTCTGTGTACCTTTTGGTGGCCTCACTGTGCCAATCACCTAAGCACAGGTTTGCCCTACCGTTTGAATAATTTATCAATGACTCCAGTGCAGGGTATGACAGAGGAGGTAGGTTCATTCCACTGGGGTGTTGGGATGGTGTAGGAGAACAGGAGAGGCAGCACCAATCAAGCCTCACCTTAAAAAGTGATACATTCGTGGGGCGCCTGGGTGGCTGGGTCGGTTAAGTGTCTGACTCTTAATTTTGGCTCAAGTCATGATCTCACCAGTCATGAGTTTGAGCCCCATGCCAGGCTCTGAGCTGCCAGCGTGGAGCCTGCTTGGGATTCTCTCTCTTCCTGTCTCTCTGCCCCTCCCCTGTGCGCTCTCTCTCTCTCTCTCTCTCTCAAAATAACTAAATAAACTTAAAAAAAAACAAAACGATGCATTAGTTAAGAAACAAATTTTGTTTCCTATTTTTTTAAGTCCCTAATATAACAGAGGTTTAAATAAGAGAGTCTACTTCTCTCTTACCTTAACCATACACATCCAAGCAATCCCATATTTACACCAATATGGTGTAAATCTACCATACTGGACCTTGGTCCCTAGCTAACGTCATCCCTCTCCCGCGCTCAACACATGGCTTTCATTCTGTGATCTAAAATGGCTGCTCAGCTCCCACCATTACACCTACATCTAGTCTGCAGAAAGGAGGAACAGAGATAAAGGGAAAGCATGTCCATTCCTTCTAAGCGTGCCACCCACTTTTGCTCATAGCCCATTGGCCAGACCTAGTCATGTGGTTATACTTACCTAGAGGGCAGGCTGGGTAATGTAGTCTTTAGCCGGGTGTCCATGTTCCTGGCTAAAACTCAAGGGGCCTTATTCCTAAAGGGAAATGGGAAGACTGGATATTGGACAGCAATCAGCAGCTGCTACCACAGATGCCACGTGGGCATGGGTAGGAGAAGCAGCCAAACACAGGAGCCTGTGAAAATCATCCATGAGGTTTTACAATGCCCATTTTATAGGAGAGGGACATAGACACACGGAGAGGTTAATACAGATAGAGTAGCATACCAAGGCAGGTGGTGGGAGTGATCTCTCTCTGGGGACAGGCAATAAAGAGTACATTGTCTGCAGAAGAATAACAAAACCCATGAAAAGCTCTTCTGCTTTTCATTATCACGACGTGCTAGTGACCCCAACATGTCAGTGATCAAAGACTCCTCCCTGCTGGGCCAGATCATTCCCTCTGCCCTCCAGCCCCCCTGCCAGCGAGGAGACAGGAAGCACTGGAAAAGAAGTTTAAGACACTTGAGGCTGAACAAACAATGCGGAAGGAGAAGGGCAGTGGGGGAGACTTCTCTAACACACGCACGCGTGTGCACACGTGCACGCGAGTACACGCATACCCTTCTCTTAGTCCTGGCTGACTCCTTACCCTGTCCTTGAACCCGGTATGTTCTGGTATTTAAGGTTCTGTATAGATCTTTGCTCAAATGTGGACTCTGTCACCTCCCGGGTCTAGGACTTTGAAGAAGTTAATGAGTGTATGGTCTGTCCAAACCGATGAGCGACTCTCCAACTCGAATCCATGTGAATCAGAATCACTTGATGGTTTGTTAAAACACAGACTGCAGGCTGCGATTCAATGGGTCTGGGATGTGTGTTGGGGAATTAGAACGCCTAACAAGTTCCCAAATGATGTTGATGCTGTTGGTCCGGGGACCAACAGCATCGACATCGAGACCACTGATGTAAGAGGAGGGAAATGTGCTTTAGCTTTCATTTTAGTGCCTGCAAATGGTCATGAAAGACAGTGATGCAGCACACGGCCATGGGAGTTTTAACTGTTTTTGAAAACAAAACAAAAAAAATACATAGCAATAACACATTATATTATCGGATGATTAGGGTGCCTCGGTGGCTCAGTCGGTTAAACGTCTGCCTCTTGATTTCAGCTCAGGTCATGAACTTGTGGTCTGTGGGTTCAAGCCCCATGTGTTGCACCACATTATGGTGTGCACTACTCTACTTGGGATTCTCTCTCTTCTCTCTCTCTCTCTCTCTTTCTCAAAATAAAGAAATAATCTTAAAAAAATATTATTGGATGATTTATGATTTCCGCTTCTCTTTCGCAAAGCCCGAGCATTATTAACAATAACAGCAGCTAACCGTCTTCATGAGCCTCATAGATTTTAAACTCAATGAGACAAAGGACCATTATAAATACACAACCTGTCCCACAAGGATTGCTCAATAAATATTTATCAAACACATGAACTTATTGAGTCCCTACTACATCCCAGATACTTCGCTGTGCACTTTATGGGTATATTTCCTCTGATCGTCAAAATAACCATGAAGTAGATGCTACCATTAGTCCCACTTTACAGATGGGGGTAATTGAGGCTTGCAGAGGTTAAGCATCTCGCCAAGCCTCATTTATCCAAAGATGGCCAAGTCTTGAAACCGGTTCTGCTTGACCCCAAGGTCTGCCCTGAGACAGAATTCTCTGTTGTAAGGGTCAGCGAGCCATGACCCCCAGGCTCATGAATCCTGCTTGCCACTTTTTTTTTTTTTGCAAGACCCACGAGTTAAGAATAATTGTACATTTTTCAATGGTTGGAAAAAACCCGAAAGAATCCAAACAAAAGAACAATATTCCATGACGCATAAAAATGGAACTTGAAGTTTCCGTATCCCTCAATAAAGTTTTATTGAAATCCAGCCACCCCCGTGTTGTTTACATATTTTCTGTGGCTGCTTCTGTGCTATAATTACAGGGGTAAGTGGTTGCACAGGAGCCCGTATGGCTCACAAAGCCCGAACTATTTACTCTCTTCTTTTAACAGAAAAATGTTGCCGATCTCTGCTCCTTTGCTTCCTACTATCTTTTTCATAATGTTAGAGTCGAGGAGAAGTTGTTCCAGGTGAAAGTCATCACAATGAATCGTTCCTTTTCTCTTTCTAAACAACGAGCTGCCTGTGATCCCACCATTAAAGCTGCCGTGTTTGGGCTTAGCGTTGGCTTCAAGTAGTGCCTTTCAAGAGGCGAGTACCCTCGAGAGCCCTGGCTCTTTATTTGGTTAATAACAGTGAAATAAAGGGGTGCCTGGGTGGCGCAGTCGGTTAAGCGTCCGACTTCAGCCAGGTCACGATCTCGCGGTCCGTGAGTTCGAGCCCCGCGTCGGGCTCCGGGCTGATGGCTCAGAGCCTGGAGCCTGTTTCCGATTCTGTGTCTCTCCCTCTCTCTCTGCCCCTCCCCCGTTCATGCTCTGTCTCTCTCTGTCCCAAAAATAAATAAACGTTGAAAAAAAAATTAAAAAAAAAATAACAGTGAAAGAAAGCAGTGTGGTGTTTAGCAGAAGGCAACGGTCCAAGGAAAAGGCCACCAGTATTCCCCAAATGCCGCACTGTCTGGTTTTCCAGCCCAATCTCCCAGAGTGAAACAAACTCTTATAGCCCAGGCCGCGATTTCAAAAGGTCCCGGCCGGTCTGAATTCCCAGGTTCTTGGGCAAGACGTGTTGGAGATTTAGCCTGTTTGCTGCATCCCAAAGAATCAAAGATAAGGATTAGACTGGTCAAGTCCACACAGAGAATTGTTGATGGTGGTTTATCCTTTTAAATATGTGTAAGTCATAGAAAACTCTGCAGTCAAAAATATTGACTGCATTGATCGCTGCCAGCCACAGGAGCAACCCGGGTGGGCCGCCGCGGAAAGGCTGTGAAAGGCTGAAAATAAAGATTTATCCGGTGGAAGGTGCAGCTTTCTTGCCTCCTTCCCCTCCCCCACCCCGCAAGCCGGTTCGAACTGAAAACGCACACGTGCGAGTCAGCAGAAGGAAAAAGTACTTTTGCAGCCTCCCGTTGACATCGGCATGCAGGTCTTGAGTCCGGCACCACATTTCAGGGCAGGGAGAATACAAATTTCTGCAGCGCGCGGAGTTTTTACAAGGAGTGTGTCGGACTGAATCGTATTACAAGGCCTGATGAGCAGTGTAGGTTTTCTTACAGAGAGCAGCACCTTCACCGTTCAAGGGAGGAAAGACATCACCGGTCAAGGGCCCTCTGTCTGCACATCCTGCAGCCCTGTTCCAGGGCAAAATATTTACGCGTCCCTCCCTGATTTGGTTAATCAACCTTGTATTCTGCAGGGTCAGGCACCCGCTCCCAGGCAACCCGTCTGCTGAATGTTGGGGACGTGTCTCTGCCCTCTGGGAGTCTATGGGGAGAGACAGACATCAATCTCGAGGCTTCTTGGTGGCAGGGATTTCCATCTTGGTCGTCTAAGAACACAAGGCCTGGCACATAGTAGGGCTCCTATTCGTCAAACGGGAGCCAAAAAGGAGCTGAAATCATCAAAGAATAACTAATTCAGCCAGGCTCCAGAGAAGAGCTGAGATTGATTTGCTCTGGGCCCAGAAGGATGCCTAAGAGTTCGGGGAGTGGAGAGAGACAGAAAAGGGCATCTTAAGATGATTCTTCTGGGCAGGGGAGCCTGGGTGGCTCAGTCAGTTAAGCGTCCAACTCTTGGTTTCGGCTCAGGTCATGATCTCATGGTTCGTAAGTTCGAGCCCCGCATCGGGCTCTGTGCTGACAGTGCAAAGCCTGATTGGGATTCTCTCTCTCTCTGCCTCTCCCCTGCTCACACTCTGTCTCTCTCTCAAAATAAATAAATAAATAAATAAATAAATAACTTAAAAAAAAACAACAACAAATAATTCTTCTGACAACAGGGAACAGAGGATGGGTCTTCCTTCCTGAGACCTTTCTAGAAATAGGCAGCGAATAAATCAATATAGCCAAGCCTCTCCAGAAATGCACACAAACCTTCCGGAATGCAACAAGTGAACGCCTTCAAGCGTATTCAGAATGCACCAAAGCTTCCTTCTGCTGCCTTTTGTGGCATTGCTCAGGGGCTGGCAATCAGGACAGTTGTCTGTCCTGTGTGATGCTCTGAAGGGGACCCGATGAGTGGCAGCCTGTGAGCCCTCAGCTCTCCCAGGACGGGATGAGGGAGCCCGGCATACACGGGGCACAGGATCTGCCAGGTGAGAGGACAGACAGGGTCGGCATCCGGGGCAGGGATACTGTGGGGCTTCCCTGGGACAAGAAGCAGGAAGAACCTCTGGGCTTAATTCCGTTCCACCTTTCCTGAGCCCCACCACAGTCGGGCACCAGGCTTGGTGCAGGGCCATAAGCAGGAAAAAGCACAGGAGCACTTTGGCATAATTGGGGAGAACACAGGCTTTAAACGCTCATTCATTTATCCACTCACCCCCTCGATTCATTCCTCTAATATTTCTTGAGCACCGGATACAGTTGTGAAAGACCAAATAAAGTGCTGCCCTTGTAGAATTTATATTTCAGTAGAAACAGACCGTGTTTCTCAACACTAATGTTTATTGAGTGCTTACTATAAGCTGAGCATTGTTTTAGGTACTTTATATACATTTTAATACGTTTCAAACTCACAAGAAACCTGTAAGATCAGTTACATTTACACTTCCTTGTTACAGAGGAGGAAACCAAGTCATAGAGAGTTTAAACAGGAATTAGAGCTGGGATCTGGAGCACAGGTGGCTCCGAAGTCTGCTGTTGACTACCCACGCCGTGCCGTCGCGGGGTCGATCGGGGTTGGGACAGGGGACAGCTGTAATGGTTAGTGTGATCCGGGAAGGCCCTCTGAGCAGTGAGACTGGGCTGTGACCCGAATGAGGAGGACCTTCCATGCCAAGATCTGGGAGAAGCGTTCCAAGGAGAAAGTGCAGAAGAGACCACGGCCCTGCGGGGGAGATAGGACAGTCAGTGGCTGGAGTGTCATGAGCAAGGCAGCGAGAGGCAGGGGACAAACTAGCGACGTGGGCTGGATGGATCCCATTTGGATTCTGCTGCTGGGCATCACGTATTTAAGCCATTTGACTTCTCTGAGCCTCCGTTTCTCCGTCTGAAACACGGGGACAAAATTTTTAACAGAGAGTGGATGCTGTGCGCTCACCCAAAGCCTCAGCGAGAGCAGGCACTAATAAATGTGGCTCTTATACCTGTGAACAAGACAAACGCTTGTCTTTAAGAATGTCACGATTGAGGGGCGCCTGGGTGGCTCAGTCGGTTAAGCGTCTGACTCTTGATTTCAGCTCAGGTCATGATCTCATGGTTCGTGAGTTCGACCCCCTGCATCAGGCTCTGCGCTCCCTGCTTGGGATTCTCTCTCTCTCCCTCTCTTTCTGCCCCTCCCCTGCTCATGCTCTCCTTCTGTCTCAAAATAAAGAAATAGAATGTCACAACTGAGAGTTGTACAGATAATTGCGATATAGTAGGGCCTGGATACAAAATGTTTCTCATTCTCCAGAAAACTTGTCATATTGCTTTTTGCATTTGCTCTCCCTTCTTCAAGAGACAGTGCATTCCCCCATTCTGGGCCATCAGCCTAAACTTTTCGTGAGAACCCTCCTGAGGGTCCCTCCCTCCTGCTCATACCAGACCCACAGAGCAACCTCACTCTCATTGGTGCCAATCAGCATGCCCTGATGGATGGGGTGTTTGGGGAAAGTGCTGTCCTTGTAGAATTTATGTTCCAATAGGGAAAGACCCTTTCACTTTGGCTGTGGCTATCGGCCCCTAGCGCTTGCCATGGTACACAGCCGGGATCACTTACATCCAGGACAATTGCTCTGTCATGTGGATTCATCCAAAGAGTAACCAAGGAGAGGCAGCAAAGAAGTTCCGGGCTTTCGCGTGCCGAAGGCGCATCCTGCACACATACACCTGGAGAACCCGCCAGATGAAGGGATGCTCGCAGATGGGGAGATGGGGAGAGAGAAGGGGTCATTCCCTGAACGGGAGGGCTGTTGGCTTCCCTGGCGGGGGAGGCTGGATGCCATCACCACCATCATCCTCATTGCTAACCTTTGCAAACCTCTTACAATGTGCCAGGCTTTGTTCTAAGTGCTTTTTGCCTGTCGTCTCCACCAGCCATCATAGTAGCCAATGGCATCAAAATCCTTGCTGATCGAAGGCTCTGAGCCCAAGTCCTGCTCTGTCTTCGCAGAAAGGGAAGGTTATAAGGGTTCGGGAGGGACTTGTATTCATCACACAAAGCTCCCCTTTGACTTCAACAAAAAAAGGAAAAGAAATATGCTCTCCAAGTATCACACAAAAATATATCTCTTCCCCCAGTATTTCACCCCATCTTAGGAGAGATTGAAGTAGGAGGCATACAGGGACCCATGGGTCAAAAGACCTATTTGTAATGAGCTGTGTGTCTTCGGGCAGGTTAATGCCCCTCCCTGGACCCTGTGTCTAGTTGGAGGGAGTGATGAAGTTGTTGTTCCAGATAAGAATCCTCAGGAAGCAGTTGTTAGATTGTTTCTGGTTCAGAATAATTTTTTTTCTGGGCAAACTGGAAATACAAGTCCCAATATAAGTGCAATTTCCACAAAGTTAAGCTTATTTAAAGGGCTCTGTTTTTTATCTGAAATTCATCCAACAACACGCATTCAACAATATTTGTGGAGTACCCACTGTGTGCCGTCACCCTGCGGGCAACAGGTTTTCAATAGACGGATTTGCTCCCCTTGCTTCGGGAAAATTTAAACATCTTCTCTTTTTACTACATGATGGTTGCAGCAATTCCTCTCTCTTGTTCTGTATGACCATGCCCAGCAAATTAAAACTCTGGTCACTTATATGGTTTTCTTCCTTTCCTTCTTTCTTTCTTTCTTTCTTTCTTTCTTCTTTCTTTCTTTTTTTTCCTGGCAATTTCACTGGTCTGCCCATCATATCTCCAAATCTGGGAACTTCTATATGAGTGGTTCCCTCTGAGCTCAAGAATGCCGGCATCCGGGGTGGGGGCAGAATGGCTCAGTCGGTTAAGCGTCCGACTTCGGCTCAGGTCATGATCTCACGGTTTGTGGGTTCGGGCCCCGCGTCGGGCTCTGTGCTGACAGCTCAGAGCCTGGAGCCTGCTTCGGATTGTGTCTCCCTCTCTCTCTGCCCCTTCCCCTGCTCGCACTCTGTCTCTCTGTCTCTCAAAAATCAATAAAACATTATAAAAAATAAAAACAAAAAAAAATAGAAAGAATGCTGTCATCCATTCATGTGATTCTTTGCAGAAATTCCTGCAAATGTCCATGCCAAAGGAGCCAGCAGGTGACAAACTGAGCGCGGGGGTTGTCTGAGGACAGATCGACAGCCCAGGCGTCAGCTAATGGGATTGCTGCCTTTCACTTCCGGGAGTTGTTGCCTTGGGAGAATGTGGACCAGTGATGACTGATCTGGTGGGGGTGGAAGGGAAGAGACACCTCAATTTTCACGCAGTCCTGGGAACGGGAGCTGGTAGGCAAGCCACAAGTTGGGACTTGTGCTCAGAGTTTCCAAAGCTGATCTTCTCGTCGTGTAGGTAGATAAGAGAGTTAGACAAGAGGGCTCCCATAAGCCCCTTCATGTCATTAACCAACCCACCTTAAGCCAAATGCAGGGATGGATGGAGCAGGGTGTCCTGGGAAGAGCTGAGACTTTGGGTCTGGGGAGCCTGAGCCCTCGATCTTCTTCCCTGAGTTACCTCGGGCAGAAGGATAACCTCTCTGGGACTGTTTGTTTATCTGTAAATCAGAGATTTTTATCCCACCTTGTCGATTTTATGGGAGATTAGAAATAATGTCTAGGGTCACACGGTAGAAGACAGTGGTTTTATTTTATAAGTAAGATACTTGGACTCAGCTCTTCGGGTCTCCTCCTCCAGCTGCACCCCCGGGGGTCGCTGGCTGGCCTCTGCTGCCTTTCTGCCTCCCCTCGAGCCCGTGAAAGAGGCATCAAGATTCCCTTCCTCTTTATCTTCCAGTGCCCGGCTCTTCTGTTCCAGGGGTGCCACTGGGAAAGACCCTGCAGCAAATGCAAGTTTCCAAGCCAGTGTTTCTGGGCCAGGCTCTTCTTGGACCCAGAACCCAGTATAAAGCAGTTTTCTTGGCAACAAGGCTAATGGCCACCAGCCTGAGAAATCAGGAGCCGCCCGTAGAAATGAAATATCACCCTCGCCGGCTCACTGAAGCCTGGATGCTTGGTGTCCATGGAAACAACTGTCTTAGAGGTTGTGAGAATATAGGCCCAGCCCTCAGCAGATCTGCCCAGACAGCAGGTGACCACCTCCCCAGTTGCCCAGGACAAAGCTGGTGTCCGAGATGCCAGACTCCCTGACAAACCAGGACAAGCTGGTCACCTTACCCCCCAGGCTTGATCTGGAGAGAAGACCAGACCATGGATGGCACAAAGATCCTTTTAGCTCTAACATTTCAGGACTGTGACCCCAGATATGTTCTTGACACATGAAGCCACTACTTGGGCTGGGACACCGACCTGAGCTGCTGAATCTCTCTCACCATAGGGTTCCAAGTGTCTCTTACCAAATGACCTTCCTTGGGGTGCCTGGGTGGCTCAGTCGGTTGGGCGCCCGACTTCGGCTCAGGTCATGACCTCGCATCCGTGGGTTCAAGCCCCACGTTGGGCTCTGTGCGGACAGCTCGGAGCCTGGAGCCTGCTTTGGATTCTGTGTCTCCCTCTCTCTCTGCCCCTCCCCTGTTCGTGCTCTGTCTCTCTCTCAAAAACAAGCCCCAATGTCCATGTTCCACGGTAGGAGAGCTACAGAAAGCTCCCTGGAAATATTTATTTAACGTGTAAGTAAATAACTGAATGAATGAATGGCGTGGTTAAAGGTTAAAGGCTTGAATGGATAAAGATAAATGAGAGAATGGCAATTGTACCTCAAGGATCCCTTCCTTCCTATCAAAGCCGTCTCCGTTTATCTCCTTAAGGTGCTTTATCACATCCTCTTGATTAGATCCTTTAAAACCCACTGACCTGGGTAAATCCTGAGCTGCAGAGGTGAAGGGCTGGAGGAATACTCTGGGCTCTGACTCTCAGCCTGGACCTAACCTCCCCTGACCTTGACCTCCGTTTACTCACCTATACACAGAAGTTCCGATGAGACGCTTCCCAGTTCCTCCTCTAACCTTCTACCTCAATCTCTCACTGTGCTCACATCACCCTTCCACGTGCAACACCTTCCTTTCAACTCGGACCTCCTTGAGAGATGCTTTCACATGCACACATGGTTCCATGGGTGGCAGGTGCGTTCCGGGACACAGGTATGTGAGTTCGAGGGAGCTGCTGATCTTCCTGACCTTATCGGAGAGCAGACAGCGCCCCACCTTCTCCGTTTCACATAGTGATCGCTGGCCCAGCGCCAGGCTGGGCTCTCAGCTCTGGGTCAGGAGAGGGAGAGAGTCAGACTCCTTTTCACCAGCGGAGTCTGCAACCAGGTGTCACATCGTCTGTGAAGCTAGTGGTTCGGCCCCTCTGCATGGTCTCTGGCTAGAGTCTTGATTTCACGGCAGCACGAAGGCATTTGATCTACCATTTTCCTCCCCTGGATCGAGAGCACCTGGGAGCAGGGATTGTGAACCCGGGCTCAGCCCTGTGTCCGGGCTGTTGTCGTGCTCAACAACAGATGGCGGGTTGAATTCACGAACCAACAAATGACCAAATGAATAAATGGAGTGGCAGGAGTCAGTACAGTTCCAACCACAGCAAAATGCATGCATCTGGCAGTTTCTGAGGCCTAATTATTGGGAGGAAGACTTGCCAAGGGGCGCGGAATAATCCAGAAGCAGCACTGGTCTTGGTTAAGCCGCACGGTGAACACAGGGACTGCGAAACGAAGATCCGTGTTGTTGCACCGGAAGGATTTTTTTTTTCCGTGTTTTGTTTGGGGTGTTAACACGTCTGCCCGTGGTCATTTGCCCGAGCTGAGATCTCAAGCAGTCCATTCACTGTCTTGGGGCACGTCCTGTGCAACTGCACGCGGCCCGCTTAACATCTCTGAGGTGAGCGCTTGTTAGAACTTGAGGGTTTTAATGATCTTCCCTGAATCTAGAGCTAAGGGGGAAAGTCATTGGTAAAAATAAAGGTGAGGACACAGCATCGGGGGAAGTCTGTTTGGACTTTGCCACAGGTCCAAGGAGAGCAGCTGGCCCTTGTGCGTGAGCACCCCTGCCCTCCAGGGGAAGGAATGGCAGGGCCCCTCCGGAGGGTCACTGCTCCCAGGTAGAGGACGAGGGCCCTGGCCCTGGAACATCCACACCTGAATGCCGGTCATGAGGTCTGCCTTCCGGAAGCTCTCCCAAAGGGCCACGGTACATCTCACTCGGGCAAATGGGCTGCATGGGAGGGGCGAGGGGACCGTTCTGTTTGCTGTTTGTTTTTAACCGTGTGACTTCTTTTGGTATCAGTGGAAAGAGGAGCGAGAAAGAACAATGAAGGTCTTGCCAGTTCTAGAAATGGCAGCCATGGTGTCTTGGATGAAGTGCCCGGTGTGTGTCCCACTTCTGCCTCCACTTTGTCAACTTGCTTCTTTGGGCATGAAAAAGGAGGGAAGGAAGGGAGTGCTTAACACGAAGGAAAGCATTGCTGATGGTGGGATTTCAGACAGGACTGGGAGAGTAACCGTGTGTAAGATTCCATTCATTCAAGTCAGTCCATATATCGCAATTGCCTTCTATGTGTTGGGTACTAAAGAAAGAAAGACTAAGACGGGGACTTCTATCCTGGATGAGTCCACAGTTCCGTGGAATAAACAGACCTATAAACATAATCCAGCTCAGTTTGTAGGTAGTTAGGATCTCAGCGTTTGTGGGTTTATTCGTAATTTCTACCATTTATTCCTCAGCAACCCACATGGTAGAAATGGAGTAACTTACCTTTTCGCTGTGTCATAAATTTGATTTGTGTTGCAATGTTAATGAGAAGGAGCAAGTCAATAACCCAGTAAGTGCCCCAAGTCAACCGCCTAGCATCCACTCTCAATGAGACTTTGCCCTCCTTCGCTCATTATCGTGCATGCCCTAATGCTAAGTGATATTATAACTATATTCCTTTGTGGAGAAGTGCCAGCGAGTTTGGGGAGAAAACATGACTTGTAAAGGGTGTTGTATAGAAAGATTTATGGAAAATATGGGACTCCCAAGGAAAATAAGAATTGGGAGAATCCCGGGAGCCTAGATCAGCAAGGCTGTGTTCACAGATTTGGGAATCTGGGAAGATCTTACGCCACACGCCTTGCAAACTGGCAAGAGTCAGCAGGTCTGCAATTATTATGATCAGATTTTCCAGATGAAAATTAGCTCCCATGGCGTACGAGTTCAGCTGTCCTTGGAGGGATCAAGGGGGAGAATATTTGAAGTTGAGCGTGTCCTAGAAAATATTTGAAGCCAAGAAGGTCATGGCAGCCTGAAACCCCACGCACCGCGCACGCAGCAGGGGGATGGATACGAAGGATGTGTACGGGGTTATATACGAGGGAGCAGATGAGAGTGAGCGGGTGTGTTCAGCTCACACCCAGTCCACAGCCCCGGAGAGCTGAGACCGCTCTACCACTCGCATTTGTAGACTGGGCTGGGCGGAAGGTACCAAACGGGAACACATAGGGAACAAGTTACTCCTTCCATCAAAGGGGGGGCCCCAACATCCGGGCAGTAGCTGAGGAATATCAAAATGTGCTGATTCCTGAGCCATTACGGATACACTGTAGCCACTGACTCCATTAGCCATGACAAGTAAATGGGTTGGTCCAAAACTTCCAGCTCCAGTGATACCAGGAAGACCCTCCCAACGCTGGGTCAAGGGTCGTCCGCAAGAGAAGTGATATTAGCTCTGTGATTGCCGGTTGATTCATTCTTTGATACAATACGTATCGACCGAGGGCTCGTGATGTGCCAGGGACTGTCCCGAGGTAGCAAACTATGAGAGAAAGCCCCCGCCCACAGCAGGGCTCGCTTATAACTTCGGACAAAAAGAGAAAACGAACAAGACTCTTTCTGGGTGTGATGAGAGCTTTGAAGGCATCCACACGGGCTGAGGAGCTGGTGACCCAGGATGACGGTGGAATGAGCATACGCAGGGTGGTCAGGGAAGGTCCTGACCCGCGTGAAACCTGTACATGGGAAACAGGAAGCTCACCCTTCCTTAGAAGGGTGCATTTGAGGGACAGAAAAGCCTTGTAAACTTGAAAACAAGGGACAGGAAGGGACCAGATCCCTCAGGGACCTGAGATTGATGGCAAAAAGGATGCACAGTGAAGGCATGGGGGGGTTTTAAAGACGACGGAAGGGGTGTCTGTTGGTGTCGCAGTGTGGGAGGGGAGCCAGTGCAGGGCTGTGCGCGGGGTCCAAACCTGCGCGTGCATCGTGACCAGAAAGAGAAACTGCGTGTCCCTGCAGGTGAACCTCCAGGACGTGCGTAAACCTTGCTGCATCTTCTAAAAAAAAAATCCACATAGACAGCTACTCCAACTCTGTCTGTAAGCAGTTTGGATCTTAGCTTTACAGACTGATCAGTTGTCATTTACGCTCCTTGTTTCTGAGTAGTTCCCACGCTGGAGACGTGGTAACTCGAACTTTTTTGCTGTGTAGATGGGGAAGAGTGATCTCCATGGGAGTATGTCAAACACAGTGAACTTTCCCGGACACCTATGCCCTAGCTGATAAGTGATTTATTATGGACAAGCCATTGATAATGGATATTCTCCATGCAGAATCTTTGGTGACACATCTGTCTTCTAGTTTACTGAGGAACTAGCATCTTTCTCTTCGTTCAATTTCAATCATAAGACGACTGAACGCTGTATTGTACCCCCCCCCTTTTTTTTTGCATTGGGTGCCAGGAAGCTCATATCCAAATTGGATGGTTAATCACGGGAACTATTTTAATTCTTATCAGTAAGATATTTGCTTTCTCCTCCTTTCGTTAGCTGTATTAATTATTTCCATTTTATGTCACCTTAAATCTTTTTGTGGCTGGAGGAGGAATATCAATAAAGAAAATTACATGCTTCAAAGCCATAGCCCCCAGTCGGCTTGATACGTACCTTAGAAATTTTATATCCACCAGTGGCAGGGTATGAATAGTTAGTTGAATTAACAGTTAAAAACACTATTATTGATCATTTCTATAAAACGTGAAGCTTCAGGACTTCGGCCAAGAATTAGCACTCGGGCAAGCATCATTTCTACTAGAAAATCAGGTTCTGCCATAAACTCAAGGTCTGAATATTGCCATCAGAAAGGTTTTAAGCTTAATATAAAACAGGAATGTTTCTCATCACTGGAATGCATTTGCCAAAGAACTTCAACTTCTGTCTCCTTTCCTGTTGAACTTTAAAAACCGGAGAGACAAGTGTCTGTTGAGACTGTTTTGTCTAGAGTCGGGCTTAAGGCAGAGATCCAACACGATAAGTTTCGATTCTTGGTCCCCAACTCAAAATTCCAGGAAGCACCTCGATTGTACCCTGTTAATTGCAAAATTAACTTCAAGTAAAAGTAAAAAAGTAGAAAAGCCTCTCTTCTCCTTGGCTTCCTACAAAGCAGGAAGTGTGGGGGCGGGGGGGTGTACAAAGACCCGAGACCCATGTGTCTGAGATCTAGCACTGAAAGCCATTTATGACCAAGTTTAACCCCGGAAAGCCTTGCTTCCTCTCTCCCTCCGGTCACCCATATCAACTTCGGTCTCATGGCTCTGGCATTTGCCGCCACAGCTGAGCGTAACCACACTGGAGTTATTACCAGATAATCCCACGTGTGGGACCTACTCATAAACACGGGTTGTGCATCTAGATTAACTCTATGAATAACGGTCGTGGCGGGGTGGGGAGGGGGGAGGGGGGGAAAGGAGCCAAATTCCCTAAGATATTCTAGGTACCTTTCATCTCTTTTCTAAAAAACAAACCACAAAATCATGAAAACCAGTCAGAACCTTATTTTTTTAATGATATAAATGACAGATGTCCACTAAAGGGAAATTGAAGCATTCAGGTGGACCACCAGGGAGATGGGGGGGGGGGGGGGGGGGAAGAAAGATGTCAGTGTTTATTACTAACATTTTAGTAGACATCAGTGTTTTGCACACAAATTCTTGCTCAGAGGTCGACTAACAGAAGCCCTACGCCAAATTCAGCCCACTTCCTGTGTGTTTTAAATAAAGCTTTATTGGAGACCCCCATGGCCATTTGCTTACGTACTGTCTTTGGCTACTTTTATGATTCTGTGGCAGAACTAAGTAGTAAGAACAAAGACTATATGGCCTGCAAAGCCTAAAATACTAATTATTTATTATCTGGCCCTTTTCTGCTTTGCCAACCCTTGATCTACACTTTTTGTCTCTACCCATCTATATTGGTAGATAGTCTCACACACATTTTTGTTTTTTACTTTTTAGTTTGAGATCATTATAAACCCACAGGAAGTGACAAAGAAATATAAAGAGAAGTTCTGTGCGCTTTTCACCCAGCTTCCACCAGTGTTAACATCTTGGATGGCGATAGAACAATATCGAGACCAAAGTGGATTCAGATTTTACCAGTTTCCATGCGATCCTTGGTGGTGATACACACACTTTTTTAATATAAAAGTGACATGAAATATAATGCCTCTAAAGTTAAGAGTGACCCAATAGGACAGTAAAGAGAGAGAAATATGAATGGAGTTAGTGTATCCTGAGAAACCCCCAGGAATCCAACCTGATGTATGAAGCTGGAGAAAAATCCGGGCCAGTAGATACTCTCGCGTTGTGCTGACCAAGACGTCTGGCGGGGCTCACGTGTTTTATTTTCACCTAAACTTATAACCCTTTCTGCTTTCTCCCTCCTGCACCCCTATCATCTTGACACTTTAAAAAAATATATGCCTGAAATACAACGGAGGAATCAAAGATGACAACACCTTGATAAGGTCCAGAAAGTCTCAGCTCCTCTGAAGCCAGCGATTAAAGAGAAAAGTGACATTTGGTTTATTCAAATATGTTTATCTGACATCTGTCTAGGATTCGTCTGAAGTACGTAGGGCTCCTTCCCACAAGGTGCCTGGCCTCAGTATAAAACACTTTGCAAGGCATGGAGTTCTCAGAGTTTCTGGCACGTTGTGTGAGAAAGGGGGAAACAGCCTTGCCGGCACGTTATGAGTGGTTATTGCATTAGGAACACATTTCCCTTTGGGTAGGATTTACCAAGCGACCACGCAGATCCCGGATGCACTGATATTTGTGTTGAGTGAGGCTGGGTTCATGGGCACAGGCTACAGGTCTTTAGGAAATGCATGAATAGCATTGATAGGGAAGAGTAATAAAGTCATTCTTTAAAAAATGATCGGAGAAGCTGGAATTATAAAGCAGTGTGGTTGAGAAAATTTAGTAGAGCAGCTTGAATGGAAGGTTAGTAACTGACCAGGGAGAAGCCATGGAAAGACGTGGATTGTCTCTTGAACGCCAGGGCGGACTGTGAGTCTGCCAGGGAAGCAGACAGGACTGAAGTACTTGGTTCCTTCTGGAACCCGATGGGAGCCAGGAGATGTGAGCGAGCACAGCTGTGCTGTGAACCGGGACCCCCACGGCAAGACAAGCTCTAAGCGGGCAGGGTAGACCCCGGAGACCAGTTAGGAGGCTGTACGACAGCCCAGGCGACCAGGCTGGGGGACAGTAGTTCCCCAAGTGTGTCCCCAGATAAGCAGCGTCAGCACCACCTGCAACCTGTTTAAAAGGAAACCCTTGGCCTCCCCAGAGACCGACTGGATCAGAACCCCAAGGATGGGGCCCAGAGCCCTGCGCTCTAACTAAGCCCCTGATGTGGTTGTGACGCACACTGGGGGCTGAGTTACTCCCACCTCCTTGGACGGACGTGTGTACGCTGTAGGCGAGGAGAGGTGCTCAGACCCTGTCCTAAACACAGAGCTTGTGCAACACGCCAAGACTCAGTTGACTCCGTCCCTTAACACGGGACCAGGCTTCCGCAGTTTGCCACAGTCCCCACTCAGCCCTTCGTGCTCTCCGTGTGGATACGAGGTGTTTGTTTTTGCCCCCTGCTCTAGCCCCATGGATGAAGGAGGAAGGCATTTCAGGGATGGGGAGCCCAGAAACTTCTGTTACAAACAGTGCCTCCTGCTGCTTTTTGTTTGCTTGTTTGTTTGCGTGCAAGAATCCTCTCAATCACCTTCTTTTGGGAAGGCAGGAGAGGGAAAGAGGAAAATCCGTACTGAGGTTGCCAGGAAGCGTGTTGAAAAAGGAAAGAAATAACCGGGCCCCCTCGTTCCCTTTTTCCAATCTGGCTCCCCTTTCCCAAAGGCAGCGCTCAGTACCTGCTGTTCCTTCTCGCAAGCGTGAGAAAGGAAAAATCACTTCCCAGCTTCATCTGCCAGGTGGCAAAAGTTTTCGCTGCAAACTGCTGTTCCTACGGGCAGCCCTTATTAAACACCGCGATCACATTCAGCCCAGACAGTGACCTGTTCTGTCGCCTGAAAGAATCTGCAATTAACAGGGGGAGTCTAATCAGGATATTAATGGGTTTGGTTTTTAATTCCTATAATATTTTCATCAGTAAAAAAAAAAAGAAAAAACAGAAAACACCTCATTTCAACCTGCATTAAGCCGGAGAAGTGGATCTGGTGGGGTGAGAGAGGGGACAGGATTTGGGAAAGCTTTTATTTTCTTGTGAGGTTAAAATGCAAGTAGACGGAGGACCCTGTTTGTTTTCAAAGAAACCTTCATTAAGGAATTAAAGGTTGAGCCTGTGCCCGCTTTGCTACATGGCAGGTGACTGCGGGAGAAAAGACGAGATGTCGGGGGCAGGGGGAGCTGCACGTGCGGCTGCTACGTGCGGATTTTCCCTGTTCCCTTCCAGGACTCGCAGTTTCATAGCTTTAAGCCCAGGGAGATCAAGTGCACGCACGCTGGCCTCTCCGAAATATACAATCGCTTAAACCAAATCAATACTTGGTGTGCAGTTACCACAGTTTACTAAATCAAGGACACCACTCATTGTAAGATGTGTCATTATTTAAGGACTTCCAAAGGGGGGAAAAGAAAGTATAGAAACAACCCCGCCGATTAGTTGTAAGATGTCATTTATCGGAAGGCGCATTCGGATTTCAGATATATTAAGATGCCCAGAGGGAGACCGTCCAAGCTGGTAGGCGAACACAGTGAAGCAATCACAGACCCTTGTTCCCTGCAAAACTCCCTGCTCCACCAGGCTTAACATCAATGTCCACAGGATTGTCACTTACGTGGCAGCAAGGTGCAGAGGCATCTTCATAGCTCGTGTCCCCTCTGCGAAAGGGTAGAAGAAGAGTGTATCAGTCAGGATTCTGCTAGAGAAACAAATCCAGTGAGAGAGAGAGAGAGAAAGAGAGAGAGCGTGAGCGCCGTGACTGTAGGATTATTTATTTACTCACTTACTCTAAGGAAGTGGCTTATGCACTTCTGAGTCTGGCTGGCCAAGTCCGAAATTTGTAGGGCAAGCCAGCAGTCTGGAAACGCTCAGGCCCGAGCTGAAGCTGCTCCCCTCGTGTGGAATTTCTTCTTCCTCAGGGAAACCTCAGTTTTGCTCTTAAGGTCTTCAACTGATTGCATGAGGCCCACCCGCATGATGGAGGATAATCTCCTTTACTAAAAATCAACTGATTATGGACTTCCATCATATCTCCAAAACACCTCCATGGCAACAATCACCTGGACAAATGTTTGAATAGCTAGGTACCAGAGCCTGGCCAAGCTGACCTATAACACCAATCGGCACAAAGAGAGAGGCGATGAAAGAAAATCCTCCAGCAAGGTTTTGCCTTTTTAATCAAGGAAGGACTCCACACCCCCCCCCCACTTCCCACTGGCGCGTGACCACCCCCAGCTACAAAGGACGCAGGAAGTGAAGTGTTTTGGTTTTCAGCCTCTAGCGGAGGGTGTTTATAAGGAGATTGGGGGTGAGTGGGTGTGGAATGAGCCAACCCATAGGACGTGCTGCAACCTATTTATGGGGCATTTAATGAGTATGAGAGGCCGAAGAGCCGCGTGCTGCCCAGAGTCGATTCTTGTTCCTCATTTACCAAAGATAGATAACACTGACTCCTAACATGAGAAACTCATTTCCCTTCCACGCGTGGCCGCTGAAACGGCTTTTCAATTTAGAGGAGCAACATAAAATGCCTTTTAAAATATTTAAGCCGAAAAGTCAATCCACTTAAAGAAAAGTATTAAATAAGTAATAGGACGCGTGGTTTGCCAAAGCAAACTCCCTGAAGCACCAGTCCCTCCATTAGAGTACGGCCCCTCCGTGCCCACTTTGGCTAAATCACAGGTTCACGACCACACCACTCGTGGTGCTTACGTTGTGGTCCCTGGGAATGCTGGTGAACCTCCTTCTCTGAGCCTCTGTGTCCTCACCTGGGAAGCAGGGCTGCTATCCGTATTGATTTGATCCTGCAAAGCTTCCCACGGTGCCTGGCCTGCCCTCAGCCTCCCTCAACCAGGGAGATGCTGTCACTGTATCCATCACTCCCTCAGTGGAGGGAATGTTTTCATAACTACCCCCCCACCATCAAATTGAAGGATTTTGTTATAAAAAGAGCGATGAGGGGTGCTCAGTCGGTTGGGCGTCCGACTTCGGCTCAAGTCATGATCCCACGGCTCATGAGTTTGAGCCCCTCGTTGGCCTCTGTGCTGACGGCTCAGAGCCTGGAGCCTGCTTCGGATTCTGTGTCTCCCTCTCTCTCTCCCTGCTCCCTCCCCCACTCTCTCTGTCTCTCAAAAATAAAAACATTAAAAAAAAAAAAAGGAGCGATGAGTCTGGGTTGGAGGGAGTCTCTTAACCCTGCCAAGCCTTAATGTTCCCCGCCTAGAACACGAGGCTGGGACCAGAGCAGAGAACCGCCTGTGAGGCCCCTTTGCCGTCACGGGGAGGTCCCCCTATGAGAACCCGTCGGCTTCACGCCACAAGAATGAGCGGTCAATGCAATTACTCTCTCTCTTTTTCCAAAAGGAGTGATCCGGGCACTTCATGGGTAAATAATTTACCCTGGGTCACTCCGTAGTAATTGGCCATGAGGGATTTAAAACCATCAGGGGCGATTGTCCCGCCCAGGAAACAGCTGGTGGCACCTGGGCTCATTTTTGGTGGTCGTGGTGGGGGAGGACGCTCTTGCACCCGGCGGATAGAGGCCAGGGCTTCTGCCTAAGGTCCTGCAGTGCACAGAGCAGCCCCCCTGAAAGAGAACCATCCAGCTCTACATGCCAGTTTGCTGAGGACGAGATTCTCCGCAGGCCTTGACCCACAGGTTTTCACGAGGGTCGCATGAGGTCAGGGCTCCGTCAGCCCCCTGCAACCCGCGGGCAGAGCCAGACGAGCATTGCCAGAAATCAGAGGCACTGATGAAGCTAAGCTGTTGGAGCCAAGTGGGGACGAGTTGGCCAACGCACGCGCTGACGGGACTGGATTCCAGAGTCTTGCCCTCTGCATCACTGACAGTGAGAACAGAGGGCAGGAATCGGGTCGAAGCCCAGCTTAGTCACCCAAAAAGAAGCCAAGCTGTAGCTGTAGTAGGGACAAAGCTCCCAAGCCCGGTGGGGAAGAAATACAACCTCTGCCTATATTCTTCACCTGAACTAAATGTGGATTGCAAGTCCATGTTCAGGTGGCTGAAACGTATTCCCAGCCGGTTCAGGTCTCCTCTCCTTTCCCAAGGGATACCACTAAAATGGGTGGTGGGGACGTGCAGGCTGGGGCAGGTGGGTCCCTCGCAGAGGGGGCATCTAGTAGCAGGTGGTGGCAAGGTCTCACGGATGTGAGAAGGATGTCCTCTCAGATGTCCTGGTCCTCTAAGCCCACAACCGCCACTGGGCAGTTCCTGAGCCACTTTGAGCTCTGTGAGGCTTCAGCACATTTACTCCCCCTCAGCCTCGTGAGGTGGCCGTGGCATTCTCCCTCTGGGGCACACGGGCACCCTGCCGGGCAGCCACAACCAGCTGTACACACGCACGGCCAAGTGCAAAATGAAAATGGGGTGGGGGGGTTCCTTCTCCAAAACTAATTAGGAATGTCCAGATGGCAACAGCAGGGCGTTCAACCAAATGCAGAGCCCTGTGTCACTTCCTAGGTTAGATGCCCATGAACCCGGCCCTAGAGGGACCCCCCCCCTGCCCCACCTGCCTGGACACCCACCTCTCTGAGCCATTCTGCTGCCTTTCCTCCCCAGTGCATGGGAGCCCAGGGCATCTGGGGGGACTTGTGGCTTTCGTAGGTGCAACTGGGGAAGGAGTCCAGATTGTCACTACTCCTGAGTCCCCTCAAATCTGTTAAGCTTCCTACCAGGCACACCTGGCCTCATGGGACTCCCTAGTTCACCTCCAGCTGCCCTCTGTCCCCCGCCCACAAGTTTAGCTCGTCACGTCCAGCAGGGAGACTTGCTCTGTAACTGTGTCTGGTCCTGTCCCCGAGTTGCCTCAGGAATCATGGGTTGGCAAAGCCAACCTTTACTAAACTCAGATTCCTGTCCTTACATTTTTGGTGTGGTCACGAGGACCGATGCCTAGTGGAGGGAAAAGCAGCCAACACAGGAATGCTAGCAAAACTCAAGGCAATTTTCCCCAAGTGTTATCCCACCCTGTGCAATGGACCACACATCATCATCGTCCCCAGATCCCCCGGTCAGTGAAGACGAAAGAACTCACGAGAAACGCACGAGAGAAATTAAGTTGGTGGGCTCCTGGGCAGGATCTCCCTGTAGCCTTCAAGCCCTCACTTAGAGCCCATCTCTTCCAGGAAGCCCTCTTTGATTTCTCCCAGGTTGAGGTCGCTAGTCCTTCTGAGGCCCGCGTGGTACAACAGCCGTGCCTCCTGCCCACCCCACCCCCACTGCCCGGATCTCTCTCCTCTGTCCTGCAGACCCCTGGGAGGCAGCTGTGGGGTAATGGCAAAAACACAGCACTTGGGACATGGACAGGTGTGGGGTAGGTCCTGACTCTGTATCAGCTTGGGCAAGCCGTCTGGCCTCTCGGAACCTTCATTTCCTGGTCGGAAGAAATTGAGGGTGATCATACCTGCTCGGCAGGCTTGTTTGTTGCGATGCTTGTGTTGTTGTGCAAGTTTTAGGTCTGCTGTGAGACTACAGGCCCTCCCGTCGGGGCCTTATGCACCTGTGTGTCTCCAGCCCCTCCGAACCCAGGGCAGGGCACAGTCTCTGACACATAGTGTCACTATCTGTCGGGTCAGCGAGTGAATTCCCCACCCTGGTTTGCTCCCCTCTCAAGAGGGAGATAGGAAATCAGAACTTCTCAGGTCGTCCTCTCTCACCGCCAGTTACCAGCCTTCCGGAGCACCGGCTGGGCTGACCGCCAGGCAACAAGTGTGTGAGGGGTAACGATGACTGGGGTCCCGAGCTGTGCCAGGCTCTGCGCTCAGGGAACGGTGACCGGCTGTCCCGGTCTGCCCGCGACGGAGCGGCTTCCTGGGACTTCCAGCCCCAACGCTGGGATAGTCCTTGGTGAAGGGGGGCAAATTGGTGACCTTGGCTAAGGCTTTTCACGTACTATCTCGTTCATTTTTAAATATACCTGACTTCTCAGGACAGTTTTAGAATTACAGAAAAAAACCCAGAGAAACTAATGGCGTGACTTCCCATGTGCCCTGAACCCAGCGTCCCCTATTCCTAACATCTTACGTGAGTATGGTACATTTGTCACAACTAATGAGTCAATATTGGCACATTGTTATTAACTAACATCCATACTTGATTCACATTTCCTTAGTTTTGCCGGCCCCAGGTTCCCATCCAAGATACACCCTCACGTTTAGTTCATCACGTCTGCTTTGGTTCCTCTTGGCTCTGACAGCTTCTCAGACTTTTTCTCTATTTGCTGACCTTGGCAGTTTCAAGGGGTACTGGTCAGGTATACTCTAATATCTCCATTTTTTAGGTTTATTTATTTATTTTCAGAGAGAGAGAGAGAGAGAGAGTAGTGAAGGGACAGAGAGGGAGGGAGAGAGAGAGAATCCCAAGTAGGTTCTGCACCATCAGCACGGAGCCAATGCAGGGCTCAAGCCCACGAACCATGAGATCGTGACCTGAGCAGAAGCCAACGGTTGGAGGCTCGACCAACTGAGCCACCCAGGGGCCCCTCTGGTATCTCTTTTAACGCTCACACAAACCATAAGCGATGGATACTGTTATTCCATTTTACAGATGTGATAGCCGGTAAAGGACCGAGTGAGAATTTGAGTTTTCCCTGGGGACCAGCCATTCCTTCATAACATCGACAACAATGACAAGGAATATCTTTAGTCCTTGCTGTGTCTCAACGACCCCACTACGAAGCCCATAAATATTCTAGCCTGTAATCCTCACGATCATTTATGTCATGGAGCATAAACTTATGCCCATTTTGCAGACAAGGAAACTGAGGTCCAAAGAGGTTAACTCCCCGGCCCAAATCATACAAGTGACAAATGGAAGAGTGGAGAAACCCCCACCCCTCTGAACCAAGGCCTCTAGATGTCCTGTATGTTCGGTACTATTGGGGATGGCCCAGTTTCACTGGGCCCTATTCTCCCCCCAGGCGGAAGGTCCAGATTGGGGTTTCTCACGCTTGACTGTACGCGCCCATCACCTGGGGATCTTGTCAAAAGCGCAGATTCTGATTCCGTGAGTCTGCGGTGAGGCCTAAGGTCCCGTATTTATAACACGATGGCAGGCGGGCCCCTCTCTGGAGTAGCCCGGCTGAGGACCACCTCTGACTTGACAGCTTACTTTTACGTTCGGGAACAAATAAGGTAATTGCCACGTGGCCGCACAAGGAAGCAGCCAGGGTCCCTCGGGTCACTTCCCGGCCCTCTGGAGCTCCAACTGCCGGCGGACAGGCAGAAATCTCAGAGCTGAGAAATCCCGGTTGCCATCTTTCCGGACGACCCACTGGCAACTCTCCCCTCTCCAGCGGCGGGGTTTGCACAAAATGTAATTAGCCCAGGTGAGGCTCATTAGAGCCAGGCTGGCATTCTGCCAGGGCGCCACGAGCTCTGTGCCAACCCCTTGATTTCAATATCAATGGCAGTGCTGACAAGGAAGCTGGAAGGCTCGGCAGGCTGGGAGGAAGCTTTGTACCCGGGCGGGCGAGCCTCTCCCTCCTCCTCTCGCACTCCCGCTCTTGCCACGAGGTGAGGCAGTCGGAGTCATGCAATCACAGGCAGCCCTTGAGTAATTTCCACCGTCCTCCCCTTTCTAACAGGCTGGGCCCCAGGTGATCCTAAACATTAAATGAAACTCAGAAAATGGGGCCGCTCGGAGAGAGGGACGTCAGGAGCCGGTCCTGGGCTTGAGCAAGACTCTCCACTTCCCTTGTCAGTTTCCTTGGCCTTCCCCGGGGCCTGGGGCACAGGGCAAAGTTTCAGTCCAGAACCTCGCAGCTCTGGAGGGTTTCTGCCAGAGGGCCCCGATCCCCTGCGTGTTTCCTTGTTCTCACGCAAAATGTACAAGGGTCACGGGAGCCGACGCTGTCTTTTCTTCCCCTACACGGAGATATTTGTGCTGATGCAGTGGTTTCGGGACAGGACTCTAGGCTGGCTCCCAGCTCACGATTCTTATCGTCCTCATCTTCCCACTCATCATCACTGTCACTTCTCAGGGACTTATCATGTGCTGCGCACCAGCCTTTGCATTTTGCCTGTATTCTCCCAATTAATGCGCGCAAGGAGGAAGGTTGTTCTCCTGTTACCTAGAGGGAAAAAAATAGCCTCACCCAAAGCCATCCTATCACTTAGTGAGTCGTTCTGTGCGTCTGGCTGTTGTGGTTGACACTGAGGTTATTTTCCACTGTGCAAATCCCCAAAAGAATTGGGATTTAAAAGCGATTGCCTTACAAGTTTGCTCAGAAACCAGGAGTTGATCATTGGTTTTATTATAGAGAGTAAGAGAATGATAAAGACGGCAAGGGAAAGAAGTGGGGGGAGGGGAGAAAGAGGAGAAAAAAAGAAAATCAGGCAAATTCACAGAATGATGTCCTTGGGGTATGAGTAAGAAAAATGGCAGCCGCGATGTGCCAAGCGTTAGAGAAAATGGATTCCAACTGGCTATGTTAGAAATGGGTATATATTGATGTGTGTGTATTAATTTACCATGACAATGTGCAACCCTATTAAGAAAGGGTAGAAATAAAGTCTGTAACCTTTGCTTTCTCTCCCACCCCCTAAAAAAAGAGTACTTAGGTCATGGTAAATTCCATAACCTGAACACTCATTTTTTTAAAAGATATATTTGATGAATACTTTGTATTTACCAAGAAAGAGAGATTTAAAACATAGAGAGAAAGGGGCACCTGGGTGGCTCAGTCAGCTAAGGGTCCGACTTCGGCTCAGGTCGTGATCTCAGGGTTCATGGGTTCGAGCCCCATGTCAGGCTCTGTGCTGACAGCTCAGAGCCTGGAGCCTCCTTTGGATTCTGTCTCCTTCTGTCTCTGTCCCACCCCCACTCACACTCTGTCTTTCTCTCTCTCACAAAAATAATAATAATAATAATAATAATAATAATAAACATTAAAAAATAAAAATTAAAAAAAAATTAAAATATAGAGAGAAAGGGGCGCCTGGGTGGCTCAGTCAGTTAAGTGTCCAACTCAGGTCATGAACTCACGGTTCATGAGTTTGAGCCCTGCATCAGGTTCTCTGCTGTCAGGGCAGAGCCGGCTTCAAATCCTCTGTCTCCTTCTCTGCCCCTCTCTCTCTCTCTCTCCCTCTCTCTGTCTCTCTGTCTCTCTCTCTCCCCCTCTCTTTCTCTCTCTCTCCCTGTCTCTCAGAAATAAATAAGTATTCAAAAATAACAATAATAAATATATTTTAAAAATAAAAATAAAATAGAGAGAGAGAGAGAGAGAGAGAACTTACCATCTAGCAGGTGAATGGATAGTTGCAGTAGTGAATGCCACGCCCCATAAGGAGGACAGTTTGAGTTTTCTCATGCAAGCAACAGAAGCTGATTCTGGTGAATTCAAGCAAGGGTCCCAGGAGAACAAACAGGGCCTCGAACGCAGATCCGAGGTGAATAGTCAGGGGCAACATCCTAGAAGAAGCCATGTTTCCCGTGAGACTCGAGGAAGAAGCAGACGGAGCCATGCAGATGAGTGTTTCTGTGCGTGTTAAGGAGGCGGGAGCAGGGGTGGGCAGGTGAAAGGCGAGGGACGGCATGGGTGAGGGGTTAGAGAACATTCCGCAAGGAGGTGACCGGAAACGCCCACGGATGTCCCATTGCCTCCGGACCCCTGGAAAAGGGGGCCGAGTGGACAAGCGTCAGGGGACCAATCCACACAGAGGACCGGTCCCTTCTCTCCCCCAGCGGAGGAAGCCTTAGGAAGGGTATGTGGTGAGAAATCACAGAAGGGGGCAGCGTGAATTAAATCTCCTACCGCCATAAGCATCTAACAAGTATCTCATAAAGCTGCCTGGCAAGGAACTGCTTCACTCCAGGAAAGTGCCTCCTGGTTACCATGAGTCAGAGAGTGATCTACAAAATAATTCCCCAAATTAGAGTTTGCCGGGTGTAAGTTTGTAAATCTGATCCCCCCTGCCCGCCCCCCATTACACTGATTATATCTTTCATCCCCAAGAATGAAGCCGAGAGCCTCCCCCCCGCCCCTCCTCCCCTCCCCCTGTAATCCTCACCCCTCATTTCTCAGCTCGTGCCACCCCTAAGGCAGTGGAGTGATCCCCGCGAAGCTTCCAGGCAGTTCATTAAAAACCGCCACCCTCTCCATTGCCCACCGGGCACTCCCAGCAGCCCCTGGGGCCATGGCGGTGGCAGAGGAAGCCAGTCACTCAGGAGGGCCCGGCCCCCTCCGAGGACGGGACCCCCGCACCGATGAGAGGGGCCAGCAAACAGTTAATGGTTTAATCCCTTACAGAAAAAGTCAAGGCAGACTTGTGATTCTTGATGTTAATGAAGGTGTCACACATTGTCTAGAGAAAGTTGTGCCTGGCAATCTTCCCTTTTTCGGATGCCTACCCCAGTGACATTTCATCTCACATCCACCTTAATGAAATGCATAATTAACATATTCTAATTGTGCTGAGCGCTGCGATGATTTTGACAGAACTCACTTTCCATGTCTAATTTGATGCTAATTTAATCTGTTCCTCTCCCGCTGACATGACCTTTCTTGATTGAGTTTCACTGAGGAAATTTTTTGATGGATTGATTTATCAGCATTGCAGAGACAACAAAGGCTCAGGGTGCACGACAGAAAATAGGAAGGGATCGGCCCTCGGAGCCGGCGCGCTCTGAACTTGCCGGCTAGAATGTCCTCTTTCCAGAGACAGCTTGTCTGATCTACTGATGGAATTTGAGAAATGTGACATCTGTGTGTGGGTTTGATCTCTCCGATAAAGACAGTAAATATCTCATTGTGGTCGTGAAGCTTTGCGTGGAAAACTCCTCCAGGGCTGGTGGAAGGAAGCTTAGAATCCTCCTAATCCTTGACCAAGAGCCCAGCCGGCCAGGCTGGTTCCCCACCTCGCCGATGGCCACTTCCTGGCTGGGTTCTTGCGTAGAATTTGGTCCCTTGGCTTCTTCCACCAGAAGGCAGGGGGAGGCAGGGAAGCGTCCCTCTTTGGTTAAAATGGAACAACCTTGCGACCAAGTAGGTCACTCATTAGCCAGCCTCCCACAGTCGGTTTCATTTTGGGCAGGAAGTGGTTCTCAGTCGAGGACATCAACGCCCTCCCTCCCCTCAGCACAACTCCCCTGTACCATTTTGAGGGAAGAAAACCAATGTGGAGGAAGCAGCTGAAATCTGAGACGGGGTGGGATCTCCGGGTGTATTTCAGACCCTCCAGGGACGTGTAAACCTTGATCTTGTGGGAGTGTTTGAGGACTTTTCCCCCAGCGCACCTCCCCTTCCCTACACGGTGACCAAAGACCATACTGTGACTACCTTTTTCCAGTTCCAGACCTTTGGGGAAGCATGTGCTTAGGACCCACGCAGACAGCAGAAAGCAGGTGAATCACAGAGGGGAGCCTGCCAGGAAATTGCCAAGATAGAATCCTAAAAACTGTAAAACAAAAAAACAAAAAACAAAGACCTCCTCAGTATTTGGTTTTTGTTTCATGTAAAGACTGCCTCATTTTCCCAAATGTTTCTCTTAGAAAAGGATGTGCTTAAGGTGTCCGTCGTAAATAGACGTTTTTCCTTCAGAGCGGTCCTCGAGGAGGATGAAACATTTATTCCAACATGGTTGCCGTGACTGCAAAGATTTTTGCAAAATTTCTTTGGGAGCTGCTTGATGAGCCCCACAAGGATAGCGAGATAACGAGATTATAATCATTATAATTACACTTCATCATAGATCAAAAGCAGTTTAACTCAGCAAATGACCTGGTCTGCCTCACTATCCTTTATTCTAAGTGACTTCTGGCTTTGCTCAAAGATGCAATCCCTCTGCAAAGCCCGACTGGACAGCGTGTCTCAGTGTGATCCCAAGGCAGCAGGCACAGAGGAAGATGGGCTCAGAGGCCACGCTCCTTCGGTTCGAATACCCCCTCTGCCGCGGACTGGGAAACTGTGCCTAGCTCTCCTCGTTGGTCACATTGCATAATAATAGTCCTACCTTTAAGAGTTCTTTTGAGGATGAAATTAGTTAATAATGTATCTGCCAAGCATTAAGAACAGTGCCTGAGATTAGCTTGGCTCATCTTTGAGGTCTGAGCAAGTCTTCTTCTTCTTTTTTTTTTTTTTTAACATTTATTCATTTTTGAGAGACAGAGCGTGAGCGAGGGAGGGGCAGAGAGAGGGGGAGACACAGAATCCAGAGCAGCTCCGGGCTCTGAGCCGTCAGCACAGAGCCTGACGCGGGGCCCGAACCCAGGAACCGAGAGATCACGACCCGAGCCAAAGTTGGACGCTTAACCAACAGAGCCATCCGGGTACCCCTGAGCAACTCTTCTTATAAGAAATGTGCCTACGCCTCCCCAATACTAGTGTGGCTTTCCCAGCTGAAGTCTGAACCGGGCTATATTTAACTATTCTCCGAACTTATTATTAAGTAACCAGACACACAGTTTTAAGGCATCTTCAACGAGGTGTCCATTTCTAATGCTGTTGTACCAAATTACCACAAACTTCCCTGGCTTCAAACGACACAGATGCATCGTCTTATGGTTCTGGAGGTCTGAGGTCCCAATCAGTCTCGCTGGGATAAAATCAAGGTGTCTCCGAGGCTGCTTCCTTCTGGAGGCCCCGGGGGAGAATCTGTTTCCTTGCCTTTTCAGCTTCCAGAGGCCGCCTGCATTGCCTGGCTCACAGACGGTGCCTCAGATCACTCCAATGTCATCAGTCCTCAGCTCTCCTACTAATGGTTCTACCCTTCCTGTTCCCCTCTTACAAGAACCCTTGTGACTTCACTGGACCCACCTAGATCATCCAAATTAAATCTCCCCCATCTCAGGACCCTTCATTTGCTCCCAAAGTGTCTCCTACCATGTACAGGAAGGTATTCACAGGCTCCGGGGATTAGGAAGTGGACATTTTAGGGGTCATTACCCAGCCTCCCACAATCGGTTTCATCTTAGGCCGGAAGTGGTTCTCAGTCGAGGACATCAACGCCCTCCCTCCCCTCAGCACAACTCCCCTGTACCATTTTGAGGGAAGAAAACCAATGTGGAGGAAGCAGCTGAAATCTGACATGGGATGGGATCGCCAAGGTGGTGAGGTCTCTTAAAATGCTCTGCCTCCGTGGCCTCGTGGGGTTTTTCTTATGTTTGGCCGTCAACGTCAGGCTTGAGACGCTTCAAGGATTCGAACTCCAAATACATGTCCCCCTGGAGCCTATCAACCTGGCTACAGATTTGATAGTGACAATGCATCCTACCTGATACGTTTAAGACAGCACATTCCCCTAGGGCACGTGGCCAAAGCCTTTCTTACGTGGCTTCCATCAAGTCAGGAATTTGTATTTTGTTTCATTCTCTACTGCTTCTGCTGGGCCTAGGACAGTGGTACCTTACAGGCAAGAAGTAAATATACTTGTCATATGAATGAATGAGTGATCGATACCAAGGGCTTTTATAGTGCATGGAAGCTATAAACTGCTCTGCACAAAAATGAAACACACTTTTGTCTACTCTGCCAATATTTCACCTGGGAAACCCTGGATTTCTCTGAACAGTATCATCTACTGTGGTCACCTTGAAGCTTCAGGTTTTTTCCCACATGAAACCAGAGGAGAGACTGGGAAACCATCGTTGCTTAGAGCAATGTCTACTCATCAAATCTTTTTCATTAGAATAGTTCATTCCAATAAGATCTTGGGCATATTTGGGGCGCCTGGGTGGCGCAGTCGGTGAAGCGTCCGACTTCAGCCAGGTCACGATCTCGCGCTCCGTGAGTTCGAGCCCCGCGTCGGGCTCTGGGCTGATGGCTCGGAGCCTGGAGCCTGTTTCCGATTCTGTGTCTCCCTCTCTCTCTGCCCCTCCCCCGTTCATGCTCTGTCTCTCTCTGTCCCAAAAATAAATAAAAAACGTTGAAAAAAAAATTTTTAAAGATCTTGGGCATATTTGATAAGCCAGCATCCAGGGAACAAAGCTGTTATAAAATGACTTACTTAGAGGTTCCAGTCATAATTTTTGGCCTCAGAATATCGCTGGGTGTTTTATTTTTTTTTTTTGTCAGTCTAAAATGAAAATGTAACATTTCAACTGCAATCCATTAGAAAGAAGCAAAGAAGGGGCTATTTGCATTTGATCCACAAATTGGACCAGAATAATTTTTGTCGACTTCTGATCTGCCAATACTCGGTTTTTTAAAAAAATTAAACTAAATGCTCATTAATTCACTGTTTTCCCTTATTGAGTGAAAAGATTTTTTTTCTGTCAACTGTGTTTTTATCCAGAATCAGTTAGAGAATATTTTGCATTATTAAAAATTGGGCAGGTGGGAAGTGACATTTCCTTTGAACTCCAAACAAATTGCAAACTTCAAAAAAAATGTGTGACGAAACAACATAGTATCTATAACCCAAAGGGTCCACAATGGAAAATAACACGAGGGAAACGAAGAGATTTTTTTTGGCAAATAGGATTCTAATGATACTTAACTCCAGTATGTTAGTCTTAGTGTTTAAAAGTATTAATTGATTCTCTGTCAAAAGAAGTATCATTTTAGGTCACAAAAAAATTAATTCAATTATTGGGTTGACTGGGTGGCTCAGTCAGTTAAGCATCGGCTCTTGATTTTAGCTGAGGTCATGATCTCACAGTGTGAGTTCGAGCCCAGCATCAGGCTCCATGTGGGAAGCATGGAGCCTGCTTGGGATTCTCTCTCTCTCTCTCTCTCTCTGTCACTCTCTCTCTCTCTCAATCCCTTTCTCTCTGCCCCTCCCCCTGCCCCCCCCCTCAAAATAAATAAATTTTATTTTTTTTTTCAACGTTTATTTATTTTTGGGACAGAGAGAGACAGAGCATGAACAGGGGAGGGGCAGAGATAGAGGGAGACACAGAATCGGAAACAGGCTCCAGGCTCTGAGCCATCAGCCCAGAGCCCGACGCGGGGCTCGAACTCACGGACCGCGAGATCGTGACCTGGCTGAAGTCGGACGCTTAACCGACTGCGCCACCCAGGTGCCCCTCAAAATAAATAAATTTTAAAAAAAATAATTCAATTATCATCCATCCAAAAATTTGAAAGACTGTATGTGGTAGGCAAAATTCTAAAGACGGCCTCCTACGAGCCCCATTTTACATTTGTTCGGGTCCTGCAGCAAAGGGATTTTGCAGATGTAATGCCTATCTCAACTTAGTTGACCTTACACCACAGAGATTATGTGTCTCAGGTGGCCTGATCCAATCAGGTGGTCCCTTTAAAAGCAAAGCATTTTCTGGAACTTGAACCAAAAGGAGACCTCAGAGAGAGGCATCCCTACTGGCCTCAGGGAGGAAAATGAAAATTGGGGTCCAACAGATTTGAGTTCAAATTCTTCCCTATTGGTCTTAGGACTTTTGCAGACTTTCCTAATCACCCTATGCCTTCATCTCCTAGTCTGTACTACGAGCAACCTCATAAATGTATCGTGAGGCATTAAGACGGATAATATGTACAAAATATTATCCGTGCCTGACACATACTAGGTGCACAACAAAAGGTAATGATTACTATTTTCTTTAAATGTTCTCTTCTAAGGTTATCATTCCCTGACTCCTTTGCAATCTGGGCTGTGAATCTAAAACGATAGGAGTTCACCCACATGAAACAACACAGACAAACGTAATCCAAGTACAAGGCTTTATATTTTGTCGGGAGTGTGGTTGGGGCTGCTTGTTGATCCCTAGAAGGATGTGTTTCTGAAGTCCAAACTTCTAGCACCATGCCTTTTTCAATACAAACTAGCTAGTCTGGGTACTGTGTTTACAAGTTCCCACAAAGTGGAAATAGTCTTACAAATTAATTTATACCAAGTTGATAAAGACCAACGATCACTCAGCTTCCCATATGCATTGCATCAGAGATTTTTGATGTGTTCATACTAAGAAATAAGGTGGAGATTTCAGACATCAGTGTCAAAGCTGATGGGATAATTGGTGGGCCACACAAATCCCTTGGCTACTACCGGGTGGACAGCAGTCTATACCACATCCAGGAAATGACCCCCCCGTGTTGTATGTTTGCCTGATTTCTCTACTTACCACCATGAAAAGATTTCCACAAGTTCCTTCTTCTCAATAAAGTGTTTGTATCGCTTAGAAAAATTAAAGGAATAGGTGTTTTTTTATGAAGAAATAGAAAACAAAGAAAATCAAAATAGAAAAAAAAACTAGAAATAAACTACCATCTTGCCATCCCTGGAAAATGATGATCTGGATAAGGGCGCCCGGGTGGCTCAGTCAGTTGAGTGGCTGACTCTTGATTTCAGTTCAGGTTATGATCCCAGGGTCATGAGATCGAGCCCCACATCTGGCTCTTCGCTGGATGTGGAACCTACGTAAGACTCTCTCTCTCCCACTGCCCCTCCCCTGCCTGCTCCCTCCCTCTTTCTCTCTCTCTCTCAATGATGCTCTGTGAATGTCAGTAACAGAGGGGCTTATGGTTGGTGAATCAGGTCGGAAAGAGCCTTGAAGATCTGCCCCGAAGCTGTGTTGCTCTGCAAGCACTTTGTGGTACCTGGGGGTGTAATTAAGTTCCTGATGGAGATTAATACAGGGGTGAAGCCCTGTCTCCCAACTGTACATGAATTTCACGCTATGAAACTTCATGGCATGTAAATCATATCTCAATAAAGCTGTTGAGGAAATGAAAAGAAGAAAGGGTGAACACGGAGAAGAGAGGCCTTTCTGAGGAGGTGACATTGAACTGACATGGGGGTGTAGGCAAAGACAGAGATCGGCTGGGGGTGGGGAGAACATCACGGGCAGGGAGTCTGTGCAAAGACCCTGAGATGACAAAGGACTTGGCATGTGTAATGAACTAGTGGAAGCCAAGGATGGCTTGAGTATGTTGAGCAAAGGCAGAACTTTTGAGAGAAGAAATTGGGGAGGCAGGGAGCAGTAAGTCTCGCGGGATGCTTCACGTGCTATGGGCCTTTCATCGAGAGATCCGAACCCAGGAAGTGACATGCTGTAAGTTACAGTTGGCAACATTTTTTTGAAAAGAGTAACAACAAGGGCACCTGGGTGGCTCAGTTGGTTAAGCGTCCGACTTCGGCTCGGGTCACGATCTCGCCATTGCCGGGTTCGAGCCCCACCTTGGGCTCTGTGCTGACAGCTCAGAGCCTGCAGCCTGCTTTGGATTCTGTGCCTCCCTCTCTCTCTCTCTCTGCCCCTCCCCTGCTCGTGCTCTATTCTCTCTCTTTCTCAAAAATAAATAAACATTAAAAAAAATTAAAGAAAGGAGTAACAACAACTAATCCTATGTCCTTACCATTCTAGGGATTTTACATTACTAATTTATTTATCCTTCACAACAATCCTGAGGTAGGCATCAACTAGAACTTCTTCAAGAAACCTCAAGGGGAGCCATAATTTGCACTCAGTCTGTCCCACAACAGAGCCTGAAATCATAACCAGCACCCTACACTTGAAAGTCTGGATGGACACACCAATCTGTGCAGTTACACACAGCCCCGTGCTCGGAAGGATCCCACACATGGTTTTGTGCTCTGCCATCGCCATCTTGAATGCTCAGTGACATTTGAACAAGAGGCTTCTGATGTGCAGTTTGCACAGGACCCCACAGAGTATGTAGCCAGCACGTCCACCTTCTAGGACTTTTACTACAGAAGGAATCGTTAACCCACTGAAGGTCCTGGGTAGGCTGGCCAGGGAGGAAGGTCAACCCCTTGAAGTTAAACTTGAAATTTCTCACGCATGTCCGTTTGGGGAGACAGAACGCCCAGTTTCCTTCATACACTCAGCGGGACCCATGAATTCAAAAGGGGCACAACTCGTTGATCTACCCCATTCTGATATTTGGGAATAGTTAGGTGATGGGGTGAACTTTTTCTTATTCAGCTTCTTGTTATCCTGTATGTATCAATAGTCTTAGCATTAGCAACATTCTTTCCAGAAAACAGAAATAATAATAATTATTATTACTGTTTAAGTATTGTCATTATAATTAATGAATGAAAATTAGTGGAAAAGAAGAAACTATAAGCCAAAGATTTTCTTTGGTGTGTTTTTCTTCCTGAAGGGCACCTAAAAGTGTGCCTTTACCTCTATTGACCTAGTTATTTTAATCCCCCAAAAAACAAAAGCCGTTCTTCTGAATTTATACTAATGAATTCAGTTTAACATTTTTCACCTGTTTGCATGAATTTAATTTTTCTTTGTTTCACAGACCAGCTTGGATTATACGGGTACTTTTCAATAATCATTATTCCATAGGATAACGTTCGGTACCCAGAACATGTTCATAATAATAAATGTGAATATGTGTATCCCATAATAAATAATGTTCATTTCTAGTTTTAACATTCTAATTAATGTATTCAATGATTAGTTATTGCTATCATCTTAAAGCCAGGGTTTATTTATAACTAGAAGAAAACTAGATTTCAAAGGTAGTTCCTCAATTCCATTTAAAATAACCCCCAATTAATTTCTAAGCTGCTGAAGGCAAATGATAAAATTTTTATCTCCTGGTGCAAAATTTTCGGGAAGTTGTTTGCGTTTGGAAAACAATTACATACCCATGAAAAGAGAATGATCCACTTTAAGAGTAAGAGGAGTGAAAACAGACCTCTGGATTTATGGCGAAATGGTTTCTTCTGCTTCCCCCCTGTTGAGGCGCTGATGTCTCCGAACGCCTAGCCGTGCAAACCATGAGGTCCCCAGCTCTCCGAGCTATCAGACAAGTGCTCTCCGCGTCTCCCGGGGCTCTTCCAGGGCGACCCCACATGGGGACCTCCCGACTCTGTTTATTCTTAGAGTGAGCAATTGCATACAAATGGAAGCTATCAGGACATAGGCCACCAGCGCAGAATACAGAGACAAGAAGAAGATCCTTCTGTGAAAACAAAATATCCATTCTCCTCTACACCCAGTATGGATTTTCCAAAGTGGAAAACCATTCCCGGAGAGAATCAGAGGTAGGCGGGTTTGTTTCATTTTCACGTTTACCAGCCACAAACTCGCATCTCTCTCCAGGGCGAGAATGCACCCGGGGCACACCGACCATTTATTGGTAGCAGACAAAAGGCAAGGTGTCTCATTTGCCACTTAACATTCTTTTAATTTGCCAGACAGTTTTCTTCTTTTTATGCAAAAGGAAAGAAAGAACGAGAGAAAAGAAAAGAAAAGAAAAGAGGAGAGAAAGGAAGGGAAGGGAAGGGAAGGGGAAGGGAGAGGAGAGGAGAGGAGAGGAGAGGAGAGGAGAGGAGAGGAGAGGAGAGGAAGGAGGGAAGGAAGGGGAGGGGAGGGGAGGAGAGGAGAGGAGAGGAGAGGAAGGAGGGAAAGAAGGAGAGGGGAGGGGAGGGGAAAAGAGGAGAGAAAAGGAGAGGGGAGGGGAGGGGAGGGGAGAGGAGAGGAGAGGAGAGGAGAGGAGAGGAGAGGAAGGAGGGAAGGAAGGGGAGGGGAGGAGAGGAGAGGAGAGAGGAGAGGAAGGAGGGAAAGAAGGAGAGGGGAGGGGAGGGGAAAAGAGGAGAGAAAAGGAGAGGGGAGGGGAGGGGAGGGGAGGGGAGGGGAGGGGAGGGGAGGAGAGAAAAGGAAAAATGAACCGAGGATTGTTTCCATGCAGCCACTGAACCTGAGGGAACTGGAACAAAACCATAGCAACTGAAACCCAGTAGGAAAAGCTTCTCTTCTTCGTCGTCGTCTTCTTTTTCTCATTCCCAACTCTTTCGTGGGAAAATCCACCAATCCGTGCACAAAATAAAATGGTAGCCGAGACGTACTTGGAGAAATAAACTGTAGAAACCGTTCCTCCATTTTTTAAGTGGTCCTTTGCCACCTGATGAAGCAGAAATAAAATGTCACTCAGCAACAAAATCCTCCTTCCTTTCCTCGTGAGATCCCTACTTTGAGTGTTATTTTCTTACTTTGAAACCAAAAACCAAATATCTGTTGTGAACGTGCGTCTAACTAAGAGCTACGCTAACTGATCTTTCCACCGCGCATGCTCGTGTCTGGCTAAGAACATTCCCTCTCTAAGGTTTTCCGGCCGGATGCTCTTGTAGCCAATGTCCAGAAGCACCATTTACTGAAGGCCCATTGTACCAGGTGTTTCGTATGTGTCATTTCATTTGATCTCCCCAAGTCTTTCAGGAAGCGGGAGTTACAATCCCGCTTTGTAAATAAAGAAACTCGGCATCAGGGACCTTCATTCATAAGGAGGCGCCCGCGGTGGCTGGAGTCCCACGAATGGGGGTCCCTACCTGGCTCTCTCTCACTGTGTGACTGGCCAGCTACTTAACCCCTCTGTGCCTCAGTTTCTTATCCACAAAGTAGGGGAAATAATACAGGGCCACAATCCCTTGGCAATAATTCTGAAGTCCGAAACCTCTGAAAATTAAAGTGCTTTCATAAAGCACACTGTCCAGCAACGGTGGCTTCACATCAAGGCTAATTTGGCAAAAAAGGACAGAACCGTGTGGGCATGAGATTATTATAGTCTTTCTTTGCCCTACGTGGTAAAGGTCTGAGCCGGAGAGCCAACAAGCACAATGGCTCCGAGCCATGTGCCTGATAGATTTGAGAGACGGAAAGAAAGCCCCCCGGGAATGGGACTGAAAGCCCCCGGCGGGGTGAGGCACTGGGGGTATCACCTGATAGTGGTGCCATGCTAATAATGGTAAGTGGTAAGTCCATGGTCACGCTTCCGGTCGATGGCAAAGCCAGGATTCAGGCCTGGGTCAGCTCTGTCACACTTATTGGCAAGTCTCTCGGCAAACATCACGGGGGAAAACTTATCCTTAAGACGTTGTTATAAAGGGTCGCAGGTTCTGGGACTAAGGAAAAGATTCATAAATATGGTGGCCACTCAACTCCTCCATTGACTTTGATACCAGAAAGGGGTGCAAATTCAGTAGACTTTTAAGTTCAGGGGGATAGCGATGCTCATGTCAGAGCCCTTATTGAGTTTCTCTCTAACATGGAAGCATCTCAGTGAAAAACCAAGATTTCAAAGTGAGGGGAGAATGATATATTTTGTAAATAGATGTTTGTGTATATATATATATATATATATATATATATATACATATATACATATATACATATATATATACTGTGTATATATGTGTGTGTGTATATATGTATATATATATATATACTGTAAACACAATACAATAATAACGAAATTATTTACTCTGATGATACCTCATTTTATCCCTAATCTGCCTAATCCCTAATGATCCCTAATATCATCTCCTATTATGTCCTGATTTACATAGGCTAGAATTGATGGAGTGTGGTTATCTGGTCAGCGTCCTGTGTGCTTTCTGCCCTGAATTTTCTATCTTTGCCAACTGAAGTCCATGAACATTTCTTGAGATTTTACTCTGCATCAAGCACAGTGCTGGCCCCTAGAGTCCTAGAAGTAGAAAAGATAGTGTCCCCGAATTCACCAAGCTTGTAGTAAGTACAATTTGTTTTCTCCTTAGCATACCCAACAAGTGACATTTCATGGTCTCCAAAAGTTGAGATTTCTGTCCTGATTTTAATAAGAATACCAACATTTTACCTATTCTTACAGTATGCTAGGCACTGTGCTAAGCTTTGATGTAGATGACCTTATCTAATGCCTACAAAGTCCAAAATTTAACATTATCTGCATTTTTGAGCTGGGGAAACTGAGGTGTAGAGATGAAGTATACAAGACCCAGAGCTTGTAGACAATGGACCTTGGGTGTCAAACCTCAGCAAGTCTGACTCCATAGCCAGCCCTCCTAACTGTTGTACCATGATAAAATTTAAATTAGATACGTGTGTGTCCAGACCAATGCCAATAGCCAATCTCCCTTCTGCCTTAGCTAATACGGTCTTTTGTGCAAGGCTGCCTCAAGCCTCTTCTTTGTCTTACCCTAGAGGACTAGGTTCATTGAACCAATGAAGCATAGCGAATCCACACTGCACTGGATTCTCCATTTTGGCTCCGCACCTCCTGCCCACCCAACCCCCAGGATTTGCCCGGCATGGCTGTGCTCACTGGCCCTTCCCACACTGTCACTGCTGAAGGATTAGTAAATACAGAACACACCCAAAAGCCTGTCAGATTCTTCTGCACTGATGCACACACCCCAATGATGAGCAAACTCCTCTATCATTTGCCCAGGATCTTTGAATTTAGATGCTGGGTCAAGAAAGAATGACACTTTCACAAGACACTGTTCTTCGAGAGAAATGACCTGCAACAAATAAGCAGGTATTGTCCTGGTGATAAATGATAGTTCCTTCCTCAAAAAAAGAAAAAAGTACAACACTCTAGGTCATAAGCTGATGCTTCTTCAAGCATTCGTCTCTGCTTTCATAGTGAGTGTGAATCTGGCCACAAAAGTCAGAGGTACCCGCAAAACCAACTCTCCTTCCTTTAACTCTGTTCAGTTTTTATTTCAAATTCCCATTCATCTCAGTTAACAGGAAATTATATCTCAGTCACTCTGGGAGGTTCACACCCATGCTTTCTTTAAATCAGTAGTGCACAAATGGGAGGGATAACTGCCCCTGGTGAGCTTTCCAGAAAATTCTGTTGTGGAGTTAGTGTCATAAAGATTGAGAGGTGATGCTGGCATTTAGTGGTCAGAATCTAGAGATGACAAATGCTCTGTAATGCATGAGACAGTCCCGCACCATGAAGAATTGTCTGAGATCTCAACGTTTTTTTAAGTTTATTTATTTATTGAGAGAGAGAGAGAGAGAGAGAGAGCAGGGGAGGAGCAGAGAGAGAATCCCAAGCAGGCTCCATGCTATCAGTGCAGAGCCCGATACAGGGCTCGATCTCGTGAACCGTGAGATCATAACTTTGCCGAAATCCAGAGCCAGATGCTTTAACCAACGGAGCCACCTAGGCGCCCCTGGAATCTCAACTTTTGAATGTCCAGTAGACATTCATATAGATGAAGCACTGGTAAATAACTCTCTGAACCTAGACCCTAAGTCCATCTGACATATGCACTCAAAGTATCCTTCACACAGTTTTCATACACACTGAATTTGACAAGAATGTGACTGCTGTATACATTGAGGGCAGGCTGTACTTTGTTCTAACCATACCAAGACTTGATCTGCATGTCAGAAAGTCAACACCATGAATGGCATTCAGGTCTTCGATAAAACACATGGTCTCCACCTGTATTTGTGGCTGTTGAGTTCAGTGTTTCTGTGTATAAGGGCAAGGATCTGACTGCTTTGTTGTGCACTCAGGTATGTCAAGCTCAAGTATTATTTCAATATTGACATACATATTTTATTATAACTATTTTCCTCATATTTGTCCTTTAAAAAAATTATGATCGTAGATCAAGAATTTTAGGGTCATAAAGGGAGTGTTTAGTAGATTCTGTCAATGTCCCAGCCAATCCTGGAGCACTCACCTCCACACATCTGCCATCACCTGCCAACCCCCCACCAAGGCATTTCCCTTGACCTTGAAGCGGCCCTTGACCAATGGTACATAGCAAGGAGGTAGATAATGCACCCCTCGGGTGAGAGATGACTCTCAGGCACGTTCTGTGCATCTCCCAGAGACCCACCATTGGGTAAGCAAGCTTCAGCCGCCATGATGTAACTTGCTCAATCACACATCCTGAATTGGCTTCACATCCTTCCCTATTTCATGATACCATTCCCCTAATAGCATTTCTGGAATCATCTCCTATATACACTACCTCATCTCATGCCTTTGTCTCGGGATAAACTTCTAGAGAACCCGGCCAAAGACAGCCTGTTCCAAAGTGTTTGTTTGAAAAGGGGGATGATGAGTGTAATAGCACTGAGAACCCCCTCCAGGCTTTGTCAAAATTTGGAGTAGCATCAATGCCAAGGAGTGCATCACTGGGATGTTGACAATCCGTCCGCACGTGGCTCCTGTGGGACACAGACTCTCGCCCAGTTCTGAGCCAATCCTGAGAAACAGATAACTCTCCAACATTGAAGAATCTAGCCCTGTAACCCGCTTCTGGCCTCCAAAGGTTGCTGGGTCAGACCCATAGTCATAAAGCAGGTAACACGAATGAGCAAAGCTGTCCAGGTGCAAGCAAAGTCATGCAGATAGAAACATCTTTTGTTTCCTACTTTTTAAGATTTAAAAAAATATTTATTTATTTTTGAGAGAGAGAGAGAGGGACAACATGGGTTACGGGCAGAGAGAGAGGGAGACAGAGGGTCTGAAGCGGGCTCGGCACTGATGACAAAGAGCCCAATATGGGGCTCACACTCACGAACCACGAGACTATAACCTGAGCCAAAGTCGGATGCTCAACCAGCTGAGCCACCCAGGTGCCCTTTATTTCCCACTTTTAATAGAAACGTGGGTTCGTACATTTGTCCTGCCATGAAACGAATATTTATTGAGCACCTATTACCTTCTGGACACTCAGCATACAACGGTGAACAAAGCAGACCAACTCGTTTCCCTTGTGAACTTGGGAGACGCTGCTACTAAATAAATACATAGCATATGGATTATGTGAAGCAATAATAATATTATAGGAAAAATAAAGCAGGAAGGAAAAAAGGAGGGCTAGAGGTAAGGGTGTTGAGACGGTTGAAGGCAGGTCAGCAAAGACCTTGCTCAGGAGTGATAAAAGGCAACAGGTGCTCAGTCTTAACGTCCGGGATCTGGCCCCTTGCTGAGGGGGTGGTGGGCACCGAGAGGGGCCGGAGAGGGCCCGCCCCACAGCAGGTGCTTCCACTCGGCTGCCGTGAACGTCACCGTGCGAGATGCCAAAGCCCAGGGCTGCCAGGTGTGATTTTCCAAGGGAAACCTAGAGATCTCCCTCGAGGGCTGTCAGTAAGCAGCACACAGTTTGGGGCATCTTGAGGGTGTTCAAACTTTCCATTCTTCATGGTAGGTTTCAAACAAAAGCCAGGAAGTGACCCTGGCCTCCTTTTACATCTGCCTCGTTCTCCCCACAACCGTCCCTCCTGGCCTGAGGGATGGAGGGGGGGAGGGTAACGCAGAGGGATTGAAATCAAGTCATGAATCAGCATTATCTCGTCTTCCCTTCTTCTCCGCATACCGGAAGCATCTCCTGGCAAAGTCAGTCATTGGGAAGGAGGTGAGGTTTATTTTCTTTCTTCAGACGCTTCAGAATGGCCTGTTGCTGGATGTCCCAATGGGAAAGCCCCAAATAGGGAAGCCATGTTGGCTCGTAGGAGCTCCTGCCTTGGCAGACCCATACAGGCACTCAGGATGCCACTGCCAGCTGTATTCGAACTTCCAGCGGGGCTTTTACGACCCTCTCTCATCCAAGCCGCTGTTTGGGCAGAGGCCTGATTACTTCTAATGACTCCACTTCGACAGCAACGGCCAAGTCCTCTGTCATCCTGCCGTGGGCTGGAGCCACTAAGGCTGTAGGAGAGAGATGTTCCTTGCAAAGCGCGGAGGTGCTAACGGCCGCTCTCCGGGACGCTGGCCCCGTGTGCCAAGAGGAAGACCGGCCAAGAACAACAATGCAAGTGCGTGGAAACCATCCCTACAACAGTGGGGGTAATTACTTTGCCCATTACTGAAGACATCCCAACTCTTCACTAGTCAAGAGAATCTTTGTCCTTGAATGTGTATGTGTTTCTCTGGCTCCTGAAGAAGCCAAGGCCTGAGAATCAAGAGAGCTTTTGTCATGAAGAGTGATGGTTGGAGCGAAAATGATTGGCCTGTTTTCTGGTTCTAAAACATTCCCCGAAGCGCCCGACTGGCTCCTAGCCATGGGCTCCTGGCATGTTGCACGCCCATGTGGCTGGGGTGTTGTCGGCTCTCCCGGGTCTGGTGGTTCTCTAGCTGGTTCCTTCACTATGCACTCCTGAAATTCACACACCAGGGTTTCCACACCACTGCCTCACTAGATCTCCTTTCCACCCCCTTTTGGGGGGCTCACAGGGGCGGGGCTTCGCAAGTGGGGATTTTGACACAGGGTAAGTCCAATGGAAACAGGGCGATGTCTTAGGGTATGCGCGTGTCTGCGGCTTTGGCTAGGAGGTGACCGGCTAGATGCTGGATTCTGACAAAGTGGGGACATGTGACAGGCAATGAATAGGTGGTGGCCTCCTGGCACTGTCTCCACTGCCACGTGGCGTCTGGGTTTTCGGCCGACGTGTTTCACTGCTGTCCTCAGTCAAAGCCACCTGCCTCAGTGCCCCCAAGCATGGACTGGCCTCTTTTCTAGAAGAGCCCCTCCAGCTTAGATCTCTGGGAGCCCCCCTGCTTCATCAACTCAAATTCCTTTTTAGTCTGATGATATGAGGGTCCTTTTTAATTTTTTTATTTGTTTGGCCAAAACAGAGCTCCCTGTTGCCTCCAACACACACACACACACACACACACACACACACAAGCCTTTCTTCTTCTTTGTTCTTTTGTTCTTTCCCAATTCCAAATCTTGAGTCTTCAGGTCCCAAGCCAGAATCGGCCCCAAGTTAGTCCCCCAAAGGCAAGGAGAGCTCAGCATTTAAACATGACAGAGCGCAGAGAGGGAGGAAGGTTAACACGGCCACATGTCTGCATTCAAAGAATCTGAACACCTGTACCCCGACTCACCCGGAGAAGAGTTTCTCCGTCCACTGTCCCGGAGTGTTCTTGTAGTGTCCATCACAAGGAGCAAGGGGTCGACTGTCCACCGGGCAGGCAGTCTCTTGGAGTCCTTTATCCGAGCCAGGACTCAGGCCAGCCAGGCACACCACCCACGGTTTCTCCGAGCACCTTTCTGTAGAGCTGATATGTTAATGCGGCTGTCTTTCTGTCCGTATGTCTGCCTATCTGTCATGAAAATTAGACAGCAGGAAGGATATTTCGCCTATTTAAAAACTAAATCCCTGAAAATCCTTTTTGCCTTTTATTGCGTGCAAACACCTGGGTTGATTCCAAATGTGATAATACACGTTTCAGGGCTGAATTCCACCTGCCCGCGATCTTACGCCGGCCCTCCTCATACTACCGTCATGGAAAATGACTCAGCCTCTGCCAGTTGGTTCCCTCTTTCCAAATGCAGGTGGCAACTTCATGGACAGTTGTAGGTGTTGAATGAGAGCAGCTACGTCAAGGGCATGGCAAAATAAGAAGGACCCATTTTGTACGAGGTGTGGCTATTGGTGTTTTTCCTAAGGTGAGGCAGGTAGACCATACTCTGTTCCCTATTTCTCCCCTTTGGCCAAAAACATGATATTGCCACATTCTTGAAAATAGCAGAACCACGTGTCTTCAAATAATAATAACCGCACATATCCACATTCTCCCTCTGTTCCAGGCAATTTGAATGTATTGATTCATTCAATCGTGGCAACAGTTCCATGAGGGGCCACTAATCATCAGCTCAGCTATGCAGATGCAGGGCCTGGGCCACACGTCTTGACCAGGATTTATAGCTTTCAGTGTAGACACCAGGATCCAACCTGGCTCTGACTCCATACCCCACACCCTTCACTAGTACTCCACAGCAGCTCTCTGTCCAAATGCCAACCAATTCAGAATCTTGCTAATTTGGCAAGAACTTTCTTCTACTTAATCCAAATCAGACTGGCTTTACTGTACCTTTGCTTCACATGACGATCCTGAGATGGTCAACATTGCTTAAACTTGCAGAACAATATTTCCCTCCCTCCCTCCCTCCTCCTCCTCCCCCACCCTCCTCCTCTTCTGCCTCCTCCTCCTCCCCCTCCTCCTCCTTTTCCTCCCCCTTCTGGACAAGCCAATGACTAGAAGTGAAAATCGAAAAACAAATTTATTTCTTTTTGTTGTTTCATAAACTTCAGATATTACAGAATGATGAGTACTGATGTTATACAGTGATTTCTGCACACTTGTTTATACATGAAGCGGCACCAATTTCACAATCTGGACTCATGCACTTGTTTCCTCCCCGCCCTGGGACTATGGGTCATTACAATAGCTTGTCAACGGCTCCGAGAGGATTGCTGTCCAGTGATTTGTCTGGTTATTATTTTTTGAATTTGTGTGTTTTTAGTTGGAGGTGGGGGTCCTTTTAGAAGAGGCTGCGTTGTCAAAAGCTATGAGATTGTGTAGCTATGAGCTACACAAAATGATTACTGCTAAAGCAAACCAAAATACCTACGGCGGGGGCTGGGGGGGCACCTGGGTGGCTCAATTGGTTGAGCGTCCAACTTTGGCTCAGGTCATGATCTCACAATTCGTGAGTTCGAGCCCCGCATGGGCTCTGCGCTGTCAGCACTGATCCTCTGTCCACCTCTCTGACTCGAAAATAAATAAATATTAAAAAAAATACCTACAGGGGTTCAGATTCCTTGATACTTAAATTTTTTTTTATATTTGTTTATTTTTGAGAGACAGAGTGAGACAAAGTGAGAGTGGGGGAGGGGCAGAGAGAGAGGGAGACACAGGATTGGAAACAGGCTCCAGGCTCTGAGCTGTCAGCCCAGAGCCCGACGTGGGGCTCGAACCCACAGACTGTGAGATCATGACCTGAGCTGAAGTCGGACGCTCGACCAACTGAGCCGCCCAGGAGCCCCAGGATTCCTTGATATTTTAAATCACCATGATGTGATCTAAGAGTCAGTCCACAAACTGGTAGCAACATAGGAAAACATTTTCACCTTTCGTGAGTAAAATAAGAGGAAATAAAAATGATGCCGGAGGGACGCCTGGGTGGCCCAGTCGGTTAAGGGTCCGACTTCCGCTCAGGTCACGATCTCGAGGTACATGAGTTTGAGCCCCGTGTCAGACTCTGTGTTGCCAGCTCAGATCCTGGAGTCTGCTTCCAATTCTGTATCTCCCTTTCTCTCTGCCCTCCCTCACTCTCTCTCTCTGTCTCTCTCTCTCTCAAAAATAAATAAACACTAAAAAAATTTTTTAACGATATTGTTTATTTTCAATAAGTGAAATTTACTCAGTACAATATATGGTACGTTATTATTTGATCCAATCCAATGACATTTATTAGACATCTTCTATCTGCCAGGCACTATTCTAAGCCCCGATGAAAACAGAATCTTTGTTCTTTGTTCTTATTATACTATGGGGAAATAATCAATAAATTTGGACTATGAAGGTAGGGGCAAGTGCCACAGAAAAGCATGTGTAGAAGCATTGAGAATGAGGGAGGAAAGTCCAGCCTGAGTAGGTGACATTTGAAGTAGAGGTTTGAGTGAACTAAGGAAGCGAGCCTTGGAGATATGCGGCAAAGGTGTTCTGAAAGAAAGAAAGAAAACAGCAGATGCAAAGTCCCTGAGGCAGGAATGGCCTTGTGTGTTCAAAGAGAGCCAAGGAGGCCAGTGTGCAGGGCAGGGAGAGCGGAAGGAAGGAGGCAAGGCTTGAGAGAACATCATGAAAGCCTCTTTGAGCCAACACAACTTTAATTTTTACTCTGAGCAAGCTCAGAGCGTTTCCTGCTTTGTTGGTGATAGAATCACCTTTTTTTAATGAAAAGATGGTAATGGCAGTATTCTTTTTTTTTTTTTTAAACATTCTTCTTCTTGGCAAAATAAAGTGTTGGAAACTCTTTGTCAATTCCTTGAAATTTGCTGAAGCCGGTCTGTGAAATCTAGGAGTCTGGGATGTCTGCTCTAGGAAACATCTTGTGGCATTCTGTAGGCGGAAGCTGCATGGCGCAGGAGGAAGTGTGGGGTCCCCAGCCCTTCTCTGTCGCAGACACTCTGGGTGACGCCACTCGGGGAAAGTCTATTTCTGGGTTTCACTTTTCTAGCCTCTCAAGTGAGGAGAGCAGTTTGAGAGAAGCCTGAGTCCCTGAAGGCCCAGAGGACAAAGAGAGCAGGCAGGCGGGGTAGAGGCGAGCGGACCTGGTCTCGAGGAGGGACAGGACCCCAGAGCTGGACCACGTGGCACCCTATGAAGGGGCAGCTCCGCTCAGCTCCGTGGTCTCCCCACAGGAAAGAAATCCCGGGGTAACTGTCACCTCCTCGGATCTTTCAAGGAGAAAAAAAAAACCAGAAATCGTGGCTTTTCAGTGAAATCGCCCTGTTTGTCAGTATTAACCACTATTTCAATGAAAACAGCAACCACACTGTGTGAGCTCCCAAAACACAGCGGTGGGCTGGGATCGGCTATATGATGGTATATTCGTTCCCTAGGGCTGCCTTAACTAATTACCGCAAACTGGGTGGCATAACACAGCAGAAATTCATTCTCTCCCAGCTTTGGGGGCCGGAAGTTCAAAATCAAGGTGTTGACGGGGCCGTGCTTCCTCCGAAAGCTCTAGGGGAGGATCCTCCAACTTCTGGCATTCCTTGCCAGTCCTTGGCTTACAGCCCCCTCACTCCCACCTCTGCCTCCTCTTTGCCTGGCCTTCCTCTCTATGTGTCTGTGTCTGCTCCTCCTCTCGCAAAGCCCTGGCGTGGGATTTGGTGCCCTTCCTAATCCAGGGTGACCTTATCTTAAGCTGACGACACCTGCCAAGACCCTATTTCCAAATCAGCTCACATTCACGGGTACCCACCAGTTAGGACTTGATCCTGTCTTTTAAGGGGTTCAGTTCAACCCACGGCAGGTGGCTGGCCTCTATGAATTCTTCAGGATGAACGTTCTGCCCTAGAAATCTGGGAACCATAGAATGATTAAAACCTGCTCTGTAAAGTTTAGGATGTCTGTCTCACTAGGAAGCAAATGACAAACGGAAGAGGGTTTGGTACAGGCTTCCATAATGGCTTGTCTTGGCCCTCAGACCTTGGTCAAGTCAGACACGCTCTTCAGAACAGTGTTGGAGAGTTTCCTATGACTACCATGCAACGTACCCCACACTGGGTGGTATAAACAACTGGACTTTTTCTCTCATGGTCGTGGAGGCTAGCAGTCTGAAATCAAGGTGTCAGGAAGGACACACAACCTTAGAAGGTTCTAGGGAAGGATCCTTCCTTGCCTCTCCCTAACTTTCTGGTGCCTCCTGACAATCCTCATTGTTCCTTGGTTTGTAGCTACATCACTCAATTTTTGCCTCCTTCGTTTTTTATTGTCTCTATGTCCTCTCCCCTTCTTATAAGGACGCCAGCCACTGGCTTGCTTCTTCTCGGCTCTCAATTCAGTTGGAAATGGGGAAACCAGTTAGGATGACAATGTGGTCAACCCAAAGAGAGACAATGATGATAGAAAGCAGGGATGAAGTCATGAGAAACAGTGAGATTCAGGACCTATTTAGCGCTCACCCTAATCTCACGGTCATGAATTCAAGGCCAAGTGTATTCAACCCTGTACAGATTCTGTTACCAGTAAGATCCCTCCCACCTGCCTGTCTCTGTGATGAACTTTTCCTTGAGAATCGCTGCTGATCTTTCCACCCAGCTACTTCCTTACAAAGCATGTAACAACTTCCAAACACCCACACCAATGTCAAATCCGGTGCCAACTTGAAAATGTCATTAGTGGTAAACTATTTCAGGGGGGAAGAAAAGGCTTTATTTCCTCTGAAATTTTTAAACTTGATACTTCCTCACTTCTAGACTTCAAGCTCCAGTGGACCCCTGTCAAAAACCACCTACAAGAACCAGGATATCGAGCGTTCAGGGGAGGAGAGCCAAACCATGTTTTCGGTTTCTTTGTCCCAGTGAATAAAGAACTTTAAGAAAAGTGCTCCCTGCCTTTTCCAGTCATATTCCGTTGTGGCCTTTCCTAACTACAGTTCTTTACGAGTTTCTTTTCCGTCACATTTCCGATGAGTCTTTTTACTGCTTTGCACGACAAAATACAGCAAACCCTAAAATATGGATGTCTTGTTCTTGTGAGAAAATGGAAAAGTTCACAAGAAAAGAAAATGACATGAGATGACTGAGTCCATTCTTAGCAATGGTATTCAAAAGTAAGGAGATTAGATAATGATGCAATTAGAGCCCATTTCTATGGTTTTCTATAATTCTGAACATTTGCTGACTTCTTTGACTGGTTTGGTATTTATTCTTATATCATATCAATTTAAAATCACCCTGTATGCTATGTCCAAGAGACATGACAAATTATGAAGAAAATATGTTCGGTGGAGTTTTAAAAGAAGCTATCTGATTTTGACCTGAGACGTTGTTACGAGGCCATCCAATCATTTGGGTCTTTTTTTCCCATCATTTGTGTTCCAAGTGCTTTAAATATTTAAATTACATTTCTTCTTATTTCTCTAATGAGAGTGTATTTGCATCCAGGACATAATAACTGACTAAAAATGGCTTTCTTCTTTTTGTGTTTTCACTCCAGTGAAAATGGGGAAACCAGTTAGGTGGCCAATTCAAAGAAACTGATGGTGACTGAAAGTAGGGGAGAAATCATGAGAATTCGTGGAACTCAGGACATAGTTTACGTTTGAGCCAACAGGATTTCCTGATGGTTTGGCCGATGGTGCAATCTTACAGAAAGCAATAGGTCAGGGATAGCTCTTAAGATTCCATTAAGTGAGGTCTTTATAAAGTTGGAGCTACCAGTCACCAGCACGAAACTACAGGAACCAGGATCTGGTGGGGTTCATGCATGTGAAATTCTTCCTGGGCCACCAGTTACCTTTATGGTAGAAATTCCAAGTTGGCTTCCTATCGAAAGGAATAGATTACTTGGATTATATCACTGTTTCCCAAAGTGTTATATATATATATACTACATACACTTAGCAAGATTATTTTAAGTTGGAAAAAAAACCCTACTTCTTAACATTGCTTCATCTCAAGTCATAATTCATGAGATGATGGCTTTGATGGGCTTTTCTTTAAGTATAATTTTCAGGCATTTACTTCATTGAGAATTATGTATACACGTGTGCACATGCACACACACACACACACACCAGCCCATCAAACCCATAATCATATGGATTATGACCTAGGGATGAGATGCACTTAAAAAAAAAAAAAATTAGTCAGTTTTTGAAAGTATTAAGAGAATCATAATTAAATCGATTCTAGAACATGGCAAAAATTATGAAGGTGGCCCACGTATGAGCGTAGTTTGAAAAACACACAATTATATCAACTCTTATCGGCATGCCTGAAAGTGACAAGAGAATAAAACTCAAATTCAGTCGGTGAGAAGTTCTTCCCATCCACACTCTATATGGTCCCACAAATCAAGGCGACAAACCAGCATAAAGCAAGGAGATAAAATGACAGAATCCGAGGGGTGATATGAGTGGTATGTATTCCCCAGATGAAATAATGACTTACTAAAGGAAAGTTGAGTGAAGAAAAACATTGATAATTGTTCAATAAATCTTTCCATGACCTCCCATTAGTCACCACAGCATTTCCGTCTCTTTTTAACCTACTAAGGAAGGGAAGTAACATGGAGCACACAGGCAAGAAATTGCTGGGAGGTCCTCAATGGAGCAGCCAACCTGCCCATTCCCCCATCTTGGGAGGCCTGCGCTTTTCCCTTCCAACTGCATCAAGACCACCAGTTAGGGTTCGCGCCAGTGTAGACCGCCATTTGCCTGTGTTGGAACTTTGGGGAAACACTCTTGTGTGTGAAGTCATATTTTCTGCCCCCACCGTGGGACCAGGGTCATGCCTTCAACCTGAGACAAAAACCATGATTCTGGGTACTGACTAGCTTTGCTGGTTTGCCCTCGTTTGTCTATTTATTCTTCCACTTACTGAGCACCACCTCTGCCACATATTGATATGATAACAGCAGCAAGATCAAACACCATTCCCGCAGGTTTGACTCTCACCACCTGGCAGGGGAAAAGATGTTCATCCGATAAATACATAAATAATGGGCAATCGAGTTCAGAGTTATCAAGAAGTTCAAAGTGTTGTAAAAGGCCATATTAACAAGAGTCTCTGGGGCTGCCTGGGTGGCTCAGTCGGTTAAGTGTTAGGCTCTTGATCTCGGCTCGGGTCATGATCTCACGGTCTGTGGGATAGAGCCCCACATCGGGCTCTGGGCTGACAGCGTGGAGCCCACTTGGGATTCTCTCTCTCTGCTTCTATCCCACTCGTGCATGCACTTGCTCTCTCTCTCTCTCTGTCAAAAATAATAAACTTTAAAAAAGGGTCTATATCGGGGCACCTGGGTGGCTCAGTCGGCTAAGCCTCCGACTTCAGCTCAGGTCACGATCTCGCAGTTCGTGGGTTCGAGCCCCGCATCGGGCTCTGTGCTGACAGCTCAGAGCCTGGAGCCTGTTTCAGATCCTGTGTCTCCCTCTCTCTCTCTGACCCTCCCCCATTCATGCTCTATCTCTCAGTCTCAAAAATAAGTAAACGTTAAAAAAAGGGGGTCTATATCACCTATATCATCTAGTCTTGGGAGATAGAGAAGGCTACCCTGCGAAAATGAAGGCTACCCCAAATGTGGGGGAGGGGATGCCAACATGTACTAAGGCTCCAAGGCTTGAAGGAACTTGATGTGTTTGAAGAAGAGAGAAAGAAATGCTCGTGTGCAGTGAGTTAAGGAACTGACTGACCCAGTTTGCTACAGATTGAGGGATTTCCCAGGATATGGGATTTTCAGTGCTGAAACTGCAATGTCCTAGCAAACCAAGATGAATGGGTCATCCTAGTAGTAAGCAGTAGGAAGAGTGGTGTTAAATCAGCCTCGATTGACGAGCAAGGGCTGTGGTTTAGAATAACCAGTCGCTCTTAGCAGATTCTGCCATCTTTCCTGACTCGTCAGGACCTTGGGATAACAAGGGTATGCTCTTGTAGTTATCTACTGTGACGTAACAAATCTCCCCAAAACTTAATGGCTTAAAAAAATTCATTTGTTATTATCTCTCACAGTTCTGGAAGTTGACCTAACTTACCTGGTGGTTCTCGCTTAGGGTCTCATACAGCTGCAGTCAGATAACAGCTGGGGCCATGGTCACCCGAAGGTTTTACTGGGTTGAATATCCAAGAGGGATTTCTCCACTCACATCTGACATCTCAAGTGGGATGGTTGGAGTAGCTGGGCACCTCTCTGTCTCTCTGTCTCTGTCTCTGTCTCTGTCTCTCTCTCTCTCTCTCCGTCTCTTTGCACAGCCTCCCCATATACTAGTTTAGTTTGCTTGCAACATGGAGGTGTGTCAGGGTGGTCAGACTTCTTGCACAGCACTGATTTTCCCAGAGCAGGGATTCTAAGAGACCCACAGAAATTGCAAGGTTTCTTATGCCTGAGCCTGGAAGTCACTTCTGTTGCATCCTCTTGGTCAAAGTGAGTCACGGGCCTAGGACACATTCAAAAGAGTAAAAGTAGTCTCCTTTCAATGGAAGGGAGAACAGAGAGCTTGTGACCGTCCTCATTCTTCCAGAAATGCTCTGTGCCAGTATGCCTCACAGAACCGTGGTGGACTCTATTCCTGATAGGATGTGCTAGGCCTGATGGGAACAGAGGAGGGGGCATTGTAAGTCGAGCTCAGAAGTAATCCAGTTGATCAAAGCTTGCGTGAGTCAAGGCCTTCTCAGGAGGCAACATTTATAGGCCCTTTCAAGAACATGACCCTTGCTTTCTTCACATCAGCAAGACATCCCCGTGTAATGAGATAGAGAAGGAGAAAAGCCATGAATGGGGCCTTCAGCTCACTTCAAAGATATTTATTTGCCTTGAGTGCCTCATACAGTAATTTTATTTTCTTCTTGTGGACTTTTAGCATGTTGGGAAGCCCTACATCCTCCCGTGGCTCTCTAAATGTTCTCAAGGAAATCAGAGCTCTCTCATAGCTTGGGAGCAAGACCATTCCTTGGATCCTCCTTGCTTGTCCAGAACTCATTGATTATCAGAGGCCAGCAAATCTGTTCTGTAAATGGCTAGACAGATACCTGTTGGGGGCTCTTCAGGCCTGACAGGCTCTTTAGTTGCATCGTTACAGCCAAAGACAATACATAAATGAGTGGAGTGGCCGTGTTCCAATAAAACTTTATTTGCAAAAACAAGCTCCTGGCCATACCCCATGGGCCATTGCCCACTTCTGGGTTACATGGCTGCCTCCATTAGAAATATTCTCCATTTGTGCTTGGGGGACCATGAAGACAAAAATGTCCTAAAATTAGAGAAACTCCAGCTTCCTCTGGGTGATTCTGTGTAAAAGGTAAAACTAATAAGACCTAAGGCAAAGAATAAAGATGAAATAATAGCCAAGATGCATTTCACCCCAAATCTCCCACACTTTGAGTGGGAGGCCCGGAAAAAAAAACAAAAACAAAAACTCTGAATTTTCACCTTCAAGTCCCAAGAGACTTCTCCCTGTTCAAGTACAGATTGAGCATTCATAACCAAGTTGAACCCGGGAGAGTCCTCCTTTCATAACGAGGGTGCGGAGAGCGCATTTGAAAATTAAATCAGTGTTTTCCAAAATATGAAACATACACTCCCTGGTAATAAGTGAGGAGACTTAAGGTGGTATGATTCATGGATATTTCTTATTTGAATTTTCCATTTGTGGATCATAAAATTTATTTTAATATGTACTTTAAAAAGAGAACTGCCACACGGAATCTATCGCTTTCCCAGATGCTGCGGAGGATAAGCTAAGAAGGTATCTGCATTTTTAAAAAGTGAGCTGGTGTACATAAAACCATGAAAGAAAAATAGTATTAAAGGTGATCAAGAACATGGAGGGAAATTGTGAGGAGAGAAAACAAATTATTCTTTCTCGGGAAACACTCGATTCAGTGTTTCTGCTCCCACCCTGGCTGTTCCAACCCGGGACCAACCCCTCAGTGAAGACAACCACCGTGTGACTTTCTAGTTTATTTGTTTTGTGTTTTTCGTGTGTTTTGTTTTGTTCTGTTTTTAATCTCTCACCTGGCACAGAGCTTGCTACATAAAAGGCCCTCGGTAAACACAGACTGAGCGAGTAAATTAATTAAGTTGTCGTTCAAATTATTAGGTTAATTTTGAGTCGTGGAAAATAATCTGACATGAACTCAAGTATATAGTATTTCAGAGGCTCCTAACACAGTCAGAAGTTTGCAGAGCGGAAGGGATAAGCTTGTGTAAAATCAGTCAATTAGAAGTGGACAGTCCCTTGGGAAGTCTTTGCCAAGAGAAGTCCAATGGTGGCATAAATCAGGATGTCTAATTGCAGCAATGTTGTAGGAATTAAATAGCAATTAAATCAAATGGGAAAGTTTCTAAGGGACACCTCTGACACCATGGGGGAAAAGTCAAAACAACCCCAAGAGTCTATGGGAAAAAAAACAAAATGGCTGTCTTCCAAGGAGCTTGCTGCTTAATAATTATCAGAGACATCTGTGATTAAAATCTTCTTTCTTCCAGAGGCTTTATGATCTCGCCACAGACTTCCCTCATGTCAGATCAGAAGCCAGGGCAGAAAAATCGCCGAGGTGTCACAAATGTAGCAAACCATGGAAAAAGGACTTGGAAAGGGACGGTGTAGCACACGGTTTGGGCCTGCCCAAAACTAGCTTTGAGAAACCAGTTCCCAAAATAGAAAGCATAATCTGTGTCTGTTTACCCAGTGAAAGTAATTCGGGTCATTTCAACATCAATGTCACTGACTTCAAGGGAAGCCCTACTTGAAGGCTGATAAAATGTGTGTGTGTGTGTGTGTGTGTGTGTGTGTGTGTGTGTGTGTGTTATTAAAGGTTTATCAAAAACTATGGTAAATTTGCCCATACCAGTGTTTCCGAAAATGTAAATGCCATACTACCGTCTGCAAAAGAGTAATTTTGGCTAATATGGGGGGGAGAGGTGTTTAGTAATTGTAATTAAACAAAAATCCACCGGATACATCCATGATGTTACAAATTGTTGCGTAGAATGAGGTGCAGTTTCTTTTTTTTAAGTGTGTTATGTTTTCCGAAAAGACTGCTAAGGAAATCATCGAACACTGGGATCGTGCTCAGACATGGTAAACTCATGAAAGTTGTTTCCAAATGATGGGGGGAGGGGTGTGAAGCTCTGTTGTACAGCAGAGCTGGGACCGTTTCTAACCTACAACGTCCGCATCCTTCATGCAATAGAATCCAACGAAGACCATAAAAACAATCATGGAGGGTACAGAGCGGAAATGCAAAACTCACTTTCGAAGCTTAGATCTTCCAGGTGGATTATCTAATTCATCAGTTTGACCATGAGATTCTTGAAAAATAACCTTCATTGCCAACATGTAAGCAAACAAGCAGCCAACGTCTTTTCCTAGATTTCAGAGGGATTATTTATGCGATGGTTCGGGACAGTGGCAGTCATTTGTGTGCCTATCTAGTTTTTAATAATAACATTATTATTATTATATCATTGCTTTATTAGGAAATGCTCTCTATCCCAAAGAACTAGGAAATATTTCTAATAAAGGGATACTACAGTGACGATGATGTTGGTCTCACCAGTTCAGGTTATATATCAAGCCCACCCTATGTGGAACCTTGAATTAGTGGTTCTAATCCAGGATCCAACGAATAGCATCTATGTGATTTCGTGTGACTCACTTACCCACTAAGCCTTGGTTGTATCGTCTGTAACATAAGAATGGCTCCCACCTCCGAATGATGACCAAATCAGAGAGTCCAGATAATCTGTATAAAATACCGAGCATGAAGTGGGTCCACAGTGCATGCTGATGCCTCCTGATTCTTCTTCAGAGAGAATTAGTACATAGTAGACCCGTGATTATCCGAAAGATAGATTGCAAATCCTTAAGGATACCAGTACCACACAACGGTCCTCTCCATTGATCTTGGATTTCCTAGCTTAGAACTACCATTTTCTAGACCTTCCCTCCCTCTCTTTATCCCCTTTGCTCACTTTAGCAGCTGTCTTCCATCGGGCAGCCATTCGCACAAAGGAACAAAACTTTCATACCATAAGAGTGACATAGGTCAACCAGCAATTTCTTCTCAGCTGAGCCCTGTGCCCATCTCAGGAACAAGGGAAAGGTTGGCTCTTCTTAGGGACAAGGGAAATGTTGGTTGTTTCCAAAACCTGCTCTGAGACCATGAAAATCAAGGCAGGGTTGGCTCCCACCACAGTGGAGGATGGGGCTCTGAGGGGACACCCGGGGCTACAGAGGATGAGTCTGACCTTCAAGTTTACCTAGGGGAACTTTTTTATTCCCTACCTAGACCGAACCCCGACTCCAGAACTCTCTCTCTCAGAGATTTGCCCCAGCGTCTTCGTCTTCTATTTCCTGAGACTCCTTTCCCCCACCAAATCCTGATGTTCCTTACCGCCTCCGGTGTCAGGGTGAGGGATGAATGAGGGTAAAGTCTGGCTCAGAAAGTGTTTTGTCAAATCTACCGTTTATGCCGGGCCCCCGGGTTCCTTTCTATCTCCCATCCAACTGGAGAACAGTCAAAGAAAAAGAAATCAACACATCATCCCAGTGTTATCCCACCACATAAGCCAAGACAACACAGGGTGCTAAGGTGTGCATGAGTGCGGGGGGCGTGTGGGAGCACAGAACAGCTGTCAGGGGAGGTCAGATGAGACAAGAAATAGAAGGTTCCAGATAATGATATTCAAATTGCTCTTCCCGAGCCCTGGTGGCCTTTCTCAGGCACTCTGTGGCTCCCTGGAGCCTGCAATTTCCTGTCTGGCTTATATCATTCGAGCCTGCAGAGACTGTGACCACATAGTCACATGAGATTAATAGTAACAACACATGTGACTGCCAAACTCGAAACTCTAGGGACCAGAGAGACAACCTGCCATGAAGAGAAGGACAACATCCTACAGCGTGGGTTTCAGACAGGACTTCTCCATCTCCTAGTTCTACGACCTTGGGGAACTCGCGGGTCCCCTCTCAGCCTCAGTTTCTTCATCTGTAAAATGGGATACTAGCCCCTCCCCTACAGAGCTTTCATGAGATTATCCATGAAAATGCTTTGGATACGAAAAGAGTATAGATCATTTTTATTTGTAAGTCTGCAATCAGCTTCGATGCAGACCTAATCCTGGGGTGTACTCTAGAAGTCTTAAGGGATGGATAAATCTATGACTTTCATTTTACAACTCTTTGACTGTTACGAAAAACATGACTATTTCCGTTTCCTCCTAAAACACTCCGTTTGTTTAAGCTTACTGGTTATTTCGATTCTGGAAGTTGAGCATGATAAATGATCAGCTGTTCCCTTAATGTAATTTCAGGAGGTGACCAAAAAGCTTAGCTTCCTGAAGAAGCCAGATCTGACTTGTGCAATTTGGAGCGTTCCCAGAACCCTCTTCAGGGTGACATGGGAATTCTGCCTGAGAATCAGCATTTCGCCCTTCTGCTCTTTTGGAAACCTGAACCAGGAAGAATAGTGCCCCTGGGAAGGCCCCTGTGACCTTGGCCTAGGGGAGGTGTGAGAGCCAACCAGATTCCCCGAGGAGCTGTGAGACGGAGGGATTTCTTCCAGAAACACAGGGAAATTTATGTGGGGAGTGCACAGCTGGGAGCTGGGAGCTGGTCTTACTTACAGACGAATAGGAGGAAGGAACACAAGAGGGAGGAAGGAAGACATTCATTACCACAGGCGGGAGATTTGACCGGAGCTGGAGACCCCAGAAAGAAGGTAGTCCCCAAAACTCTGCATAAGTAAAGCCGTTCGCTTCCAGCCACGCACAGATGTATTTCTTTAAATCAAATTAAGATTACGATACAGCATCTTTAACTATCTTATTTCGGGGGCTGAGAGGGTGTCATACATTCTGTATCTTCTGGCTTTATGGCCTCACCTTTATGACACTCCCGAAATCCCTCCACAGTGACATCTGTCCAGCGGTTGCTAAATTTGCCAACTACGGTCCTGACAAGGAGTCGCAAGCTTACCGCTTCCCGGCTGTGTGACTTCAGCCAGGAGCTTGACCTCTCTGGGCCTGTGTTCAATTTGAGAAAATGGTGGCCATGGCTGTCCACCCAGTCCTGAGTGAAAATACTCCTTGACCGGAAAACAAAAAGCAGTGATAGGCCACGTGGTACCTGCCTCACTTAGCATTATCACACCAGCCTTTTCAGGCATGAACAGAGGGTACATCTAAAACCGCAGTTAAATGACATTATATTTTCTCACGCTAAAGAATAAAGGAATCAGTCCAGATCTGGTTGCACAGGAAAAGCATCCCATGTAGAATAAAGAATAAAACGGAAACAAAAAGCAGAAAGGTGATAAACCTCTCATAGAAGGGATTTTTTATCACTTCGGAACATCCTAGTACTGCCTTATGATATTTCAGCCTCTCAAAAATAAACTCAGAAGCCAGTATCTCACTCACACCGGCTAAGGAGATCTCCTCACCCCCACAAAAAGAAAAAGGCGAATGTATAATGGTGATATACTGCTAAGGACCATTCCTGTCCTCCTCGGTGTGGAAAAGCAGAATACAGCCATAAAATGGTGAAGGGTGCCCTCCGGCCTCCGCAGGGGTGGGGGGGGGGGGGGATGGGGACGCCATTCTCCATTCGTGGAGCATGGCAAGGCGTCCTCACAATCTGTCCCGAGTATTTTCTTATCCGTCTGCCGCCACAGAGATGTTTTTCAGGTCACTGGTAGACCTTGAGCTTTTAATCCAGGGTCCCCACGCGGAGCTCTACTCAGGCAATAACTGGTCTGCAGGGGGCTTCACTCATTCATTCAATCCATTCGATTTACCTCCTCCTCGGGCGCTGGGGGAGGTGCTAGGGGTGAGAACCAGGAGGAGCAGGGCCCAGTGCCTCTGCCGAAGGTAGGAAGGAGCTTGGAACCTGCGAGACTCCGAAAAGAAGGTTCTGGAGGCGAGAATCCGGGAGAGTGGGCCAGACAAGCAGCGGCGGACGGCGGGGGCCAGATCACCGGACCTGTCACCAGACACGGTCAGGACACCCCCACCCTCCCAGCCAGGCCTCGGGCCCTACGGTCAGCCTCGCCTTCATCTTTGGACACTGTTTCTCCCGCTGTGCCCCTCCCCCGTCGGGCATCTCCACGGAGCCCGCCGCTCATGTCCAAGTGCGGCCTGAGCGTCTCCACCGCAATGACAAGGCTCTGTATTTATATAACAAGCCTGGCTCAAGTATTTTGAGGCCCGCTGTTTAGAAACACACCGAAGTGGGGGGGGGGGGGGGGGGGGGGGAAGAAAGAGAATAAATATGGAAATCAAATGTAAAAACTTCTGGTTCTCGCAACCAGCTTCCTGGGGGAATTCTCCTCTGTGTTCTTTCCACTTCTTCCACTCAACGGAATGACTGCTAGTCATTAAGGAAATCTGTGAGGAGCTCACGGTACAGGAATTGTACACCAAGGCTCCCCTCCTCATTTGCATATCCCATTTTTTGATTGGCAGCTGTACATGAAATGCCAGATCAGTTGAAAGTATGTTGTGAGCTAGCACTAATGATACTGTGGCTCCAGGGAGACCTGCCATATTGTAATTTGGCTATCAGGCATGAAAGAAATAATTCCAAGTGCCAGCAATGCAAGACTGAATAAATGTTTCACTGCTGCAGGTTGCCACGGGTGACACTTCTGATTTAGTATAAACGGATGCCCCGTTGCCTTTGGGGTACCGGGACTTTGCATTGTATCTGAGCTGTGTGTATAAAACATTAGTCTAAGAAAATGGCTTCAGCGTAAGACGGGAAACAGAGGCCTGCTCCCAGAAGGCTGTGGAATGTTTACAACTAATCACTGGATGAAAGGATTTCGCTACCTTCTAGAATGACAGACAAACAGGATTTGCTTTTCCTGAGATGGAGAATAATGGTGATGTTAACTCTGCCTCGCCTCGCCTTTTTTTTTTTTTTAATGAAATGCTCTTTTGTAAAGAAAATCACATCTGTTTCCTTTTATATATGAAAGGGATATAAATTCTTTTCTTCCTCCCTCTGTGTGAATAGCCCCCGTCCGTGTACCTCGGAATTAAATAACCCTTTCTGATGTCATCCGGATTTCAGAGGTCTGGAAAGATGGCTGTCACTTCCTTCTCCTTGGCTTCTGACTTCACACGCTTGCCCGTGCGTAGAGGAGCTTTAGAAGTGGGGAGCGATCACTTTCGCTTGAATTTTCATGAGGGTCCCCATGCAAATCGCGGCCACATCCGGCCCCACGGGAGCTCAGTCTCTGTTAACAAACTCCCCATGTCTCCACCGCACGAAATGCAGAGAAGAGTTGTCTGGAGAGCGGTGCCTTCGTACAAGAAACCACACGGGGAGGGCGTTGGCTCCCGCCTGCGGTGTCCCTGGGCCCTCCGGGTCCTGGCTCTGGGATCGTGTTAAGATGAGTTTTTCTCTGCCCTCGATTCTGTGGAGGGTTTCTACCTTTGGGCTTCCTTCCTTGGACATCGTCAAAGGGCAGATTCGGGCACCTATGTAGACAGGACAGAACAGCAGTCGTAGAAAATGCCATGGTCGTTTTGCGCCATAGGCTAAAGGCAGCGGGGTTAAATCAAGTCAGGCATCTCCAGAACTCTCTTCAGTCCTCCGTTTGGGAAGAAGCCAGGCTGACTCTTGGGCTCCGCTTCTGAATCGGAAACTCCGTCATTGCTCTCTGCCTTCTTGCTAGTAGATTTGGCAAGAGCGGTGGCGACAAGCTAAGGATATGTTAAAAGAACACGAAGAATATGGTCGGATTTACCCATCTCTGCCAAACCCGCTGAGAAAAAACTCCCTTCATACCAACCCCTTGAACAGTTCTGCTGTATTTTTAAAACACGTTAAGGACTCGATAACGGCACACCAAATATTTGTTGAGCACCTCCTACGTGTCAAAAAAATACGTTACACGCTTGTAATAGAATACTCGGATCCCATAAGATACGGCATTTGTAATGTTTCTATTCAATAGGGGAAGGGTTTTTAAACTGGAAGTAAGATATGCTGGAGATGTTGTTAATTCAAACTCACATGCTTTTATGCCTTCATTTGACATGGAAATTACCGAGCGTCTCCTCCGTGGCAGGCTTTCGGGATACAAAAATACATGCGTCAGGGCCCCTGTCCTCAAGTAACTCACTGTCTAATGGGAAACACACACCAGGATGCACAAACAAATGATAGACAAACGCACCGTGAGGGCGCGGCACTTAGTGGGGCGTGAGGCGAGCGGTCCAGAGCGGATGGTTGTGGTCACAAGAGGAAACGCCAGTGGAGAACTCCAGGAAACGTGTGGCCCAGCTCTCTTCTCTGTCACTTTCAAAGAACGCTGTGGATTTCAATTTGAATTCAGGAAGCGTCTCTGTGCACCTGCTACGTGCCGGCTACTGAAGGGCTTTCACATACGTTATCTAGTTTAATTCTTCCAATGGCAAACCACTCACCGATACTGAGATGATAGAGGTTCGATATTCAAACCAAGTGAAATAAACCCTGCAGCCAAGCAAAAACGGACAGGGTGCTTGGCCTTTTCCCCCATTTGTTAGCGGACGCTTTCTAAAAGGCGTAATTGTTTGAAGGCTTTCGTTCCTTTAGGGTAACTCCAAACTTCTTAACCATGAGCGGGCACAAAAATGACTGAACAGAGTTGACTCTACAAAGCCATTCATACTCTCTAAGGGGGATTTAAGGGACTTTCCAAGGGTGATTTTGTTTTGCTCCGTTTTTGCTTTAACCACTGACTTAGAGCCCAAATCCTATACGAGAGTGTCTCTGCTGCCTGGGCAAAGGGCCATGAAATCCCAGAGGAAACGCTGTCTAACTCCATGTTAGGCCTTGGAGGAGGGGTAGTCATGGAAGACCTCTTTGAAGAGGTGACTTTCCACAACAGAAATTAGGAGAGAAAATTCCAGACACAGCGGCCAGGATAAGCCAATGCCAGGAGGTGACAGAGCATACAGGCTCTGGGTTCAAAGGCTGGAGGTAAAGTCGCGACAGAGACGAAGCTAGAAATGTACGCAGATGGCCATGCTCTGGCATTATCAGGATGCCTGCCCCTTTGTTTCTGGATCTGTGCTTTTCAAATGGGGGTGAGCTGACCCCCAAGGGATATTTGGCAATGTCCCGAGATATTGAGAGGTGCCACCAGTATCAGTGGGCAGAGATCAGGAATGCTACTGATACCCAACAGGGCACAGGACGGGGCCCCACGACTAAGAATTATCTGGCCTGAAGTGTCCTAGAGCTGAGGTTGAAGAAGCCTGCCCTAGACCATTGCTACTTGCTCTTATGTTGTCCTGCTGCCTTGGAGGGAAATGAAAAGCTGGTTTAAACTTTGTACCTCAGAATAAGGGTGTCTCGGGACAAATATTTATTTGGAATTCCCGTGAGCCGGGGTCGGGGTGCGGGGTGGGAGGCAGGGGAGAGAGTGACTTTAGAGAGAAATATTAACCTCGCAAATGTGCACATTTTCCATTCACATCCTAGTGACAGGTTACAACTTGTAATCAGTATAAAATGATTTTCCGGGAGAGTAAATGCTTATTTTCACTGTCTCGATGTTGGCACTGGATTACTTGGTATTAATCCCAGGGTGACACAGTCACATTTGGAAGCCGTGAGATTTATTTGGATGTCTGGTGGGGCCAGGGGCAGCCTTCATTTCACATCCTTGATCTTGGAGAATTTAAATAACTGAGCTGCTTTTCTAAATACACCAGCGGTGTGAAAAGGAAGTTCCCCACCCAGGACAATTCCAAGAGCCACGCAAAGCCAGGAGGAGGGAGGAAGGGATATCACCACAGTCGTCAACCCCATGCTTCGCAGCCACAACTGTTACCACAGCAAACAAAGGGCACTTATTAAGCACCAACTGTGTACCTCTCCCCTGGCACAAGAGAGCAAGACATCTGAGAGCCTGTACCCTCAGTCTCCAGTATATATCATAACACCCTTTTCCCCGACGTGTGCCCACACCGTGAGGCTATGCTTGGTATTATTGTTCTGACCAAATATTTGCCATTATTATCTTTCATCCATAGCTCTCATCTAGAGCAAGGCCCCCCAACTTTTTCTCTAAAGGACATAAATTGTAAATACGTTGTTTGCCAGCCATACGGTTTCTTTTGCAATTACTCAGCTGTGACCTAGGGCGAAAGCAGCTGTTGACAACATGTAAACAAAAGAGCGTATTTGTTTCCAATGACTTAGCTGTGTTCCAATAAAACTTTATTTACAAATAAGGCGGCACAGCCAGATTTACCCTGAAGGCTACAATTCACCAGCCCCTGACTGAGACTAACTGGTACCATATCTTAAAGACATTGCCTTCTGAACATTGAAGCAATACGATTAAGAATCAGAAAACTATTCTTATGTTTTGACTCAATAATTTCACATCTCAGAACCTAATGCTACGAATGTCTTCAGATTTTCACATACCAGGTTTTTGTACAAAGATGTTCATTACGGTAATACTTACAATAATGAAAATTTGGCAATTTTATTGGCCAAAAGCAGGGCATCAGAGAATCTTACTCTGTCATGGAACAGTGCAATATTGAGCAGACTTCAAGGTGATCATTCTTAAGTGTTTTAGTGATGTAGAAGATGTGATGGTAAGTCAAGAAAAAGTGAGACAGACGCTGTGCATACAGTTTGATCCCTGTTAAGCTTACATCTGCATATTTGTAGAATGACTCAAAGGAAATATACTCAATTATTTAGTAGGTGTTTCTTTGGAGGCTGAGCTTATGGGATGATTTTGCTTAAAATGATTCCCAGCGTGGAGTTATTTTAAAAGGGCAAGTGTTGGCCTCCAAGTGATTCAGCTTTGCTATTTCCCTGGCTGGGCAGGGCACCTTTGCAAGGTTACTGACGAACGCTGAGCCTCAGTTTACTTCTTTGTAAAACATGTATAGCATCTGACTTGCCTGACTGTTGTCAAGATTAACTAATGCAATAAAATGCCTAGCAGAGCATTTTACTTAACATAGTAAGTACCCCAACAATTGGTAGCTGATAATATCATTACTCTTTGTTCTAAGCAGTTTTGTACCTTGATGGTAGCGATGGTTACATAAATCTATACAATGGATACAACTGCACAGAGCTGCCCACACACACATACACATAAAAATTATCCAAACGAGGTCTATAGCCTAGGTAACAGTATTATACCCATGTCAACATCCTGGCTTGGATATCAGATTGATGTCACCATGGGGGACTCCGGGGGGAAGGGTACCTGAAACTCTATTTTTGCAACTTACTGTGAGTCTATAAGTTATTTTAAATTCAAAATCTTTTAAAAATACATGAAATCTTTTAAAAGATTCCAACTGCTTCCATAATTTGCCTCTCATCCATCCAAGTGAAGTAGGGAAAAGTAGCAAGTGATCATTTGGTCTCGTCTGCAAGCGGTAAAACTGAGATCCTGAGGGACTGTGTTCCCCCAGGTCAATCAGGAAGACAGGAAGGAAAAAACAAAATCAAGGCACTGAACATCCTGGACTCTTCCCTGGAGCTGGTCCTGCTCCATAAGTTGTCCTGTGTTTTACGGGGACAAGGAAGGTGTCCTTTAAATAGATGTGTGTAGAAGGTATTCTCTGGGTAAGGGTCTCAGAACAGAAACTTGAATTCCATGAACAGATATTCCCAGTTGATCTGGGGAATAGAAAGAAGCGTGGCATAAGCAACCCTCCCAAAGAAAATGATTGTTGTCCAAGCGTTTTCACATCTGCATTCGTTTTATTATTTTCACATGTACTCTCAAAACTGCACATAGGTTTGGGGCGCTCGGGTGGCTCATTCCATTAAGTGTCCGACTTCGGCTCAGGTCACGATCTCACAGTCTGTGAGTTCGAGCCTCGTGTCGGGCTCTGTGCTGACAGCTCAGAGCCTGGAGCCTGCTTCGGATTCTGTGACTCCTGCTCTCTCTGTCCCTCCCCACTTGCACTCAGTCTGTTTCTTCCTCTCTCTCTCTCTCTCTCTCAAATATAAATAAACATTAAAAAATTTAAAAAACTGAACATAGATTTTATATAAATTAAGAAAACAGGCTTGGAGTTGGTAAAGTTACAAGTATGCTTGCCAGAAACTCAATTCATTAATTTAAGAAATATCTGTTGAATGTCTACCCTGGGCAGACCCTGTTCTAGTTGCTGAAGATGTGCTAGGGAGCTAGACTGATCCAGTTTCTGCTCTTAGAGAGTGTAGTTTCAGTCAAAAAGCAATCAACTTGGGGTGCCTGGCTGGCTCAGTCCACAGAGCATGCAAGTCTTGATCTCAGGGATGTAAGTTCAAGACCCACATTGGGTATAGAGATTGTTTAACAATAAAATCTTTTTAAGGAAAAAAAAAAACCCAGCAATCGATTGTAGCCTGAGCCCTCCCACTTGTTGCCACGTGCCTTGAAAAGCTACCTGGGCTTTCATCTCCTCCTCTATAAAATAGGTGTTTGGCTTTGTATGGTAATGACAAACACACATGCTCCCTAACTCCACCTCTTGTATCCAAGGCAGACATCACTAGTCAATCTTGGCACGCATGCTCCCTAACCCCACCTCTTGTATCCAAGGCAGACATCACTAATCAATCTTGGCACGCATGCTCCCTAACCCCACCTCTTGTATCCAAGGCAGACATCACTAATCAATCCTGGCACGCATGCTCCCTAACCCCACCTCTTGTATCCAAGGCAGACATCACTAATCAATCCTGGCACGCGTGCTCCCTAACTCCACCTCTTGTATCCAAGGCGGACATCACTAGTCAATCTTGGCACACATGCTCCCTAACTCCACCTCTTGTATCCAAGGCAGACATCACTAATCAGTCCTGGCATTCTTTCCCACTGAGTTTCGAGGAAGACACAGACTTTGCGTCCTTCAGAACAAATGGTCTCTGTTGGCATTTTGGGTGGATAACTCTTTGTCGTGGAAGGCTGTTCTGTGCACGATAGGATGTTTAACAGCACCCGTGGCCATTCCCTACTTGATGTCAGTAACCACACCACGCCCCCTCCCTGTTGTGACAGCCAAAATGTCTCCAGGCATTGCCAAATATCCTCTGGTGGGAGGGGACAGTGACCCCAACTGAAGACAACTGCTCTAAATGGATGTGTGCCTACAGCAAACAAAACGTATTTGCCCCCTCTGGACCAGCTCATCTCCTCAGATCTCTTCTGACGCTTATATTCTATGATTCCATCAGTTGACGCAGAGTGAACCATATCGCTTGCTTGCTTGCTTTTAATGATCTAGGGGAAACAAAAATTTCTGATAGGAAACTGAGGCACAGAGGTCAAATAACTCGCCCAGGGTGCATAGCTTTTCGAGGTAAGGCTAAAGTGCAAATACACAGCTTCTGAGCCCAATATGCCCTGTCCGTTGTATACTCTGGGTCTATCACAAATGACTCACCCAAAAATGCCAATCAGACAGTGAGCATCCACAAGGCAGTCAGGAGCTGGGACTCATCAGGAAGCATTTGTCTCCAAAAGGTGAACAAATAAGCAGACTTTTGTTTTGTTTTGTTTTCTGAAGAAACCAACTGGGAGCAAAATCTCCTGGGTAAAATGAAACCCCAACCCCCGCATTCAGGAAGCTTCCTTGGGTGTGTGTATGTTGAAGGGACAGAGAGATACAAACGTAAATTCTGGTACAGACCGCAGCTCATTAAGGTCAGTCCCGTTTTGACACGCGTGTTATACTCAGGAGAAGTGCCCATCCATCATAGAAGATGTTTGTAGAAAAATATAAATCTCTGCTGCAGCCTCTCCCGAAATGTCGAAGGGTGGGGCACCTGTTCATTAACAATTGCTTTTCAATTCTTTTTACCCACCCATTTCCCCCAAAGCTCCGTTCCTCATGAAATACCAGCTGCCCCTAACAACTCTCTCCAAAAATGCTCCAAAGTCCCTTCCAAGCCAGCCTCCTGCGTCCCCTGCTGTTTGCTACTTCGCACTGCCCTCTTGTCACCTTTCCACATGTGACTTACCTGCTCTGTAACTGTAAATGAATTAAGATAGCACTGGCTTCTTTAGACACTCCTCTCCCTCGTGTCCTAATAGAAACAGCAAGGCCTAAGAGCCATGCTAGTAGAGAAAGTTCTCTCTAGCATACAAGGCAGGTAGAGAAGCTTTAACTACTACCACAAGGAGAGAGAGCTCAGCCACATGAGGCAGAAAGTGAAATGATATAAAGAACCTGAACACATCACATTCAACCAGATTAATTAAATAATACCTGTGAAGGCACATCAAAAAGGGTAACGCAAAATATAAACATACTGGATTGAAGAAGCAGTTTCTAGAATGAAGAAAATGTGGCTGTGAGGTGAACCTTGAGAAATGGATAGAATCCCAGCCTATGGAATTAGCAGTGATGAGTGAGCGAAGGAAAAGCGGGTCCAGATGGCATCACCAGGAGGAGAAAAGATTCTGCACAGGAAAGGGTTGGGTGCATTCAAAGAGCCTGGATGGGTCTCTCAAGTCAAGCTCCTTAAGCTCATTTCCTGTCTGGGGCACGCTGTGACACATCTCCAAATGGAAAAATCATTCCCAGTTGAGCTGGCCAAATATCTTGAATAAATAATGCAGAAATTATTAAGACATTTTCCAGAGGACCCCAGCATTTCCTGTCTTGACAGTGAGGCTGGATTTGACATCAGCTAACTCAAAAAGTTAAAAATAAAAGCTGAGGCCAGCTCAAACTTCCCTTCCAACTGTTTTTCAATAATCTGAGATTGGGCTGTGAAACAGTACTTGTAACTAATGTCTTCAAACCATCTTAACTTGAGTCATTAACTCATGAGCTCAGCCAAGTGGATGAGCCACTGGCTAATCTTTGTCCTGGGTTGAGAGAACAGGAAGGAACATGGAAATGAATTATGACTTTATTGGTCAGGCTATGAGATGTTGGGAGTCGGAGGGGTTTTAAAAAAGGAAATGTTCCAGGGCACCTGGTGGGGTTCAGTCGGTTGAGCGTCTGACTCTTGATTTCAGCTCAGGTCATGATCTCGTGGTCATGAAATCAAGCCCCTCATCGGGCTCCGTGCTGAGGGCAGAGCCTGCTTGGGATTCTCTCTCTCTCCCTCTCTCTGCCCCTCCCCCAGCGCTTTCTTTCTGTCTCAAAATAAATAAACATTTTTAAAAAAGGAGGGGCGCCTGGGTGGCTCAGTCAGTTAAGCATCTGACTTCAGCTCGGGTCATGATCTCACAGTTCGTGGGTTCGAGCCCCACACCGAACTCTGTGCTGATAGCTCAGAGCCCAGGGCCTGCTTCAGATTCTGTGTGTGTCTCTCTCTGCCCCTCCCCTGCTCACGATCTGTCTCTCTCTGTCTCTCAAAGATAAATAAGCGTTAAAAAAAAGAAAAGTTTCCAAGGCTGTGCCAGATCCTGGGTTAATCAGAGAAACACAAGTGGAACAGTATAAAGAATTTTAAAGGGAATAATTCAAAAATACTAGCTGACCCGTATAGAGTGCTTCCTGTGTGCCGGCCATCGCCTACTTTCTTCTACCTGGTCTCTTCCTGCCAGTGACCCTAACCGGGGGGGGGGGGGGGGGGGGGGGGTGGGCACGTGTCCCCATTGTACAGATAAAGGCACCGAAGTGAAGGAAGTTAAGCAATTTGCTCAAGGTCGCGTCATCAGGGGCGTGAAAGAGTCGGCATGGGTCTCCCTAAAGAACCTCCAGAGACAGTGATAAAGAGAGAATACTGAGAAAAACCTGCTCCCAACCATAAAATAACAGAATCCACAACCTCATCAATATTTCCAGGAAGACTGGTTGTCCACCATCGAATGGAGGCAAAACCAGGGCTTATACAGGTGTCTTCCTCTCATTCCCAGGATGAATCATTCACCCTCCTGGACATCAGTTTTCCCATCTGTACAATGGGCATCAAAAAAATCTTCCAAATGACAGTGGGTCTAGGAAAATCATAGCGTGCTAAAAAATAGTTTATGACCGGGAGTCTCTGAAGTCAGACAAATAGGTTTGAATCAGCACTGCCAATTATTGAGTTTTATCCGTGGGTGATTTAGATCCTTCCCCAGTTACCCGTTTTTTTCCACCTCTAAAATGAGAGAATAATAAGTATACCTATCTTGTGAGGCTCTGGTGAAGAATAAATAATATTATGCATGCAAGGATAACATCCCTGGCACTCTCCTTGGCACATAGTAAAGGCTCAATAAATGTTAAATCATAATAATAATGAAACCATAGCTACGTGGGTGCTGGTGTGCTTAATTACAAGACCGTAACACCTATTTCGATGGACCAGAGCCTTAGAGCTGGAGCAAGAAAGAAAATAAACATGCAAACGACAGAACTTGAACCCAATAACGTGCCCACTCCCGAAGTTTAGCATATTACTGGAATTTACTGGAAATCGCTAATGGAACGCTGCCCATTATTCATGATACGAGCAGTAAGGAATCATGCATAATGGAACAGAGTCCCTGCTAACAGCAGATTCACGCACGATAATTTAAACTTGTTTGTATGGAAATAAAGGGCGAGTCTTTGAAGTGAGCCTTAATGAGATTCTGCTTCATCTTGACTGTATCCTGGGAGAAAGAGTTCAATTTCTCCTCCAGCATCCGGCTCTTGTTGGTGGCGGGTAGGAAAGGAAGGGCCAGCTTAAATTATGAATGGCCCTTCTTGTCTGTGAGAGCAGGTGGGGAGCGGGGGTGTTCATCCCGGAGCACAGGGGAGGTGGGGCGAGACGAGCTCACGTCTCCTCCGAGGCGCTTTCTGACTCAGAAACTTACAGGAGGGGCTGGTCGGACCGGAGCCTCAGCAAGCAGGCATCGTGGAGAGCTGGGGTCACAGACCCTCTGGGACCCAGGTAAGCTGGGTGGGTCCCGGCAGGAGACCCTGGAGTATCAGCCTGGCCCTGCGCCTCGTCACATTCTGCTGGCACACAGGGGGGCTTCAGCTCCATCCCACACCTGAGCGGGAGGACGCCTGGAAAATGCTTGGTGCCACCAGATGGCTGCTGGGCTGGCAACTCCCAAAGTCCAAAGACGCCCGGGGGGTCTGGTCAACTCGGCCCGACTGTCCAAAGGTCCCAGGATATGAGTTCCCGGCAGCCGAAAAGGGTGTGGCCGTTGAGTTTCTTAAATCACTGAATTTGGGGGCGCCTGGGTGGCTCAGTCGCTCCAGCGTCTGACTCTTGGTTTGGGGCTCGGGTCACAATCTCACGATTCATGAGTTCGAGCCCCACGTCGGGCTCCGAGCTGACAGTGCAGAGCCTGCTTGAGACTCTCTCTGTCTCCCTCTCTCTGCCCATCCCCCGCCACCTCGAGCTCGCTCGCTCTCTCTCTCTCTCTCTCAAAAATAAATAAACATTTTTTTTCCAATTCAAGCGGCGGGAGAGGTCTGCCGCACCGGGTGGCCGTGGACGAGAAGACCCCGTCAGGTGCTGAGCACAGGCTGGCCACCCACGGTCGAGCACTCCCTTAATTGTAACTAAGCCTCTGAGACCCAGCGTTTGTTACAATCCTTCTGCCGTTCGACACGGAGACACAGCATAACCGACAGCCGCGAAGGATGGCGTGCGAACCCACAGTCGCGATGGACGGCGTGCGTTAGAACTTTCTCCGTGCCACGCACCTGGCTCGGGACTCCCCTTGCATAGCTTCATTTCATCCCGCAGCCCTGTGAGGAGATAATACGCTTGTTAGCCCATTTCACAGATGAGGGAACTGAGGCCCCTAAAGGCGCACTTACTCTTTCAAGGTCACAAAGCTGGGGAAATGGGTTTCGAAGCCGACACCTGTTAGATCCCTGGGTCCACTTTCTTCATCGGGGTCTGTACTGCCCCTCCCTTGACTGCTTCCCGAACCCGAATTAAAGTCTCCCCTGGGCTCCGTGAAGGGAGGGCCTCTGTGTGTACTAAGGAGTTCATCCGGATCTCTCCCTGGTATGCAGGTGTATTATGTAACTTTAGGGCCAGGGAACGCCTGCAGGGAGCACGGCCCAGCCGGCAGCTCTCCTGACCTCCATCTCCCGCCTCATCTGTCTCTCCTCACACAGACTCAAGGATTTAGTTCCCAGCCTATTGTGCCTTGATTCTCTAAAGCGAAATCTCTCATTTTTAAACTCGACACGGACCAGGCACTAGGCTCAGAAGGTTTCATGCGTTTAATCACTTCGTTCTTCAGACTGTTATTCCCGTTTGCCAACAAGGCGGCTACAAATTAAGTAACCAGCCCAAGAACACGCATCAGGACGCGATCCCCACCCGCCCCCCCTTCGTGTGGCACGGGCGTGTTTACGTCCGCTCGCCTGATGTCGTTTCCAGTGTGGGAGCAGGGCAATGAACCAGACAAGGCAGGTGCCTGCCCCCAGGGAGCCTACATTCTAGAAGCCACAGGCAGGCTATGAAAGCAGTACACATCTGAGCCAGGACGGAGATCGTTTCGGTGAAGAAAATCAAAGCCGGGCGGGGAGCTAGCAAGTGAAAGCGTGGCCAGGGGTGCTGGTTTAAATGAAAGGAGGACGCGGGAGGAGGTGCCATTTGAACTGAGACCTGAACAAAGTGGGAGAAGTGGGAGAAACACTTTCCAGGGTGTGGGAGGTCACAGGCAAAGGCCCTGGGGCGGGAATGAGTTGGGGACATTCGGGAAACATCCAGAAGACCCTTCTGCCCCAAATGGCGTAAAGGAAATGAGTGAGTTAGGAAGGGTGAACCATGCATGGGCATGTCGACCTCGAGGTGGAGTCTGATGCCTGCTCTCCTACCCACGCCCCCTTTTCTCCATCTGGAAGTCCGCCAAGTATCAACGCCAATCCTAACATCCGCTTTACCCGAGGGTCCTCCCCTCTGCCAGTTCCCTGAGTCTCTCTCTCCTTATGTTTAGGTAATGACCAAGCACAGACGCTCAGGAACCCATTCTCTTTTTAAATAATTTGAATCACGGTAGGCTACACGTCCACCAAGAGAGGAGGAACAGAGAGGGACCCTGCGAAAGGCGACCGTGCACGGTGCGCTCTGGGACTCACAACGCCCTGCTGACGCAGGCACCAGCCCGGGTGTGCGTGCGGTGAGAACACCACGTGAGAGGAGGATCCGTGCAGCGGCTCCAACAGAAACGCCGCCGGCAGCTGTGGGACCCGACGGCACGTCGGTGTTTTCAGTATTGCAGCTTAAGGAGAACGGCCACGCCAGCCTCGTAGTCGGGTGTGAGTCTTGTGTGTGTTTCCAGCAGCCGGTCTGGGGCTCTGAGGTTCCATGCGGCATCCTACCCTCCGGTCGCAGAAACCTCGGTCTAGCTGGGCTATTTCCTGCCACTGAATACATTGCATTCTTCACACGTTTGCTTACTAACCACAGGCCTGAGCCTCAAAATGATAATCAAATAAAACAAACAGGGCATGGGATGAGTATTTGAGGGAATGGCAGCCTTTTAATAACCTAAATCTCTACGCCTCTCATCTCCTCATCACGCTGAGATGCCGAGAGAACCGGATTTTTAGAACACGACCTGGTCTTTGAGCTCAGGGGAAGAAAAAAACAACAAAAACCATTTCCGTTAGTCCAGACCTTGTGTCTAGTCAATTACAGGTTCAAGCTTAACCACCCCCAGCATCTCAGGGATGGCCGTTTTTATCTCTCTTTTTTAAAGAGCAGGATTGGAATTTCATTGTATTGAGTATAAACGGGGAAAAAGTACATTGCAGAATAAAACTCAAAATGCTTTTATGGAATTTTCATCGTAAGACTGCCTGTAATAGAGTTGACCTCGTATTCACCTAAGATTTCTCTGGCTCCGAGTTCAAATTTCATGCCAATTAACATGTTAATGACATATATCATTTAAAGAGCTCATCATAACTTTTATCACATCATGTTACATCTACTTCCTTGTAATTAAATCAGAATTACAGGGTGTAATTACTTTTCTTTTCCTGAATACCCATTCCTTTTCAGGCATTTAAATTCAAGTGCAAATGCTAAAAGACACTTGAAAGTAACAACCTAATAAAAATATTATCAATTAATGAAAGTGTTGGGTTTCTCCTACTCTCCGGTTTCCTTTTTGACAAATTCTCTTCCCCTGTTATACTTTGGGTAACACGTAATGATTAGTGGTATCCAATCAAATGCTTCATAAGTTCTTTAAATCCTCAGGGCCCTGATTTCCATTAATATGCAATGTTCTCACACATAAATATAATTACATACAATTATTAGCGGAAAGGGATCAGATAAGGTTTATTAAGGAAATATCCTATAATTACCCAAGTCCAGGACTTCCCTTTACGTGTTAACTCAACCAAGGGTTGGAGTCTGCAATCTCTCCACCTGCAAAACAGTTATTGACTTTGATTCATCTGGGAAAATGTGGGACTGATGGCAGGACTAAAAAAAGGGATACACCTTTGTTTAAAAGACTTAACTATGGAGGCGCCTGGATGGCTCAGTCCGTCCAGTCTGGAATAACCCATCCGTTGAGCGTCCGACTTAGGCTCAGGTCATGATCTCACTGTTCACGAGTTCGAGCCCCGCGTCGGGCTCCGTGCTGACAGCTCGGAGCCTGGAGCCTGCTTCGGATTCTGTGTCTCCCTCGTTCTGTCCCTCCCCTGCTTTCTCTCTCTCTCTCTCTCTCTCTCTCTCTCTCTCTCCCTCAAAATAAATAAACTTAAGGGGCACCTGGGTGGCTCAGTCAGTTAAGCCTCTGACTTCAGGTCATGATCTCATGGTTCATGGGTTCAAGCCCCACGTCGGACTCTATGCCGACAGCTCAGAGCCTGGAGCCTGCTTCGGATTCTGTGTCTCCCTCTCTCTGTGCCCCTTCCCTGCTCGTTCTCTCTCTCTCTCTGTCTCTCCCTCTCTCTCTCAGAAAGAAACATTGTTAATGTAAAATTAATTAATTAACATTTTTTTAAAAAGGACTTAAGTATGATAATTCTACAAAGACTATGGACCCCAAGGTCATTTTCTGACCACTGTCTGGTCTTTCAAACCCCCCCCCCAAAGGATTTAAGACTTAAATCTACATCACACTTAATTCTTGACCCTCGTCGTAACTTCCAGGTAATATCTAAGAAAATGCAAGTAATTTACAGGCTTGTGATCTTCTCCGATGACCCGTAAGAATTATGTGGGCAGAATGACCAGGGACTCACATACATTATTTGAGGAGCTGGGCACTGGAAGACGGGCAGAATAGTGACTCCTTTGTTGTCGGGAAATTCTGCGTGCATAGACCAGGCGGATCATTCATTCAGGAAATATTTATTGAGCACCTACAGTGTGCTGTAGCTACTATTCTGGGCCTTGGTAATAAAGAAGATCCAAGGTCACTGCTGACAAGGTGCCAACATCCATCGCCTCCTGGGAAAGGAGGAGAGACCATAAAGTATAAACAACAGAACAAATAAGGGGATGACAGCTGGTGATGGAAAGCCAAGAGGGAAAGATAACGGAGCCAGGCCAGGCGATGTGATAAAAAGCGATGGGCTGGGGTGGGTTATTCCAGACTGGACGGTCAGGGAAGGCGGCTCTGAGGTGCCCGATCTTTCAGCTGGGGCTTGAGTGATGTGAAGGCAGCGGCCACAGGGGGCTCAGGGAGAACAGAGCCACCAAGTGTCAAGGTCCTGAGGGGAAGTGAGTGTGATGTTCTGCGAGAACAAAGAGGAGGTGGGTGTTGGGAGAACAGACTGAGCAAGGATGCAAAAATGGCGGTAGAAACATGGAAGCACTTAGGAAGCTCTGTGGGCCATGAAAAGTAGTCGAGACTTGTTTCTTTCTTTTTGCTGAGAGTGACAGGAAACAACGAGAGGGTTTGCAGCCAGGAAGTGACATAACTCGAATTACGCACTGAAAAGGATGGTCTGTGGCGTGGAGCCTGCATTTGCACGGGGCAGGAATAGAAGCAAGCCGACTTGCAGGGGCCCGTTGGCGCCTTCAGGGGAGCCGCGACACGGGCCTGAGTGAAGCAGGTGCCGTATAAAGGTCCAGCCCACGGTCTGGCAGGCGGGCAAGCGGGCGCTGCTCCGCGGGCTTGTGGCCGCTTGTAGGAGCCTCCGGATCCTCTGGAGCGTTTGCTGAGCGAACGTGTTCTGTTTACTACGCGCCAGGCGTTGTTCTAAGTCATGGGGGTGCAGCAGGGAACAAACCAGACGACACGCCCCACTCTCCTGGACCTTAAATAAGGGAGAAAAACATCCAGCACAAAAGCAAATAATTACACAATATTATGTGAAGCGCTAATAGGCATCTTGAAAAGTAAAGCAGGGCGGGGGGGGGGGGAAGGATAGAGAATGAAGGAGGGGCAGCCTCTTCAGGTGACCCGTCCAGGGACGGCCACACGCCCCACCGCTCACACCTGCATGAGGTGACACCACGGATGTGGGCTCTTGGGGCGCCTGGGTGGCTCGGTCGGTTGAGGGTCCCACTCTTGATTTCGGCTCAGGTCACGATCCCGGGGCTGTGGGATCGAGCCCCGTGTTGGGCTCCGTGCGGAGCACAGAGCCTGCTTAGGATTGATTCTCTCTCTCTCTCCCTCCGCTCCTCTCCCCCACTCATGCTCACTCTCTTTCTCTCTAAAATAAAAAAAAAAGGGGGCGCGTGGGTGGCTCAGTCAGTTGAGCGACCGTCTTCGGCTCAGGTCATGATCTCACGGTTCGTGAGTTCGAGCCCTGTGTCAGGCTCTGCGCGGACAGCTGGGAGCCTGGAGCCTGGATTCTGTGTCTCCCTCTCTCTCTGCCCCTCCCCCGCTCACACTCTGTCTCTCTCGCTCTCAAAAATAAATAAAACACTAAAAATAATAAAAAATAAAATAAATAAAGTGTTAGATGAAAAGGCACCTTGGTGTTTCAGTCAGTTAAGCGTCTGACTTCAGCTCAGGTCATGATCTCGCGGTCCGTGGGTTCGAGCCCCGCATCGGGCTCTGGGCTGATGGCTCAGAGCCTGGAACCTGCTTCGGATTCTGTGTCTCCCTCTCTCTCCGCCCCTCCCCTGCTCATGCTCTGTCTTACAAATAAATAAACATTAAAAAAAAAATTTTTTTAATAAATAAAATAAAAATTAAAAACAACAAAAAAAAGAATGTCAGCTCTTCCTGCCCCTTCCTGGTCCCGCCACGTTGCCTCTATTTTCATGTGATGCCAGCCCTCAGCAGAACCTGGGACAACCTCAGTCTTTCTCAAGACAATCCTCTCCCGCCAGAGCTCAAGCAAGGAACTGCGACACAGCAAAACTTTCACGGCAGAGACGCAGAAGTGGCCTGACATCACACTGCGGGTAAAACACCCGGTAAAGTCTCTCCCGTGTTTGTCTCGACAATCACAGACAGTCCCTCCTCCCCCTCTGCCTGTGGCCCACCGCAGGCCACAGAAGGAATCACAGAATCACAGAAGGAATCTTCTGGATTCCTTCTTGGCCCGCTGGCGTCCAGCCCTGCTTCCCTCAACTAAGCCGAGCGATTCCAGTCACCCCCGGTGCCTCCCACAAACACCCAACATGTTCAGGGAAACAAAGAGCTTTGCTGAAAAGGTGCCTAGTGACCATTTGGCCCCCAGGAGCCTTCATCTCCCCACTCTCATCGCCCAGGGCTCGAGACTTTCCGCTCAAAACGCTCAGCATCTTTTCCGAGGGACATTCCGCTGAATCCAATCGCCACCCTGCAAAGGGGTTGTGGATTCGCACACCCCTACCGGCTCCTTTCTTATTAAACCCAGGACGCAGAATCTTCCGGAAAATGAGCAGGAACAGAAGCCATCTTTACACAGCTACTTCCTGTCCATGGTCTTCTATGTCTCCTCTCTCTGCTCACGTCAAGTCAGGCCCAGAGGCGGAAGCAGCTGACTTCCGGCCATGCCTCCGAGGACGTTGGTCCGAGTCAGGGACTAACAAAGTGTGGAAAAGCCAGTGGAAAGGGCTGGAACACAGCCCCACCCGGGTGTTGGCGGATTGTTTCTGGCTGCTTTTGTGCTGCAGCACAGAGCTGCCTCGTGACCCAGCACGGGAGAGGCCGCGGACAACGCGAACGGGCTCAGCCGTGTTCCAAAACCTCGTTGCTTCCGGATGCCGAGATTGGCGTTTCACGTAATTCTGCCATGTCACAAATATCGCCATCATTCTTTTGGAGTTTTTCCCCCAACCATTGAAAAACGTGAAAACCATCCTCAGCTCGCAGGCCTTACAAAAACAGACGGCAGGATGCCTATGGCCTGCAGGCCCCGGGTTGCCACCCCGATTTAAGGGGCTGCTGACAAACATCGGGTCTCCGGGTTCCTGAGTCAATCCCAGCACGGCAAGGTCTCAGCGTCCTCCTGGGCAGAAAGCCGAGCCGGTGTCCTGTTGTGCCTGGCCCCTCCCTCTGCCTCCAGGTCGCCAGGGCCCAGAAGGCTAGTCCTCCTACAGAAACGCCATTCCTTTCAAGTTGGCCAAGTCTGGAGTCTGGGCTCTTTGAGGGGGGCCTGCTTGCTCGCCCCGATGTCTCCGGCACGCAGCACGGAGCCCAACACCGACCAGGGACTCGGACCACGTTAGTGGAGAGAAGAAACCAAGGAAAATGTTCAAAAGGCAGAGCAACTGCGCGTGGTTCTCGAACCGTTCTCTAAGGCTGTTGATGCCTATGATGCGATCCAGCCACGACTTACCGGCAAAAATGAGTAATTAACCACTTCTCAAAACCCAGTGGGCCGGCCAACAAGGCCGGGGGCCGTGCCTACCTTGAGTGACACATCTCCACGACTTCTTGAAACACAGAGCCCACAGCCCCCCGCTCTGCAATATTTCCATCGATTTCCAAAGGAGTTGAGGCCGTTTCCTGACAGTTTGGGGGAAATCCAGCATTTTGCAATTAAGAGCTGGCCTCGGCTAACGCTCAACCTGTCATTACCAGGAATATTGAGATAGGACACTCGGAGGCAAATGGAACCCGACTGCCGGCTACAACCCAAAGTTAAGCTGCTTCCGAACGCCTCTTGGACCCTGGGCATCATCCCGGCCGGCTGAAGTCTGTTTCAGCCGAGTGGTGGGCTGTTCTCGGGATGGGGATGGCGCCACGGAGAGCTGATGTTGCATGAACTTCTCTGCTGTCGTTGCTTTTCCAACTGACAGCTTCGCCCGGCGCCGTAGGCTCCACCTCACAGAGATGGTCCCCGATTCCCTCTCTTCCGATTAGCCTGGGCAATGATTGGGATAATTTAGGACTCGCACTGCTTGGTCATCTGTACAGTTACAACAAATAAAACATTGTCATATGAGCAGACACCGCGTGTTTACAGTGCTGAGAGCTGAGCTATCACACGAGGGGGGTTGTGAATCCTAGAATGATGACACAAATAAGGAAATTACAAAAGGCCCGACAAAAGGCATTTGTGTTAAATCAATAATGCTCTGTTTGGTTGGTTTTTTTTTTTTTAATCCTAATCTTTCTTCAAAAAAAAAAATTATCTTTCTAAACAGTTGGCGATTCCTATTCTTGTTTGTCTTCCTGAACATAATTAAAAACATGTTGTGGCGTCTACTTAAGACATCAACTTTCCCAAGGCTGTCTTGTCCACTGCGTTTTAAACAAAGACACTTGTTTTGGCATTGTGCCCTTAATTAATCATTTGAGGCTTTATTGCTGTACCAAAAAAAAAAAAAAAAAAAGTGTCTTTGCGTAATGATTCATCACAAGCCCAATTCCTGTAGAACTTAATCAAATACAGAACCAACTTTCTAATCAGCTTAAATATTTTTTCAAATTAACGTAGGCCTTACTTTCAATCTGTTATTTGGAAAGGGAATATCGATATATGACCCCCTGTTATTGAGGAATTCTTACGGGGCGCCTGGGTGGCTCAGTCGGTCAAACATCCGGCTTCGGCTCAGGTCACTATCTCACAGCTCGTGAGGTCGAGCCCCGCGTCGGGCTCCGTGCTGACGGCTCAGAGCCTGGAGCCTGCTTCCGATTCTGTGTCCCCCTCTCTCTCCGCCCCTGTTTGCCCTCTGTCACTCTCTCTCTTTCCAAAATAAATAATAAACATTAAGAAATTAAACACACACACACACACACACACACACACACACACAAAAGAGGACTCCAGGAAGTGCTAAGCCTACCTTGCTGACCCTGCTCCCTCCAATCAGGCCACCAATTCTTTCCACTTTCAGTCTGCCTCGAAACCACTAGCGTGCCACCGAACCACACATCCCTTCTCTAGGCACGTCCCGGAGCAGAATCTACTTAAAAGCCTCCGATGCGAGAGAAAGTGACACAGACTGAGCCATCTCTGAATGACACCAACTCAGATCTGGGATTTCGAGAAAGGTCTCGACAGGAGAACGAAATTGCTGGAGGGGAAGGTATATCGTTGGAGTCGCCGGAACCAACTTATATCGTGCCTCGCTCCCTGAGCTCGGTGCGGGTGACACCCTAAGAAGACGTTTTGAGCGTTCTGCACTGTTGTCACGTTATGGCGGTGTGTGGCTAAATTTGTGCAAGTTTTCAGTGGCTGCTGCTGATCAACGGTACAGTTTTGAAAGCACGTTAACATGAGCTGCAGTCCAACATTCCCTATACCTCCCAGGGCTCCGAGTCAAATATTTTTGTGTCACTCACGGAGCCCCTGTGTGCAGCACTTTTGGGGCACCTTCTTCTACGGGATGGGAACTACGGCCCCCATTTTACAGATGAGTAAGTGAAGACGTCATCTGCCCCAAAGCTCCTCTACGGCCAAGACCTTGGCCTCGGCGTCCCCTCATCCAAATGTGACGCTGAGTCCCAGCAAGGCTCCGAGCTCAAGCCAGACTTGGCAGCTACGGATGTAAACAGAGGAAGCCACGAGCACTTCCCCGAAAAGCTTCAGGGGTCTTGGTCCCAAGAGAACGCCGCATCTCGGCCGTCGGGTGGTAATGGGGAGCTGTGGGTGATAGCAGGGCTTTAGGATCTAACAGGCCTGGCCTCCACTCCCAGCCCCCGCGTGGGTCCCTGGGAGACGTAAAGAATTTCTCCTTACCTTGAACGTGCCTAATCACAACCCCTGCCTCACGGGGGGACTAGCTCAGCCAATTTGGGCAAGAGCATTTAACGACGAGCCCACACATGCTAAGCAAGAATAAGCATTAAAACCTGTAACCCTGGGGCGCCTGGGTGGCGCAGTCGGTTAAGCGTCCGACTTCAGCCAGGTCACGATCTCGCGGTCCGTGAGTTCGAGCCCCGCGTCAGGCTCTGGGCTGATGGCTCGGAGCCTGGAGCCTGTTTCTGATTCTGTGTTTCCCTCTCTCTCTGCCCCTCCCCCGTTCATGCTCTGTCTCTCTCTGTCCCAAAAATAAATAAACATTGAAAAAAAAAAAATTTTAAAACCTGTAACCCTTTGTTGAACACGCATATCGCCTGAGCAGTGATCAAAGCATGATTTTACTTCTTTCTCCATTTAAAATCTATTCAGAGGGAGTAAACCTCCCGCACTCTTGGATAAAACCCAAGACTTTTTCTACTAATTCCCAGGGAAGGCCCCTGGTCACTTTAAGATTCAATTTGGGGATGCAGTTCTGGGGTTAGAACACCCAGGGGCGCCTGGGTGGCTCGGTCGGTGAAGCCTCTGACTTCAGCTCAGGCCACGATCTCACAGTTCACGAGTTCGAGCTCCACGTCAGGCTCTGTGCTGACCGCTCAGAGCCTGGAGCCTGCTTTGGATTCTGTGTTTACCTCTCTCTCTGCCCCTTCCCTGCTCACGTCACTCTGTCTCTCTCTGTCTCAAAAAATAATTAATTAATTAAAAACTAATAGAGCATCCATTCTCTCCTTTTGCAAGATCTTTGCTCCTGCTGTGGGTCACAGCCCCTGAGGCAGAGGCACTGGGCTCTGCTCTGTGTCTCCTCCTGGCTCCCCCAGACTCCTGGAGCCCACGTTGGAAGGGTGCTGAGGTGGGCACTTGAGAAAAGGACGAGCCACGAAGGGAGTTCCCTGCGTGTGTGTGGCTCCCAGTCTGTGCTCCAAGCCAACGGTCGTGGCCAAGCCTTTTGTATATTCTCTCTATTGGAGCAGTGTACGTGACATAAAATTTGCCAGTTCAACCCTTTTCGAGTGCGTGGTTCTCCGCGTCAAGTGCGCTGACATCATCCTGCAACGTCACCTCCATCGAGCTCCAGGGAGAACCTAACTCTTCATCTCCTGGTGTCTTGGTCCGTTCGGGCGGCTACAACGCGGCACATCACGGCACATCACGGACCGCGTTCTAAGCAACAAAAATTTACCTCTCGCGGTTCAGGAGGCTGGAGGTCCGAGATCGGGTGCCAGCGTGGCCGGGTTCTGGAGACAGTTCAGTTCTGGTCACAGATGGCCGTCTTCTCGCCGTGTCTTCACCTGGTGGAGAGGGCAGGGAGCTCTCTGGGGTCTCTTCCGTAAGGACACTACTCCCATTCAAGAGGGACCCGAAAGCCCTGGCTTCTGACACCTGGGGGGTTAGGATTTCAACAGAAGAATTTGGGGGAGTCACGACATTCATTCCATGGCTCCCGGCTTTTCCTGGGTGCTTTGGACGCTTGCCTTTTCTCTGGGCCTTCTCCCCTGCAGTTCCCAGATCCAGGGCAGCCGTCCCCCGCCCCACCCCCCAGGGGGTAAACTGATACTCTCCACTCTGCTCCCAAGTGTTGGGCTTCCTGGCCTGAGAGACAACCCCATCAAACGTGCCTCAGCAACACCCCTCAGCTTTCTCCTGCATAGCCCCCCAACAAACACTCTGCCACCCCGTCCCTGGACAAATCCTCAGACGTCAGGCCGGTCCCAGCAAGCAGCGTCCTCCGGCAGTGCCACGTGAGCGGTCACAAACCCTCTGCTCTTGGCGGACCCCAGACTGCAGCCACTGTGCCTCAGCAACCCGGGCGGGGATCAGACACCGGGGTCCTCTGTCCCCCGGGACCAGCCGGGACGCCCCCCTGACCACCCCCGCCCTTGCATCGACTAGACTTGGGTATGTCTTAGCTGGGGTTCGCCCAGAAGCCACCACGGGGACAAGGACTCCTGACGGTGCAAACACCGGTACGAGAGTGAGGAAGTGACACAAGGTAGGAGGGGGCGGACACAGGGCACCTTATCATTCAAGTTGTCATGTGGCCAGTTGGCACGTAGTCCTGCACAGAATTCTGGGCGCCGGTGTAGAACAGGGGCCTGAGTGACTGCACCCACGGAGGAGACAGCCGGCATCTTCCGCAGCAACGCCTGAGAATCGCTGGTTGAAGGCCAAGAGGTGTGCGCGTTCATTCACCTGCCGCAGGGGCGCCCAGGGGGCACTGGCGGCCAGAAGAAGGCTTTGGGCAAAAGAACGTGGCCCCGCCCACGGAAATCCTGCGGTGGACCCGAGTGAGAAGAGTAAAGGGATGAGGCACCGATACCACGACCCCCCCCTCTGCTCACAGGGAGCCCTTGTGGACCCGCCTGCAGAAAAACCCCAGCGAAGACGGATGGTGTGATCCACGTCGAGATGGCCTGGGTTCGAGCCCAGCCCCACCCTTTACGAGCGTGAGGATCTATCCCTGCCCTCCGTGATGCGGTGTTCTCACATGCAAAATCGAGGGGACCGCACAGAGTGTGTGTGCGACATGCTTCCCCAGACCCTCTCCCACATGTGTCTAGACCCCTGGCTGGACTTTGTCCACATGCCGTGCTGTTCTTCCCTTGACACATGGGGAAGACTGGTTAAGTAGTCGTCGGTGTGACTATCCATTTAATGAGGCTCCTCTCCTCGATGGGAAGCTCCTGAAGGTCAGAACTGAGCACCACATCGGTTCTGTTACCTCCTCAGCCCTTAGTACGAGCCCTGACATATAGTACGTGCTCAGTGAATATTAATACACCGCACATAGCCGTGCATCTATGCATTCGTTCATGCGCACAGAGATAAATGCTGTATGTCAAGAACCCAGACCAGGTCCTGTGAACTCACATGCCTCCAGGAGCCAGACAGAAACGAAGCAAGAGAGCCGGCTTGGGAGGCAACAGGGAGTGGTGGAGAGTGTGGCCAACTTCAGAGCACTTGCCCAGTCCAGAAGAGGTAGGAGCTCGTCACTTCCATGCAGAAATCTGGGCCCAGCGAGCCAGTTGCCAGATTTCCCAATTTTTTTTTTTTTCTATTTCAGAAGAGGCTGGAGTTTTCTGATCTTCAACTTGCGGGCAACCACTCTGGATTTTTCAAATCCCCCACGCAGTGCGACAAAACAAAACAATAACGACAACAACCAAAACATAGCCTCAGGCCAAAGCTCTCCAACCAACAGTTCGAGACCTCTGGTGTCAAGGAACACTTGGAATGTTCATCTCTACTTTATCTCCGTAGATAGCTAGCCAGAGCAGATGTTAATTGTCCCGGTCCGCTGGGCCACCTAGAGGCAGGAATGAGATGGCCTCTCTCGGTCTTCCCCGTGCCAAATGAGCCACTGTTTCTCTGAGCCACTGTTCATCCCAAATGAGCCACCGATTCTCTGAGCACAGACACAGCAGAGCCTTCCTCCTCCCACGTCAGCCCCTCCCTTCCCCATCTGCTCCTGCCCTCAGCTAATCAGCGTGCCTCGGTGGTCACAGGAGGCCCAGATGTCTTGCCAGAACTAAGCACCTTCTGAGTAATGACGCGTGGGCTGGTAGAGTTGCCAGGCGGCCAGCGAGTGTGGCTTCACTGGGGCAATGCAGGAGAGAGGCTTAGGGGAGGCGTTTGTTCTGGTAGAAGACGACGAAATCAAGACACTTACAAGTTGCCCCAGGTGAATTCAGGCGTCCGTCCTCTCCAAGGGGGAGATGTACTCGTGGTTATAACTGGAGTCCACTCCACTTATCCCACGCAGTGACAAAGGAAGTAACACCCTCCGAGAGGGGACCACGCGCTGGTGAGAGCAGTGTGAATGGTTTTACCTCTTTAGGGAGGAATTTGACAATTTCACCAACTACCAGATTTTGAGAATTCATTCCCTTCAACCTGCACGATCGTGCCTGGAAATGTACCTTCTACATAGGTGTGAGCCTGTGTAAGAAGATATGTTCCTAGGAATACTGCCTGCACTCATAGGGCCACGGTTAAAGCCATAGACCCTGGTGCCAGACTAGTAGGTTTGAATCTTAGCTCTCTCTACCCGTTGCAAGTTGTGCGACCTTGGGCAGGTCGCTTCCCTTCCCTGTGCCTCAGCTCCCTCATCTGAGAAATGGGTCTATTAAAGTACCTATTTCATATGGCACATAAGAATTAAATTAATCAATATAGGCCAAGTACTACTTATATATGGGGTATTTTCCACCCATTGGAATTGCATAAGCATTTTCAGTTTTTTATACCAGGAGATTCAATACAGCCTTTGGAAAGAATGAAGGAAATCTCGATGTGTCCATGTAGAACGATCATAAGATTTATTTAATGGGAATATCTAGGTCTATCGTATTGACCGTCGTATTAAAAATAATATATAAGTTAGGGGCGCTTGGGTGGCTCAGTCGGTTGAGCGTCCGACTTCAGCCCAGGTCGTGATCCCGCACTTCGTGAGTTCAAGCCCCGTGTCGGGCTCTGTGCTGACAGCTCGGAGCCTGGAGCCTGCTTCGGATTCTGTGTCTCCCTCTCCCTCTGCCCCTCCCCCACTCTGTCTCTCTGTCTCCCAAAAATAAACATAAAAAATATATTAAAAAAATAATAATATATAAATTATACTCAACTAAGTTGTTTCAAAAAAAAAACAATTGTGTGTGTGTGTGTAGATATACACTTTTGTCTACTTATGTAGAAATAGTTCTGGAAAGATCAGAAGTAAATACTGGGGTCGCAGGTTTATCTTCGTGGTGTTTGAACTTTTTTACAGAGTTCTTGTGGGTTTTTTTTTTCCAGGAAAAATCTTGTTTAAAAGAAAAAGACAGACTAGGCTCAGTGGCTTAACAGCAGTAGATGAAACCAGGGCCCATGAACTTGTATTTCCAAGTGGGTCTTTTTGCTGTATCTTGCTGATGAAGCTGCTGTTCCCAGTGAAATAACCCAGCCCCCCGCCGTGGGACAGATCTGTGGTTAGCCCCGGTTCTGTCACTTCCCGGCTGGGTGACCTGAGACAAGAACTGTCACCTCTCTGTGCCTCAGATTTTTTCCCATGAGCAAGAGTAGTTCCTTAAGGGTTTTAGAGGACTGATTGAGATCGTGTTTGTAAAGTGCGGAGGACAGGGCCTGTCGTATATAAATAGAGGTTATTATTATATATAGTGGCTGATTTCCAACTACAAGCTTTACAAAGGTGGCAGCGAATCAAGACGTTCACTATTGTCATTTATGCAAATTAAGAAGACAACACCTACAGAAGAAAATATCTTTCCCGTCTCTCTTTTTCCTTTGTCTTTTACACACCCCATTACCAAAAGCCCTTAAGGCTTCTGTTGATAACTTACACAATAAACACATTAAAAATCAGGGAAATGCCAGGTTGGCTATTGTCTAAGATTCATCTTTTCAGCCCAATGCACAGCTTGGGAAATGCCTGTGGGAGAGAAAATTAAAATATGCAACGATGAAATGATCAATATCGTTGATTCTAGAGAAGCGAGCCCCGCGGCCCATACTGGTGTGCCCTCACCCGTGGCTCGAGGCCCTGCTGTCTACATCCACACGTTCTCCTCCTTTGCTCTCCACCCCTCCCCATGCCCCACGCACCCCTACCCACACAGACCTCCTGAATAATGCACTTTTATTATCCTGATAATATACCCCTCTATACTTACCTATACAATCCCCCAAAACCCCTACAATATCTTAACCCCGTAATATAAATAATAAGCAAAAAAGTGGACTATAGTAAAGCAGCATGATATATATGCATTATATATGTACGTGTGTGTGCACACGATGTATGTGTGTGTGTATTGTGTCTGTGTGTACAAGTGGACACACACACACACACTCAAAGTTAGGCACCATCACATTAGGAGACATAAAGGAAAGTCTGGATTAAGAGAAGAAAGACAATATTGAACTGACAATTACTTGCACCTTTTTGGTTATACTGACGTTTTGAAAGAAAAGCTGTGTGTGTGTGTGTGTGTGTGTGTGCACGCGCAGCATCATGAATCCAGCAGCTACCGTGAGGGAAATGAGCCGGCAAGGGTTTAAACATGGAGCCCACGCGGATTTGCAATGCGGGGGGCCACCCTGGTTGCCCACGTGAAAGGCAGGTGAATGGTGGCAGGAGTGGGTATGGGAGCCCATCTGAGTTCCTCGCAGTCACTGTGGTTATGACAAAACAGGCATCAGAGGGAGAAGAGAGCGAAAAACTCTCAGGGGCTCCGGTGACCCCGGCGGCACTTTGGACATTTGTTGGAAGGCTCAGTGGTCATCGGGATGAGGGGGATGGGAGGCTGAACCAATATGGAAAGAACACAGGCTTCAGCGACAATGCCAGAGGCCATGCACATGACCATACCCAGAAAATCTGCTTTCTGGCCTCATCTCTTTGTGCAGTAGTCAAGTTTCATTCACGTGGACATTTCCTCCGGACTGTGAGCTCCTTGGGAGCTGGAGCTTTGCTTTTTTTTTTTTTTTTTTTTTTTTTTTTTTAATCTCTGTGGTTTCAACGTCTAGAACAGGAATTAGCATTCTAGTCTGAGGCCAAATCCTGCCCACCTGGAAAGCTCCCTGGGACACAGCCACACGCGCTCATTCCTGTGGCGCCTTCTCCCGACAACAGCTTAGTGCTTGATACAGGGATCCTAGGGCCTGAGGAATTCTAAAACATTTACTACCTGCTGCTTTAAGAAACAGTTTACCGGGGCGCCTGGGTGGCGCAGTCGGTTAAGCGTCCGACTTCAGCCAGGTCACGATCTCATGGTCCGTGAGTTCGAGCCCCGCGTCGGGCTCTGGGCTGATGGCTCGGAGCCTGGAGCCTGTTTCCGATTCTGTGTCTCCCTCTCTCTCTGCCCCTCCCCCGTTCATGCTCTGTCTCTCTCTGTCCCAAAAATAAATTAAAAACGTTGAAAAAAAATTTAAAAAAAAAAAAAGAAACAGTTTACCGGGGCACCTGGGTGGCGCAGTCGGTTAAGCGTCCGACTTCAGCCGGGTCACGATCTCTCGGTCCGGGAGTTCGAGCCCCGCGTCGGGCTCTGGGCTGATGGCTCAGAGCCTGGAGCGTGTTTCCGATTCTGTGTCTCCCTCTCTCTCTGCCCTTCCCCGTTCATGCTCTGTCTCTCTCTGTCCCAAAAATAAATAAACGTTGAAAAAAAAAAAAATTTAAAAAAAGAAACAGTTTACCGGCCCCTGATCTAGCATCATGCAGAGAACATAGGAGGTGACCCATAAAGATCTGTGGGTCACACGATCAATGTATAAATGTGGATAGTAGTAACCGTAGGACTTCCTTTGGTCATGTAGAGAAATCATCTATTGATTCACTTTTGGCCTCACACGCCTTTGATCTGCATCCCCAAATGTGAATTTTTACTTTTTGTCTCTTGTCTCAGGTGGGCCAGTCCTTTGGAGAATCCCTCCGCAGAGCTGGGTTCAGGGGGGCCTTGAAAACAGCAAACGGAAACTTCTGGGGTGGACGTTGTCGCAACCTTGGCTGGCGTGCTGAGTGGGAACTGCCCTGCGCTCCAGGGCCCTGAGCCGCAGTCCCGGCCTCCATCCACTAGATGGAAGCTGCTCGTCCTCCCCTCCTCTGCGGGGCCATTACAAGTGTCCCCCCGGAAGCGTGGCCCTAGAGAGAGAATTTGCACATAAGAACTGAGACCTGGGGACATTACACGTATCAGTGTCCCGTAGGATATTCCCCACATTTAAAAAATAATTACTTAACAGTTTGACACAGCTTCCCTCTGTAACGCATTCGAATGCCCCAACTCAGCCTGGCAGGAAATTTCTGACGTCTAACCTAAGCCCCTTAGGCTGCGGCTGCCCCTTTATTCCTACTCTGTCATTACTGAAAACCAAAAAATATAACTAGTGCGTACGTTCTCCACAATGACCCGCCTTCTGTGACAGTCTCGCTACAGAGAAAGCTGGGACATATATGATGCAATCAATCACTCATCCTGAAGATGTTCCTGGGTCCCTACCTCCTCTGCCCAGCTCTGCTTCAGACGCTGGGAATGAAACAGGGAGCAAGACGAACCGGGTTTCTGATCTCACAACGCCACGTTTTAGTGACAGGCACAAATCAGCAAGTGAATAGATAATATCAGTCACTGATGAGTGTTTGATGCCTTAGAAGTGAGTTATATGTCAATTATACTCAGCAAAGCTCGGGGGGACGGCATGACGGAGGGGTCCCTGGCTAGGACGGTAAGGAAGCGCCTCGCTGTGGACAGGATACTTCGACAGAGGCCTGAACGACAGTGAGAAGCAGCAGAACCGCGAGAGAAGTGGGTGGAAATGCCTGGCTTGGGTGCGTCACCCGTTCCGAGTCTCTGTTCTGAAACGGGTGTGGGGGAGCCTCTCTCCTGATACTCCCCTCTGTCCCCTGTCTTCTGATGTGACAGAAGAGCCTCGAAGCGGTCCTGGATTCTCTGAGCAGCTTCACGAAACAGCCCTCTTGATAAGCCCGGTGCTGCCTGCGGATCCCGTATGCATTTCCTAAATGGCTGTAGTCAGTGCCAAGAGTAAGGGGCTCGGGGTTCTCAAGGAGAGCAACTTGAACCTGAAGTCTTCTCCTCCCCATCCCTCCCAACCCAGCCCAGTGCCCAGAGGCACCGATGGGCACAGGGAAGGGAGGTTAGGATGGTTAAAAGGAATTTCAAGAGGGTGAGGTCCCTGACTGCCTCCTCTAGGCTGGAATAAAAATGTCTGGGGTTGTCCTCTCTTCTCCCCCAGCCCCCTCCAGTCAGCTCCCTTCTTTCTCCCAAAGGATGAACCATCTTGTGCAACGACCCTAACCCCACAAGTGAGAAAAAGCTTGAGAAAAAGCCAGACTTGTCAAAAAGTCGTAGCTAATTTCGGGGTGCCTGGGTGGCCCAGTCGGTTATGCGTCCGACTCTTGATTTGGGTTCAAGCCATGATCCCACGGTTCATGAGTTTAAGTCCCGCTTTGGGCTCTGTGCTGACAGCGTAGAGCCTGCTTGGGATTCTCCCTTTCCTTCTCTCTTTGCCCCTCCCCCTACTTGCACACACTCTCAACCTCTCAAAATAAATAAATAAACTTAAAAAAAAAAAAGTTGTAGCTAGTTTTGGAGCCAAATGGGAAAAAAGTTCCATTGTCTCAGGGATTTATGGCCCAGGCTGTTTTGTACTGCTTGTGGCCTGGATCTCTAGACACACAGTACGTGAGAGGGTGAGATCCGTCTGGATGGGCCCTGGGGTCCCATAGACACGAGCATAAATCTGGGCCTCCCTAACTAACTGCCACACCTCAAGGAAGCCACGTAAACTCTTTGGACCTTCATTTCTTCCTCTGTAAAATGGGAGGGCCACTTTGCAAGGTTGCTTTGAGGATGGGCGATAAGGTACGTGTTCATAGTCATAATCGTAATCCCCACTGTGCACGGAGTTTCCGCTGTGCCCTAGGAACCATGCTAAATTCTTTCCATAACTACTTAGTCCTCACAGCAGGCCTAACTGGAGCGTCCACTGTCACTGTCCCCATTTCACAGGTGACAATAAAGAGGCTGAGTGATGATGAACAGCACCCAGGTCTGTCCACTTTGCAAGGAGCAAAGCCAGTCCAGATTCATTAGACCCCTCCCCCAAATCCTTGGGTCTTAACCACAGGCCCCCCTTTGCTGTGGGCAATCAGTAAAAACTAGTCATCCCCGGGTTCGGTTCTAACCACGGGGAGGACAAGAATGAGTGGATGGACGCCAGTCTGCCCTGACTCCCAATGACCGTAGGCGGTGGGAGCAAGCTGCTGCCGCCATGTTGGACCAGGGCCATCTTACTCTATCAGGTGAGCATGCTTGTCGTGAGTTGGAAGCACGCTGTCCAAGGCCCCAAGTGACACCAGGCTGCTGGCTGCCTCGCACGCCCTGCCTAGCCTGATGACTGTCGCAATCGTGCAGCGATCATCCGTTCACTTCTCCCCTCTCTGGGTCTCTGCGCATGTGTGAAGCAGGGATTCATAAATTTACCTGTTCATTTATTCAGCTTGCATTTGCTTATTAAGTGCCCACCTGTGCCAGGCACTGCCGTGTAAAAGGGTGTGGAAGACAGACACAAACCTTGCCCCGGTGGAGCTCACACTCTGGAGAGGAAGAGTCCAGAAAATAGAACATGTAACCTGTTAAGGGCCGCGCAGAAACAATCACGTGTCCGTGCTGGCAGGAAGGGACAAGAAGGGGGCTGGGTGCGGGAAGATGCTTGGCTTGCAAGAGAAGTCAGAGAAGTCCTTGCTGAGAGGGTGAACAGAGTGAGAGAGCGAGCAGTGCAGATAGCTGGGAAGGCACAGCCCGGGCCAAGGAAAACAGCAATGGCCTCAGTGGCCCCGAGGCAGGTCGGCTGTTAGAGGAAAGTTTTGCAGATTACATTCCTGGCAACACTAATCCCACCAGGTGCTCACTGGAAAAAAGCTTATGGAGTCCAATAAGTTCTGCAAATACTGCGTGCCACAGATCCCGTTTGGGAAGTGGTATCACCCGTTGGCATAAACAAAAAAAGAAAGACCAGGCGAAGTCCTGCAGTCGGAGTCTCGTTCGATGCAGATTCACCCCGACGTACTTGACTATACAGCCAGCTCTTCGCATAACACCTGCTGGCATCCCACAGACCCGTGTTTCCATGGAAACCAGTTGGGGGAAACTGGTTTCAGCGAAGGGCCCTGTCTCTACGATGGTGCACCGATGTTTTGATTCTCTGGACCACATGGGATCATTGCACAAAGACCCATCGAGTGCGTCCTCACTAAGTGTAAGTGAGGTCCAGGTGGGGGCGGAGCAGGGACAGGACCCCCTATCTCCACCGAAAAGGTCACATCCACAAAGCGAACGAACGTGGGCCCGGGGGGATCGAAGTGTGTGGATGCCGTCACTTCCCTGGGAACACAGCGACCCAAACTTGCCAGTGGACAGTTTGGGGAAATGAACGGAACGGACCCATTCCAAATCCTTGCTCTGGTCCGTTGTGATGTTTCAGGCCCATATTAGGAGAGCACGAAGGTGATTCTTACCAGAGCCACACGGTTTTACAGGAAAGAGGTGGTGGTTACTTAGGGATAAGACAAAAGGAAAAATGCTCAGCTATTTGTACCTTCTCAAGAAGAAGGGAACCGATTCCCCTGCAGGTCCCGTTTCAAACATACACACACATACAACACGCCGGGCTCAGGCAGCCTCTGAGTTAGAACGGACCGACTTCCGCTGTGATAGACACACTCCCCAGCTAAGGCCGTCTTTAACCACCTGCACAGGATTAATTCTCAAAGGCCGGGCTTTCCTCATGCTAATCTAGAAAAGTCCAGCAGATACGAAGCAATGCTGGGGGTGGGGGGATGGAACAAAGCTGCATTGTTTCACTTGTAAAATACATTTACTTCAATCACTCCTGAATACGCTCATGTTTTCTTCCAAACTTGTCTCCTCCGATTTATAGTCAGGACTTCGGACACGGTGTTAATAACATGGGTACAAATAATGATACCTGACCTTAACAATCATGATCAGAGTTCCTGCTCCGCTCCAGGGCGGCCCCTAGTAAGGGCATTGCTTGTTTAACCCCTCAATGCATTTGTAGCTCTGTTTTACAGATGAGAACACAGAGACTTGAAAAGCTGCAGTGATTGGCCCAGGGTCACACGGAAAAGAATACGGCCAGACTACAAACCCAACACTTTTGTTGTCTCCTTAGGAAAAGTATGTCTTGAACCTCGGTGTGCTCACAAGGCAGCCCCGGGACTTGCGAGCTAGGGCGCTTTGCGTGAATTATATACTTTTTCTGCATCCCAACTTCCTTACCTGTGAAAATGGGGACAGCCTGCTCTAGACTCTGGGCCAGAGCAGCCATTCAGCCCAGAGTAAGGACCTCAGCAAATCCTCATTCTTTTTTTTTTTTAATTTTTTTTAATGTTTATTTATTTTTGAGAGAGACAGAGACAGAGAGAGAGCACGAGCGGGAGAGGGCAACACAGAATCCGAAGCAGGCTCCAGGCTCCGAGCTATCAGCACAGAGCCCGACGCGGGGCTCGAACCCACGGACCGTGAGATCGTGACCTGAGCTGAAGTCGGACGCTCAACCAACAGAGCCCCCCAGGCACCCCAAGTAAATCCTCATTCTTGAAGTGGGAGCAGGTAGGGGCGGGGCAGGCTGCCTGGGAGGCCTCCAGATGGGAGGTCATGGAAGTTTAAAACAAAACAAAAAACATCCGCATTCTTTCCTTCTTTCAGAGTTTTCTTTAAGAAAATTCGCTTTGTGTAAGAAAAACTTCCAGTATCAGGGTGCTCTGGAAATGCCCCGAGAACGTGCCTACATCACCTCATTCCACACAGTAGTGTCAGAAAGTGCATTGGTTCTCTGTCCCGTTGAGCGAGCCTTCAAAATAGTCTGTAACTCGTCCAGACTGACCAAGCCACCAAATAACCAACTCGTAGTTAAAACCAGTGGTTCTCAACCAACACTCCTTGGCCCAGCAAAGGGCATTTGCATTCTCTGGAGACATTTTGGGTTGTCACCAGCAGTGGGGGGAGGGTGGTACTGTTGGCATCTAGTGGGTAGAGGCCAGGGAAGCTAGTATGCATCGATGCATGGGACGGCCCCCCATCCCGCGACACCTAGTCCAAATGTCAATGGTCCCAAGGTTGAGAAACTTTGCTTTCTTTTTTTTATTGTTTTAATCTTTATTTTCTTTTTGAGAGAGACAGAGCGTGAGCAGGGGAGGAGCAGAGAGAAAGGGAGACACAGAATCCAAAGCAGGCTCCAGGCTCCGAGCTGTCAGCACAGAGCCCGGTGTGGGGCTCGAACCCATGAACCGTGAGATCATGACCTGAGCCGAAGTCGGACGCTTAACCGACTGACCCATCCAGGTGCCCCCAAGAAACTTTGCTTTAAATCTAGGTTTATCTAGCTCCCAAGTTAATAAGCTTGCACTGTTTTACCTCTTTTTCTTTATGTTTAATTTTTAAGACAGAGAGAGAGAGACAGAACGTGAGCAAGGAAGGGGCAGAGAGAGAGTGAGACACAGAATCCAAAGCAGGCTCCAAGCTCCGAGCTGTCAGCACCGAGCCCGACGCGGGGCTCAAACCTACGAACCGTGAGATCATGATCTGAGCCAAAGTTGGACGCTCAACTGACCGAGGCACCCAGGCGCCCTACTATTTCGCCTCTCAACTGAGGGTTTCTAAATCTCAGAAGTATTGCTATTTGGGGCCAAATAATTCCATTGTGAAGGCTGTCCTGTAGAATACGTATAGGGTATTTAGCAGTGTCCCTGGCTTCTATCCATTACATGCCAGGAGCTCTGTACCCTCTGGGAGTTGCGATTACCAAAACCTCTGGATGCTGCCACACATCCCCTGCGCCCTCCGTGTACCCCAGGACTCCCTCTCCTCCTTCCAACAGGAAGGAGCAAATCACCCCCATGGAGAAGCATGGCTCTAACCCAAGGAGAATCAGTTTCACTATGAAATGAGAAACCGCCCTGGAAAATATTAAGAGAACATTGTGAATAACTATTATTTAAATATGTAAAAAAAAAAAAAAAAGTAGAGGCAGGCGTGTGTAGATATATTGGATACCTGGGCACGTCTGGCAGGAAGAAATGTTACCTCTTGTGATTTCCTGCCTCGGTATTGTTGAGACAACAAACTGACCAGGGTCTTTATTCCCCAGCATATGTATTATCACTTCTGCCACACTGGGTCTCAGGGACTCTGCACCAGAATAGAAATATACAGAATAGTGTTCCCTTTTCTGTTATTGTCAGTGTTCTATTTTTGGAGTACCATTATTATTCCAGAATGAATTAGATCTTAATTTGAAGCAATGTTACCAGAGACAGCAGCAGCCAGAAGCATCTGAGGCTCCGTGATTGACCCCTCAAGGGGAGAAAACACCTGTCCTCAGACACTGGGGCCATGGAACAGAGTAGGCGAAAGCCAGAGAAGGTCCAAGGTCTAGTACACATGGGCGGAAGCCCTCATTTCACTGGAGGGAAGCCCATCCTTCCCCCGGTGAACCCAAACTTTCCATCTGAAACACATGAGGCACCTTCGCTGGCGTGCCTCTATTTAAAATGCCCCATCACGGTGGAGTATTATTCAGCCAGGAGGAAGGAGGAATTCCTATCATCTCTGGCAACATGGGTGAACCTGGACGACACTGTGCAAAGGGAAATCGGCCAGAGAAAGATACATACCGCGTGATCTCATCGATGCGCGGACACTTTTTCAAGGAGTCGACCTCACAGAAACGGAGCACGACAGCGGTTTCCAGGGGCTGAAGGATGGGGGAAATGGGGGGCTGCTGGTCAAAGGGTACAAGCCTCCAGTTATGAGTCAGGTCTGGAGCTCTAATGTCCAGCACAGGGACCACAGGTAACGATATTGTATACTTGAGATTTGCGAAAAGAATCAATCTTCGGCGTCCTCTCACACACACGCACACACAAAGGTAACTATGTGACATGATGGATGTGTTTAATTAACTGAATTGTGGTGGTGACCATTTCTCCAGGTATGCATACATCAAACCATCACATTGTAGACTTGAAATATATACAGTTTTCTTTGTCAATTATACCTCGATCAAGCTGTTGGACAGAAAGGATTTCCGCGGCGGGGGATATTGAGGGGCAGCCAAGATCTAGCAAATTTCCCACGATGAGATAAAACAGAGGTCAGCAAACTTCTTCTGTAAAAGACCAGACAGTAAATATGCAGATTTTGCAAGTCCTACAACCTCTACCGTACTTGCTCAGCTCTGCTGGCGCAGCAGGAACACGGCCGTGGAGGATCCGTCGGTGCATCGGTGCGGTCAGGCTCCGATAAAAGTCCATCTGTGGGGGCGCCTGGGTGGCTCCGTCAGTTAAGCGTCTGACTCTTGGTTTCGGCTCAGGTCACCATCTGGCCATTTCAGGAGTTCGAGCCCCACGTCGGGCTCCGTGCTGGCAGCTGTCTCTGCCCTCTGTCAGCCCTCTGTCTCTGCCCCTTGCCCACTCACACTGTCCCCATCTTTCTCAAAATAAATAAACTTATGTTTTCAAAACGTCATTTGTGGACACTGAAATTTGAATTTCATGTAATTTTTATATGGAGAAATCTTTTTTTTTTTTTGGCAACCTTTTAAAAACTACAAAACCTGGGGCAACTGGGTGGCTCAGTCGGTCAAGCATCCGACTTCGGCTCAGGTCACGATCTCGCGGTCGGCGAGTTCGAGCCCCGCGTCGGGCTCTGTGCTGACGGCTCGGAGCCTGGAGCCCGCTTCAGATTCTGTGTCTCCCTCTCTCTCTGCCCCTCCCCTGCTCATGCTCTGTCTCTCTCTGTCTCAAAAACAAATAAAAACATTAAAAAATGTTTTTAAATAAAAATAAAAATGCAAAAACTATTCTTTGCTCCTGGGCCATATAAGAACAGGCAGTGGGCTGGGTTTGCTCCATCTATCTCTTCTATGAAACATGACAAAAATTCCCCCCAAAAAAACATAAATTCCAACTTTTCTGTCTTTAAGATGAGGGAGAGACACCACCCAGGACATTTGGAACTTGGGGTGATTAGCACTATAGGAATTAATCTCGCCAATACCTGAACTTCTGAAATGTTCTGTTTTTATAGGCCTGGATAAACATTGTAGGACAAACTTGGAATGGCAGACAAAGTCACCAATAATTAGATTTCTTTAGGAACTTCTTGTTAAAAAAAAAAAAAATAGAGGGGAGCCTGGGTGGTTCAGTCAGTTGAGCGTCCAACTTCGGCTCAGGTCACGATCTCACGGTTCGTGAGTTCAAGCCCTGCGTCGGGCTCTGTGCTGACAGCTCAGAGCCTGGAGCCTGCTTCATATTCTGCATCTCCCTCTCTCTCTGCCCCTCCCCCGCTCATTCTCTCTCTCTCTCTCTCTCTCTCTCTCTCTCTCTGTCAAAAAATAAATAAACATTAAAAAATATTTTTTTTAAAAAATAGAGACAAGGAAAAGAAAAAAAAAAAACCTCCAGTTCTAAGCTTGGTAACACACAAAGCTCTCAGGTCCTGTGTAAAAGCGTACATGAAAAATATCTCCCCAATTTCTGATTTCTCTCCCTGAGCAGAGTGAAGCCTCCACACTGAGGGGAGAGATGCCTGGCTCAGGACTTCTTGGTGATTATAAATTCTTCATCAACCCTGGATTAAGTTTTTAAAAGGGATTTTTCTTCTTCTTCTTCTGTTTTTTTTTTTTTTTTGAGTTACCGTGATCATAATTTTCAGATTTTCGACTACTTGTAAAACTTTTTTTTTTCTTCCCCTCTCACAGCGAAGGTCAGTCACTTTTAAGATATAAGAGAATTTGAGAACAGATTAATGACAAAGACAAATGATGATTTTTATTTTAGCGGAAGTTTCGGTGCGTTCTCTCCCCGGCCAGGGTACCGATAATAAAGTACACTTGACATATAGCTGCGCGAGTTCCTCGCTTTAAAGTTCAACAATGGATCAAAAGAACGAATTCTCTCTTTAAAAAGAAATGTCCTGGAAGGAAAATAAAAGGAAGGTTGGGGGGGGACCTCATCCATCCCTTTTGTCCTGTTCTCTTCTCTTTGTGGCCCAGAGACAGAGCATTGAGTGACTTCTTCAGAAAAGAGATCAGTGAAATTGTCACTTGATTACTTCTCCTTGATTAGCATTTATAAGAGCCCTGTGATACAGTATTTGCATTCCTATTTAGCCGTGATTTTTGTGGGGCACCAATGATTAAACTTGTCACAGGGCTTGATTGACGGGGTCAGATCTTCACTTTCTACTCTTTTGAAATTAAAAACAAATGTGTCAGTTCCCTTCATGGGCCGGAGCGCCGTGAAGCTCGCCTGCCTTGTCATTGCAGATAGGTCAGGAATGTTTTAATTTTAGGGATGGATTCTGCTTGTCAAGTAGAGTGTGATGGCGTGTGGTTCTGGAGATGAGATGTGAAGGGTGTAAAACAAAGAAGGGGAAGAACAAAGACAAAGACACTCACATTATTAGACAGATTTAATTAGTCTGAATGGATATTATGCTAGATGAAGCAGTGAGCTGTGAAATTAACCCTTGATTACGGATTGGCGGATCATACTCATAAAGAGAATCAAACCTTTGTGGAGAGACGGGAGGTGTGATTTCAGTTTTCTCTACCCTTCTGGGTTGCGCGCCAGATCCCCACCCCCATGCCCCACCCCCCTGTACTTCAACACCAGAATCTGTGCAAGAAAACGTAAGCGTTCACCTTTAGCTCCTGCCAGCAGCAGGTGTATCCAGAGAAGGAATTCCTCTCTGCAGGTTTAGAGAAGGCAACAAGCCAACGGCGGTTGGAGGTGAAGCTAAGGGGCTCACGATGACACAGATTTCCCATTCCAAGGTAGAGACTCCGAATAGCTAAGGTGGAGCGAGAGCTGTTGGTTTTGAGCATCTGCACCGAAGAGTGCTATTAACTGCAATGGAGGGCACCTCCCAGGAACGTCTTTGACATAATCTCCCCACCATGTCTCTACCTCTCCATGATCTTCCCCGGCGAATCCCAGTTACATGGGGACTCCAAGGGATTCCAAACATATGAGCGAGAGATAGGAGCCTCAGAAGCCTGATCCAACATTGGTGGCCAGTTAAGCAAAACTCACCTGTGCTAAGGACCTCAACAAGAAAAGGACTGTTGTGAGTGACAGGGTACAAAAGAAGCTATGTGAGTCTGAGATAATACGGGCTTCTAGAAGTCCATTAATTATCCAAACTATCAAAAGGGTATGAACTCTGCTGAGAAAGGCCTTGTATAAGCTGTGCCATCTAATGTCTCCGTCTTTAAGTGGCTTGATCTAGATCATTCCCTAAGCACCAATTCCAGGAATGGGAAGTCTCTGAGGGCACCATACAGAGGAGTGTCTGTTAGGCTGCCCAGAGTCACGTGGAAAGTCAGCAAATTAGGAACTGAAGAAATGGAGTTCTAGAACTTGCTTTGTGAGCCTCCCCCAAACTCTGTCTTCTCATTGGCTAACTGGGGAGGGGGGGACAGCTCCTTTTCTAACAACCTCTCGTGATCGTGTTGAGGATGAAGTATGAACTATGTACCCAACGTGCCAGAAAGGCACCATGTGTTGTTATCATGATAGCTCAGTGTAGAAAACGTGGCACCAACTCTAAGTCACTTCTCTGGCTCAACCTCTCACCTTGGTGTCTAAATGGCTCCACGAGGAAACTCCTGGTTGAGGAATGCCCTGAACAAGCAGTTCCCAAATGTGGTCTTGGGGCACTGGATCAATTGGTTTCAATGGAAAACAATTTATTCCCAATCATTGTTGAAGGCGGAGAGTGGTCAAGGAGCTCACTGGCACCACACTGGAATTTCCTGAATGTTAGAGACAGAAGGGAAATTGTTGTTGTTGTTGTTGTTGTTGTTGTTGTTGTTGTTTCTTTGAGAGAGAGAGCACAAGCTGGAGAGGGACAGAGAGAGAGGGAGATACAGAATCCGAAGCAGGCTCCAGGCTCTGAGCTGTCAGCACAGAGCCCAACATGGGGCTCGAACTCACAAACTGCGAGATCATGACCTGAGCCGAAGTCGGACGCCTAACCGACAGAGCCACCCAGGCACCCCAAAGACAGGAGGGGAATTGTAATTGTAACCCTGGCTCTGTCTGTAGGAATAACGTGAGCATGAACAGCATGCTTCATAGGCCAGGGTGGGGAAAACGCGGAGAATCGCTGCTCTACCGGGAAATGCGAGGGCCCCTTGATTAGCATGTGCTCTGAGTGACCAGACTGTAGAGTTCATACTGCTTCGGGTAGATGGTTGTATCTCAAGGTCCTTTGGCTTATGGTCTCTGGAAAGTCAGACTATTTTTACAGGTAAACACAGCTACATTCATCACTCCTTGGAAATGAGAATTGTTTTCTTCCCAAAGATGATGTTCTGCTTCTGAAGAAATTTCTTTCTTAGCCTCGAGTAATAAAAGAAATAACCTGCTGTCTCCAATTTGACTTTGCTGAGTTTTAGAGGAAGGGACTTTTAAGAAAGCAGTTTAGGAGGGGATTGGGAACCTCGCTCCTGAATATGCACAGAGTGATTTAGATGATACTTGGATGATCTCTCTCTCTCTCTCTCTCTCTCTCTCTCTCTCTCTCTCTCGTATGGTTACATGTTTTAAAGCATATTCACCTGTGTGTGTGTGCACATGCATGTATGTGTGTGCTTCCGGGTTTCTTAACTTTAGCACCATTTTGTGGGCTGGATCCTTCTTTGTTGTGGAGGCTGTCCTGTGCATTGCAAGATGCTTAACAGTATCTCTGGTTTCTACCTACTAGATGTGAGTACCATCACTACCCCTGCGGGACAACTAAAATGTCTCCAGACATTTCCAAGTGGTCCCTGGAGGTCACTTGTACCCCAATGTTTATAGCAGCACTTTCAACAATAGCCAAATTATGGAAGGAGCCTAAATGTCCATCAACTGATGAATGGATAAAGAAATTGTGGTTTATATACACAATGGAATACTACGTGGCAATGAGAAAGAATGAAATCTGGCCTTTTGCAGCAACATGGATGGAACTGGAGGGTGTTATGCTAAGTGAAATAAGTCATACAGAGAAAGACAGATAGCATATGTCTTCACTCTTACGTGGATCCTGAGAAACTTAACAGAAGACCATGGGGGAGGGGGAGAAAAAAAAAGAGGTTAGAGAGGGAGGGAGCCAAAACATAAGAGACCCCTAAAAACTGAGAACAAACTGAGAGTTGATGGGGGGGGTGGGAGGGAGGGGAGGGTGGGTGATGGGTAATGAAGAGAGCACCTGTTGGGATGAGCACTGGGTGTTGTACGGAAACCAATTTGACAATAAATTTCATATTTTAAAAAAAAACCCAGTTGAGAAGCACTGACATATATCTATTATTGAACAGGTATGATTACTTAGGATAAGGCAAAAACAAAAGCGATTCCCATTAAAGAAACATATTAGGTTAACACAAATAGTAGAGACAATACAGGTGTGTGTGATTGAGAGAATACAAGTTGAGACAAATAGAATACAGACATCAAGAAGGTTGTCCGTGACAGAAAGAAGTATAGGGAACACTGGTCTAGTCTTCCATCCACATTTGACAGATGGGGATAATTGACATCCAGAACACGGGAAGGATTTGACAAAAACCACTCAGCTGTTTGCCCTTGTGTTAATCGAACCTATACTAAGCACCTGCTATGTGACTGGTCGTGTTTTAAGCTCTTCACAGTTAGCAGCTCATTTGATATGTACAACAACCTTGTGACGCGGGAGTTATTGTCATTCCCACTCAGCAAAAGAGAAGGAAGTATGTGAATCGAGTCTCTGGTGGAAGGAGGAAGGTGATACGCCATTTGGTGGCGCTGTGGATAGAGCGTGTGATTTATCATTGACGCCTTCGTGCCAGAGTCAAGGTTTTCTCCTAAAATCTACTCTGTGCCCAGGAGCATGCTCCATCTGACCCAGAATAAATGCTTAAGTCATGTCGGCTCTTATTATCAGCTGTTATGCCCGGGGTTCTGTGTGCCGTTGCTGCATCAAGAGAGGAAGAGGAGAGCTGCCATTTCGGCATATTATTCGCGCCAACCTGGAGAATCTCCTTCCTCACTTGGGCTTCCAGGGTTTCCTTTCCCATCAGAGAAAAGCAAGAAGGTTGTAAGCTAGGAATACTTCAGGCTGCAAATAAGACATGACCCACAGTGATCTAAATGAATCATGATTGTCCTCTCTCGCCATCCCGACATCCAGAAGGCGAGAGCTGTGGGATTGGGCCTGTGGGTTAGTGACGTTAGCAGGCGTCTCTGTGAGTCTCTTGATCGTTGCCTCCGGGTAGCAAGACGACTGCTCCCATTAGACATGGTGGCCATCTTCAAGGTAGGGGAAGGAGTGAGATAACTCTGCTGGCCACCTCTTCCCCTCTTCTCAGGGGGCAAGTCTTTCCCGGAAACCCAGAGGAATTCCACTTAGACGTCCACAGTCAGACTGTGTAGCTTTGTCACCCCTGGCTGGCTGCAAGACCCTGTGACATGAGTACTTGGTTAGGCAAATTGCCACAGAAAACAAAGCCAGGATTTTATGAGCAGGGAAGAAGGGGGATGGATATTGAATAGGCAACAGTAGGATCTGTCCCAAGGACTATCCTGGTGGCAAGGATGCGCTGTCACCCCTCTTCTCCCTTCCTCCCCCAGGCCCTCCTTTCCCAGCAGCCAGCGGGGGGGGGGGGGTTAGAGACCCGTTTTCCATTCCAAAGGAGCATTCATCAATCACCACATGTGGACTATGTAAATATTGTTTGGGCCAAAAAGGTCCTGGGTGCAAGGGATTGTGTAAACACTGTTAGATGCTGTCATCATCATCACCATCATCACCACCACAAACACGACCCTTGGAGCACTGGCCATGACCGCTAGGTATTTCAGATACAGCATCGCATGTAATTGTCAGAAGGACCCCACAGCGTTACCACTCACGCTTTACAGAAGAGGCAATTGAGTGCGCAAGAGGCAAAGTGGTTCGTTTAAACTCACTCACTCCGCAAGTGGCAGATGTGGGCTTGAACCCGAGCCGGAGGAACCCCCAAGGCTCCGCCTCCACCCTCGAGGTGTTAACACCACGAGCATGGCCGTATCAAGACTGAGCGCCGCGAGAAGTCGTTTCCCAGCACTGCAAGATCCAATAATAAGTACGTGGTCCTGGAAATCGGGTTTAGAAGGATTAACAAGGAAGATGGGTTTCGCGAAGGCCAGATGTAGTCAAGCAAGACACTTGAGCTGCCCCTTAAGAGACGTTTGACCCGATTTCCACATGTAGTGGCTATTAAGGCCAGCGCGGGCTCCTGGCTACAACAAACACAGAGACGAGATCGGAACCGAGGAAGTCTGGACAGCCACAAGGCCGGCAGAAACCACTCAGCTCCGTGGAGATGTCGTTGGAGTCTCTGGGAACTCCTGAGGTCTCTCGGGGCCTGTTGGCAATCCTGTGCCCATCTGGCTGGGCACCCAGGGCCTCAGTCATTCGCGGTGCTTTGGCCGAGCTGAGAGCGGGCAGATCTGGAGACCCAGCGGCTTGAGGGAACACCAGGGCCACCCCGGCTTCTGGGAGTGTTTGTTCAGACTGGCCTGCCTCGACCCACCCCCAAAATTCCTCCAAGCGGAAAAGGAGAATGTGTGCTTCCTTTTCACATGGTGTTTCTAAACGCCCGTGAATATAAAAGAAAGGAAACAAAACCAAGAAAGTCCATACCAGAAAAAAAAAAAAAAAAAAAAAGACAGGAAACTTTCTGAACCAGAAATCTCGCCCTTTCTTAAGGGATTTCCCATTTGGTTTGGAAACCATACTGGCTCTTTAAAAACTTAGATGAGGGATTACGTTAACTGGGTGCAAGTCCGTGTGAGCCCATGTGATCATCAATTTCTGAGTACTGACTGTGCGCCAGGCCTCGTGCAAGATTCTAGAGCAAGACGCTGGGAAACGCAGGCGAGGAAGATCGAGGGGGAACCTACTAGCAAAGGAAGCAATGAAGTGCTCACTACGACCAGGACAAAGGGGTGACGTGTGCACCAACGCGATGGCCCTCTCCTTATTTGTTTCTCGTTTTACAGAATGATGAACGTATAGGGCACAAAGACCTTTAAACAAAAGTTAAAACTCGGGGTGCCTGGGCGGCCTAGTTGGTTAAGCGTCCAACTCTTGATCTCGTCTCAGGTCACAATCTCACAGTTTGTGAGTTCGAGCCCCACACGGGGCTCCGTGCTACAGTATGGAGCCCACTTGAGATTCAATCTCTCTCTCTCTCTCTCTGCCCCTCGCCTGCTCATGTGCTCTCTCTCTCTCTCTCTCTCAAAACAAATAAATAAACTTAAAAAAAATTGTTTTAGGGGTGCCTGGGTGGCTCCATCGGTTGAGCGTCCGACTTCGGCTCAGGTCATGATCTCACAGTTCGTGGGTTCGAGCCCCGCGTCAGGCTCCGTGCTGACAGCTCAGAACCTGGAGCCTGCTTCAGATTCTGTGTCTCCTTCTCTCTCTGCCTCTCCCCCACTCGTGCTTTGTCTCACTCCGTTTCTCAAAAATAAATAAATGTAAAAAAAATTTTTTTTAATTGTTTTAAGTTAAAACTGATCCATATGAGAAACCAAAATTAGGAATGGCATTACAGTATGTTGCCAAAGAGCACTGATTTGCAAACCTAACTTTCCTAACTTTTAGGCCCCCTTCCCCTACTTATTCGTTGTGTGACTTCGGGCAAATCACTTTACTACTCTGAGACCCGGTTTCCTCATCTGTAAGAGGGGCACGATGATAATACTCCCTACCCCCCAGATCCACTGTGAAAATGTGTTAAGATGATGAAAGAGAAGCACTCAGCACAATACCTGACCCATAATAAGTTTCGCCATTAATTTTTGTTTTTAATAACAATGATGATGATGTACTATGTTCATCGTTAAGCTTAGTGCAGAGTCTGGAATACAGTAAGCACTCGATTATGGTCTGCCACGGTTGTTATTGTTGCTGCTACGCTTAAAGTATGTAACCCCGTGTCTGGCAAAACATAACCACTCAACGATCATGGCGGTCACCTCGTAGAGCCCCGATGTGTGAGTGTGAAAACCTCGCTATGGGGCAATCTCTGGGAGACTGATGCTATGGAATCCCCATCCATGGTTAATGACGGTCGGTAATGTGCCTCCTTTCTTTTCACCTGCACCAAACTACCCTAGTTCCCGCAGGCCTGCCCAAAGTCATCAGAAAGGCAAAATTCACCAAACCGAAGCCAGAAGCTCCAAGGCTGCCCTGGGTAGGGCCCACTCTACCCCATGGTCTATCTATGCTTCTACACCTGACACTGTGCATAGCACACCTGGATAAAGATGCCGAGACTCTGGCCCCAGGGTTTATTTCAACTGGGTTTTCCTTCCTTCTCATGTATTCTTGGCCCAGAAACTCTATAGGATCCTGCTGCAAGCCTCAGGTTTCCTTTGGAGTCCCATCTTCTTGCTCCCTTTCTCCTTGCCTCCCCCCATATAAAGCCTTCCATTACTCCAAAGCCCAACTGCTACACTGCCTCCTCTAGAAAGCCTCCCGGGATCCTTTCTTTTCCCAAACTAGAAAAGATCCTCTCCTCCTCTGGGCACCTACAGAATGTAGGCACCTACAGAATGTTCTGGTGTGACACGTATCTTGGTTTATAATCATGCATATGTTAGTCAGGACTATAGATGACACATGAGAGAAAATCCACTAGAACCAGCTTAAGCCCAGAGCAATTTCCTGTCTCCTGTGAAGGTCAAGGAGGTCAACCAGATTCAGGCAAAGCTGGATCCCGTGCTTAAGTGGTGTCATTGGGAATCTGGCCTTCTGTGCCACTCAGATATTGTTTCCTCCACAGGAGTGTAATTCCCAAGCACGTTCTCCACCATGTGGTGGTTCAGAAACCACCCCGGGGCTGAGGAAGCCCAAGGATGAGCCTCTCCAAAGAAAAGAGTTCCAGCAAAAATCTTTCATTGAACTGACTTGGGTCATGTGTCCATCCCTGGACCAATCACTGTGGCCAGGAGAAGAGAACCACAGGGATTGGCCAGGCTAGAATCCCGCCCTGCCCTGTATCTTGGCAGTGGAGTGAGCCCAACACGAGCATCTGGCCTGAGAACAGAGAGGTGGGTCCCCAGAGGAAACCAGCATTGTAACCCAGAGGGTACAACAATTACCTGTGGCAGGTGTGAAATCCCTGATGATTCACCTTTTGGTACCTCACAGATCCTTCCATTCTGTTTCTCATAAGATAAATGCTCGGTAAAATTAGCAAATAAATGGGAAACTACCAAGAGATGGGGCTAAAGAACTTACCCACTGGTTTTGTGTATTTCCTCTTCTGAAACCGTCATCCTGGCCACGGAGGTCACACGTCCCTTTGCGTATTTCTCCGACTAAGTCTTTTAAGGAAAATCTCAGCGCACTACACATCACACAGCCTTCCGTCTGGAGGCAGAAATTATGCAGGCGATACTAATGTTTAATAATCCAAAGTGCCTTGCTCACTATAAAAAAAAATATATTGTTTTTAACCTAATAAGAAAGAATTCACTTTGACCTAGTCCTTGACCTCTCTGTGTGCATCTTTTCTTTCCAGCCATTTCTGGTCCCGAAAAAGAACGGGCAGGATTTCTGGCATCCTTTATGCTTCTATTATTAAAAGCAGGATCAGTTAATAAATAATTATGATGCTTAGTTTCCAGGGAACAAGGAGATAAGGGCAGAACACTTGAGTGTCACAAATTACACGCTACAGTCTAGATTTTCACCCAGAGTGGAGAACAGCCTCGCACTCTTTTTCTTTCCCGTGGCATGAATTGTTCTAATTATACGTGCAAGATCCTCTATCCCCAAAGATATGAGTTGGAAGCACTGTGTCTGTTCTTTTAATTCCAAGAAGCATTTGCAGTTACGCGTTCCCACCCCCCTTGTTTTCAAACTGAATTGTTTCAGCAGTCGCATGGTATGTCAGCTTGTAAGTCTATAAAACAGTTTTATACCAGCTGGAGATTCAACATGCTACATGAATACATAACAGTGCCTAACCAAGGAGGTTTGTAATTCAGTAATTAGCTGTAATTAATGAACACAAAGTGAAGACTCATTTACAGTTTAAATTATCACATTAGCTCCTGTCACCCTCTATGTACACAAAACAGCAGGAATTCAATTATTTTTATTCTTCAAAGCTAATTTAAAATTTAAGGGATGCCATTACATGAAATAATAGGTAGGAAATGTAATCGAAATCACTGGGAACAGTTGGCCGTCCTAAGAATAAAAAAAAAAAAAATGTGATCGCTGACGATTTGGAAATGTTTTTTCATCTGTGAACAGATGAGGGATTGAAATCTCTGCTCTTTTCAGTATATTTAATTTAAAAGAGGAAGCGAGTTCGGTGGCTGCTGAATCTTCGTGCAGGGAGAATCGCTGTGCATAATTGTAAAAGCAGTTGATAACTGATAATGCTGTTGATAGTAACAAGATGACAGCACGGAGGCTCACATTCCATTATCCTTAATGGGGGCTGAGTCTCCCGCAATCGCGCAGGGTTCCTGGAATTGTCACCCGTTTGTGATGCATAACTTCAGCTTGGGAGACCCTACGTCACTGTCACATTGCTGCCGTCCTCAATTCTTTGTACGTATGGATGATAAATATCCTTTAATTCATCCGTCGAGCCCGGAGTCAGCAGCTCCTCTGTTCTCTGTGCCAGGACCACAGCAGTGGGCAAGACAGACCACGTTCTTGATCTCGTGGAGCCAACATTCCAGCGGGAAGAGACAGGCAATAAATAGCCAGGGGTTCTCAAGGGGTTAACAGAATCGGGGGAAGCTTCACACATGTACGGATGGCCGTGTCTGGGTCCCTATCCTGACCGATGGAAAGAAATCCTCTGGGAGGCAGGCCTGGGCATCGGTATTTTTAACGACTCCCTGGGTGAGTCTAATATGCCCCCGGAGTGGAGAATAAAACAACTAATAAATTAGCATTCACTGGAGATAAGTGCTATGAAAGAAGTGAGGCAAAGGAGTGTAGAAGGTGACGGGGGACAGGTGCCCACTCCAGACCGAGTGTTCAGGGACGACTTCTCTGGGCGGAGACTGGTAAAAAGTGAGCCAACTCCTAAAAGATCGGGGAGGATGTTGTTCTAACCAGGGGTCGGCAGAACTTTCCGGCTTCCTTCCCCTCTCCTCCTCCTTCCGTTCCCTTCCCCTCCTCCCCTCATCTCTCCCTTCTTTTTCTTTCTCTTCTCCTTCCTTCCTCTCTTTCTCTTTCTTTCTGTCTTGGCACCTTCACCCTTTAAAATATAAACACTTTCTTAGCTGAGGGGCTATACAAAAATAAGCTACAAGCTGAATTTGGCCCACTCAAACCATGTTCTAGAAAAGAAGGTCCCGCCAGTGCAAAGGTCCTGAGGCAGATACGAATTTACTGTATTAGAGGAACAAAAAGAAGGCCTGAGTAGGTGGAGCTTAGGTGGAAAGGAGGAAGAGACGGAAGATGAGTCTATCGGCATGGGCAGGTGTTTAGATTTTATTTTTATATATGATGCAAAGTCCTTGGAAGATTTTCAGCAGGAATGAACGAGTGTGTGTGTGTGTGTAAAGGAGACAGTTATGTGTCCAGACTCACCACAGTCTATCTCCCTGGATCGGCCACTAATCTCCCTCCGTGGCAGTTTCCAGGAAGGAAAAACCCGCCCCATGCAGAGAGAATGCTGCGTCTGTTACTTTCGACTCCTCCCTGACTGCACTTTCTTTTCTCCCTCCTCTTCCCACGTTCATTTTTCTCTTTCCTTTAAATAGGCCACTCCACGCTGCACTGTCTAATTTTTCATAGGTGACCGACTGCTGAGTGGGGGTTTAGGTAGACAGAGGGAAGGCGCTGATAAGCCGGAGCGCGGATTCTATTAGGGAAATGCAGTGGTAATTAATGAATCCTGCCAGTAATTGGGAAGGTGTGAGTCCCCATAATATCGTAATGATAGTCATCCGTCTGCGCACCCCCATCACTCTGAGCCATCCCTCACGGCTCTCTGATCTCAGACTCTTAGCCATGCAAATCTCCTGACAGGACGCTGTGTCTCTGTCTCCCTAATTGGGCAGCATAGAGTTGTTTATGGATATTGTCGGCATTTAGACCTCGGTTGGAGGTTGTTCAAAAATCGTTAGCGAAGTTGCCTTAACGGCGTTGTCAAATATGTGTTCCCCGGTTTCGATATCTGTTTTTAAGCGGAGGTGCGCGATGGAATTAAGCTGTGCGTTGTGTGGACCGGAGCTCCACGTGCGATTGTTATTAAAGCGTTTCTGAAGTAAAACCCAATTTCCAGTAATTTCTCATCCCGCTTCGGATAAAACTTGGGTGTGCGGGCAGGAGCCGGATGCCTTTTTAATAGCACGTCCTCGGTTCTGCAGAGAACACTGGGTATGCGAATGCCATCCCGAGACAGGACCATTTGCAAACATTACGGTTTTGCATCCAGACGGGTTTCTAAACATCCATCACCGTTTAATTCCAAATGGGCACCTTTACTGGAAGCATTTGCCACATTTTCTTGCCAATATTTTTTCCTGCACGCAAGTGGCCACCCTTGCGTCTCCCCCAACCAAATGGAGTGATGAATTACTTGAAGTGCCATGAATTTTTTTAAAGCCATTATAAATCTGGTAAATGAGCCTTAATGTTTCTGTCACGGTGGTTAAGAAGGATCTTTCAAATATTTAGAAAACATGGGAAGTACCATTTTAATATGTAATCAACACACTTTAAAAGTATTCAAATATGAAATAGTACAGTTCAGATTGCATCTTTATTAATCCCAAAGACGAGAGAAGTTTAAGAAACTCTGGTCTTCATTTTCTCCCCCGCCCAGAGGTTGAAGACACTTAGGTAACACAGATTCGGAAGTCTTCAGAATGGAGGTAGGTTTAGAACCGGGTTCTTCCTCTCACTAGCTCCGTATGACCTTGATGAAATTATGTAGCCTCTCTGAGCCTCTGGTTTCTTTCTCATGGCTCACCAGTGCCTGGACGTCAGCTCAGGGTGAAAACGAGTTAACAGATATGAATGTGCGTGATACATGGGACGGGCTTTTGCAGTCAGATCTGGTAGTTCTGCCACTTACGGGCTGGGAGAACTTGGACAGATCACTTAACCCCTTCTGAGCCACTGTGGCCGCATCTGTAAAATGGGCCAGATAATACGAAGTTCACAGGGTAGGTGTGAGGAGCAGAGAGAGTGAGTTGAAAGGACCTCTGGGGGCGCCTGGGTGGCTCAGTCGGTTAAGCGTCCGACTTCGGCTCAGGTCACGATCTCACTGTCCGTGAGTTCGAGCCCCGCGTCGGGCTCTGTGCTGACAGCTCAGAGCCTGGAGCCTGTTTCGGATTCTGTGTCTCCCTCTCTCTCTGACCCTCCCCCGTTCATGCTCTGTCTCTCCCTGTCTCAAAAATAATTAAAACGGGGGCGCCTGGGTGGCGCAGTCGGTTAAGCGTCCGACTTCAGCCAGGTCACGATCTCGCGGTCCGTGAGTTCGAGCCCCGCGTCAGGCTCTGGGCTGATGGCTCGGAGCCTGGAGCCTGTTTCCGATTCTGTGTCTCCCTCTCTCTCTGCCCCTCCCCCGTTCATGCTCTGTCTCTCTCTGTCCCAAAAATAAATAAACGTTGAAAAAAAAAATTAAAAAATAAATAAATAAATAAATAAATAATAAATAAAAAAAAATAATTAAAACGTTAAAAAAAAATTAAAAAAAAAAAAAAGAAAGGACCCGTGCTGACCTTGGGAACTAGCCCTTCCTCCAACAGTGGTGGCCCTGGACCGTTGAAACTCGTGGAGAGCACACGGGGGCGCTCAGAAAACATGATGCCGCGAATGGAAGATCCTTAAGGGACCGTCACATTTAAAAGATGATGGCCACCGCTTTGCCTGTCTCTGCAGTCTCCAAACTTGACCTTCACGTCGGCTTTCATAGCTGTTGGGGAAAGCATCAGAGCAGCCACACCAGCTGTGTGAAGACCAAGGGGTGGACTGGAGTGAGGAAAAGCATCCCCGAGAAACTTTAAAGTCTAAATGAGGCAAGCAACCATCCCAGTTTGCCTGGTACCCAGGGGTTTCCCCACACAGGGGACTAAAGCCAGCACAGCTCCAGGCAAACTACTACATCACCCCGAGTTTAAACAAAACTCCTCTTCCAGCTTCAAGCCCAAGGCTCTGGCAGGCCATGGTTTACTAAAGCCCCGGGTCCCCAGAAAACCCTCATTTCCATTTCTAACTCTGGATTAGTGGTGTTTTTCTCTGTAGAATGATCTGGAATGTTCTACATATTCTCAAGAACCAGAAATGGCTGCTAGGCAATGACCTCCCTCCACAGCGGGTTCTTCTACCTCAACTCCTCCAGAAGGTTCTATGGGTGCCAGTGACAGAGCTACTGATGGCCATCCCTCCTACCAACTGTGGTTCTGTTTAGTGTGTGATAAGGTGGGACCAGGCAGGAAAAAGCCAGGGTGAGTCCCTCAGTGCCAGCATTGCAGTGTTCTGCTGGAAATCACCAGGAAGCAATTGAGAGAGGTTGACGTGACCGGGAGGGTGCTCTAGGGAAGTCGGTTTGGCAGAAGTTAATCCGAGAGCCCCTGTCAGCATTTCAGGGACCGGCTTGTGGCTTCCTGTCCATCCACAACTAACACTGGCAGCCGCCTCAACCGTCCAGACCCACCGGAACATTCCTCTACGGACATCCCCATCGAGGAAGCATCTAGGTTATGTTGAAGGGTCCACAAGCCCTATAACCTTTAGTGCTTTTATTGCAAACCTCCCAGGGTGGTCTGGTTCGACAGCCAAGACTTTCTCACAAAAGTCCTTATTCATCCCATAGCAAACCAGCTGGATCATCTTTCAAATAAAGGTTTTATTTTGCAACTTCCCCCCCCCCCCGCACCCCCCGCCCTAGCCCAACGGCTGGCTCTTTTCCTTTTTTTTTTTTTTTTTAATCACTGTCCCTTGTTCTCTTGGATCTGAACGAAGAGCTACAACGAATATGTCTGCCAGTAGACCTCTGTCGTGAGCACCAAGGCTTCTATGGTTCAGTAAACCAGTCTCAGACTGCCAGGGCCTCCAGCCTTGAATATGAATGTGCTGGCGTTTCACATTAAAGATAAATAAATAAAGGGGGGAAGAAAAGAAAGGGAGAAACTCAAAGACTAAGGAGCTTCTCTGAATGTAACAGCTACCCAGGCTGGATACAAAGTGCTGTGTAGAGTAATTGTCAAATGCTTGCGTAAACACATAAATAAGATAAATTTATTTTCATTATTCATATTTGGTGCTCTTTCCTTCCACTTATTTATGCTTTAAACAACAGTTACAGTAAATATAACGATAAAAAAGTGCCTACAGTGGCCAGGAAGATGATCAAGAAACCCTGATATACAACAATTCATGTTTCTTCTTGACGATCTCTAACGAATCTTAACTGGAGCCATGTTACGTTCCCATGTGAGTGATAAGCAATGATTTATTATGAAGTGTCATGAAATCGGAATGCCATACAGTGAGACATGAGCTAGTGGAAAATGTTTTCCCTGTTTCCCAACCTCATTACTCAAAGATGCAGTGTCCCTTTACCAAGCCTAATTTAACTGACTTTTTTGAGTATTCTACTCATTGGTGATGGAAATTGGCCAAGGGGAGGATGTCCAGCAAAGTCTGATGCCTAATGCCACGGCTGTAGTGTAGCTGGTGCCTGGGCTGGCCAGAAACCCTGGGACTGCATGAATTGGCCAGCGTCCAGAAATACAATCCCAAGAATCATTTCAACTCTCTGCCAAAGCAGCGAGGATACTAATGCACTCAGGAAATGAAACCCACCACAGGAGAAGAAACCCAAAGGGCGACTTTGATGATTTTCGGACCTGGTTTTATCCACATGTCAGGCCATCCTACTTGGAACTCCTGCCTTGATTAATTAAGACTTATCCAAGGACACGAGGGAGCCAGCTGAGCCCAGAGAAAGAGCACAGCCTTTAGAGCCATACTGAACAAGAGTGTTGACTCTTGAGAGGAGGAGTAAGGGGGTTGGGGGCCAACCTCTTGGATTAGTAAAGCATCCTCTCTTGTCAGGTGATGCCCCTTGTGGGACAGGCATCTGGGGCCTGCCTCTCGGGTGGGGTCCTTGGAAGTCCCAGATCCTGACATGACAGATGTGCTCCATTCAGGACGACTTCCCATTCCCCTAGACGTTTAATCTGCCCCCTCATGGTTTACTCTCCACGCTCTTACCACTAAGGGCCTCTCTCCTGTCTAGGGCTGGGCATCAGCAAGCAGCAGGAGAGCTCATGACCTACTGACAACTTGCACATCTTTTTTCCTTACCAAAACAGTGAGAGTGTAGGGAAGCTGCTTGTCGCTCTTTTGCTCTGCCGTCAATCACCCATATCTTTCCTCCTTCTCCATAGACATGAGTATAGACCAGAGAGTCTGCTGCATGAGCATTGTCCAACAGGAAGTTAGGTGTTAATCTCCCCTCCTCACTGGAACCCAATCCTTCTCAAGTGCTTCTTGTAGAGTCACTCCCCCGGCTTCTGGGGCCCCCTTGACAGTTTTCCAATGAATCTCTCTAGTCCTTACCTAGATGGGCCAGCGGCAGGTAGGAAAAATGGTGCTCGATGGCCTGTTCTACCACTTAATAAATCCCATGAAAATAACAGTTTCTCCACTCCCTTTTTATTTTTTTTTAACTTTTTTATTTCGAAATAATTTTGGACTTCAAGTTGCAAAAATAGTAGGAAGAAGCTTCACCGAGCTCCCTGTAATGTTGACATCTTATCTAACCATGGTACAATGATCAAAACCAAGAAATGGGGGTGCCTGGGTGGCTCAGTCAGTTGAGCATCCAACTTTGGCTCAGGTCATGATCTTACGGTCTGTGAGTTTGAACCCCGCGTCGGGCTCGGTGCTGACAGCTCAGAGCCTGGAGCTGCTTCAGATTCTGTGTCTCCCTCTCTCTCTCTGCCCCTCCCCTGCTCACACTCTCTCTCTCTCTCTCTCTCTCTCTCTCTCTCTCAAAAATAAATAAACATTAATACTTTTTTTAATTTAATTAAAAAAAACAAGAAATGAATAATGGTTCCATAATATTTACCAAACTCTAGACCTTATTTCAGTATTACCCACATTTCCTTTTGCTACTGCTCAATTTTGCTGATTTAGGCTCTCACATTCAGTTGTGTCTCCTTCTCCTCCCATCTGTGAAAAATCCCACAATCTTCCTTTATCTTTTCTGACTTTAACACTGACCTCCGCTGGTCAGTTGCTTCATAGAATGCCTCCCAGTCTGGGTTTGTCTGACATCTCGTCATGATTAGATTGAAGCTATGCGCTTTGGGCAAGAATACCATAGCAATGACGGCCCTTCTTAGGGCATCATATCAGAGATTCCACGATGTGGATATGTCATTACCAATGACATTAATTTCATCACTTGGTGGCAACTTCCTTTAAAATACGAAGCATGTGGCTTTACCATAGTCCTTAACTTTGTGGCGTTAGCCAAAGTTTCATAAAACAAAGAAACTCCATTCAGTTTCCAATTACACAAGCTGTGTGATTTTGGATATATAATTTAATGCTTCTCGGGACGACGTTTTCCTCACCTGGAAAAGGAAAACAATAACAACCACCTTTCAAGATGGCTGGAAAGATTAGTGACCATATAAGCAAAGTATTTGGCAGGTGGCCCAGCAGACCCTCAAAAGAGGTGGGTGGGGGGATGGGCTAGATGGGTGATGGGTATTAAGAAGGGCACTTGTTGGGATGAGCACTGGCTATTGTATGTAAGTGATGAATCTCTGAATTCTACTTCTGAAACCAATATTGCACTGTATATTCATTAATTAAAATGTAAGTAAAAACAATAAATGATGCCATGTATATAAAAAAATTTTTAGAAAGACACTAATGAATTATAATTACATAGCAGATAATAATTACATGAAATAAATGAAAATCACCCACAACGAATGAATTCTTGTTTAAAGCATATTATGTACTATTTATGAAAAAGGTTGAATACTTGAACTGGGATGAAAGAAAATTTGAAATAAAGTTCCTTAATTTTAGATTAAAAAAAAAAGAGGATCCCTCTAAAAACTTGTTGGGCAATTTACACACCTTTACAAAACACGATGTGTGTAATCATCACTTATTTACAGAGAAGACGGGAGCAAGCTTTATCACTTGATTCTCCTCTGTAGATCTCTGATGACTCAGCACCTCCCACAAACACTTTGCTGTGGTCCTCCCCAGATCACCCCAGACCACTTTTTTTTTTTAATTTTTTTTAAATGTTGATTTACTTTTGAGAGAGACAGACAGAGAGAGAGAAAGAGAGAGAGAGAGAGAGAGCAAGTGGGGGAGGGGGAGAGAGAGAGGGAAACACAGAATCCTTAGCAGGCTCCAAGCTAACCCCAGGCCACTTTTTGATGTCATCAGTAATGACCCTTAACTGCTGGGCCATACGCAAAGGCAGGATCACATGGCAGTTAGACATACGTTCCCCAGAGTCAGAAAGTTCTTGGTTCACATCCGAGCTGGGCAAGCTGCTTAGATTCTCTTTGCCTCAGTATCCTCCTCTCCACCCACAAGGTTGTTGTAAGGGTTAAAGGAACAGTAATAGCTCTCAGCATGGTGCCCACCATGTAGTAAGCATGCAATAGTTATATAATTATCTCTAACTCCCATTTACTCATTCAACAAATATTCCTGAGGCACCCACCATGCGTCAGGCACTGTTGAAGACTCTGGCAATAGCCCCTGAAGAAGGCAACATATGTCCCTGGCCTCATTGAGTTTAGGTTAAAATGACAAAAAAAAAAAGAAACAGACAAAAAAACTTTACATAGACAAAAATAAGGAAATAAGTAGTGTCCTATCACATTTCTTAAGCAATGTGTTGGGTAAATGAACTTACCAACACTCCCCCAAACAAGTCTGCATCCTTATACCTGGCTGTTCCCTCCACATGGAATACCGTCTGCCCCATCTTCCTCCGTTAAAGTCCTCCCCTTCTTCAAGGCCTATCTCAGCTTCCCTCGATTTCCTTTATTGTTTCCTGATTCTTCAATTATACATGATTACTGCCTTGTGGGACCCACCTCCTCCCCCACCCCATTAAGAGTGTCCCAGGGTCTGCTCTGCAATGCTTATTATTTATGCACACATTAACCACCCCCCATCCGCCTCTGGTACAGCCATAACTTCCGTTTGGCAACACTGATCTATTTTTTGTTACCTGGTTTGTGTTCTACCTTCTTCACCAGATTGTAAATGGGTTCCCTGTGGGCAGAGACCACACCTGCCTAATATACTTGCTGAGGCCCTCTTATTGAAACCAGGGCCTGACATGAGTAAGTGTTCAAGTGTTTGTTGATGGAACAAATACATCAATAAACGGCCATGTCTTAACCCTCTTGCTGAATTGTGACTCTTAGAAGGGAGTGGTTACGCCTTACTCGTTTAATACTTATTGAAATGAATTGAGACATAGCAATACTGGATATATTTGCTCCACTAATTATTTCGCTTGTGCTTTTGATCTCTTCATTTCACCATCTTTAAAATACATCTTCCTCTCTCTCTCTCCTTAGAGAGTTTTTGCTACATTGCAAGAGTTATGTGAAGGTAAGAAGAAGGAATACCTGCGGCACGTAGGTGGCTCAATCAGTAAAGCATCAGACTCTTCATTTTGGCTCAAGTCATGATCTCACGGTTCGTGAGTTCGAGCTCCATGTGGGGCTCTGCACTGACAGCGTGGAGCCTGCTTGGGATTCTCTGTCTCCCTCTCTCTCTGTCCCTCCTCTACTCGTGTGAGAACACACGTGTGCACTCTCTCTCTCAAAATAAATAAGCAAACACGTTTTTAAAAAGAATGAATACATGTAAGGCATTTGGATTGCCTTGACAATGAAGTGCTTCAAAAATCACAGGGATTGGGGCGCCTGGGTGGCGCAGTCGGTTAAGCGTCCGACTTCAGCCAGGTCACGATCTCGCGGTCCGTGAGTTCGAGCCCCGCGTCAGGCTCTGGGCTGATGGCTCGGAGCCTGGAGCCTGCTTCCGATTCTGTGTCTCCCTCTCTCTCTGCCCCTCCCCCGTTCATGCTCTGTCTCTCTCTGTCCCAAAAATAAATAAAAAAAAACGTTGAAAAAAAAAGAAAAAAAAATCACAGGGATTGCTTTTTGTTGCTGATGTATACTTATACAAAACCCATCTGTCCCTATCCTATTATTGTTGATGATTTAATAAGGGATTATTACTAATTTTACTGGAAAGGAAACTCTGAAGACCACATTTTTCTCTCTAGTAGTCATTTAGGCTGCCAGGAAAAGAAAATAAAAAGTGCCAAGTTGTGGCTTTGAGAGTTCATCCTTTCCTTACAATGCCCTTCTCTTCTCTCCCCCTTAACATCACCCTCCATTCTCAAAAGCCAGTTAATGGGGGGTGGGAGGGAGGGGAAAGTGGGTGAGGGGCATTGAGGAGGGCACCTTTTGGGATGAGCACTGGGTGTTGTATGGAAACCAATTTGACAATAAATTTCATATAAAAAAATAAATAAATGAATAAACACAAAAAACATTTTTTTAATCCAGTTAAAAAAAAAAAAAAAAAAAAGACCATAAATCTTACTTCCCCAGCCTGAAGTGCACATCTTGGGAAACAGATTGGAAAATCTTTCTGGGAAAAGTTGACTGAAATTTTAAACCAATACGTCATATTGTTTATGTCATTCACAGAAAAACGTTACACAGCTATTCTACATAAAGGACAACCTCGAGTTTTTATACTGCGTGCACATGGTGTGAGGGTTGGGATGGTTCTTCTTTAGTGACAAAATGTAATCTTTTTATTTCTTGGTTCATAACCATCTAGATCTAAAAGTTGACCAATTAAGACACTCAAATGTACCATAAGGAATAAAGCATCCATATTTTTACAAACCATATATGTTTTGGAATGGGAATGGAAATCAGCTCTTATTAGATACTCAGTATGCTGGGCCGAAGAAAAATAATTTTGTTGAAAATGTCTGTGCTAACCTCAACGACATAGAACGCTTAGGTCTTTCTTGCCTCCGCACCCCAAACACACTGGCTTTCTTTCAGTTCCTTGCACAAGTCAAATTCCCTCCTGCCTAACAGCCAACTGTTTTGGGTCTTTGTTAAGAATCCCCTTTATTCAATCATTTATCTGGCTGGGTTAGTTTCAACTAATTCTTCAGATGCTGGCATAAAAGATGCTCCTCATAAAAGTCTATTGTGACATCTTCTGTCTTGTCCAAGATAGACCCAAGCATACATGCAGACTAGGTTAGAAAGCCCTGATAGTCTCCTTCATGAATCCAAATTCTTTGCTGCGTAGTGTTTGCCTCCATTGTAATGGTTTTGTTGTTTGTGGGTGTCTACCCCAAGACATTTTCCTCCCTAGACCATAAAAGTAGGGATCTTTTTAATCTGGATCATCACTTAGTACAGTACCACACTGTAGAGACACAATAATTAATTTAGTGAATTCATTATTGGATTGAATTAATGAACGGGTTTGCTAGGAGGGTCTGGGAAAACCTAGGTAAGGAGAGCCTAAGAAGCAGGTCAAACCTGAAGATGGAAAGACTCAGGGTTGCTCAAGAGAATGTGGTCTGAAAATAAAGATCTAAATTATAGTCAAGGTCGTGACCAAGGGTGCCTCATCAAGTGTGAGGAGCAAAAGGAAGTCAGTGAGTGAAAGCCTCAGATGAGTAAGGAAGAGGATAAGAGTGGCTTCAGATGCAGTTCATGCAATGGGTCAAGGTTAGTGGTTTAGAACTTAAACTGTAAAAATTTGAGAGACTTTGAGACCCGCTTTATATGACCCAGAGGCCAGACCTATAGTTGAAAGGGAGAGTGAGCCCTCATACCATCCTATATTAGCTATGTGAACTTGACCCAAGTACTGCATCTCTTTGAGACTCAATAACTTCACCGCCAAATGGGGATATGAATACCTGCTTCTACAACAGGATCGTGTATGTGTAAAAGAACATCACATATAGGAAGTTTCATGTCATAGTTCTTCCACGGTCTTCTACTCAAAAATGAGCTCTGCCTCTCTCTGGGTTTTTCTCAAGATATATGTTGCAGTTGTATTGCTGTTAAATGTGTCTGCCTTATGTGCCCTCTATAGACCAGAAGCTTCTTGAAGGGAAGAAACTTGTCTTACTCACCACAATTCTGTTGGATTCCTGGTAGCACACAGGTTGGGTGGGGAGACATAAATGCTAGCCATTCAGGGGTCTCATGCATGAATGAAGACCACAGAACTATCAATCAGCTCTAAGGCTGTATGTGGCCTTTCTACAAACATCCATTGCTTGGAAGCTAAACTTCACATAGGAAACACTCAATAAATATTGAATGAATGGATGAGTGAATGAATGAACTTGCCTTTGGTTATGCATAGCAATAAAAAAAAAAGAAATTTAACTTTGTCTTCTAGACTTTGAATGTCTCTGCCAACAACTAAATCTCTTCCAGGGAGGGCAGATGGCGGCCTGTACAATGAACAATTTAATCTTTAGAAAATGGAACAACTTTGCCAACAAACTCCATTTTTCTCCACGAACACATTGTCAATAACATGTGCTCTCAAATATGTGGTGAAATTGATGACTGGGCCCTGATTTATGGAAACAACAACAAATTAAATGATTACCTTTCTCTTTCCTAGCTCGAGGTCCTTCCGACCAGCCATGAATTTTTTTTCCCTGTGTTCTAATAATAGAGGAGGTCTAATTAAAATTCCTGGCTGTCTGATTGTATATGTGGAGAAGAAGAAAGAAAAGACAGTGTCCAGGGTATCTTAATTTAAAACCACAAGGGGAAAAGCCACTTATGTGATAATAAAGATTAATTTAGGGAACCCTCCTCACATAAAAGCAGATATTGAGAGAATCTTTCATACAAACACTTCTGTGGCCACTTATTTAGCTCCTTGTAGAAATTTTTCTTGGTTTTGGAAGAACTTGAGGTTCGGGATTTGGATGAGAATAGACCAGAGTTGGGGAGGCGTACTCAGAGAAATTACATTCTCCAGAGAGTAGCCATATTGGATATTTGAGACTGCTCTTCATTCGCTCTTCCTGAATCACTCCCGGCTCAGGAAAAGTCCCCATCCTAAGATTCATTCTAGCACGGTGGTTCTGAACTTATATTGGGATCAAGAACTTTTTTGAGAACCTTATGAGAGCTACAGATCCTCTCTTCAGACAAAATAAATAAACAAGTGTGTGTTTACAAATGCACACACACATACACAGAAAAAATTTTGCTTTTAATAATACCATCTTTTGTCTACGCTATAAACTTGAAAGCCTTGAGTAACAATTGCTACTCAAGATTCCAGGCATCACCAACCTTCTTGTAATGTTCATCTAAGGTTAAGAATCATTTCATGTAAGGAGCCCTGGGTTCCTTAGACTATGAAAATTTGTCATTGTTTCAGGCTGTGAACTTCTTTGGCCAACTGGTGAAGCCCATGGAGCCCTTTTCAAAACTAATGCTTTTAAAGGCATAAAGTAAATTATCTAGGGTTTAAGAAAAAAAAGTCACAGAAGTACAGTTATCAAATACTAAAGAAACCCATGTGTCACAGAGTAGTAAATGAATTTCTTTATGTCCATTACATAGTATGACCAGCACTAAGGCTAATGACCACTGTGATTTCAAAGTCATAAGTGTACATGATACTGCAAGATATTTTCAACAACTGTAATACAACATAAAAATATCTGTGCTGTTTTGGTGAAAATATTGGTGGTCAAAATCACGATGTGACTACTACTATTGTGATTTGGTGTCCTCCATAAATGAAGGAAATACTGGATTTCAGTTAGAGGTCAGTAAAATGGAAGATGTAATTTTCTTTCCCACACAAGTTCATGTATCCCCCAAATTCTATGCCTGGGTGTCAGGTGACGTTTTCCTTCAGAGTGTGGAAATGATCCCATATGTTTTCATCATCTTATTTTCCCACTGTTGCTTACTGAAACATCACCTAAGTAAAAGGGCATCGATGGGAATATGGCATACATTTGATTGGCTTGACTCTGAAGCTATAAATCAAACACCTACCATGCCGATGGTGTGGAGGCAGCTATGAGCAAAAGAAGAAAGGTCTGTTGAAAATGTGTTTAAGTAGAACATGAACCGCAAGAAGGCAAGGACCAAACCATCTGGTTCCAAGTTGAACATCCAGTACCTAGCCCAGTTTCGGGCACAGAAAAATCTCTCAACACATATTCATCCAATTAAGGATGCATACCAGAAATCAGCAAAGAGTAACATAGACCTTTCTGGAGTGTTTAATCCAAGGAGCCAGCATTCCATGGACATCTCCGTCTAGAGACTTTTTGAGAAAAAAGGACCCACTGTTAAGTAGAGGGAAGTCACATCCACAGGCACTCAAAAAGAGCTATTTCCAAAAAGAACAAGTGATGAGAAACTTCTTCTGTACAGGCCAGATAGTAAATATTCTAGACTTCGCGGACGATACAATCTGTCACAACTGCTCAGCTCTGCCCTTGTAGCATGAAGGCAGCCATAAGTTATACATAAACAAATGTGTGTGTCTGTGTGCCAATAAAACTTTATCAATGGACTCTGAAATGGGAATTTTATGTAATTTTGATGTGTCATGAAATAGTGTCTTTCTTTTGATCTATTTCAGGCCTTTAAAAATGTAAAAATCATTCTTATCTCATAGACCATCTAAAGACAGACAACAGATGGGACTTGCCCCAAAGACCATAGAGTGGGGGCTGTGGCTTTGGTTTTACTCTTGGTTGTTGGTGGGTTGGTTTTGTTCATCTGGGCTGAATCTCCACCTGGGTTGGCTTTGTTATGTCTCCTCTGATGGCCAAGCCCTGTCTCATCTTTGGGGATTTGCGTCCGCGAACGCTCCACCTGGGCATTGTAGGCCCCCAGCTCCCCACACCATGGACAGCCCTTTCTCCTCTCTCAGGTCTGAATTCAAATGTCACCTACTACAGAGGCTTCTTGGGTCCCTTCTCAGAGTGGCCTTACTGCCATTCACACCAACAGATGCTCACTTTTTTTAAGCTTATTTCTTCTGAGAGGGAGAAAGTGCAAGTGGGGAGGGGCAGAGAGAGAGAGAGAGAGAGAGAGAGAGAGAATCCCAAGCAGACTCTATCCTGTCAGCATAGAGCCCAATGTGGGGCTGGAGAGAGAGAATCCCAAGCAGACTCTATCCTGTCAGCGTAGAGCCCAATGTGGGGCTGGAGCTCACAAACAGCACTGGCCTGACTTCCTGTGGTCTCATACCCCATCTCCTCTCCCTCCGCAGTTCAGACCCCCTGAAGGCAAAGGTCCTGTCTGGTGTGTTCCCTGCTCTGTTCCTTGTATTGAGAAGGTACCCAGTGCCCGGCACCAAACACATGTTGCCCCAATATTTGTTGAAAGAATATTGTCAAGGGGCGCCTTGGTGGCTCAGTCATACAATTGTATTGTGGGGGAACACAATTCAGTTCATAACACTGGCTTCCGCATAGCCTATCAGTGAAGCTTTCCTACTATTACTTTAACATCAATGGCTGCTTCTCACCACTACCATCCTGCCCCTGCCCCTGCCCCTGACCTCTGAGGGTGCAGCTTGTAGGTACAGAACCCTCCAAACAAGCTTTCCATTCACTTTCTTGACACAAAAGTGAGAGGTCCACCCCACCACTTTCATTTATAGCTATGCTTGAAAGGAGCGAAAGCTTCCTCGTGGATTTTATAAGTGAGACATTTAAAATCCCTATCATTGCTTCTCAACAGCTGACCCCAGGAGGGAGGAAAGCCTTGAATTCTTTCAAGGGAGGGGACCTAGTTCGGTGTTTTTTCAGTGCACAAACAGGATCACAGGTCAGGGTCTGAGGAGGCCTCTAGGAAGCAGAGAGGTTAGTGGTGATGGTGCAGGGGGAGGGGACAGGGGAGGGGTAAGAAGAGGGAGGTTCATCACTTCATGAACCGGCTGACCCTTTTGTAGAACGGTACCGCTGATCGTGCCCACCTCGCTTTGGTTGTGGGGGCCTGTCCGTCCCCCACCAGCCTCACGGGGCACCTGACACCAGGTGACTCCTCATCATCTGGTCACAGCAGTCTTTGTAACTACTGAAGAGCAAACAGACCCCAGGGTCTTGATGGTCTCGTATGAATTCTTTGTTTGTATGGAAATTTAGTTGCTTACTCTTTGGAGAAGTAACTAGACCATCTTGGTGGGGACTTGTCAGTAATGGCCGCTACGTTTATAAGCAATAGTGGGTTACAAGTCTAAGTGCGTCGTGGGTTTTTTTCATATTTGTATGTGTCATGAAGGAATTTAACCCACATAAAAATGCAGATTTTGCAGTCGGGAGGGGAAAGAGGTGGGGGGGGGGCAGAAAAAGAGAGACGGAAGCAAGGAATGTTGTAGTCGAATTGTACAAGTCATGTATTCTACTGAGTCTCTGCAGGAAGGGGAATCAATTAAATGGCAGTAATCAATAAATCAATCAATCCTACGTGACAGCAGTGGTTCTTAACCTCGACGGCCCATTAGAACCCCCCGGGGAGCTTTTAAAAATCCCCATGCCCAGTTCCATACCCTCAACCAATTCAGGCAGAACCTCTGAGACTGAACCTAGGCATGAGTATTTCAGAGCTCCCAGGTGACTCCCAGGTGGAGTAAGGCCCGAGAGGAGAAAGTGTCAGAGGCACCAGGCACAGATGATTCTGCGCCACTTACCAGCTGTGAACGCGGGCAAGCTTTTTAAAACCTCTGATCCTCAGTTTCCTCATCCGTCTTGAGGATGAAATTAGACGTCATTGGTTCAACACTTGGGCTCCAGGTCAAGAACACCCTTGGTTGAAAAATAGCAGGCGTTCCTTCATACTGTCGTCATCCAATGCATGTGAAGTCTGGGCCTCCAGGTGGCCATCTGCAAAATGGCGGGCGCAGAGAGGATCCCTGAGGTCAATCACTTCCATTTTCGTGATTCCACAAAGGTAGAGCAATGGGAAAGGTAGGAAGAAAAACTCCTGTTTTTTCACTGATGGACACCCAGGAACCAGGCACTGGGTTGGCACTTGGGAGACTTGTCGAGCAAAATCGCCACCATTCCTGCCCTCCGAAAGGCTAGAGGAAAAGACAAAAGCATTAAACCACTACTCACACAAACATTATTGATGGCAAATTGGAGCTAGAGAGAGAAAAAAAAACTCTGGATTTTTTTTTCTGGGATAAGAAAAGGTCTAGATTCTGGGAAGAGGAAAGGTCTTTCTGAGGACATGATACTGAAGCCCGTGGATGAGTGATCAAGTGTGAAGCAGAAATTATCCAGGCAGGGTCCTGGGAGACGCCTTCTAGGTAAGGCATACAGCAGGTGCAAAAACTGTGAGGTGGGAAGGGGCTTGACGTTTCCAAAGAGGTTTTGTTTGAAACATAAACGAATGAATAAAAAATCTTTTTTTCTTAGAACATCTCAAGGGACTCGAACGTTCCATACTATCCTTTGGGAAACATTCACGGAGTCCAATGAGACTGGATTAGAGATCCAGACAAATTTTGATTTCACTCCAGCTTCTCTAGGAAATGGCTGTGTGGGTGGACCGGTGGAATTAACCTCCTGAACCTCTGGTTCTTCATTTGTCATGAGGAAATAATTCATCTTTCCCAAATCTTTTGTGAGGATTGATAATTACCGGTAGTAATCAAATTGGTAAAGGGACCAGTTAATTTTATGAAGCAACAGGCTACGTGGGTGACAGAGAAACCTGGGTTCACATCCCATTCTATCACTCCCCAGGCACAAGATCTTGGTCCCATCACTTAAAGCTCTGTCTCTCAGTTTTCCGACCTCTGAAATGGGTTCATTGAGAGCTACATTTGGAGATTTTTATAAGAATTACACAAAATGACAGCAGTCAAGCTTCAGGCAAAGAGTAGGTACCCAATGAATGAAACGATCATTAAAAAGAAGGGGCACTCAAAATAAATTTAAGAAAATAATAACTTCTTTTTACTGTGTAACACATGCCATGTAATAATACAATTTCATATTTGTTAAATTGTATTTTAGTTAGGATTGAATGAAATAATGTATGTCTTGTAAAGCACTTAACACATTATCATTATACAATACAATACGTTTGTGATGTTGGATATTAAGAGGAAAGGGTTTTGTGGAATTAAAAACGGGTGGGGGGGGCACTCTTCTTGGAAAGTGGGAGAGTTTACTGAATTATCTAAACATGGGTTCCAACCCACTAATCCCCTTTTCCAATGTAGACGACACTACCAACAGTGTTGCTGTGGGCTTAGACACATAATCACAGGGGTAAAAAAAAAAAAACAAAAAACTCTGCCCTGTTGATTTGTCATACTTGGAGGGCACGCTGTTCTTCCTAAACGCCAACAACTCACATTTAGGCAGCTGTGAAGTCCCCTAGCTGTGTCCATGCAGTGAATCTCGCCGGGTTGTAAGTTAGTTGTAATAAATAACGTTTGGCTCTGCACTCCACTTAGAGAAGATAGGTTCCATTGTGAATCATGTCGTTGGCCGTTTGGACTTTAAGCTGTCCGGGTTGTTTATGGTGGTGTTTGCCAGCATCTAGACCTCTTTCAAACAATTTAAGTGCCCTTTTGGAGTATATGAATGTGGCTCAATAAAAATGGGTACAGGGAAATTGCTTGCTTTCTCTCTTCCCTGGCCGTGCACCAAAATCAACCATATATGAGAATTGTCAAATGTGAGCTCCATAATTGCCAAACATGAGATTGTAATTAACATAGAAACCACCAAGGACATTTTCCCTTCCATTGTCAGCATGTTGTGCTGATCTTCGCCATCCTTCTAATTTATTTCTTGAGAGTACGACAACAGCTGGACAGTTTTTCAGTCCTTATTTTTCATTATATAGCCTTACTGAGCAGTGTGCCCTTAAAAGATTCTAGTTAGTTCCTTTGACAGCAATACATACTGGCTAGCGAGCAGGCTTTGAAGCCAGACAGACCTAAGTCCAAGTGCTGGCTCTACTATTTGCTGCCTATCGGAAATGGGTTAAATCGCTTAACCAATCTCAGCCTCTATTTTCTCATCATTAAATAGGGACAATGCGATCTACTGTCAGTAAAGTGCAGAGCTCATCATGAGCACCTGATGGTAGGTATTATGACCGCTTTCTACCTTCTTCTTCTTTTTTATTTTTTTTCAACGTTTTTTATTTATTTTTGGGACAGAGAGAGACAGAGCATGAACGGGGGAGGGGCAGAGAGAGAGGGAGACACAGAATCGGGAACAGGCTCCAGGCTCCGAGCCATCAGCCCAGAGCCTGACGCGGGGCTCAAATTCACGGACCGCGAGATCGTGACCTGGCTGAAGTCGGATGCTCAACCGACTGCGCCACCCAGGCGCCCCTACCTTCTTCTTCTTAATAACCACATCAAATGTTTGGAAATGCTATTTCTTCCTTTCTTTTTATAAAAGGGGAAAACTTTTCTGAGTTCCACATCTGAATTGACAACTGATATCTTTTCAACCTTTAAAGCATGAACTAAAAAGCCTGTCTTCTACTTAGTTTTTTAAGTTTCCAGGACGAGAGAAAAATTCATTTTCCAAGACCCAGTGATTATTTATATCTAACACATAAGCAAAATTTTATGTATGGATTTTCTTAATTGATTCTACGTCTTATTCCATAGCCCTTTTGGGGTGCTATATTGTATGCAAGGAAGTAAAGTCATAAAAGACAATCACTTGTTTTTAGCATGAAATTTATTGTCAAATTGGTTTCCATACAACACCCAGTGCTCATCCCAAAAGGTGCCCTCCTCAATACCCATCACCCACCCTCCCCTCCCTCCCACCCCCCATCAGCCCTCAGTTTGTTCTCAGTTTTGAAGGGTCTCTTATGCTTTGGCTCTCTCCCACTCCAACCTCTTTTTTTTTTTCCCTTCCCCTCCCCCATGGTCTTCTGTTAAGTTTCTCAGGATCCACATAAGAGTGAAAACATATGGTATCTGTCTTTCTCTGTATGGCTTATTTCACTTAGCATCACACTCTCCAGTTCCATCCACGTTGCTACAAAGGGCCAGATTTCATTCTTTCTCATTGCCACGTAGTACTCCATTGTGTATATAAACCACAATTTCTTTATCCATTCGTCAGTTGGTGGACGTGTAGGCTCTTTCCATAATTTGACTATTGCTGCTATAAACATTGGGGTACAAGTGCCCCTATGCATCAGCACTCCTGTATCCCTTGGGTCAATTCCTAGCAGTGCTATGGCTGGGTCATAGGGTAGATCTATTTGTGATTTTTTGAGGAACCTCTACACTGTTTTCCAGAGCGGCTGCACCAGTTTGCATTCCCACCAACAGTGCAAGAGGGTTCCCGTTTCTCCACATCCTCGCCAGCATCTAGAGTCTCCTGATTTGTTCGTTTTAGCCACTCTGACTGGCGTGAGGTGGTATTTCAGTGTGGTATTGATTTGTATTTCCCTGATGAGGAGTGACGTTGAGCATCTTTTCATGTGCCTGTTGGCCATCTGGATGTCTTCTTTAGAAAAGTGTCTATTCAAGTTTTCTGCCCATTTCTTCACTGGATTATTTGTTTTTTGGGTATGGAGTTTGGTAAGTTCTTTATCGATTTTGGATACTAACCCTTTATCCGATATGTCATTTGCAAATATCTTTTCCCATTCCGTTGGTTGCCTTTTGGTTTCGTTGTTTCCTTCCTTTGCAGTGCAGAAGCTTTTTATCTTCGTGAGGTCCCAATAGTTCATTTTTGCTTTTAATTCCCTTGCCTTTAGAGATGTGTCAAGTAAGAAATTGCTGTGGCTGAGGTCAGAGAGGTTTTTTCCTGCTTTCTCCTGTAGGGTTTTGATGGTTTCCTGTCTCACATTCAGGTCCTTTATCCATTTTGAGTTTATTTTTATGAATGGTGTAAGAAAATGATCTAGTTTCATTCTTCTGCATGTTGCTGTCCAGTTCTCCCAGCACCATTTGTTAAAGAGACCGTCTTTTTTCCTTTGGATATTCTTTCCTGCTTTGTCAAAGATTAGTTGGCCGTACTTTTGTGGGTCCAATTCTGGAGTCTCTATTCTATTCCATTGGTCTATGTGTCTGTTTTTGTGCCAATACCATGCTGTCTTGATGATTACAGCTTTGTAGAAGAGGCTCAAGTCTGGGATAAGAAAATCACTTTTCATTTTTTTTTTTATTTTTTATTTTTATTTTTTAGAGAGAGTGCGAGCAGGGGTGAGAGGCAGAAGGAGTGAGAGAGAGAGAGAATCCCAAGCAGGCTCCCTGCTCAGCGCAGAGCCCGACTACTCGGGGATCGATCCCATGACCCTGGGATCATGACCTGAGCTAAAATCAAGAGTTAGACACTCAACCGACTGAGCCTCCCAGGTGCCGCAGAAAATCACTTTTTTATACTTTTTTTAAAAGTTTATTATTATTTTGAGAGAGAGAGAGAGAGAGAGAGCACATGTGGGGGAGTCAGAGATGGAGGGAGATACAGAATCTGAAGCAGGCTCCAGGCTCCAAGCTGCCAGCACAGAGTCTGACTCGGGGCCCAAACTCACAGACCATGCAATCATGACCTGAGCCGAAATCGGACACTTAACCAACTGAGTCACCCAGGTGCCCCCCAAAAATTGCTCTTTTCAATCTATATTCTTATTGTGTACCAGGCACCATGTGTGGAAGGTACTGTTATTAACCTCATTTTGCAGATGTGGAAATTTAGATTCAGAGACAATGGGTCATTTCCCCCAACATCACACAGCTAATGAATGACAGAGCCAAGCTATTAACAAATACACCAAAGGAAAATGGAGAGTGAATACAAAAAGAAGTTAATGAGTATAGACTGGAGCCCTAAGAGGCTACATAGTTGTTAAAGTGGGGCTACCAAACGGACACTGAGCTTCCTAGTAGTGAAAGCAAAAATGGAAACATGATCCATCCCAAGATTCATCTTTTCCATAAAGAAAATGTATATACCAGGATTTAAGAATAAGCAAAATCTTTCCTGATGCTGAATGTCCGGCAGAAATCTCATGCATGACTTCTGTGATAGACTGCAACAGAGATAGTAGGAGGTTCCCACGGTAAAAAACCAAATATTTAAAACTGAAACCATTCCTTTCTGCAAAAATATGTTTTACTTAACACAGGGTTCCATGTCTTTCGTCGATAATTATCCGATCTGAGCTTTGTCAAAGCATCATACTGAGAAGAGATACGTGTTAAAATGCTAGTTGGGGAAGGGAGCGGAGGATGCTTTTCTCTGCCTTATCATTTTTATTTAGATTGACGTACCTTTGGTTATAATTAGGGATAACTGTACAGCAGTTAAGATTCCATAATCCCATTATTAGTTGTCAGGAGATTTTCACAGGGCAAACCCCCATGCCGTTCCATTCATTCCTGTCTCTTAACTACTTGGGTAGTCTTGAAGTTGAAGAGTGAGCTTTAAGGAGAAGATTTTCTTCTGTCACTGACACCTTCTGGCACGTAAGGAAGGACACAAATGATACCTAGTGACGGCGTCCGCGCCACTCTCTGGAGGCCCCGCGTCTTCTTGCCTGACATTTTTGTTGTTGCTGTTGTTGTGGTCCAAGATGTCACCCTGTGTCTGCCAGTTTCATTCCACAGCCATTCCAAATGCAGTGGTGAAGAGATTTGAAACCATTTCGAGGGATGCCCATTAAGTAGACCAAAGGGGAAACTGTTTGTAAAATTATTGCCAATACATCCACTCGGTAAGACGCTCAGAAGTCGATGGTATAGGGTGGAGGTCAGCTTAGAAAGTGTTTGTTCTGGCACTGATAAAAACAAAGGGGGGCGGGGGGAAGAGGGGTGCCTGGGTGGCTCAATCGGTTAAGCATCTGACTCTTGATTTCGGCTCAGGTCATGATCTCATGGTTCCTGAGTTCAAGCCCCGCATCGGGCTCCGTGCTGAGAATGTGGAGGCTGCGTGGGATTCTCTATCTCTCTCTCCCTCTCTGTCTGCCCCTCCCCTGCTCTCTTTCTCTCTCTCTCTCTCTCTCTCTCTCAAAATAAATAAATAAACTTAAAAAAAAAAATGGGCGCCTGGGTGGCTCAGTCAGTTAAGGGTCCAACTTCAGCTCAGGTCATGATCTCACAGTTCATGGGTTCGAACCCCACATCAGGCTCTGCGCGGACAGCTGAGAGCCAGGAGCCTGTTTCAGATTCTGTGTGTGTGTGTGTGTGTGTGTGTGTGTGTGTGTCTGCCCCTCCCTCACTTGTGCATCCTCTCTCTCTCTCTCTCTTTCTCAAAAATAAATAAACATTAAAAAAAAAACCCACAGAAAAACTCGCCTTTAGGAGCTGTGGGCAGTTGGCTGACTGGTTTGTGTCATGGAGCATATATCATACATTTGAGACACATGGTTGATTTATCACAAGTTGTGCTTTAGAAAAGGAAGTTCAAAAGTTGAGATTTTCCAGTGTGTCGAATGTGACCTATGTGTCATCTGGATTTAGACCTACCAAGGAGAGGACAACCAAGAGCCAAGATCAATAATACTTCTGAGTCCTATTCGTCAAGGGTCTAATCAAACACCCCCTTGACAAAGAATCTGTGGTCTCGGGTCCGATGTCAGGAACAATTTGTTTGGCGGTTAAGAGTAAAAGCTCTGAAATCCAGAGAAGACATATTCCAGTTGAATATAGTAATATCCATTCCCATTTATTGTCAGGTCACCTTGGGCAAGTCACTTCAGTCACCTAAACAGTAACTTTTTCCCCTATGATATTGGACACCCCCTCCCCGGACTACTGACGTGATTAACGGAAATAATGCGTAAGTGGCGGGCCCAAGATCAATAGTCACTCCCCACGTGTTACTTTTATAGAACTTTTAATTTTCTTATTGACTCAACCTCTTTGAGATTTGTTATAAGAAAGATAAAGTCCCAGAGGGCCTGGGTGGCTCAGGTGGGTAAGCGTCTGACGCTTACTTGTGGCTCAGGTCATGATCTCACAACCCGTGAGTTGGAGCTCTGAGCCAGGCTCCATCCTGACGGCGCGGAGCCTGCTTGGGATTCTCTGTCTCCCTCTTTCTCTGCCCCTCCCCCCCCGCCCCTCCTCCATGCGCTCTCTCTCTGTCTCTCTCAAAATAAATAAATAAATAAATACACATTAAAAAAAGAAGAAAGATAAGATAAGGTCCCTCTCATCACTCGGAAAGTCAGCCACCTCATTCTGTCTGGCTTATTCTGTGGCCTCCTCTTTTCAAGAGCAATTCACCTCAGTGTCTGCTTTCAATGGTGGGAAAACTACCTGGAAGAAAGAAATCAAGAAAAGGCACAAACACATCAGATAATACTTTAAAATATCACCCACCTGCTTACACGGGGCTGTGTCTGGCACATGAAAAGCATTCAATACATTTAAGCAATTACTTTCTTGGTTCTAAAAACTGAAATTGGTCCGCCAAAGTTTAAGGGTTTCTGCACACAGAGATTTCTCTTAGGAAAAATTAGGTGAAGCACTAATGACGAAATTCAGCAATGTAGGTGAGCCAATTTGGATTTTCAAGTTGTGAAATCAATTTGAAAAAATATTAACTGCAGGTTTCTCCCAGGATGACATGGTTGGGAATCACACGTTTCCATAACCACTTTCCTTTCTTATCACAGCCTTTTTTTTTAATAATAGACTTTATATATTTTCAGCTTTTATAGTTCACTTTTTTTTTTCATTTTTAACCAAACAGTTTTAAGAAGCCCTGAATTCAGAGTCAGATATTCTAATTCCATCACTAATCATTATAGGAGCAAATTATTTAAACTCCCACGGCCTCAATATTTTTATCTTTGGGGCTACTAATATTTATCCAATATATTTCAGAAAAGTGTAGATAGATATAGATAGATAGATATAATGTATATAAGATACATTATGTAGAATTTGAAGAGATGTAAATTGTTTCAAAATGACAAAATAATTTATTGTTTGAACTTAAAAGTACCAAGTAGATGGCAAAGTCTCCTCCTGTCCATTTGTTTCCTTGGACTAATTGTTCTAATCTCTTCTCTTTTTTCTTTACATGCTCTAAGTTGTCTCTTTCATAGAAGTAGAGATAAGATTCCAGGTGAACCTATTGTTCTCTTTTGTATTATCTTAGTCTTAAATACTTGAAAATTCTTCTTTCATGGGGTCTTTAGGACTTCATTTGCTCAGCAAGTATTTATCAAGTACTTCCTATGTGTCAGACATTGGCTTATCTGCTTGGGAAACTATTATGACCTAAAACACAGTCCAGGGGCACCTGAGTGGCTCAGGTGGTTAAGCATCCAACTTTGGCTCAGGTCATCATCTCACAATCTGTAAGTTCAAGCCCCACGTCGGGCTCTTCCCTGACAGCTCGGAGCCTGGAACCTGCTTCAGATTCTGTGTCTCCCTCTCTCCCTGCCCCTCCCCTGCTCACGCTCTCTGTCTCTCTCTCAAAAAGAAATGAACATTTTAAAAAGCTAATAAATAAATAAATAAACTTTAAAAAAAAAAAAAAAGAAAAGGAAAACAGGGTTTTTCCTAAGTGCAGTGGAGATCACCCAAGGACTCTCAGCTGGGAGCAAACAGGGAGTGACTGCTTCGATCTATTTAAGGTTTTCCTAAGCTGACTTTGCCATACGGAAAATGATCGGCAGGACCCAGAAAGGGGCAAGGTGGCCCAATGACAGGGCACTACGGTCCCCTGGAGACGAGGCGCACGGGCTGGAACTGGGGCGTTGGGGAAGGGCATGGAAATAGATCCTGGCGAGGAATCGTAGGACGAGGTGCCCGGAATCAGCCGACTTTCCGGCCCGAGCAACTGAGCGGTTTGAACTTCCATTTCCCATGAAAAGAAACCCAGGAGGAGGACCGGGCGGGGGCCGGGGAACTCGAGCTCCCTGCTTTTGCGAAAGTTGCCTCCGACGTAACTTGTGAGATGTGCCCGGAGACGCGTCGAGGAGCCAGTTGGATGTGTGCATCTGGAACACAGATACTCCATGTTACAAACCGGATGCCTCTGTCTACACAGGGCTCATGTAGAGCAGGGAGGGCCTCACCCTTCGCACACCCGGCGTGGACATTTCCCAGTAAACTTTTTAGGATTTCCCCTTTACTATCCAGAAAGGAAATTCATAGGTCAGATGACCAGCCTAGACACATAATTTTGACAAGGATTCATCTGATGCAGTGACCATATGATGAGAAACAAAAGGAAAACGTTCAGGCCCTAAAGTTGACCGGATCAGGTCTTCTCGAGTGGGAATAGGTTCACTCGGTATCCTGTTAAACGCAGATTCTGAGTTCAGCAGGGCTGGGGACCTGTGTTCTGCATTTCTTTTTTTTATTAGTGTTTATTTATTTATTTGTGAGAGCGGGGGAGGGGCAGAGAGAGAGGAAGACACAGACTCCAAGCAGGCTCCAGGCTCCGAGCTGTCAGCACAGAACCCCACGTGGGGCTCAAACTCATGAACTGCGAGATCGTGACCTGAGCCAAGTCGCTCAGCCGACTGAACCACCCGGGCCCCCCAGTGTTCTGCGTTTCTAACAAACTCCCGGGTACGTCAGGGCTGCTGATCTGTGGGCCATCCTCAGGGACGAGGTCCTCAAAGGGTGATGAGATAGTCCATTGCGTGCAGACTCCCTGTGAACATGGCAGTAACAAGTGCAAGGTCAGTTCGGGGCTGTGGAATGGGCGTCTCAAATACCCCAGTGGCAACGCCAGAGGTGACTTAATTTTTTTAAACGGCAAATAACTCCCGTGAAAATTCCAAAGAAAACAAGCCAGTTTCTCTTTGTTTGCAAGCCAGCTTTATTTCTGGACAACGCAGTGTCTCTGAAACTGTGCACAAAAGACTTTGTGTTTATATGTGAAATGGAATTCGGTTCTAGGCTCAAAGAATTACAAAACGTTTGCCACTATGTCAGTGGTTCTGAACCGCTGTGTTAGATAATGTTGCTCTCTGCCTCGGGGACATTTGGCAACGTCCGGGGATATTTTGGGCTGTCACAGCTCAAAGGTGAGGGGACTGCTCCTGGAATCTGGTGGGTAACGGTCAGAGATAATGCTAAAAACCCTACAAAGCAAGGGACAGTCTTCCACAACAAAGAATTATCCAGCCCAGAGGCACCTGGGTGGCTCAGTCGGTTGAGCGTTCGACTTCAGCTCGGGTCATGATCTCATGGTTCTTGAGTTCGAGCCCAGCATTGGGTTCTGCACTGACAGCTCAGAGTCTGGAACCCGCTTTGGATTCTGTGTCCCCTTCTTTCTCTGCTCCTCCCCCGCTTGTGCTCTCTCTCTTTCTGTCTCTCTCTCTAAAATAAATATTTCAAGTACATAAATAAATATTGAAAAGAAAGGATTTTCTAGCCCAAAATATCAACAGTGCAAGGTTGAGAAACCTCACTCCACAGAGAGATTTTCAAAAATGGTGCAGGATGAGGGAGTCCATCACCTTGGCAGAAGCTGTCCCACACACTGCAAGATGTCTAGCATTCCCAGCCCCTAACCATGAAACGCTGGTGCTGTGCCCAGCGTTGTTGCAACCACGAGAGTCACCCCAGGGACAACAGTGCCGCTTGGAGAAGAACGGGACAAACTAGAGAAAGAGAGAGGCAGGCCCGAGCTAGGGCGTGGAAAGGAAGGCCAACCAAAATGATTTGCCAGAGGGATTAAAAATCGTAGCATGGCCAAATTAAAGTAGATATAATTCTACCCATCTGTTGGTGGCTGTGTAATTAATACAAAAATAATTACATCTCTTCGCCTGGCTCTCCCTCACAAACTCTCCTTAATGAACACTGCCAATGACTTTTTAGATATGTAATTAAAAATTTTATTTATTTCTGTTTTATTTTTATAGTAGTAGCTTCACGTATTAGAGAGGGGGGGAAAACCCACGCAGCCGCAAAGCGTGCCCTCAACAACCAGTGGAAACGCAAGCAAAATTATTCTACACACCTCATTCTGAACAGTGAGAAGTAAAACCAGTAGCTCTCATTCCCTGCATTTTCCAGTGTTGATTTTCTGGCCGGGTCTCGTCTTTAGACCTACAGAAAACTAAAGTGCTTCTCCTTCTTCTAAGATAAGAAATCGTAAGAAAAGATACATCGTCCCAAAGTGGCCCGAGATTCAGTTCTCTTCTTTACCATTCTCTTTTAGGACAGGAACACTGACCTTCCAGAAGAATCCATCACTTCAGTCCATCGTGGTGGAATGGAAGGAGATCTGTCGGGTAGAAATAACATCAGTGTCAGGTTTAAATAGAAGACGCTCGTATCTAGAATTCAACTCAGTAACTAACTGTACAGATAAACTCTTGGAGAAATGCCTCTGAATTATTAATAATGTTTGTGTTTAACACTTTACAACATTACCACATCACCCCAGACCGTATGGTTTAAGAGCCCAGACAACCCTGAACCTGAGTATCTTTTCTCCCACCTACCAGCCAGGTGACCGCAGGCCGAACGGTTTCACCTCTCTAAATTTCCATCTCACAGGCTGTTAAGTGTAGACACGTATTCCCTCCCACATTGCAGCATCATGACGCTGACGTGTGGGGAGGCATGGGCTTAGCGTGGGTAGCATAGAAGGAACGCAGGGAATGTCAAGTTATCATACTGAGGCCCCCAAAGAGACAAGGGACCTGAGCAAAGAACCACAGAAAGTCAATAATGAGGTCAGGACTGAGATCCTAGGAGCTGAGCGACTTCTTTGCTTTTACACAAGCTATGTCATGAAGCTATTTTCCAGGAAAATAACACTCGAGCCTATCTGTGAGAGTTTTGTGGGGAAGAAAAGAGTCATCAAACAAATCTGGGCGGCACTGGGTTAACTAAAGACACATTGTGTTTCGTTGGGTTGAGTTTTGGTGGCAGGACTTCTCAGAACCTTTAAGGTGCTAATGTGTATTATGAATTTCCAAGAAGGGGGTCTATAATATAATATAAGAACTTTTTCCTTCTCCTTGCTCCCCTTCCCAGAGCAAACTCTGCCCTAAGAGAAACCCAGCCAGAGAAGTCGGGGTGTTGATCAAATCTCGAGCAGGTTCGAGGAAGTGCCAAGTGAAACAAGGCTCTCTAAAACCAGTGTCACGTTTATATCATGTCAGGGAGGAGAGACGGGGGCGTCGAATAGAGTGCATGTGAACCCTCCACCCGAGGCCTCATCCTGCCTCACAGTGGAAGGCACTTTCACCCCTTAAGATCGGCCGTCTCTTCCTCTTTCTTTGATCCATCATCACTCTCCTCCGACCGCGTGACCATCCTCCTTAAGTCTCCGGATCTGCCAGGGGGTTCCAACCACGTCAGAAGGAAGACTACTTGGTCTCTGAGATGCAAACAAAGTGTCAAAGGGAAAGGACTCCCTCCACTGACCGTGACCATTTGTAATCTAGATGGGGGCACGCGGTGGGGGGGGCGGTGAACTGACCATAGAAGCTTCCAAATGAAAGACCCAAATTTAAAGCCATCCTCTGCTTTGTATTAGCTGCGTGACTTTGGACAAGTCACGAGCCTCCTTGAGACCTTTCTCTCTGGTTTTTAAAATGGGATGATTTCAAGTGTTAGTGGTAATATGGGTAAAGTATCTGGCATTTGGTAGGTATATAGTAACTATATATACTATAAGTATATATACCAAGGAATCGCTTATAACGCCCGTTGTGGTTATTTTGTGGATAATTTCTTTACACACATCAAATGCCAACAATTTTCAACTTGTCTTTATTCTTCTACTAGAAACTTGGAGGTTTTCCTTTTCCAAAAAAATACTTGTATCTAAGTCCAAGGTGTTTTTCCTCACTGAAATGGGCAAAACCACTAAATAATAAGATGTAGACAAGGAGTGCCATCCACATTGGGCTAATGGAAATTATATGCATTCTTACAGTAATCCAAATAGCACATATCTGAAAAAAAAAAAATTCTCCCAGTTAATCTCCTGTAGCAAAGCACACTTTTAAGTCACACTTCCCCAACCACAACAATGTTCCTATCTCTTGACTCGGGAACTTCACCTTTGGCAATTTAAACCTATGAATATATCCCAGCAGACTGCAAGGCTTTAAACACAAAGATGTTTATCACAGCGTTACCTACTATTGAATACCAACTGGAAGCAAATGCAACGTCCAACCTCATGAGAATGTTTTAGTAAATTCCGATAATATAGGTGGCAGAACTCGTGTAGCTATTTACAACGAGGCCTCCAAGTTGTGGAGGCTGATGGAAATCAGAGAAGAACATTACATAGCGGGTACTTACGACTGTGAACACTTAACAAAAATGCATGGAGAAAGAAAACTAGAAGGAAATACAGCCAAATGTGACCAGGAGCCTTGTCTGGATGGTGGGGCCATAGGTGAATTTTTTTTTTCTTTTTCAGAATGCTTTATAGCGGGAAAGTCATACACTATAGGTTTCAATTTTGGAAAGACACGCTAAACATAAAATTCACCATCCTAACCATTTTCAGGCACGCAGTTCAGTGGCATTACGTACATTCACGTTGTTGTGCACTCCTGTTCACCTCCAGAACTGGTTTCATCTTGCAAGGTTGAAACTCTACACATTGGACAATGATTGCCCAGCCCCCAGCCCCTGGCCACGACCAGTCCTGTTTTGTGTTTCTTTAAGTTGGACTATTCTAGGTACCTCCTGGAAAGGAGGTCATACAGTGTCTTACGACTGCCTTCTTTTCTCCTAACACAATGTCCTCGAGGTTCATCCATGTTGTCAGAACGCATCAGAATTTCCTTCCCTTTTAAGACCGAATAATGTCCCATTGTACGTATATGGACCACATTTTGTTTATCATTCGTCCGTCAGTGGATATTTGGGTCGCTTCCTCCTTCTGGCTGTTGTGAATAACGCTGTTATGAACATGAATGTATAAATATCTCTTCCATACATTATACGTTAGAGGTGTTTCCCCCTAAACTGCCACCGCTGAGCTATTCCTCAGAAAATAATGTATCTTTTTCTGTTGTTCTGACTCCCATTACAGGACAAATGCCTTAGTTTCAACTTTCCAGCCTGGATCGCCTCACACTGAATCCGTCTACCACCTGCTTCTGACATTGAACTCCTCCTGACACCCTGCTCTGAGAAGACCGCCAAAAAAAAAAAAAATATATATATATATATATATATATATATATCTATATATATATATCACCCCAGCCATCCCTCTTCATTCTTACTAACAATTTGGTAATGAAGTATTGATTTCCACTTCTCTGCTTATGGAAGATATTAGATTTTCATTGATAAACTGCAATGAGGCAGTCTCCTCTCCACGGTCCCCTTTCCACTGTCACGAGAAAACCAAGTGCCACTGAAGAAAAATAATGACTGAGAACACTGATGTGCTTATTTCGTCGGTCTGAAACACTTGGCAGGAAAGGGCGGGGAGGGGGAGGGGGGTAGCAGTCTTCATAGTTCAACGTCCAAGCGAGCTGCACGAGATGCAGACCCTTGGACGCTTACTTTTCACCGTAATGTCCATTTCCTATTTATAACCCCTCCGGGAACGTTTGTCTAAAGGAAATGTTTCTGTTCAGAGCAACAATTACGGTTGCACCTGGATTGCCCAGTCCTGCCCCTGCACCGGGGAGCCATGAATCACCGCCAAGTGGAAGAATTATTAAGTTAGACCAGACTTGGAGCCAAGAAAACCTCCGAACAATGTTCATCTTCTGTGAAAGTTGTTCCAACAGTTGGGCTTAACCGTGTTGCTGCCAAAGACTCTTTCCCAAGCAGAGGCGGGCATCCTTTTCTCATCGTGTCTTCGTCGGTTACAAACACACGGTTTTAAGTGCGCGCACGAGACCTGAAGGCTGGCAGCGCTGGGGAAGTTGGTGAAATGCAGGATCTGGACGAAAGCAAGAAGGTGAGATGGCTGCAGGGTGGAAAGTGCAGCAGCTCGTCCTTCCTGGTGATCTCTTTCCGCAGAACCTGTTGTTTATGGACTTGGAAACACAGCTGAGCCCGAACGGCAACAGAAAGCATGAAATAAGGTGTCCATTTTAAATGTGTTCCTGCAACTTTTTTCATTAAAACTTTGAGGGCCCAATTTTAATTTGCGGAATATTCCCGTTAATAATGAGATCTAATTAAGACATCCATTAAAAGCCCGTTAAAGTTAATTTAACGTAAAAATTCCAATAGAGCTGTATTAGATTTTCTCCATTAAATTAACGTTATGGATTTTTAACGGATGTCTTAATTATACATTATTATTAACGGGAATACTGTATTACACAGATTAAAATCAGGTCCTAAGTCAACTTGGAAAAGCTAAGAGCATGTTTTAATATTAAAAGTCTTGCATACCTAGTGCACAGTTTGGAAATTCAGGGGTAGATCTGTTTACTCTAGTTGAGCATTTTCTATACAACTGAAAGCAATCTATAAATAGAAAAATCTATCACTGCATTTAAACAATGAATCTCCTTATTCTCAAAGGACAAATGAAGTCTGGATTGTGTTATAAACTGCTACTCAGCTATAGGCGAAATATTTAAGCTATTCTAGGTACAACACTAGGAACTAGATGATTCTGAAACAAACAAACAAAAACCAATTTCCTTCTTGTTGTTGTTGCTTTAATTACCAAGGTTATCACACACAAAAAAAGCTCAACACCAACAAAACGAAACCAAATGTCTTCTTCACCATTTCTCCTGGAAGCCGCCTGTTGAAATTGCTTTGGAAATTTTGACATGATCCCTAAATTCAACATTGGGATTTAAAAAAAAAAAAAAAACTTCTTATTTACCTCCTAGGGAAAGTGTTGCCCTTATGCCACATATAATAGCAAATTGCTTTTTTTATAGCATGCATAACCTAGATGGGAAAAAATATGGCGCTTCGGGGAAGGAGGGAAAAAGTAAATGAAGTTCCAGGAATGTCATTCTGAAGTAATGAGGCATGGACAGAAAATATACCCCTCACATCATCGGATTGAGATGGCAGTCGAAATAGCTTCATTGGAGTGTCAGTACTCATCCATCAATCAATCACCCACAAGAAAAAATAGCAAACGGGGCGGCTTTTATGGGATTTACTCATGGGCATAGGGAATAGCGGCTCAAATGTAGTTCTGACATGAAAAGCAAGGTGCTGATATTATTTTTTATGATGGGAGGATCATAAAGTGAATTGAGAACAGCGAGGTCTGTCTTTGCTCGACCTATTCAACCAGAAATGAATGGAGCTCAACTGGAAAGGAACAGTCTTCGCATGGGTTAAGATCGAAGGGTGGGCTCTACTGAGCACTGTCCTTCGACAACAAAATTCTATTAAAGGAAAATCAGTGCATTAGCATTGGGGCTCCTGAAGCTGTTAAAAATCGCCTGCTCCAACCCAGGGTTATTGGATCAAGTTACGTAATCCAGATCCCGCTGCTACCCCTTCAGAAGCAGATTCTTGAGCTCTTGTTCCAACGAGGGGGGAGGGGGGGACAATACAACTCTCAACTCCGTGGAAATTGTTTCCCTTCTAAGAAAGAAAAAATAAATCATCTGCTTCGACATCTAATTTATATGGTTTCGTTAGCGCAATTTCTCGGGGGGGGGGGGGGGGGGGTGGGGAGGCGAGAGACAAAAATATTGATAAATTTGGTAAGATTCATGAATTGTCACTTGGTAACTGTAAATGTCACTGCTGAGGGACAGCTGCCAACGTTCTCCTTAGGAAACAAGATCTGGGCTCTCGCTGTGAGATAAACACAGCTCTCAGGATATTTCTAGAGACCAGGCCTGTCTTTCATTTGGCAAGCCCTGTGAGGCTTCTAGAAACTTCTTTCTGGAGGGAAACACTAACATGAGCTCAGAAGAATGTTTGTATCTGTTTTCAGACCACTCTCTTCCTCTCTCTGAATAAACGCAGTGCTGATATAATGGAACTTTAGAACTGGAAAGGCACATGACGTGCAAATATGCGAATTACACTCGAGTATCTCCATTCTGACACCAACCCCGGGGATCGGTGAGGGTGAGAACCTGCCTTTCCTTCCCCATCCCTCCTTCTAGCTAAGACCACCAACCAGCTGCAAACTGAAATGTCCATTGGAAAAGAGTGTGTATAAATCCTTGAGTTTTATGTATTTGGCCCCATTTCAGAGTTCAGCAAATTCACCAAATCTACACCATGTTACAAAGCACCGGGGGCACAAGGCAGATTGGGAAGCACAGTTTTTTCGGCAAATTCATTCCACAAATTTTAGGGAGCACCTGCAGTGTGCACGACACTATTCGAGGTGCTATGGAATACGGCAGTTAACGCACACAACGTCCTAGTCCTCCTGTGCTTATCACGGCTTCTGACAGGGGGAGCTGATACCAGACGCCTCGAAGAGGAGCTCGGAGAGGGTCCAACCCCTCTGTCATTTGTGTTTTATTCCTGGTTTTCAAAACAACAATATTTCAGAAGGGGGAATTCTCCTTCTGAAAAGCATACAGAAAGGAAATAGCTTAAAAATAGGTCAAGGCCTAAATGTAGAATATAATCACAGAATATATTGGATAGCCCAGACAGTCCCCACAGAATTTCTCTAAGGTCACAAGTAGATTTCTGAAAACTCACCACCCACCCCCGCCCCCCCCCCCCCCCCCCGGCCCTGCCCCGCCACAATGTGCCTGCTTGGTTGAGTTTTGCATCATTAACGTCCCAGGCACAAGCCGCTGAACTTAGTTGAAATGCAGAAAACAAACTAATGAAATGACATCTTTGGGAAGCATTTATGTAACTCTGGGTAAGCAGTGAGGAGATGTACATATACATGAATTCACTGTTATTTTTCCAGGGTCTACAGACAGTGACACAGTAAAAGTCTATGATTTTCTGAAACTTTTCACACTAAATCCAAAGATTACGAGGCCCTCAAAGGGGCATGCATTCTGTTGTTTTTCCATCTGTCACCTCACCGGTTATCTGACTGTGTTCCAATCTTTTTCACTGGGTTTCATTTTTTAACCTTGTTAAATGTTTTTGTCTAAAAAAAAAAATTAAAAGTGTCATTTTCACATTATCCTCTACTCTCTACAGGCATAAAAGTGTGTGGATGAAAGCTATAGTGATAATGATCGTGATGAAATCACTAAATTCTACTCCCGAAACCAATACCACACTATATGTTAACTTGAATTTCAATTAAAAAAATAAATACATAGGGGCGCCCCGGGGGGCTCGGTCGGTTGAGCGTCCGACTTCGGCTCAGGTCATGATCTCACGGTTCATGAGTTTGAGCCCCGTGTCGGGCTCTGTGCCGACAGCTGGGAGCCTGGAGCCTGCTTCGGATTCTGTGTCTCCCTCTCTCTCTGCCCCTTCCCTGTTCGGGCTCTGTCTTTCTCTCTCTCAAAAAAAAATAAACATTAAAAAAATTTTTTTAAATAAATATAAAATAAATAAATAAGTAAATAAGAAATCTCGAAGGCTTTAAACACACACATACACATGCCATTCTAAAGAGTAATAAAGTGGTATCTATTTGGAACAAGCATTAGGCCAGGAAGAAAAAAAAAATCACAACTGAACTTTCGGTTTATTTTTTTCCCCGGTGAGATGTTAAAATGCTAATTTCATTTTCTCCCTTCCTATATGTGGCACTTTCTCAAAATATCCACGAAATGCTTTTAGACAAAGATTGAGCAGGAGAACGAGATACAAATTTCCATCCCCCCAGACAGAGATACATGTTTCCATTGTAGGGAAGGATTAAACATTTTGAAACTTGTGAATCATCTTTAGAATTTCTACAGGGGAATTTTACCTCTTCATCCAAAGTAAAAGCCACTTATCTCCTTTGGTTTCCTGTGACAGATTCAGAGGCATACGCAGATATACAATTTCCAGGCTCTGGTTAATCTTCTTCCAATAGTTACGAACAATGGGCTAACGGGCGTGGGTGTTTCTCCAAAAATTATTCATGCGCAAGGCAGCCCAAGGCTTCAGGGAAAACTAGAAATGTTTTATGGATTAGAATAGGACTGTTTTAAAATGCTAGTACCAGGTGGAATGCTATTTCTGCAACAGGGCTCTGTCCATTTCCTTTGGAAAAATATATTCCAAGTAAAATGGCTCTTCCAAGGAAAGGCACCTTGATCTGCAACCTTTCAGCACACAAATGAGTTTACCAATAGCCATATGATAATCATTAAGGCCTTTTAACAAACGATCTGTTTGAAAAAGACAGATTAAATCCTCACAGCCCTTTCTACAATGTTTATTTGCTTAAAAGCGCTTCTGGAAGTACAAATAATAACTCTTTTGTGAAAACCCCCAAGAGAAGTTGAAAAACTCGAACAAATGCATTACTTAAAAAAAGAAAAAAACCTACCACTCCCTTCAACCCCTCCAGAAAATGAATTTCAGTGTGTTCGCTGAATTATCTTGAACCTGAAACCTGTGTTTGGGTATCCGTCCCCAGGCAGAGGCTTATAGTTACAGAACTTGCACAATCATACGATTATGTCGCAAACGTGGAGACTTTGTACAGGAACATTTTCACTTTTTAAATGACCCATATAACATTCAGGAATTATAAACGTGTTCGTATATTTTTTAAATACACAAAGTTCAACCGGGTTGCGGAGAAGAAGGAAAAACCGTTCCCATCCTGTACTGGGGCTAAATATGACAGGAACATTCCGGTTTTGCAACACAATATTTTGGCTTCGAGCACAGCAGATTCAGAACGCAGTGTAAGTCCAGAAAAGCTGACACACGAAACAATTCTCACTTGGCTCAGGGTTCTTAAATGTCACGATATCTCGAGACCCGCTATCCTTTTTGGTCTCTAATATACTCATATCCGCCTGATGTCTCCTGACTTCGATTCCTAAAAGCCAGGCACCGTCAGCATGAATCATAAACTTCCAACCCCCTTAAAGCTCCAGAAGGTACTGGATCCGTACAGTCTTTTTAATGGCCAACCAGCCCTTACACTGCGGAACCCAGATCGCTTTTTAAGGAATTTGGTATCAACCATGTTCCCAACACATTTGCCCTGTTGTGTGAATTCTAGGTTGTTTTTGTTTTGTTTTGTGTTTGTGTTTTTGTTTTTGGGGTTTTTTGGGGGCTTGGGGGGTTTTGTTTTTGGTTTTTTTTAGAAAAGGCAGTGGGACTCTAAAGCAGAGTGAGTTGGAAGAATCACATTCATCCTTGCTCTGAAGGAAAGTGTTTATTTGCCAGCAAGGAAAGGCAAACACGTTTTTATATTAGGAAAGCAGACTAGTCATTTTCAAAGAAAGATGACTACAACCATACCTGTAGAATGTTTCTGTGCAATTGCACTAATTTTCTAACGCCTGCATGCTGTATATAATACATTTGCCTGTATATTAGGAGGAAAAGCCAGGCTGTTTTCCCCATGTACAATGCAGCTTGGATGGCTGGGAACATAAGCCTTCCGTACATTTTTTATACTGTACATATTTGTATATACTAACTATATCTCCATGTATGAACACAGATTTTGTTATATTTGCCTGTTTCTGTTTCCTACCAAACTGGCCCACAATGGGGATTCTTTTGTACAGAAAAAAAAAAAAAATATGCTTGTAATTTTTTTCCTGGTCATTCTCTTTCAATAGCTAATGAAAGGATTAGATTGGACTTTACAAAGAAATTCTAAGACCCAAGTTTGTCTGTCTGCATGAGTCCCGTCCAACTGCTGGATCTAGGGAGGAACCCGCGTCCTAATCCAGAGTTTTCCTTTAAAGGCATGCTTCACCCCTTGGGAAAACTGCAAACTCATCCATGTAGAATTATCCTCTTTGTATTGTATCTAATAGTGCCTGAAAAATTTTTTAATGTCTTCTTAGAGGAAGAATTCATAATTGTCGAAATCTGAAACATTAGCTTAATTTTGTTTTTATGACCTCGCAATTTTTCTCCTTACTTATCCGGTTGTTGTTGTAACGGGGCCCCAGGCCGTTCCTGACATCGGCGTGTTCTTCTTCTGCATTAAGGATGTTTTTAAAATTACAGAGATTATTGAGCCAACAGGCTGTTTTAATCAAAACCATGTTTCACTTGTTTTTGATGATTATAAATTGTCCTTGCAATGAAAAAAAAAAAAAAAGTTTTCTGCTAGGAAAATTATACCACCCTGTGGCCAAACAGATTCATCACAGATAGGCAGGAATCCGTGCCCACTTCTCCAGGATCTCGAAAATGCTTCCCTTGGCTGGCCCTTGGCTGACTACTCCCCATCATCCTGAATGCTAGGACTCAATGCAGTCACTATTTGCAAATTTCCAAAGGCTTGGCCAAGTTGTCACTGCCCAAAGACAAACAACCCAGCTGGAAATGATGGCTTTCCAGCTTGGGGGAAAAAAGACAAAAAAAAACAATGCAGGGATTTTCAGAAAAGGTGCTCCTGCCTTTGTCCCTTGGTGCCACCCTCCTGTCCTCTCTCCTAATTATAAACAATCTGGTCTTGATATCACATATAACTTAAACCAGGTCAGAAGGAACATTCAGATCAGCCCCTCGCTGAATAAAAATGACTTCGTTCGGGTGCACTTAAGATGTATGCCTGTGTACGATGCTGCGGCATTGAAATTATCTCTACGAGGAGAGATTTTTTTAATACAGTTTTACCACTAGAAATAAATTCTGATGGTGGAGATGAAGAAAACCCTTAAATTATGTCGCAAAAGCCATTATTTTTTACATCTCAAGAGTTGGGTTTTTTTTTTTAAGAAAATCATTCTACTTTGAGAACTGTAATTAAAGCCCTAAATAATAGATGCTACTTTTTTTAGCTATTCTGGAAAAAATAATGACGCCCTCGCCAAGGCTATATGGAGCCCCTCATTTCCATCAGAAAGGTTTCTATAAGCGTATTATTTACATTTTTACACATGATCACTCTTTCCTTTGGGAGAAAAAGGATGTCTTTTTTTTTTTTTTTTTTTCCCACTCAGCAGTGGAAAATAGACTGTTTCCCATCTGAAACCTTACCGTAATTTGCATCAGGAAACCCAATGGCCAACATTGAGTACTTGGGTGTGTTCCATTATGATTTTGCTGGAGGCTGTCCCTCATTCTAATGCTGCGGATATTGAACCACCTTTGTGACACCCAGCTGATACGGTAGAACACACAGACATGCCTCTCACCACCATTAGCTTTTGGCAAATGGCTCTGTTTCCATCAATGCCGACTTCCGCTTTGGCCAATCGAGACATGAAAAGTAAAAGAGAGAAGAAGAGAAAGAAAAAAAAAAAAAAAAAACCACGCAGATGCACTTAAAACATGAAAAGAATTATTTATATGATAAAAATATATTTAGATTTTCAAAGCACAAGACTGAATAGAAGTGCTCTTTTTATGCTTTGTGAAGATGTTACTGTTAAATGTCTTTCTACATCAGGCTTAATAAATCTGTAATGACATTTGATGGATTGATTTCTGCCTATGTGTGTTTTTTAAAGATGGCAAGAGAGGAGAGAGGCAAGGGAGAGGGAAAGGAGGCAGTGGAGGAACGGCACTGACCCCCGGGGAGGCCAAGCGAGGAAATCATTGGGCCTCTCTCTTGCTTACACCTACTGACCTGCTTCCGACATCTACCCTCATCCCCAAAAGATTTTTTTTTTATTTTTTTTTTCACAAATGCCAGCACCCTTGCTTGGTTTCTTGGCTGCCTTCTCATGCTCTCAAATCCGGTCAGCTTGTGCCTGTGTAATTTATGATGTAATCTCCACGGAGGCAGTGGGTGGCTGTCTCACAAATTCAAGGATGAAGGCAGAAGGCAGACATGATTGAGATGGCCCGGCCTTCTCTACCTCAGAGCGATAGCCCTGCTTAACACTCAGTTTCCCTATGTCCTCCCTCCATTTCCTTTAATGTCCTGGGAGAATTGGAACATGTTTCACACACGAGCTGCCCAAGCAGATGCTGATGCCCCACCAGAAATGATTTGCTGCCTGTGCACAGCCAGCTCGCGGCCTCCGTATCGTGTGGCTACATGAGACTCGTGCTCATTAAATTATGATGACTATCCTATCACCTGTTAGCTCCACTTCATTGCCATGGCCCCATGTCTGAGCCGTAAACTATGAAAGCCCAGCGAGAGAAGCAAGACAGGTGGGGAGAGGGGAAGCAGCAAAGGCAGGGTGTCAGGATAAGCAGTCTGGAGCAAACCAAAGGGTTCTTGGTCTTCCTTCACTCAGTGACTATTTACTGGGCACCTATTCGGTGCTACATCCGAGGGTTACACCGATAGTCGTGATGATGGTCACGAGAGCAGAGTCTAGAGTCAAATGGTGTTAGGAATCCGGGCTCTGTTATCTATGTGTTATCTCTGTGATCTAAGGCCGGATCAACAGAAGAACAGAACATTATGACAGGATGCGGGTGGGGATGCCAGGGGCTCAGGGGTGGCCCCCAACCAAGCTGAGAAGTCATGGAGGGTTCCTGAAGAAGTGACACTGAACATAAAGGTAATTTCTCAAGGAGCATTAGAAGAACCAAAAGTACACAAGGATACATCCCTGAACTTCTCCCTTCCTCCATCCAATCCATGCACAGGTCCTACTGTTTCTAACTTCAAAATACAACTCAAGTCTTGTTCACTTTGCAATCATCCTAGATTTCTGTGTTGGCCTTCTAACTGGTCCTTAAGCCCTCTGTCCTCAAATCTGCACTCTACCCTGCAGCTGGAGTGATCTCTTAATAAAGTAAAACAGACCCCGCCATTCTGCTCCTCAAGACCAAAGACGGGCACGCCTTTTCTTTGCAGGGTCAGACAGTAAATAGGTTTGGCTTGGTGAGCCCTGTGGCCCCTGACCCGACAACCCAACTCAGTTACCGTGGTGAAACGCAGCCATAGACAATAGCCAAATGGGCATAGCTGTGTTCCCATAAAACTTTATTTACAAAAACAGGCAACAGGCTGGATTTGGCCCATGGGCTATAGTTTGCTGACCCCCGCCCAAGACCCTCCAACACCCAGGATTTCCTACGGAAACAAGCCTCAAGACGAAACTCGAGGAGAGTTTACATGGGAGATGAATCCAAGAGATGCCAAGAGGGGAGTGAGTGGGGAAGGGAAATGGGAGATGAAAAGATGTCAATAAGATAAAGGGGCCTTAAGAACAATGACCCCCCTGAGCAATGGTGCGAATCCCGCTGGGAACTCTGGGAGCCAGGGCAGAACATCTCCTCAGTGACTCTGCCTACGGAGATGGGAACTGGGGTATTTATGCACCACCTTAGCTCAGTTATTAGTGCAGGGCCGCTGCAGGGTAAGGGGAGGGGGCAGGGGGCCTCAACTCCCCAGAACTTCCAACCAGCCCAAAGGTTGGAAAAGGTAGGCTTCAGTGGCCAAAGACCACCCCAAGGCACAGAGTCACATGGGTGGAGTTGGAAATAGAGATGAATGGCAGGCAGGGAAGGACCGATGCCCAGGGACACGGGCAGGCTCCTGTCACAGCCCATCTCACTCAGAATAAAATCCAAACTCCTCCCCAGACCCGCCCGATCCGTCTCCTGCCGGCTCCCGGACCCCATCTTCCCCCTTTTGCGCCCATCTCCTGCTACACTACCTTCCAACGGTGCCTAAAAGACACCACGCTGTGTCCTTACATCCCCAGTGTATCAGCGTTGATACTGAATCCTCTGAAAGGTGCTCCCTGAGCCCCCATCGGGAACACTCTCTTTTTACTCCGGAGCCCCAATCACGTACTCCTGTTGTGTTCATTTGCATGATGTCAGTTTCCCCCACAGGCCACACGTGAGGGCAGAAATCAGCGTGTGTCTTGTTCACATATTCCCAGTCCCGGGTGTGGCCCAGTCCCACACACAGTGGGTGTCCAAAAAAATATTTCTTAAATAAATAAATGCTGTTTTCCTGGAGATCTGGGGACGCCCCAGTCACTATCTCTGAAATGCTGCCTCCCTTGCCCCTGTCCACTCATTGCCTGAACCTTCCAAGATCTACCCCTTTCATTCTACCCCCAGGGCAGCGAAGCATTTCTTAAGGACTTTTTGGCCTCAAAGACTGTCATCTGCTAGATCTTGGAACATGCTATTGAGCTATCCCACCCTGCTGGACTGCCAGGGGCCTCAATGAGTTTCACCTGACTTATCTGGAATGGTCTCCATGCGGAGCAAGGAAAGGAGGAAGTCGGGAGTGCAAGTGAGCGTGCTTGCTCTAAAGCCAGTGGACTCAAGGCAGAACCTCACTAGTCCAAGTGCAGAAGCCAGACACAGGCAAGTCCTGAAAAAGGCAAGACACAGCTCCCAAGGTAAGAGGGGTCAGGCTGGACGAACTGAGGTCCTTCGACAGTCCCAAATGTATCCAATGTGTCATACATCTTGCTCAGCGCATATCTGAATGCATACTCAACAAACTGGCCGTTTGAAACCACCACGGTCCCGGGGCGCCTGGCTGGCTCAGTCAGTAGAGCATGTGATTCTTGACCTAGGGGTTGTGAGGTCAAACCCCATGTTGGGTGTAGAGATTACTTAAAAATAAAATCTTAAATAATAAAATAAAATAATGAAAATTTTGACAAAATGAAAACAATATAGCCCCATTGATTTTATTAAGTGCGTGTATTGCCTTTTCAAAATTAAAGAACAAATGAAGATAATAGAGTAGGAAAACTAAAAGATGAAGGAATGTACCTATTAGGCATGAAAATATACTGTAAAGCTGTAATCATTTTTAAATGCCTACTGGCACAATGGTGAACAAACAACTCAGTGAAAAACAAAATAATTCCCAGGAATATATTAAACATTTAAATAAGAATTCAGCATATTATAAGAGTAGAATTTTTAATTTGTAAAGAAAAAAAGTGCATTAGGGGCGTATGTGTGGTTCAGTCGATTGGGCACCCAACTTTGGCTCAGGTCATGATCTCTGGTTCACAGGTTCGAGCCCCACATCAGGCTCTGTGCTGACAGCTAAGGGCCTGGAGCCTGCTTCGGATTCTGTGTTTCCCCCTCTCTCTCTACCCCTCCCCTGCTCATGCTCTGTCTCTCTCTCTCTCTCTCTCAAAAATAAATAAATATTTTTAAAAAGTGCATTAACAACAAATAAAATGGTGTACAATTGGCAAATTTCTCAGGAAAACAACTAAGTTAAATATCTCATATTTATTAAATTATATTTCCGATGAATTAAAGAATTAAATCTAGAAGTGAAATCCCAAAACCAGAGGAAAATATAGGTCAATACTTACCTGATATCAGGCAGGGAAGTTATTTCCAGGTACAAATGCTAAATAAGAAATTATAAGGGTGCCTGGGTGGCTCAGTCGGATGAGCATCCGAGTTCAGCTCAGGTCATGATCTCACAGTTCGTGAGTTTGAGCCCCGTGTCAGGCTCTGTGCTGACAGCTCAGAGCCTGGAGCTTTCTTCAGATTCTGTGTCTCCCTCTCTCTCTGCCCCTCCCCTGCTCGTGCTCTGTCTCTGTCTCTCAAAAAGAAATAAACATTAAAGAAAAAAAAATTTAGAAATTATAGAAACTAAAATTCTAGGAGCAAGGAACAAAAAACACCATATATACAATGAAAAGTCACAAATGGGGGGGAATTATTTGAATTAATACATGGTTAATTGTTTTAGCATAATTAATGATGTAAAGAGTGTTTATATGTCTCTAAGAAAATAAATAAATATCCATATAGAAAAATTTTGGCAAAATTCATGAGCCAATAGGATGTAAATAAAGAAATATAAATTTTCAATGAACACTTAATACAATATCAAGTAACAGTAATAACCAAAGAGACATATATTAAAACAAGGAGAAATCATTTGCACTTAGTCAGCTGACAAAAATAAAACATAATGTCTCCATTATTGGAGAGAGCTCAAGGAAAAGACATCCACGCACATTGCTGCTGGGAGCAAAATGAATAAGAACTTTCTGGAAAATGATTCAGCAGTATTTGTCAATTTCTCTAAAAATGTGCATGCCCTTGGGTTAATTACTCTTCTAGAGAGTTTTCCTCTGAAAATAAGTGAAGATATACAGAGATTTATTTAATAAAAATGTCCAATCATAACACTGGTTATAATTGTGAAAAATTGGAAAGAACCTAAGTGTTCTTAGGTGGAATTAAATGAATTATGGTACACCTACGTGGTAGAAAAATACACAATCACAAAAATTTGTTTTAAAAAAGCAGCCACAGGCTGATTCAGGATGTAAAGCTTGGAAGTCAACATTCTGTCCTACCAACAAGCAAAAAGCTAAACAGACTGAAAACATCAACAATCCTGCTTGGATCCATAAGAGAAGAGAAGACACAGGGCAAACCTCTACCCCCAAGATTGAAGGAACAGACACAAATACAGGGAGTAGAGGTTTAACAGAGAGGAGACTCGGGTCAGAAACCACCATGGGAACCACTGTGGGGACAGCACAACTAAACTGTAATAAGAAGTTTCTGGAGGCTCAGAGCAGACAACTCTGACACTTAAAAACCCTAGGAGGACCCAGCCATGGAGGGGCCCTCACAATGTTGTGAGATTTACCTCCAGGAGCTCGACCAGATTCCCACAGTAAGTATCAGAGAAAAGTCTTGAGCTTTCTGCAGAGGAAAGGAGCAAAAAGAACCATTTAAAAATACACCACGTGATGCCTGGGTGGCTCAGTTGGTTGAGTGTCAGACTTCGGCTCAGGTCATGATCTCAGGGTTGGTGAATTCAAGCCCCACGTCAGGTCTGCAGCTGTCAGTGCAGAGCCTGCTTCAGATCCTCTGTCCCCCTCTCTTGGACCCACCCCCACTTGTGCTCTCTCTCTGAAAAATAAATAAACATTTGCAAAAATAATTAAAATAATAAAAAATAAAAATACACCAGAGCACTCTGTTCTTCTTAACAACTCCTGCCCTCAAGACAGACTAGTTAACCAGAGTCTAACCTGCTGGGGTATTCTCAGAACCTAACTGACCTGAGGAAGAGAAACACCCAACCCCAAGCTTCCCAAGCCTTCCTAACCCACCTAAGGTGGGAGAATGGGGGAAGACTGAGAAATTCTTGTGAAGTTCACAGCCCAGAGGCACAGGCTCACCAAAACACTGACACCTAATAGTAGGACTGTAGACCAGTCCCCTCTCCCCACACCTCGCCACCACATTACTAAGGCCCTATTTATAGTAGGTCCTTTCACCCAGTACATCATGTCTGGCTATTAAGGAAAAATGATAAGCATCTCAAAAGGCAAAAAAAAAAAAATGCAGTTTGAATAGACCATCAGAACCAGATATAGCAAGGATATCAAAATTATCAGACCATGATTAATATGCTAAGGGATATAGACACCGTGCAGGAATACATGGGCGATATAAGGAGAGAGACGGGAATTCTAAGAAAGAACGATGTTACAGATTTTAAAAAAAGGCAAAACACTGTAATGGAAATGAATAGTGTCTTTGATGGGCATATTAGTAGACTCAACATGGCTGAAGACAGAATCTCTGAGCTGGAGAACATACCAATAGAATCCTCAAAAACTGAAAAGCAAAGAAACAAAGACTGAAAAAAGGAAAACAAAACAGAGTATCTATGGTCTGTGAGACAACCACAAAAGGCACAACACACATGTAATGGGAATACAAGAAGAAGAAGAAAGAGAGAAAAGAAGAGAGAAAATATTTGAAACTGTCATGACCAAGAATTTCCTCTAGTTAATGTCAGACACCAAACTACAGATCCAGGAAGTCTAAGAAACAGGATAAATGCCAAAAAACAAAAACAGAACAAACAAAAACTAGGTAGATTATCTTCAAACTACAGAAAAGCAAATATAAAAAAAATAATGAAAGAAGCTGGAGGAAAAAAACACTTTACCTCAAAGTGAGCAAAGAATTGCTTCCAACTTCCCTTCACAAACCATGCAGTCAAGAAGAGCGGAATATTTAAAGTGTTGAGAGAAAAAAACAAAAAACAAAACACCACCAACTTAGAATTCTGTACCATGACAAATTATCCTTCAGAGTGAAGGAGGAATAAAAATGTCCTCGGACAAACAAAACTTGAAGGAATTCTTTGCAAGAAATGTTGAAAGAAGTTCTTTAGGGAAAAAGAAAATAATCTAGGTCAGAAACTCAGACCCACATAAAGAAGGGAAGAATATCAAAGAGAGAATAAGTGAAGGTAAAATTAAAACTTTTATTTTTCCTATTCTTAATGATTTAGCAGATAAGTTTATTCAAAATAATAATACTCAAAATATATTTGGTTCTGTATGCTTATGTGCATATCACACACACACACACACACACACACGTGTGTTTGTATATGAGAAAAATGAATGATAACAATGATCAAGGGATGAAAGGGAGGAATTATAGCTATCTCATTATTATAAGATATTCACACCACTCATGAAGTGGGATAGTGTTACTTGAAAGTGGATTTGGATTATTTGCAAATATATATTGCAAACTCTAGGGCAATCATTTTGAAAAGTAAAGAATATGGGGCGCCTGGGTGGCGCAGTCGGTTAAGCGTCCGACTTCAGCCAGGTCACGATCTCGCGGTCCGTGAGTTCGAGCCCCACGTCAGGCTCTGGGCTGATGGCTCAGAGCCTGGAGCCTGTTTCTGATTCTGTGTCTCCCTCTCTCTCTGCCCCTCCCCCGTTCATGCTCTGTCTCTCTCTGTCCCGAAAATAAATAAACGTTGAAAAAAAAATAAAAAAAAAAAAAAAGAATAATGACTGATGTGCTGAGAAATTTGAGAAAATGGAGTCATATGAAATACTCAGTTAAGCCCACAAAAGACAGAAAAGAGTAAAATATGAAAATTGGGAAAATAGAACCAATAGAAAACAGTAACAAATATGGTGAATATTAATCCAACATTATCAACAATCATTTTGCATGACAATTGTCTAAATACACCAATTAAAAGACATTGTCAGAGTGAATTAAAAAACATGACCCAGCTCTATGTTGTTTGTAAGAAACCCACTTTAAATATAAAGACATCTATAGATTAAAAAGAAGTGGATGGAGGGGCTCCTGGGTGGCTCAGTCCATCGAGCGTCTGACTCTTGATTTCAGCTCAAGTCAGACTCTGTGCTGAGCATGGAACCTGCTTAAGATTCTTTCTGTCTCTCCCTCGGTTGTCTCTCTCTCTCTCTCTCTCTCTCTCTCTCTCTCAAAAATAAAAATTAAAAAAGAAAAAGAAGTGGATGGAGAAAAATATACCATGCTAACATTAATCAAAAGAAATCGAGAGTAGTTGTAATAATTTCAAACAGAGCAGACTGTAAAGAAAGTTATAAAGGATAAAGAAGGGATAATGATAAAAGGATTAAATTCTCTAAGAACACAACAATTCTTAACGTATATGCACCACACAACAGAGCATCAAACTTCATGAGATAAAACTGATAGAAATGCAAGGAGAAATAGATTAATAGATGAATCCACCTTTATAGATGGAAACTTCAACACTCTCTCTTAGAAATGGAAAGATCAAGCAGACAAAAAATTAGTAAGAATTTGCTATAGGCAAACTCAACAACACCATCAATCAACTGAGCACAGTTGACCTTTATAGACTACTTCATCCAACAATAGCAGAATATATATGTTTCTCAAACTCACACAGAACATTAGCCAAGATAGACACATTCTGGAAGATAAAATATATTTTACCAAATTTAAAAGCATAGAAATCGGGGCGCCTGGGTGGCTCAGTTGGTTAAGCGGCCAACTTCGGCTCAGGTCATGATCTCGCAGTCCGTGAGTTCGAGCCCCGCATCGGGCTCTGTGCTGACAGCTCAGAGCCTGGAGCCTGTTTCAGATTCTGTGTCTCCCTCTCTCTGACCCTCCCCTGTTCATGCTCTGTCTCTCCCTGTCTCAAAAATAAATTTAAAAAGTTAAAAAAAAATTTTTTAATAAATAAATAAATAAATAAAAGCATAGAAATCATGCAATGCCTGCTCTAGAAATTAAATAGAATAAGCAAGAAATCAGTAACAGAAAGACTGCTAGAAAATCCCAAAATATGTGCAGATTAAACGACACACTTCTAAATAACACATAGGTCAAAAAACAAATCTCAAGAGAAATTTTAAAACACTTTGGACTAAATAAAAATGAAAACACAACTTATCAAAATTTGTGGGATGCAGTGAAATCAGTGCTTAGAGGGAATTTATAGCATTGAATGAATAATTTAGAAAAGAAGAAAAATCTAAAATCAATAACCTAAGTTACCAATTTAGAAAACTGGAAAAAAATAAATTAAATATGAAGTAAGCAGAAGAAGTAGTAAGAATTAAAGCAGAAATGAGTGAAATTAAAAGCAGAAAATCAACAGAGAAAATCAATGAAACCAAAAGCCGAAAAGATCAATAAAATTGATAAGCCTCTAGCTTACCAAGGGAAAAAAAAGACACAAATTACTTATATCAGAAATAAAAGGGAAAACATCACTACAGATCCCATGGACATAAAAAGGATAATAAAGTAATACAATGAACAACTATATGCCCACAAATTTGATAACCTAAGCGAAATGGATCAATTTTTTGAAAGACACAATCTGCCAAGACTCACACAAGAATAGATTATCTAAATAGACCTCTATTTATTACAGAAATTGAATCAATAATTAATAACCTGCCAAAACAGAAAGTATGAGGCCCAGATGGATTGACTGGTGAATTCTACCAAATATTTAAGGAAGAAATCATACCAATTCTCTACAATCTCTTTCAAAGAATAGAAGCAGAGAAAATCCAACATTATCATTCTATGAGGCCACATTACCCTAACACTGATACTAGACAGAGACATTACAAGAAAAGAAAACTATAGATCAATATCTCTCACAAACATATATGTAAAAATCCTCAGTAAAATATTAGCAAATCAAGTTCAAAAATACATAAAATGAATTGGACACCATGACCAAATGGGATTTATCCTGGGTATGGGAGGCTGGTTCAACATTCAAAAATTAATTAATGTCAACAAGCTAAAAAAGAAAAATCACATGTTCATACCAACGGATGCAGAGAAAGCTCTTGACAAAATCTAACACCCATTCATGATAAATACTCTCAGTAAACTAGGAACAGAAGGGAATTTTCTCAATTTGATAAAGACTATCTACAAAAACTTGCAGCTGACATCATACTTAGTGGTGACAAACTTGAAGCTTTCCCTCTAAGAGCAGGTACAAAGCAAGGATGTCCCCTCTCATGACCTCTTGTCAACGTCATTCTGAAAGTCCTTGCTAATACAATAAGACAAGAAACGGAAATAAAAAATGTATACAGATTGTGAAGGAAGACATCAAACTATAATTGTTTACAGATGACATGATTGTCTATGTAGAAAACCTGAAAGAATCGACAAAAAAAAACTCCTGGACTAAGTGACTGTAGCAAGGTTGGAGGATCCAAGGTTAACAAGCAAAAGTTAATGACTTTCCCATGCACCAACACCAAACAAGGGGAATTTGAAATTAGAAACACAATACCACCTACATTAGCACCCCCCAAAAATGAATACTTAGGTACATAAAACAAAATACGTACAAGATCTACTTGAGGAAAACTACGAAATGCTCATTATCCTGAAACAAATATTTCACTGTATGCTAACTAAAATTTAAATTAAATAAATAAATACACAAATAAATAAAATGAAATCAAAGAAAAACTAAATAAACGGAGAGATGTTCCATATTTATGGATGGGAAAACTCAATATTTTAAGATGTCACTTCTTCCCAACTTGGTCTATAGAATCAAGGCAATCCCAGTCAAAATCCCACCAAGTTAGTTTATAGATACTGACAAACTGATTCTAAAGTTTCTGTCGAGGGCAAAAGACCCAGAACAGTCAACACGATCCTAAGGGAGAACAAAGTTGGAGGACTGAGGCTATGTAATTTCAAGACTTGCTCTAAAGCCACAGTAATCAAGACGGTGTGAAAGAACAGACAAATATATTAATAGAACAGAAGAGAGAGCCCAGAAATACAGCCCCGTACATATAGTGAACTGATCTTTGACAATGAAGAAAAGGCAATGCAATGAACAAAGACAGTCTCTTCAATAAGAGAACCACCAAAAGTCCACATGCAAAAAAGTGAATCTGGACAGAAGGTACACGCTTCCTAAAAACTAGCCAAGATGGATCATATGCCTACATGTAAAATGCAAAATTATAAAATTCCTAGAAAGCATTATAGGGGAAAAATCTAAATGACCTTGGGTATGGTGGTGACTTTTCAGAGACAACATCAAAGACATGATCCATGATAGAAATAATTGATAAGCTGGACTTCACTACAGTTACAAACTGGACTTCACTAAAATTAAAAACTACTCTACAGAAGACAATATCAAGAGAACTAGAAGACGAGTCACAATCTGGGAGAAAGTATTTGCAAAGGATTGTTGCTCAAAATATACAAGAACTCTTAAAATTCAGCAATAAGAAAGCAAATAACCCAATTTTTAAAAATGGGCCAAAGACCTTAACATACACTTAACCAAAGACGGTATACCGATGGCAAGTTATCAGGGAATTGCAAATTTAAACAACAATGAGACATCGCAACACACTATTAGAATAGCCAGAACATTGACAACACTATAGAATGTTCTGGAACATTGACAACAACGATGCTGGCGAGGGTGTGGGGCAACAGAAACTCTCCTACTTTGCTGGTGGGAATGCAAAACCGTAGAGCCATCTTGGAAGACAGTGTGACAGTTTCTTACAAAACTAAACATACTCCATACCATACAATCGAGCAGTCATGCTTCAACTCCAAAGGAGTTGAACACTTTTGTCCACACGAAAAGCTCTACATGGATGTTTCTAACAGCTTTACTCATGGTTACCAAAACATGAAGGCAACCAAGACGTCCTTCAGTAGGCAAGTGGAAACTGTGGTCCATCCGGACAATTGAATATTACTCAGCACGAGAAAGAAACAAGCTAGCAAGCCATGAAAGGGTATGGAGGAATCTTAAATGCATATTACTAAGTGAAAGGAGCTAATATGAAAAGGCTACAGGCACCCTTTCAAGTTGGCAACATGGGTTTCACTCCATTTTGTCCCTTGGGCCCCCCAAAAGCAAAAATATTTACTACCTGGCCTTTCCCAAAAAGCATTTGTTGACCCTCGTTACACTGTCACTAGATTGTAGATTCCTGAGGGCAGATTCACCATTGTATCCCCAACTTCTAAGACAGCCTATCATGGCTTACACATCACAGCTGTCCGGGATGATATTTGTGGAGAGAATCAATGAATGCATGAATGAGTCCTAGCTAATACCCTAACATATACTATGTATTGATGCTGACCTAGTGAGTAAAAGGTAATGCTGAGAAGCGTCCCAATCCTCCAACAACCCCGGGAGGTACCGACTCATGCCCCATTTTACAGCTGAGAAGACCCAAGTTGCCCCAAGCACAGACCCCTTGACAAGGTGGACCTGGAATTCAGATCCAAGTTTGTGATATGGGAAGGCCACACTCTTGTAAGCTCCTAGCATGAGCTTTGGCAAATGGCAGGCCCTATAAAATGATGGTTTGTTACCATAAAGTAATCATTGGGCCTAAGTTCTGTGATGTGAGCAGAAAGTGTCCCAGGACTTCCAAGAGCCAGCGGTGAAGTCTGGAGAGCTGTAGGATGAGTAACAGAGGAGAGACGCTTCTCCACCAAAGCAAGTGTGACAGGCAAAAATCTTTGAAATATGAACTGATGTCTCATCTGCCCCTGAGTTATCCAGTCCCCCCTTTGGTCTGCTTCCCAGTTTCCAGAACTAAGCTCCTCCTGCCCCGAAGGAAATGGAAAGAATTTGAGAAAACACAAGATGTTCTAAGATGTTTCTTGCGCCCTCAGCTACGCCTGCCCGCCCCCATCCCTTGATTGATTGCCTTTAATGACTCCCTATGGCCCTGGAATCAGTCCATTGGCCTCAGCTGGCCTGAGACCCCTCCTGGGCTGGCTCCTGCCATTCCGGGACACTCGCTTCCTCTGGCACGTTCAAACGGGGGGCCCTTCAATTTCAGCACCCTCCAGGCACTGTCTGGCCTCAGCATCTCTGCACATGCTCTCACCCTACCTTCTTCTCTGACCTCCAGTCTAGGAAAAGTCCTGCTCTCTGGTTGCACCTGCGATGCGTGCACCTGCGACAACGTATACTGCCTGCTGGCCTGCCACCACGCCGGAGGGTAGGGCTCGTGCCCAGCGCCATGGCCCGTGGCCATGGCGCGGGGGGGCCCCCGGTGAAGGTGCGTTTGGCACAAATAACAAAGGCCCTGTCATGGTCTCCTTCCATGTGCTTTTGGATTTACTCTTCGCTGCACGATAGAGAGGAAAAGTGTGCCGTGCCTAGGGTAGAGACGAAGACACAGGGACCCAGCAGGGCTGAACACCATCTCCGAGGCCACATGGCGGGGTGAAGGGAACCTGAGACCCTAGCCTGATTTCATATCCTGAACTCCTGTGGCATTTCACACGGCCGCCTCAGCTTGCGTCTGTGTCTTTTCCCGCCTCCTTCTGCACCTTTGTTCTTCCGTCCACACCCAACCTGCAGGCATTAGGTGGAGAGAGAAGACATATGATAAGATATATGATATGCGTAATAGTATATTGATATATGATGTGTGATAATAGCATATACTGTATTAATAATCCTATGTTATCTCTAACATGTGGTCTCTACAACACACATTAATACTTAACCATTTCTGAGCACTTACTCCGTATCAGGTAGCTGACAGAAATCACCTTTCTTAATCTTTACCGTTGCCCTAAAGTCAGCATTCTCAACAGGGTGACACCGCTCCTGAGCGGGCCAACATGGACTCGCGGGGAGTGAAAAATCTTAGCTATTACAACACCTTGTGCTCCTCCAAAGCACCACAGTATATAATAAAGAGATATCCTGCGCATCTGTGGCATTAGAATTTCACGGGGAGGGAGATGATTCGGGAGGAAAAAGTCCAAAGAAACTTCTTCAAGGGGGCAATTTAAAAAAAAACACTGCCCTACACTGTAAATGTCCTCGTTAACCCCCCCCCCCACCGAATGCAGCCCCAGAGAGGTGAGCCCACTCCCCCAAAGTCACACAGCTAGCAATTTGTGGAGCAAAAATGCAAACCCAAGTCTAACGCCGAAAGCCAAGCCCCCCGATTGACCTTCGAAAGCCATCTCCGGACACTAGGTCCGCGGTGGCGGCAGGAAGGTTGCGGAAAGTGTGGTCCTCCGACTGCTGGCCACAGCTGCACGTGGGGGCTTGTCAGAAATACAGAATCTCAGGCCCTTCCCCAGGTCTGCTGCGTGAGGACCCGTCTGCATGCTCCCATGTTAAAGGAGCTGGGATTCCCGTGGTCACCGGTGAATGACCCTGACCTACCTCGAATTGCAAAGAGACAAAGGCACCTACAATTGTCCCTCATCACAGGTCCCCAGGGCCCAGTCAGAAACTCCCTTGCCAGACTAATTACACTTCAGGGTGTCCCGTGACTTGCTTTCAGGGTTCCCTGAAAAAGAAAGAAAAATGAAGTTCTCTTTCAGGTTTTCGGGGTAGATGATGTCAACTATTTACAGAGCGCACATCCTTCTGGAGGCGTTCCATTCTCTGCCCGCGGATCAGGGCGCCGTCAATCACGCCCGGACGAGAGGGCCCGTCAGCCCTTCTCAACGGATGCTACCTGTCACATCAGCTCAACGATGCACGCCTGCAATGCTGGGGACACAGGGAGAGCGAGAGTTCTGAAGGCAGGCTCGTGGCAGGAGGGGCTCCAGGGTCGCACGGGACCCACCTTTGGGGAACGGGACAGCTCGAGGCTGTCCGTTCGGTGAGGTTGCAGACAGAAGGTGGGAGAGAGGGCTTCAGGGCCCAGGGGACCAGAGCTCCCTCATCCACCGCGTTTCAAAAACCCGAGCGCGCATCAGAACCACCTGCAAGGGCTTGTCGAACCACAGGCGGCTGGCCCTGCCCTGGGGTCCAGCGGTTTCCGGGGTTCAGCGGGGCCCGACCCAGAGCATCCTCCCAACCGCTGGGGGGGGTACGGCTGTTCTCAGGCCCGCACTCGGAGAACCGGGTCTGGGCTTCCGCTACCTTTTGTGCGAGCCTTGCACCAGCAGCTCTGACGTCACCCAGAAGCTTGCTCAAAATGCAGAACCGTGGAACCCCAGCCACTGAACAGAATCCACGTTTCAGCAAGATCCGTGGTGAGTGACGACGCACTTTCACTGTGGGGAGACGCTGGTCTGGACCCAATTACACATCAGAATCCTCTGGAACAGCCATTAAATGCAGATTCTTGGGGCCAGCTCTGGGCCTGAAGAATCGGAATACTTGAGGGGTGTGAGCAAGGAAATAATGTTTTTTGTTTTTTAATTTTTTTAACGTTTATTTATTTTTGGGACAGAGAGAGACAGAGCATGAACGGGGGAGGGGCAGAGAGAGAGGGAGACACAGAATCGGAAACAGGCTCCAGGCTCCGAGCCATCAGCCCAGAGCCCGACGCGGGGCTCGAACTCACGGACCGCGAGATCGTGACCTGAGCTGAAGTCGGACGCTTAACCGACTGCGCCACCCAGGCGCCCCGGAAATAATGTTTTTTTTAAGCTTATTTATTTTTTGAGAGAGAGAGCAGGGGAGGAGAGGGGCAGAGAGAGAGGGGGACAGAGGATCCAAAGCACGTTCCAGGCTGACAGCAGAGGGCCCGATGCGGGGCTCGAACCCACAAATCGCGAGATCGTGACCAGAGCCGAAGTCAGACTGAGCCACCCAGGCGCCCCAAGGAAATAGTATTTTTAAGGAAGGACTCAAGAGAAAGCTCAGGAAGTCAGCACGACTGATCTAACCAGCACTCTCTAAACTATTGGGGTGATGCAACACGTGCCTATCAACCCAATGCCATCATTTAGCTACGTAGAAACAATACACATCTTATTATGCTAATTCACTGTGACATTACAAAGCATCACAAAATACTGAAAGCATTTTATATATACATATATACACACACACATATATATACATACACATATATACCTATATAGTTACTTATATGTAATATCAGTATGTTTCTACCCACCGCCATAAAGCTCTTTTTTTTTCTTTTTTTTTAATTTTCTTTTTTATTTTTTTAAATTTACATCCAAATTAGTTAGCATCTAGTGCAACAATGATTTCGGGAGTAGATTCCTTAGTGCCCCTGACCCATTTAGCTCATCCCCCCTCCCACGACCCCTCCCGTAACCCTCAGTTTGTTCTCCGTATTTATGAGTCTCTTCTGTTTTGTCCCCCTCCTTGTTTTTAGATTATTTTTGTTTCCCTTCCCTTATGTTCATCTGTTTTGTCTCTTAAAGTCCTCGTATGAGTGAAGTCATATGATTTTTGTCTTTCTCTGACTCATTTCACTTAGCATAATACCCTCCAGTTCCATCCACATAGTTGAAAATGGCAAAATTTCATTCTTTTTGATTGCCGATTAACACTCCATTGTATATATAGACCACATCTTCTTTATCCATTCATCCATCAATGGACATTTGGGCTCTTTCCATACTTTGGCTATTGTTGATCGTGCTGCTATAAACATGGGGGTGCGTGTGTCCCTTCGAAACAGCACCCCTGTATCCCATGGATAAATGCCTAGTAGGGCAATTGCTGGGTTGTAGGGTAGTTCTATTTTTAGTCTTTGAGGAACCTCCATACTGTTTTCCAGAGCGGCTGCACAGCTCGCATTTCCACACCGCCATTAAGCTCTTGCCCACCCCTCACTGGAGACCATCGGGAGCCACAGCTGAATGTTCCCAGGGAGACTCAATCACTTTGCTTAAATCCCTTCACTTAATCTTTACAACAACCTACACGGTTGGAATCATTCTCCCATTTTACAGATGAGAAAGCTGAGGTCCAGACAGGGGAAGAAAGCAGCCCGCAGTCACCAGACTGGCCGGTGGATGCGTCAGTCTTGGAGCGTATGTCTGACTGGGTTGTCAGAGCCCTTCCCCGCGACCCTGTCAGCCTGGGGTCTCCACATACAGGGGTTCCACACAAGGGACCTCCCAAGACGAAGGTCCAGTCAGTCGGGGCTCTGAGGCTCTCACTGCTGCTCCTACTAAATCCTCAGTCCTGTGACAATTTTTAGGGGCACAAAGATCATTGAGGCTTGATCTCTGCCCTTGAGGATTTCATCTACATATAAATAGGTCATTTCGATATCATCACATAATGTGTTTTAAGTACTAAGGCCGAGGTACGTGGGGTGTGCCAGTCGAGAGCAGGGGCAATGAGGAGCCTCGTGTGTCCCTCTGCTTTCTCCATCATGACTGCCACCTCCTTCTCTCACTTTGACTCCCGAGTGGTTGCATCATTTCTCCTCTTATCACCTTCCGGTGACCAAGCAGCCAGGGGGATCCTTTGAAAACAAAGGATCAGATCACGTCGCCTGTGCTCAAAACCCTCCAGGGGCTCCCTCTTCACTGAAAGTAAAATCCCAAGATGTCACCACAGGCTACTTGAGCCCACGCTCAGTATATACATCACCTCCCACCTCTGTTCTCTAACCACTCCTGGCTCCTTGCCCCTCTTTCCTCACACCCAAGTCATCCCACCACGGGGCCTTTGCACTGACGATTCCTTCTGCCCAGAACACTCCTTCCCCAGGTGTGACTTGTTTCCACACTTTATTTATGTCTCTGCTTTTTTTTTATTTTTAATGTTTATTATTTTCGAGAGAGAGACAGAGAGAGAGTGACAGAGAGCAAGCAGCAGAGGGACAGAGGAAGACACAGAATCCAAAGCAGGTTCCAGGCTCCGAGCTGTCAGCCCAGAGCCCGACGCAGGGCTTGAACCCACTAACCAAGAGATATCATGACCTGAGCTGAAGTCAGACACTTAACCGACTGAGCCACCCAGTAGTGTCCTGCTTAACTCCTCCCCCTCTATTCTCCTAAAATTTTCCTTCACAGGACACATCACCACCTTTTATAGAGTTATTTGTTTACATCAGTGGTCTGTAACTGGGCAATTTTGACCCCCAGGGGACACCGTGAGATGTTGTTATTGAAAGGACTGGGGGCGGGTCCCTACTGGCATCTGATGAGTAGAGGCCAGGGATGTTGCTAAATGTCCCACAGTGCGCAGGACGGCCCTACAACAGAGAATGACCCAGCCTCGAATGTCAACAGTGCTGAGGCTAAGGACCACAGTTTACATGTTGACTGTCTACATGTTGTTAAAGACAGTGCTTGCCATGCAGTAGATGCTCAGGACGTATTTGTTGTATGGATGAGTGAGTGGGTGAGTGGATGGGATGGATGGATGGATGGGATGGGTGGATGGATGGATGAATGGACAAATGAACAGCGGCTCAGTCTAAGAGCTCAAAAAAGTAATAACTCATCCCTCACCTCCTCACCTCCAACTTCTATCCATCCTTCAGATCTCAGTTTTTATGAGCCTTCTTTGATTCACTCCCATGCTCACGCGCACACACACACACACACACACACACACACCACAGTGAGCTTCTCCTGGACGCGCCTCTGACAGCCCTTCCACTTTCCTTAGCAGCATTGATCCAGAAGGTGATAATTATTTGTTTGGTTGTCTGCCCCATGCTGCCTCCTTCACTCAACTATAAATTCAGTAAGAGAGCTGTGTCTGCCTGGTCACCAATTAATCCCCAAAGTGCCTGGCAGAGTAACCACTCCCTACATCTATTGAATAAATGAAGATAATTTAGGGAAAAGAGCTTTGAAATATGGCAATAAATATATCCATTCTACAAATGAATTTGTGGATTAGTCATTAAAATATTAATTTGTTCAGCTCGAGATATAGAAATAGTAGAAGATATCTTCCCTGCCCACATCCTCTGAAAGCAGCCTGGGCCTCAGTGTCTCTTTTCCCCAGAGAAGAATGAATAAGCCCTTGCTTTCAAATAGAAGATGCTAGAAGGATCTTGATTGTCCAGAGAGAGAACCTTCAAGGGGTGGGGGAGGAAAGCAAGGTACCAACAGCCCAGTCCTAGGAACCAAGGAATGGAAAGCCGATGGAGAACTGCATCAATCTGTCATCTCCCCCAACCTTCCCGAAGGGGCTGATCACCTAGTGAAAGTGCTGATGTGGAAACTTCTAGTTTTCTACATCTGGATGAAGGGTGCTGTGGCTTGGCCACTTTAGCAAAAAGATCCTATGTTCAAACTTGGAAAAGGCGAGCCACCTGGCTTTGAGGGAATAAAGAGCGTTTGGCCAGCAAGTATCTCAGTTTTGATCACAGTGCAATCAAGACCAGAGGCCCATTTCCATGGTTTTCTAGAACCTTGAAGCTTTGCTTAAGTCGAAGGTGGGGAAAAAAAAATCCCCTCCAAGTAGGACAGAGTAGAAACATCCCAAGTGAGAAAGCAACAACATCCAACAGAAATATAATGCAAGCCACATACGCATAAGGTTAAATTTTCTAGTAGCCACGTTTAACAAGTAAACAGGTGAAATTAAATTGAATAATATATTCCACTTAAGCCAATATATCCAAAATACCATTTCAACATGGAATCAGTATCAAAAATGCATTAAAAAGTATTTTCCATTCTTTTCTCCTCATTCTAGGTCTACAAAGTCCAATAAGTGTTGTGTACTCCCAGCACATCTCGGTTTGGACGAGCTACGCTTCAAGTGCTCAGTAACCACCTGTGGCTGGTGACTCCTGAATCTGACAGCTCAGTTCTATTGGATGGGAATTTGTAATATACCTTGGGGTCTTTGTTTCATATGAGGTAGCATCCATTTTCCCCTTTCTACTAGTGATTGCGCCCAAATTTGGGGGGGGGGGGTGGCTAACTCTCCAAATTAGTTATCTATTGCTGGCTGTTAGGTCGAATTGTGTCCCCCAACCCCCCAAAAAAGATTTGTTGGAGCCCTAAGCCCCAGTACTTGTGAATGCAATCTTACTTGGAAATAGGGTCTTTGCAGATGTAATCAATTTAAGATGAGGGTGGGCCCTAATCCAACGTGACTTATACCCTTATTTTTTAAAAAGGGTAATTTGGACACAGACACAGACATGGACGCACCAAGGAAAGATGATGTAAAGAGACACAGGGGAGATGGCCGTCTATAAGCCGAGGAATGCCTGAGGCTACCAGAAGCTAGGAGATGGGCCAGGACCAGATCTTTCCCTAGAGGCTTCAGGGCAAGCATGGATGTGCTGACATCTTGATTTTGGACTTCTGGCCTCTGGCGCCCTGAGAAAATAACTTCCTGACACTCTGAACCACCCAGTCTGTAGGACTTTATGGCCGCCCTACAAAACTAACATCCCACATAACAAATGGTCCCAAAATTTAGCAACTTGAAACAACAAACACGTATGATCTCACAGTTTCAGTGGGGCAGGAATCCAGGCGTGGCTGACAGCCTCTCACAGACTGCAACCAAGGTGTCGGCCACAGCTCTGGGCTCATCTCAAGGTTCCAACGGGTCAGGATCCACTTCGAAGTGCAATCAGTGGTGGGGGCAGGATCGGTTCCTCATGGGCTGTGGCACTGAGGGCCTCAGTTCCTCATTGGCTATTGGCTGGAGGCCTCTGTCAGTTCATCACCACGTGTGATTCTCTTTAGGGTAGCTCACACACGATCGTTGTTTCAATGCAGCCAGCAGACAAGAAAACAAGAGAGTGCCACAAGACGGAAGCCAGTCTTCTACAACAAATACGAAAGTGATTTCCCCTCACTTTTGCCTCATTCTCTTCATCAGAAATGAGCCATTAGGTCCAGCCACACTCAGGGGGAAGGGATCACACAAAGACATGAACACTGGGAAAAAGGGGCCATCTCAGAGGGTGCCTGCCACACCATTTCAGACTTCGCCAAGGGGTAGGCAGGGGTGAGGGCTGCTCACACTCTTTCTCATCCAAGAGAGACTTGATTCACCCCTACATCCCCAGAGCTGACCCATTTCCTGTCCTCCCCCAGCCCAGTGCTTCCCCTGGTGGTTTGTCAATTACCCTGTGTATTTTCAAAACTGAAGAGTTGATTTTGTTTCTTGCTTCCATCAAACGCTGATAAAGGGTAGGACAAATTTTCTTTGTTAGAAAAATAATAAATTATAACCCTTGAACCCAAGTATTATAAAGCAAATGCCCACCTGCTCAATGGATGGGTGGATGGATGGATTTAAATTTCTGTGTGACACGCCCACCAATCCTAATCTTTTTCATCTGCCCAAGAACTCTTGATATCAAGGTCATGATATCATTAAGCTTTCTTTTTCAGTAACACTTCTTGGTTTTTCTTTACTTAAAGCAGAATAGCAAAAATAGTGGATGTGTATTTGTGAAAGTGTGTGTGTGTGTGTGTGTGTGTGTGTGTGTGCACGCACATGCGCATGTGTGTCTTCGTTCACATTTATTGGCTTTCTTAGGTATTCTGAAAATTAACCAGGCCTGCTAAGGGACACTAGTAAATATTTGGTCATAAAGTATCTTCAGAGAACAATTTTCTGAGTTAACCACACCCGATAAAATCCCCTTGCATCACTGAAAGTCTTGTCTGGCTGTCAGGCAATGAGATCGTTTTATTGAAAAGACTCATGATGTAGTGAACAAAAGCTTAGGAAATAAACTCTAATCCCCAAAGGAACAGTCGATACAACTCTACTCACACTGAAATATTCAATTTATGGCCTATATTGAATCCTATGTCTATAATTTACTGCCCTAACTACAAAAGAGTTCTTTTAATACAAACCAATTTCAATATATTTTACTATTTTCCTTGCCTCTGTTAAAGCAGAAATAACAAATTCTGCTGAAAGAGCAGAAGGACTAATGCAATAAAGATTCCCAGGGATGCATCCTACAATCCCCTACTTTTCATCAGACTCTAACTGGGTACCTAAGATTGTGTTTGGGCATTCTTATTTGTAACTGGCTTCCCAGGTAGGTCTGATATACACCTAGGACAAGAGCTCTTAGGAAACAACAATGCATTTATTCAGTAAATATTTATAGGGTACCTACTATGTGCAAGAATCATTCCGGGTTCTGGGGACACGGCAGTAAGCAAACGAGACAATAAGGTCCCTCTCTTTGAGTAGATGGCATCTTGGAAGAGAGAGAGAAAATAAACAAGCAAAATATACACTATGAAGAATGCTCAGGAGTCAGAAAAGTCCTCACGAAGGTGATATTGGGGCAAATATCTGAAGGAAGTGAAAGAAGGGAGTAGCTCATAGATCTGGAGAAAAAATAACCAGGAGGGGTTTGGAGCAGAGGAATTGACCATCTGTCTCATATTTTTAAAGGATCCTTCTGGCTGTATTTAGAATTGATGCTGGGTGTACCAGGGAAAGGGGGATATTAGATAGTAATTGCAGCAAACCTAGTGAGAGGTGATGGGGGTGGACCAGGGTAGTAACTAAGGATGTAGGACGAGATGATTGGATGTTTTAATACATTTTAAAGTTAGGACAATAAGATTGCTCTTCCATTTGATTTGGATTATGAAATTGTTAGCACTCTGGACTCTGATTTGGATTATGAAATTAAGACAGGCTTTAAGGATGACTTCAAGGTTTTATCACGAGGGACAAGAATCATGACGTTATCATTTTCTGAATAGAGAAGACGGGGAGAATTACATTTGCAGAATGAAGATTCGGAGTTCAGCTCTGGACATGTCAATGGTGCATATGCTGCATATGTCAACGGTCCAATGCTGCATAATCAATTTCCCCAAAACTTTGTATCTTAAAACAACAAATATTTATTATCTTACAGTTTCTGTGAGTCAGGAACTTGGAGCAGCTTAGCTGGATGGCTGTAGTTCATGGTCTTTCATGAGGTGGCAGTCAAGATATCAGCTGGGGCTGCAGTCTTATGTGAAGGCTTGCCTGGGGCTGGAGGGTCCACTTTCAAGATGGCACCCTCACACTTCCATCAGCAGGTGGCCTCAGTTCCTCACCATGTGGGTCTCCCCATAGGACTTGTTGAGTGTTCTCACATCACGACAGCCAGCTTTCCCCACAGTGAGTGATCTGAAAGAGGCAGGCAGAAGTCACAATGCCTTTTATGACCTAGTCATGGAACTCAAACACTGTCGTTCCCATAATATTCTATTAGAAGCAAGTCATTAATTCAACCCACACTCAAGGAGAGGGAAAGTAAGCTTCACTCCTTAAAGGATGTTGTGTCAAAGAACTTGTGAACCTTTTTTTAAACCCTCCACATGCCTATCAGACATTCCATTGGAGTTATTACATATTAGTTGAATATACAGATTTGGAGCTCAATGGAGAATCTGCAAGGGAGATAGAGCCCAGGAGTGGATACCATATGGCCATCACCGGCATTATGATATTCTTATGCCATAGTGGGTATGAACACAAGCTTTAGTATTAAATGTGAATTCAGGGGCGCCTGGGTGGCGCAGTCGGTTAAGCGTCCGACTTCAGCCAGGTCACGATCTTGCAGTCCGTGAGTTCGAGCCCCGCGTCAGGCTCTGGGCTGATGGCTCAGAGCCTGGAGCCTGGTTCCGATTCTGTGTCTCCCTCTCTCTCTGCCCCTCCCCTGTTCATGCTCTGTCTCTCTCTGTCCCAAAAATAAAAATAAACGTTGAAAAAAAAAATTTTAAAAATAAATAAATAAATAAATAAATGTGAATTCAAATTCCAAGTCATACACTCACTAGCCCTTTGATCTTCATTATCACGTACAAACCTCATGAGGTCCCACTTTTTTTTTCTTTATAAAATGGGGATAATAACAATTACCTAGTCTTACCCCCACGGAGCTTTGGTTCACCCAGAAACCTGAAAGCTAGGTAGGTTGGTTTCCCAAAGAAAATACAAATTGTGGTACCAGCAGAAAGAGGAAGGAGACTAGACACGCAAAACCAACAAAGGCCCCTACAGACCTTTTAGGAAGACCAATGCTAACCGATCCCCAGAAAATATGTTCAGATGTTGATATGTAAAACCCTTCTCTGTTCCAAGAAATGGTCAATAAGGTCCTCAATACCTATTAAATGATTGGTGTGAGTGGATTTCTGTCATTTAAATTGTTTTTAATGTTTATTTATTTTTGAGAGAGAGACAGAGCATGAGCAGGGCAGGGGCAGAGAGAGAGAGAGAGACAGACAGACAGACAGAATCCAAAGCAGGCTCCAGGTTCTAAGCTGTCAGCACAGAGTCCAACGCAGGGCTCGAACCCACGCACCATGAGATCATGACCTGAGCAGAAGTCGGAAGCTTAATCAACTGAGCCACCCAAGCGCCCTGAGTTTCTGTAGTGGAAGATGAAGGCAGGACAGTTTCAGGGAGGCAGGGAGGAGAAAGAGACAGTACAAGAGACAGAAACAAGAGACCAAGAGAAAGTATCCCCTAAATTCCCTAAATCCCCACAGGAATTAGAGGAAATCTTTGGGAAAGCTTTGGAACTGCTCTGGTTCAAGGAATGAGGACTTCAAGGCATTCTTCACCTAGATATCACAGGGCAAGAGGTTCTCTAGCTGATCATACTTTTTAAACTGTATCCAGCACCACACCCAACAGAGTTTAGAAAAACTCACCTGAATTATGACCCACCCCCCCCCCACCAAACTTCCAAACTTCCAATGGCAAGTGGGAAACAGAAGAGACAGTGAGAGCGATCATTGACTCCAAGAAAACAAAGAAGCTAAGGGGATGAGAGGTGGACGAACCCCAGTTTTAGAAGAGCTTAAGATCACTACATTTGTAGACAGAGAGCTACTCTGAAGGAAGCTTATTCATTTTTATAATGATTTTACGAATGTCTGAGCATTTTTGATGAAATCCTTCAGATCTATAAAAAGGTATTGGAGAATAACAAAGCAAACACCTGTGTTCTTACCACCCGGTTTAAAAAAAAGGGGGGGGGACTTTACTTGGTTAACAATGCTTGTAGAGTGATTTGGGTCTTTTAACCATGGGTATGCATGTCTGTGATAAACACAAAAAAAAATGAAAGCAGGGATTAAAAACTGAAACTAATTGCAGACCGAGCCATAGAAGGAATTTTAACAGTAAGATTACAGTGGCTATATCTTCTGTGCTCATAACGAACTATGGCTTTGAGCAGCTGTTTTTCTTTAATGAAGAAATAATTACATCCAAAGTGCTTTTACAGGAGACCCCTGTGCGCCCTCCCCTCTCTGATCATATTTCGCTCCTTCTTTCCCAAGATAACCACTATCCCGAATGTGATGTGTGCCTGTGAATATCTTTATATTTTTATCCCTGTATGATATATAGTGTTGTTTTCTGTGTTCCTTAAACTTCATACCAACGGTATCATTCTGTACTTATCTCTCTGCAACTCGCTTTTCGCTCGATGTTGGTTTTTGAGCTGTGTCCGTGCTGCAAAGCACAATCCCAGCTCCCTCCGTTCGGGGCAAAAGTTCTCCTGATCGATTGATTCACCCTGCTCCTCATCGGTTGATTCAGACCTTCTGTTTGTTACAGTGTTTGGCAAAGAGATACTCTTGAAGTTGACTCCTGGTCCATGGGTGTAAGTTTTTCTAGGGATCCGCCTGGGGAAAGAACAGCAGAGTCATGGAGCTTGCCCATGAAAACCCCCTTTACCCGAGGGGTCTTTTTCATACACGGAACAAAATGTCATCAAATTTTTGACCAGAGACACCTAATCCCCGCAGTCTCCCCATCCTCTCCTGCAGTCAGGAATGCCATCCCTTTCTTGGCACCATTGACACCCTGCTCTTTCTAGAAAATTCTGGCATCCACAGTTCTCCTCAGTCTTCCTCCCTCTTGATTTCTCTGTGGTGTTCGGCCCTGTTGACTCAGGGTCGGGTAGGGATAGACACTCAGCAATTGAAGACCCGTTTTCTCACTCATGGGACCAGCTTTGTCCAAGAGAAATATAACGTGAGCCACACATGTACTTTGAAATTTCTAGTAGCCACACTGAAAGAAACAAGAGCCAGGTTTGAATAATATATTTTGTTTAATTCAATGTATCCAAAAAAATGATTTTAACCTATAATAGAAACATTATAAAATATATTCCACAGTCTTTTTTTTTTTTTAATAAATCGTCCAAATCCGCTGTGTGCCTTACGCAGACAGCACATCTCGGCGCGGATAAGCTGTGTTTCAAATGCTTGAGAGCTTTACGCGGCTAGTCACTGCCACAGGGAAGCATGGTCATCCAGACTTTGTTTCCCAAAGCGTGGTAGATCCCAGGTGATTTCTACACCCATCCGAGTCTAAAAGGTGGCTCAGGTAGTTCTTGGAGACCGAAAGATCTAGGACCACCCCCCATCCCCAGCCCCGCTCCATGGCCTTCTTCTTCAATCATTCATTCATTCACCAAACGTTTGTTAACCCCCAACTCTGCCGAGCACCAGGCTGGGTCCTGAGGATAAACTGGAGGGGGGTCCATATATGGCCCATGCCCTCAAGGAAATTACTATCTGTTCAAAGTTGTACAGAAAACCAACGTGCCCTTGTGCAAGCAAAAATGCAAATTACGGAATTATGATTAAGAACATGGAGTCTGGAATCAGGTGGCTGTTCTCAGGCAAGCTTCTGTATCTCTCTGCTCCTTCGGCTCTAAAAATGAGAAAACGGTTGTGTTGGGCACTGCTGGGTCCTTACCCGGCACCGTGTCCCTTTCTTCCCCACTAACAGACTTTGTTTCTGTGCTCATCTCTCTCCTGCACGGCCTAAGTGACCAGGGAAGACCAGCTTTCAGTGCGGGACATTACCCTGGCCAATGTGCCCACTGTGTCACATGCTTATCCCCAAACCAGATGGCCAGAGGATAGAGGGTACCAGTGGCCAAGCCCTGAGTTCCAGGCTCATTCCCAGATTCAGGGGTAGAGTGAATTCCACCCAGAGCCCACGGAGGTAGACGGGGGGAAGCCCTCAGAAGGAAAAAATCAAGGGATTATTCCCAAAAAGAGAAATGATAGCCTGACCATCAAAATACACCTCCTAATGTACAACTCCTCCTTCTTGGCCGGGAACAGCGAGACCCTAGAGGGGAACTAGATTTTCTTGAGAACCTACAGTGTGCCAGGTGTCACATGTAACCACATACATTATACGCTGTCCACATCACCGCCACATACATTATCACCAGGTGTCCCTTGTCACGCAAGGTAAACAATTTCATTTTCAAGTAACAGAAAAGAAAACCAAGGCAGCAGAAGTGGAGTAATCCGCTTGAAATCACATGTGTAGGAAGCGGCAGGCGAGGACACCACCCAGAGAGAGTGGCTCCAAGCTTGTGACCACCCCTGCATGAGATGTAATTTCACCCTCCCCCCCTCCCCTGCCGCCCCCCTCTCGCTATCCTGGGCTCCCAATGCCAGACCTCTGTTTTCACGGCTCATTCCTTACAGAATGAACGCCAACGGGTGCCGGTCTCGCTGAAAGGTAGAGCACTCAGCAGGCGTCTCTTTAAGGAACCCATGTCTGCATCTCTCCCTCGTCCTTGGCAAATCACCCCCGCTTGAGTCTAGAGAATTCTGTAAACTAATGGGGAACAGCATGAGCCCTGGGCCTGACAGATTCAGGTCCCAGCTCTTCCAGATGACTACAGATCGGACCTCAGGACAGTTTCTCGACCTCTCAGTGCCTCAGCTTCCTTCTCTGTCAAATGGGTCAGATCAGAGGGCCTTTCTCATAGGGTTGGGAGGCAAAAACGGGGGCAGTGAAATGAGTTATGGCTGTGAGCCTTTTAAGATTATTCTACTGAAGGGGCGCCTGGGTGGCTCCGTCGGTTGAGTGTCCGACTTCGGCTCAGGTCACGATCTCGCGGTCCGTGAGTCCGAGCCCCGCGTCGGGCTCTGTGCGGACAGCTCGGACCCTGGAGCCCGCTTCGGATTCTGTGTCTCCTTTTCTTTCTGCCCCTCCCCTGCTCAGGTTCTGTCTCTCTCTGTCTCAAAAATAAATAAGCGTTAAAAAAAATTTTTTTAATGCAAATATATAGATGCAGGGAATGAGGCTGTTTACATCTGCAAAAACTTCGCATCTCTATGTAAAGCATGGGAAACACCTTGAAAGATACGTTAAGGATTCTCTCCGAGGAAAGAGGAGGAGGGCAGGGGATGAAAGGGTGGCCTGCCATTCTGCATGATTTGAATAGCTTCCGTGACCCTGTTGATGTTTTCTTGGAAAAATTGTGTAAGCCATGAGATGAGATACGGCTCAGTAAAAAGAAAGACCACCGTGCAGGGATGATTCATGGTCTTCCTGACAGCCCATCTCCCTGAAAAAAATGCGCATTTTGCACATCTGTACAAAACCACGTTCAGGGCATCCACAGAGTCACTAGAAACTGTCCGCGAGACCTAGTGACCCCTGGCTTAAAACACTTGCAAGGGAGAGACGGAGTGTGGGAGATCAACGGTGCCACAAGTCCTTGGCCACTCCTCCCACGGCGAGGTAGGATTTGAACCCACTCCCCCGGAATCTGAGCCGGCCTTAGTGATTTGCTTGGCCAGTAGAATGCAACAGAAGGGGTGTCCTGGGACTTTGGGGGCTAGTCATAAGAGGCCCCGCCTGCAGCTCTACCTGAGCCCCTTGAGACCCTCCTCCAGGGGAATCCAACCTCCACGGAAGGACTCTGACTCCCTGACGTCACCATACGGCAGAAGCCATGTGTCGTAGACAATCCCAGTTGAGCCCAGCGGCACAGCCATCCTTACCAAGGCACCAGACATTGAGTGAAACCACGTTGTACCTTGAAGACCAGCCCATCCACCGGCCTTCGGATGATCTTGGTTGACACCATGAAGAGCAATGGTGAGCCCTGGCTAAACTCCTGACCCACAAAATCAACAGATACATACTGATCGTGGCTTTAAGCTACTGAGCTTGGGGATGGTTTGTTACTTGTCAATAATTAGAACAAGAAGGGAATGTGCTCCTGTGATCTGGGGTGAAGGTGGGGATCCCACCCATCCCAGGACCCTGGAAGAGGTTCTCTCTTCAGATGTGGTACATTAGGTGTGTCCTAACCTTTCACTGGAGAAACTTCCACCCTTCCTTCCTTCCTCCCTTCCTTCCTTCCTTCCTTCCTTCCTCCCTCCCTTCCTTCCCTCTTCCTTCCTTCCTTCTTTTCCTTCCTTCTTCCTTCCTACCTTCCTTCCTCTTCCTTCCTTCCCTCTTCCTTCCTTCCTTCTTTTCCTTCTTCTTCCTTCCTTCCTTCTTCCTCCTTCCTTCCTCCCTCCCTCCCTTCTTTCCCTCTTCCTTCCTTCCTTCTTTTCCTTTCCTTCTTCCTTCCTTCCTTCCCTCTTTCCCCAAATTTTAATTGAGCACTTCCTAAATTGGTTCAAATCATGGTCCAGACTCGGGAAACACAGATCAGTTAGCTAAGGTCCCTATTCTCCAGGGATTCCAAGTAGGAGATGGATAGACACACAAATAATTATCTTTTGAGATCATAGATATAGAAACCATGGTTGTTTTATGACGGTAATAATAAAATCCTTTGCATTAATTGGCTCTATATGGATAAACTCATTCCATCCCCTGAGATGGGTTCCACTCCTATTTCTACTCATCTAATGAACCACTTGAAGCACACAGACACCGCGAGATGCATCCAAAATCATGTGAACAAGAAGTCACAGAATTTGAACCCAAGCTGTCTGGTTCCAAAGCCACCAGAGATGTTAGGGAGAAGAACAGACTGTGGGGCCCCCAAGGAGAAACGAGATACCTTCGGGGCAATGCTGACCACTCAGGTCCAGGCCAAGGTGTTTTGCCTGAAACACCTAGGACCGAAATGGAAGAGATGGTAAGGAGCAATCAGGTTCAAGACAGCTGTGGACAGTCATCCTGACGGGGTTGGCTGATGGCTGCATTTGGGGTAAGAGAGGACAGAGGTCAAACGGCGAGCACGATCCTATGGGAAAGTCAAGGGTCGGGTTTGGGCTGCGATAATTTGGAACGCCGGAAATCCCGGGTGCATTCTGGTGGCCCGTGGCGAAGGAGTCCACTTTCTCGAAGGAAGAGATTTCACTCTTTAAAAAATAACCTGCTCTGGGGCGCCTGGGTGGCGCAGTCGGTTAAGCGTCCGACTTCAGCCAGGTCACGATCTCGCGGTCCGTGGGTTCGAGCCCCGCGTCGGGCTCTGGGCTGATGGCTCGGAGCCTGGAGCCTGTTTCCGATTCTGTGTCTCCCTCTCTCTCTGCCCCTCCCCCGTTCATGCTCTGTCTCTCTCTGTCCCAAAAATAAATAAACGTTGAAAAAAAAAATTTTTAAAAATAACCTGCTCGAATTCATAGAAACAGAAAGTAAACCAGTGGTTGCCCGGGGCTGGGGGTCAGGGAGGGAAGAGTAGATTCGGTGAGGACGGGGTTTCAGTTTGGGAAGACAAGACGTTCTAGAGTTGCAGAGTGGTGATGGGGGCAGAATGGTGGGAATGGACTTAATGTCACAGAGTTGAAATGGCAAAGATGGTCAGTTTTACACTGTGTCTGTTTAATCACAGTAAACAACAAAATAACCTGGAGTTTTGGATTCTCTTGAAAAGTTGGATGATCTGGCGAGTCTGTGGTTCTCCTCCAGGCCCACCTCCCCTGAGCCCACTCAGGTTTGGGGCTCCTCAGAAGGCCCCGTCCAGCCTTCCAGAGAACATTCCTCTTTCTGACGATCCCCTTTGCTTCCTGCCGTCCCCGGGGCCCAGGAGGGGTTAGTGCAAGGAGTCAGGCCGAGAAGGACGGCCAGGCTGGGACCTCGCCCTTCTAGTCTATCACTAATTATGATGATCGGTGTTGCCCAGTGATTAGCCAGCTGTGCTGCCAGCATTAAACGGTCATTTATCAAAGCCTGAAACTCCTTCTTCGATGGAAAAGCGCGGCCCTCGCCCTGCACTCGGGCAAACAGAGGCCGCTCAAACCGCCCTTGTCAGCGTGGAGGCCAGGGTTCCAGCCTGCTCGGCCCCTGATGCGTGCAGAAAAGGGCGAGAGCAAAGCCACGGATCACGGCCAGGAGACAAGTCTGCGTGTCACAGGCGTGTGTGCGTGTGTGTGTGTGTGTGCGCGCGCGCGCGTGTGTTTGCGCTCGCATGCACGAGCGCGCCGGCATGAAAGATGCTTAGAATTCAGAGCCACATTCCCGAGCAGGTGAGGCACCTGCGTGTCCCTCCCACAAACACCCCAGCAGCCCTGGTCTCCGTCCGGAGACTGAATGAAGAGGAGCTTTCTTTTTCCCTCTTTTTATTTTTACTTATTTGTTTGTTTGAGCTTCGGAGGGCTGTGACTACAAATTACCACAGACTAAGCGGCTTAAAACGGCAGACTCCTCCTCCCCCGGGCCCGGAGGCTGTGAGTGCCAACGGCGGCGGCGGGTGTCAGCAGGGCCGAGCTCCCTCCTGGGGCCTCAGGGCAGGATTCTTCCTGCCTCTCCCAGCTTCTGGCTGCTCCGTGCCCCTTGGCTCATGGCCTTGCCCTTGCAATCTTGGCCTCTGGGTGCACTTGGCCATCACCCTGTGTCTGCTGGGTTCCTCTTTCTGTCTCACTGGCCTCGGGGCCCACCCTGAGCCAGGATGATCTCATCTTGGGGTCCTCACCTTAACTACATCTGCAAAGACTCTTGTTCCAAAAAAAAGGTTGCATTCTGGGGTTCCAGACGGACAAATCTTTTGGGAGGATACAATGCAAGCCACACGTCCTCAAATATCAGACCTTGATCCTGAAGGCCCCTGGACCCCTGGAAGAGGTCACCTCGGCCCTCCTGGGGCTCCTGCCCATCTCAAGGCTCGAACGGCCCGGGGCCTTCGGCACAGGTGTGGGGTGAGGGTAGAGCATCGGTCCTCAGCCGTCAGTCAACCCAGAAAAAGGCCCTTGTGTGTACAGGGCCTCCACCGTCACTATGCCGCAGAGGGACGTGCTTACTGGAACAGCACATCACACGCCTCCAGGGACATCATCCTCCGTGGTCAGGGGTCCTTCAGGGCTGCGTCGGCGGGCAGGTCACTTAGATTCAAGACCCCGCTCGCGCACTTCCTAGCTGGGCAACTTTGGGTACGTACTTAACCTCTCTGCGCCCAGTTTCCTCGTCTAAGATACAGAAATAATAGCGCTGCCTCACAGAATTTTCGTGAGCCCCGAGTGCCTGGCACAGAACAGGTGCTCCGTGCCTGCGTGGATCATCGCCCTCATCCTCGTTATTATCGGAGCCACGGGGGCCAGGGCACATCAGCCGGAAGCTTGCAAAGGTACTGCTTTTATCCGAGGTCTCTTTTAAATTTTGAACCAATATTTTCGTAAGGGCGAGTTCCCATAAAAATCCCGATTTCAAGCTTTTTTGTGACAATTCTTTAAAATTGTTTTCATGATGGGGCGCCTGGGTGGCGCAGTCGGTGAAGCGTCCGACTTCAGCTCAGGTCACGATCTCGCGGTCCGTGAGTTCGAGCCCCGCGTCGGGCTCTGGGCTGATGGCTCGGAGCCTGGAGCCTGGTTCCGATTCTGTGTCTCCCTCTCTCTCTGCCCCTCCCCCGTTCATGCTCTGTCTCTCTCTGTCCCAAAAATAAATAAAACGTTGAAAAAAAAAATTTTAAAAAAAAATAATAATAAAATTGTTTTCATGTTTATTTACTTATTTTGAGAGAGAGAGAGAGAGAGAGGGAGCCGGGAGGGGCAGAGAGAGAGGAAGACACAATCCCCAGCAGGCTCCCCGCTGTCGGCACAGAGCCCGACGCGGGGCTCGAACCCACAAACCGCGAGATCGTGACCCGAGCCGAAGTCGGACGCTTCACCGACGGAGCCCCCCGGGCGCCCCAAGATTTCGGGCTTTTCTTTTTTTTTTTTTTATTTTTTTTTCAACGTTTTTTATTTATTTTGGGGACAGAGAGAGACAGAGCATGAACGGGGGAGGGGCAGAGAGAGAGAGGGAGACACAGAATCGGAAACAGGCTCCAGGCTCCGAGCTGTCCGCACAGAGCCCGACGCGGGGCTCGAACCCACGGACCGCGAGATCATGACCTGGCTGAAGTCGGACGCTTCACCGACTGCCCCACCCAGGCGCCCCGATTTCGGGCTTTTCTAAAAAAAACTCCGGAGACTTGGCAACTTTGGGGTCGCATCCCCCACCTGGCGCCCGTTGGCTGTAGGTAAGTAGCCACTGTTCTCTTTAAATGTGTCGAGGGCCCCAGGCCCCCCTCCCGGGTTCACAGGTACACACATCCTCTCGCGCTCCTGAGCCGCCCTGGGGCCCCCCGGCCCTGACAGCATTGGAGCTTGCCGTCCCCTCACCTGCCCAGAGGCAGCTGATGCCAGATGGGTTGTGTGGCATAGCCGGGGCCACCCAGGTCGCCGCAGTGGAACTGGAGCCCCGGCCTCCTGGCTGCCAGCCTCCTTGTTGCCCCTGAGACATTTGTAAATGTGGGATGACCCCACTCGACGCTGTCGGATGACAGAAAGGGAAGAGAATGTGGCAGCCTTCTCTTCCGGTCTCACGTTCAGTCTGGCTGTTTCCAAACGATGGAAGGCGGTCCAAAGGAGGGGTTCTGGAACTGTTTCTGTGTGGCAGAGACCCCCCCGGGGCAGTCTGGCGAATCCCGCAAAACCCTGCTCGGAAGAACGTCGAAAACCACATAAAATAAAATCCATAGGATTACAAGCAAAGTCAATTGCTTTTAAAATGAAATCACTGAAACGTCTATAAAAAACAAATTTGAGATGCCGGAACACAGGTGCTTCTGGATGAACGCACTGAGTAACAAGAGTGAGAGCGGAGTTTAATACCTGCCGTAATCCCAACATCAATGATGAGTGAATAATATTTCCGGATATCCACAACTGTCGGGATGTGATAGCAAAGTATCTGTGGCTTCCACGGCTGGCAAAACTTTGGGTATTGCTACTACTATGCGGTAATCAAGAAATTGCTACATTAGAAGTAAATTTGGGGGTTGCCCGGGTGGCTCAGTCGGTGAAGCGTCCGACTTCGGCTCAGGTCACGATCTCACGGTTCGTCGGTTCGAGCCCCACGTCGGGCTGTGTGCGGACAGCTCGGAGCCTGGAGCCCGCTTCGGATTCTGTGTCTCCCTCTCTCTCTGCCCCTCCCCGCTCGTGCTCTCTCTCTCTCCCTCTCAAAGCTAAATAATTACACATTAAAAAATTTTTTTAAAAGAAGTCAACTTGGTGAATGTAAATGTGTGAGACTTTTTCCTTTGCAAGTTCTCAGATCTGCTAAATTCTATCCCTGCAACGCCCAGGCTGAGAACCCCTCCCAGAGGATGGGCTGGGAGGTGATGGCACCTGTAACGGAGGGCTGAGGTCCGGCGAGCGATGCACAGAGGGGCACCGCCCCGTGTTGATAGCACGTCTGCAGACTTGTGATGCTCCCTCATCAAGGGGCAGAAGCTGACCTCAGATGACAGGAGGAGAGAAGCAATGCACCTTCTCCCCCAAACCCCCAGACAGGACACACGGTGCATCTTGTACATTGCAGACGTCGGGGTGCCGACCCCCCGGGCGGTCGAAAATCCGAGTAAGCTAGAGAAGAGAAAATGTTATCAAGAAAATCATAAGGGAGGGACACCTGGGTGGCTCAGTTGGTTAAGCCTCTGCCTCTTGATTGCAGCTCAGGTCATGATGTCATGTACGGCGACACGGAGCCCCGCGTCGGGCTCCGTGCTGACAGCTCAGAGCCCACTCGGCACTCTCTCTCCCTCTCTCTCTCTGCTCCTCCCCTGCTCACTCGCTCTCTCCCTCGCTCTCTCTCAAAATATATTTTTAAAAAATTTTTTAAAAACCAGAAGAACCTTCTGGAAAAGCAAGAGCCAATCTCTCATGTTTGTCCACCTCCACGAATAACCAAAACAAAATTACCTCAGAAGAGCGTGCCTTAACTGAGTGTTTACTATGTGCCAGGCCCCCTTCAACTGGAATTAATGGACTCATGAAATCCTTCCAACGGTGTGAAATTGGTACCATCGATACCCCATCTCTCCTGGGGGACCACGTCCTAGGTGAGCAGGTGCAACTCATCAAGAAGATGGGCAACCACCTGACTTACTTCCGCGGTCTGGCCGCCTCCAGGCGGGGCTGGGCCAGGATCTCTTTGAAAGGCTCACCCTTGAGCACAGCCAGGAGCCTCTGGAGCCCAGCAGCCTCCCCGGTGCCCCTCTGGCATCCCCCTGGTGCCCGAGTGTCTCCCGCAGCCAGTAGACAGCTTTTCAACCACCCCTTCGCCCTCTCCCGAGCCACGGAACAAACAGAAACAAGAAAGCTTTTTGCAGAAAACAAAAATCTCACAGATGAGGAGACCGTGGCTCAGACCATGTACTCAAAGCACAGGGTTGGAAGTTGAAAGCAGTGCCCGCAGTCCCCACACCACAGTGAAACGCTGAGGACAGAGGTCAAGGTAGAGTGGCATAGACTTGGTTGAGCCCTCTTCTAAAACCCCTCTTCTTTGCTCTTTCAACAACCTAATATTTGGGTCTCAGGGCCTAAAGGAGTGAAACCCAATACTATTCAGATGCCTAAAATCCCATCCCGGTCATTCTTCTCCTTAGCGTAACATTTCGATCTCTGCCAGCACATTTTGGGGATGCCTTGAATTATCATCAGTGGTTAATACGTCGGTGTAAATGAGCGTTTTGGTAAGGATGCTAACAGTCTTCCAGAGATTCATGTTCTCTCTTTGGAGTGCGGAGATATTGTGAAGTTGAACGGTCTTCTCTTTAAGGAAGAAAAATCGGCCCTCTTTAGCAGGGAGAGCCCGGCAAGCCCAAACTGATTCAGAGCTCAGCTGTTTGCCGAGCTAACTAGCAGTCCGGTGGCCTCCAGGAGAAGTCCCCTTGCACGTGTTAATGGCGCAAGTCTTTGATTTGGATGAAGGAGGAGATTGCAGCATTTCATCAGTGGGGCTCTGTTTGTGTGTCCGCACGTGGGCATGTGTTTGATGCATTTGCTTCGGTGGAACATCACCCCTGGGCGTGAGTTGGAGGGAAGAGGGCAATCGAGGAGGGTGGCATAGCGGTCATCTTTGGGACCAGCTTCAAGAGAGGGGACACCAACCAGAGGACCTGATTCATGAGAAGCTTCTACGAGACTCTAAGCGTAAGCATCACTGCTTGGGCAGAGCTGAGGCTGGAAAGAAATGTTAGGCATCCATTTGAGGATGAAATGTAAAAGGTCACCTAAAACCTCAGTAATCGGGGGGAATGATGTTCTAATGCATTTTTTAAAAGATCAAAATCGAGGGGGCACCTGGGTGGCTCGGCCAGTTAAGCATCCAAGTTCAGCACAGGTCACGGTCTCCCCGTTTGTGAGTCCGAACCCAGCATCAGGCTCTGTGCTGATGGCACGGAGCTTGCTTGGGATTCTCTCTCTCTCCCTCTCTCTCTGCCCCTCCCTTGTTTGCATTTGCTTTCAAAAATAAAATAAGACATTTAAAAAAATCAAAATCAGGGATGGCCTGGGTGACTCAGTCGGTTAAGCATCCTCCTCTTGATTTGGGCTCAGGTCATGATCTCAGAGTCATGGGATCGAGCCCCATGATGGGCCCTGAACCGAGCATAGAACCTGTTTGAGATTCTCTCTCTCTTCCTCTGTCCCTCTCTTCCACCGGTGCTTCATCTCTCTCTCTCTCTCTCTCTGTCTCTCTCTCTCTCTAAATTAAAAATAAAAATAAATAAATCAGACACTTCAGATTTTGAAGAAAAAAAATTTTTTAATAAAAAAAAAAATTGGGGGCGCCTGGGTGGCGCAGTCGGTGAAGCGTCCGACTTCAGCCAGGTCACGATCTCGCGGTCCGTGAGTTCGAGCCCCGCGTCGGGCTCTGGGCTGACGGCTCGGAGCCTGGAGCCTGCTTCCGGTTCTGTGTCTCCCTCTCTCTCTGCCCCTCCCCCGTTCATGCTCTGTCTCTCTCTGTCCCCAAAATAAATAAAAAACGTTGAAAAAAAAATTAAAAAAAAAAAAAAGAAAAGCCCGAAATCTTGGGGCGCCCGGGGGGCTCTGTCGGTTAAGCGTCCGACTTCAGCCGGGTCACGATCTCGCGGTCCGTGAGTTCGAGCCCCGCGTCGGGCTCTGGGCTGACGGCTCGGAGCCTGGAGCCTGCTTCCGGTTCTGTGTCTCCCTCTCTCTCTGCCCCTCCCCCGTTCGTGCTCTGTCTCTCTCTGTCCCCAAAATAAATAAAAAACGTTGAAAAAAAAATTAAAAAAAAAAAAAGAAAAGCCCGAAATCTTGGGGCGCCCGGGGGGCTCCGTCGGTTAAGCGTCCGACTTCAGCCGGGTCACGATCTCGCGGTCCGGGAGTTCGAGCCCCGCGTCGGGCTCTGGGCTGACGGCTCGGAGCCTGGAGCCTGCTTCCGGTTCTGTGTCTCCCTCTCTCTCTGCCCCTCCCCCGTTCATGCTCTGCCTCTCTCTGTCCCAAAAATAAATAAACGTTGAAAAAAAAAATTTAAAAAAAAAAAATTTTAAAAATTCATGTCCCGAAATAAAGCCATGGTGAAGATAATGCCAACATTTTGAATTAAGGACAGGATCAGAAGCTGAGACACAACATGGATAAATGAGCTGGGGATAGAAACCTTCTGGAAGCTTCTTCAGGGAAGCTGCACCGCCCTGGCCCCTCAGGATGGGCAACCACTGGAACTTCGAGAGGCAGAACCTGCCACAGAGAGTGACATCTTCAAGGGCACTGTTGCAGTGGGCAGGCATCAGATGCTACAACCAGCAGGACGTGCCAGCTTTGCTCCTGAGCCCCACTGAGAACCACCCCAGGGAGCTGTGGGAAGCAGGGACATCCCACCCACCCTAATTACCAGCAAGAAGCCACTAGAAGAAACCACACATCATTGGAGCGTCGGCAAGAAAGGAAAGCCTAGAGGTGTTCCTTCATTCTATCAACGAAGATCGGTGCCCGGCACGTCCTGGCCGCCGGCAGAGAGGCAGGGTGAGAGTGAACCCACATCGAGTGAATTGCCGATCGCGAGGTGTGTCTAGGGTGGAGGAACAGAGAAAGGGTCGAGGTCAAGAGCAGAGGCTCGAAGACAAGTAAGGTCTGGAGACCTAATGTCCACCATGATGGTTACCGTCAACAATACTGTATTATGTGCCTGAAAGTTGCCAAGAGAGTAGATCTTCACTGTTCTCACCAAAAAGGAAATGGTTACTAGGTGACACGGTGGAGGCATTAGCCGAGGCTAGGGTGGTAATCAGTTTGCAATACCTAAGTGTACCAACTCAACACGGATACACACCTGGAACTTCACACAGTGTTGTGTGTCAGTTATATCTCAAGCCAGAAAAAATGATAAAGTAGGTTAAAGAGGGGGGAAAAAAGACCATGGGCTCGGTTGGCTCTGAGAGTTAAGCAAGCTTGTTAACATCAGGACCCTTCGCGCGTCCTCCCTTCCTGCTCTCTCCTGAACCCTCGCACCCACCCCTACCCCTACCCAGTGTCTCCTTTCCCTCTTTCCTTTGCCCTATCACTGCACTCTCAGCCTTGCTCAGCCCCACTGGGAGAACCCATGACAAAAATGCTTCCGATGACAACGGGTGGGAAACGAAGACAGAAGACCCAGCACTGTATATTCGGAATGATCTGGATGGTATTAAAAGGATGCTCATTAAAAAAATACTAATAATGACCTGCTTAGGTTGAAACCCTGCTCCCCAACAGGATTTTCGGAGGGAGGTAACTAGGTCACGAGAGTGAAGCCTTCATAATGCAACCAGTTCCCTTGTGAGAAGAGACACGAGGGGCGCCTGGGCGGCTCGGTCGGCTGAGCATCTGACTTCAGCCCAGGTCATGATCTCGAGGTTTCTGAGTTCAAGCCCCATGTTGGGCTCCCTGCTGTCAGCCCAGAGCCTGCTTCAGCTCCTCTGTCCCCCTCTCTCTGTCCCTCCCCCACTCGTGCTCTCTCAAAAATAAATAAATATTAAAAGACAGAGAGAGAGAGAGACGAGGACTTGTTTCCTCCCTCGGTTCTCTACCCTGCGAGGACACAGCAAGGAAATGGCCACACGCAAGCCAGAAAGCCCGTTCTCAGCAGATGCGCAACCGGCCAGCACCTTGATCTCGGACCTCCAGCCTCTGGAACTGTGAGAAATCCATTTGTGGTTTGAGTTCCTGTCCCCAGTATATTTCTTACAGCAGCCAGAGCTGACTAAATTAATCCCGGTCTTGGAATGGCAAGACCTTGAGGAATATGCCCCCTTCTCTCTACATTCAGATTATTTTCCCCAAAAGTAAAATGTAATTTTTTTCAAGATGTCTTGATTAGCCCAGTCCCAGAAATGACCAAATAGAACGAGATACTTTTCTTTTCTTTTCCCATAAGAAAATCTATAGATATTTCCGTATATATTAGATTAAGTCATATGGCCTTTTATTTTGACATTTTAAAATATATGTCCTGCTTCATTTCACAAAGGACTTAAAACAGAAATTTGAACATATTTTATGGAAAGGACTATTTTAACTGAGACTATGCTGGTTACCGTAGTATTCCAAGAGTTTCTTCAAGAATCATATTTTCAGGGAACACACAGACATTCTAAAGAGACGATAGATTGCGGTGCCTGAGTGACTCAGTCGGTTAAGCATCCGACTCTTGATTTCGGCTCAGGTTAGGATCTCACGGTTTGTGGGTTCGGGCCCCACGTCAGGCTCTGTGCCGACAGCTCGGAGCCTGGAGCCTGCTTCGGATTCTGTGTCTCCCTCTCTCTCTCTCTGCCCCTCCCCCGGTCATGCTCTGTCTCTCTCTTTTTCAAAAATACATAGGGGCGCCTGGGTGGCTCAGTCGGTTAAGCGGCCGACTTCGGCTCAGGTCACGATCTCACGGTCCGTGAGTCCGTGAGTTCGAGCCCCGCGTCGGGCTCTGTGCTGACGGCTCAGAGCCTGGAGCCTGTTTCAGATTCTGTGTCTCCCTCTCTCTGACCCTCCCCTCTCCCTCTCTCTGACCCTCCCCTGTTCATGCTCTGTCTCTCCCTGTCTCAAAAATAAAGAAAACGTTAAAAAAAATTTTTTTTAAAAGAAAAGAGAAATAAATAAACATGAAAAAATAATAATAAAATAAAACGATGCTAGATCAGGCATCAGCAAACCTTTTCTGTGAAGGGCCAGACAGTAAATATTTTAGGCTCTGTGGGTTACACCATCCACATCACCAGCAGAAACGCTCTGCTGTTATAACGCAAAAGCAGCCGAGCTACCCTGTGTAGAACTACAACTCTGGATTCCGGTGAGGGCTTGAGCCTGGGGTCCAGATACGTCCTTGCCGGCAGCTGGCCTGTGCAATGTGGGGTGCGTAACAGCCCGCCGGCCTCCATCCACTCGCCGGGGACAGCACACCTTGCCCTCACCTGCGACTACCCAAAGTCTCCAGACATTACCAGATGTCTCCTGAGGGGACAAAATTGCCCACATCTGAGAACTGGCGCTCTAGAGTCTAGCAGAATGTGAGCCGCATTTTTTGGCGGAAACAGTAAACGCGATCTTTTAACCGGATTTGAACAAATTTGGTGCTTTGGCCACGGTGTGATACATCTAACAAGTATTGCTGTTTCTGCTGGGCCACTGTGAAATCAAAATGTGCGTCCGTTGTGCATATTTTCTGAGGGGTCGCTAAATATTCTAGCCTTTGACGCATTAACCCCACCCCTGAAAAATCTGACCATAAAGAAATTTGAAATGTGAGAAACACTAAATGCACAAGGATAAGATGCCCAACGCAGTATTTTCTAGAAACGACGAACTCTTGGAAACGTAAGGTAAGCACTGTGGTCTGCGTGTATGTGTGTGTGTGTGTGTGTGCTCCCCAAATTCCTGGGTTGAAACCTAATGGCCAGTGTGATGGCATTAGGAGGTGGGGCCTCTGGGGGGTGATTAGAGGAGGAGGGGGGGACCTTTCTGCATAGGAACGGGCCTCATAAGCCCTCAGCACTCCCCTGCCCTGCCACCACGTGAGGTCTGTTGCCCACGAAAGGGAAGACCACCCTACCGTGCTAACACTGCCTGATCTCCGACCTCCAGCTTCCAGAACTCTGAGGAATAACTTTCTTTTGTTTATAAGCCACTGCGTCTGTGGCATTTGGTTACAGACTAAGAAAACGAAGCAGAGGATCGCACTGTCAAACTACATGTTTCATTCATCAGTGGAAGATGTTACAACTTTCAAAAATCATGTCTACCAGGCGTCCACCCGGATGGCTCAGTCAGTTGAGCATCTCATTTTGGCTCAGGTCATGATCGCACCGTTCACGGGTTTGAGCCCCACATGGGGCTCTCTGCTGCTGGCACAGAGCCCGCTTCAGAGCCTCTGTCCCCCTCTCTCTCTCTGCCCTTCCCCCGCTCATGCACTTTCTCTCTCTTTCTCTCTCTCAGAAATGAAAAAAACCCTTTTTTTTAAATGATGGCTATGGAGGATATTAGTAGCTGGGAAAAATGCTTTATCACATTCTATTAAGCCAGCTAAGGACGACGCAAGTTTACTTACAGAGTTCAACCTCAAATGCTCCCCCATCTTGTTGTTTTTTTTATAATTTGTTTAATGTTTATTTACTTTTGAGAGAGAGACAGAACGTGAGCGGGGGAGGGGCAGAGAGAGGGAGACACAGAATCCGAAGCAGGCTCCAGGCTCCGAGCTGTCCGCACAGAGCCCGACGCGGGGCTCGAACCCACGAATCGTGCGATCATGACCTGAGCCGAAGTCAGACGCTCAACTGACTGAGCCACCCAGGTGCCCTCCCCCCATTTTTGTTTTTAATAACAGTAAGAACATGCTCACACATTAGCTACCTTGGAACTGAAAGATGATGAGTGATTCTGTTTGTTGACGGCCAGCTGGGGGTGGCTGTTTTAATGATAGGAAACCCACAGCTTTTCTTTCTAAAGCAACTGGAACAACCAAAGGGCAAAGCAGTGTAGCCCAATGGTTGGGGGTGGGGAGTGCCCAGAAGGGTGCGTTGCCAAGGTCTGGATTCAAATCTCAGGGCCAAAGCCTCCCTGGCTGCCTGCAGGTTACATCAACTCTTGCGGGACTGGTTTCCAAGTGGGAAGATTGCAAAGTTCCTATCTCAGAGGGGAGCTCTAAGAATCAAATGAGACAATGGGGGGAAGGAAGGGTGGGGAACAAGGCCCATTGAATATGCCCAGGAGAGGTGAGCTCTTCTGTCTGGTGGGAGTGCCCAATGCCTTTAGGGAAATTGTCACGACTTCCTTGTCCTGTGTTTTCTTGAAATTTCTCTCCAACCAAAGGAATTCACACCTCTAGAATAATGCCTCCCAAGGTGGATCTGTGTTTCAATCTTTTTTTTTTTTTAATGTTTATTTAGTTTTCAGAGAGAGAGAGAGAGAGAGAGAACACGCACCGAGGAGGGACAGGGAGACGAGGGAGACCTAGAATCTGAAACAGGCTCCGAACCATCAGCACAGAGCCTGATGCTGGGCTCGAACCCACAAACCGTGATATCATGACCCGAGCCGAAGTCAGACGCTTAACCGACTGAGCCACCTGGGCGCCCCATCTTTGTTCCAATCTTCATTTGTTTTTCAAGAAGATTTTTTTTTTTTTTTTGGTCAATTTAAAGGACTGTCCTCCTTTAGATGTTCGGTTCCATTTTTCCAACTGTCTTGCCCATAGAAATGATGGCAATAGGAAATGCCAACCGTATTTTTCTTAATACCCTTAACTGTCAAGATCGAGCCTTGATATCCATCCCTCTGATGACACCAGGATTTTTTTCCCACTGTTATTGGTTAATGAATTCCGAAAATCTGAAAACCTCTGCCCCCCACCAAAATTAAAGGTCATCCTGGACACTTGCTTTTATCTGCTTTTGGAATAAGCGTGCCAGGCAATTGCCTGCCCTCTAAGGAAGACTGAGAACGTTCTTCCGCGGCTAAGTGATGCCCTTTCCTGGGGGGTCACCATCCGTCTGTGACAACATAAGCCCAGGGGGAGTAAACCCCGGGTCACCTCCGGGCAAGATCGGAAGACCGTGCCAGGAGACCTTTCCCTCCCCTTAAATAGGTGCGAATCCTTGCCGTGATTTTCTGAGCTGGTGCCTGATCTGTTTTATATTTGTTTACCCAGAGTTCTACAGTTGCTGATTAATTTCCTAAAGTTGGCCTAGAAATGCGGCAGCCAGCTTCTCCGTTGGGGCGGCCGGCCTTTGTTCCCAAAGCACAGTAATTGCTATTCTTAGCTAAGACTGCCCCCGTGTGGGCAGAGGCTGCGTTACCATGGCCTGGGGGAAAACCTTTCTTTTGGCCCAGGGTTTAAGGAGGTGGCTACGCCCGGGCGATTTGAATAAAACTACAGTTGGGTCCCTGCCTGCGTCTGGGTTCTGAGGGTTCTAGAGTCTTCCAGAGGGAGAACGTAACCCAATTAAATAGAGACTGCTTTAGGATGGGAGTGTGAATCCAGGCTGTACTTCGGAGAGAACGCTCCCTCAGGCCTCAGTTTCCTAATCAATAAAATGGAACGGTGGGTCCCACACGTGATTTGTGAAATCAAGACAGACAGATTGAAAACAAAATACAGGCTGTGTTCCTTGGCATGAATAAGAGCTCAAAAAGCATTCATTACTATTCAATTCTTTTTTTTTTATTTTTTTTAACGTTTATTTATCTTTGAGACAGAGAGAGACAGAGCATGAACAGGGGAGGGTCAGAGAGAGGGAGACACAGAATCTGAAACAGGCTCCAGGCTCTGAGCTGTCAGCACAGAGCCCGACGCGGGGCTCGAAGTCAGACTGCGAGATCATGACCTGAGCGGAAGTCGGCCGCTTAACCGACTGAGCCACCCAGGCACCCCTACTATTCAATTCTTATACAGCCTCAATTATATGCCCAGAATGTGTTATACCTAAAACAATTTTTCAAATGTGATCATTAATAAGGTACAAATTCATCAACTGACACAAAAGAAGTTTTGGTGGCTTTTGTCACTAAGGGTTACCAATACACTTATTTAGGGACCAGTGTGTCAGTCGCTGTTCCAAGCGTTAGAGACTGAATAGTCACAAAGTGCAATTAGGATCATTTAGATTAAAAATCGGGGAGGAGGGCCTGGGTGGTTCAGCTGATTACGCGTCCAACTCTTGGTTTTGGCTCAGATCATGATCTCAGTTTGTGAGACCAAGCTCCGCATTGGGCTATGCGCTCACAGTGTGGAGCCTGCTTGGGATTCCCGCTCTTTCTCTCTCTGCTCCCTCCGCACCCCCCCAACCTCGCAAAATAAATAAATAAACTAAGAGGGTGGGTGATGGGCATTGAGGAGGGCACCTGTTGGGATGAGCCCCGGGTGTTGTATGGAAACCAATTTGACAATAAATTTCGTATTTAAAAATAAATAAATAAATGCAGTGTACGATGTAATAGCTTCTAGTGACTTCCTACCTCTATCGAGTTTCGAAACATTTTCATCACCGGAAAAAGGCGCCCGTGTCCATTTGGCCCTCTCTCCCCCGTTCTCCCCTCCCTGAAGCCCCTGGCAGCCACGGGGCTGCTTTTTCTTTGTACAGATTGACCTCTTTTGGATATTTCATAAAAACGGAATCCTCCAATATGTGGCCTCTTGCGTCTGGCTTCTTTTATTTACCATCACATTTTCAGGGTCCATCCATGTCCTGCCATGTATCAATATGGATAGATTCTTTTTAAGTTTATTTATTTTGAGAGAGAGAGAGAGAGACAGCATGAGTGGGGGGAGGGGCAGAAAGAGAGAGAGAGAGAGTGAGAGGGAATCTCAAGCAGGCTCCCAGCTGCCAATGCAGCGCCCAGCATGGGGCTCAGACCCATGAACCTCAAGGTCACAACCTGAGCCAAAACCAAGAGTCAACACTCAAGTGACTGAGCCACCCAGGGGCCCCAGATGGATATTTTAAAAGCGCTTTCAGTGTGTGTGATACAGGGATGCAGAGAACTTGGGCCCTAGAGTCGAACACCCTACTTCCAATGCCAACTCAACAGTGTGCCCGCTTTATAACCTTGAACACATTCCTTAGCCTCTCAGAGCCTCAGTTTCTTCATCTGACAAATAGAGGAATCTACGGTTTATTTGTCGTGAGTCAATAGTCAAGATTAAACAAGATAATGGTCGCATCACAACTGACGCCGTGCCGGGCTCACAGCCAGGTCTTAAGAAGTTTTAGCAAACACTTTTTGTTCGTGTTTTGGCCATTGCGTTTTGTTATCAGTAATGTCATTTGGAGTCACTGCTGCAAAAAAGAAAAACAAAACAAAACACAAAACACAAAACGGGGACTTTGGAGTTAGACCCACGTTGAAATCTTGGGTCTGCCGCCCACAGGCTGGATCACGTGGGCAAAGGTACATAGATTCTGGAATTCTCAGTCTCCCCAGTCCCTGAAGACAGGGCCAGGCCTGGCCCTCCTCGTTAAACCCGCAATACTTCACCTTGAAGCGTTGCCTGGCATCCCAGCTTCCCTGGGTTTATTCCATGGCTCGTGACAATCAAACGTGTAACAACGTAAAAATACACATGTAACCTTGGTCGCTTAAAAAGGCTGATGTCTGCCTGTGAATGTCGTTAGACACCCGATGATGATGTGATGGGGCGGCCCTTCACCTCTGTCGTGTGTGTCCCCAAAACCCATAGCCCTAGGCGACGCAGGAGAAAACAGCACACAAGCCCAGATGGGGGGACATTCCACAATATATTGCCCTGTACTTTTTTTAAAGTTTATTTATTTTGAGAGAGAGAGAGCGGGTGGGGGAGGACAGAGAAAGAGAGAGTCTCAAGAAGGCTTCATGCTATCAGTGCACAACTCGACGCAGGACTCGATCTCACAAACTGAGATCATGACCGGAGCTGACATCAAGAGTCAGACATCCAACCGACTGAGCCACCCAGACGTCCCTTGACCACACTTCTTACCACTGTGAGAGTCACCAAAAAAAATGACAATCAGGAACAGTCACCGACCAGAAGAGACTGGGGAGACGTGGCCAACTAAACGTAAAGTGGTGCCTGGACTGGATCTGGGAACAGAAGGAAGGACGTCAGTAAGAGAACGAGTACGTTCGGAGCAAAGAAATCGGCCGGTGTAACCTCCTAGTGTTGACAGACCAACATGGGTCCATAAGACGTCAGCATCAGGGCACCTGGGTGAAGGGTGTACAGGGGCTGTTTGTACTATCTTTATGACTTTTCTCTAAGCAAAAAATGATTCCCGAATCAAAAATTTATTTAAAAAAGAAAAACACAGTCTGCTCAGGCTGCTGTAACACAAATCCATGGACTGGGTTGTCCTGGAGGCTGGGAGGTCCCACGATCTGGGGGCTGAACATTCTGGTTCCTGGTGAGGATGCTCTTGCAGGCTCACCCATGGCCATCTTCTCGCTGTGTCCTCATGTGGCTGGGAGAGAGAGAGAGAGAGAGAGAGAGAGAGAAAGAGAGAGAGAGCTCATGCCTCTTCTTACAAGGGCACTCATCTATCGTAAGGGCTTGGTTCTTAAGACCTAATAACCTCCCAAAAGCCCCACCTCCTAACACCACCACTTTGGGGTCTAGGGGTTCAACATAGGGATCTGGGAGGCGGGGGGACAAAATTCAGTCCATAACAAACATACGTACGTGTGTGCAAATATGTCTCTGTACGTATGCGTGTGTGTGAAAACCCGCTGTGAGCCGTGGGCGCTAGAAGAAGGGGCCTTCCTGATCCTGTCCATACTCCAAGTCCTAGTCTGTCGCCCACCCCTCCCGCTTTCCAAGAAACAAAGCCGAGTTCACTGAGAAAATCAAGCTACCAAATGATCATCTTGCCGAATTTACCAACTGTGTTCTGAACACCTTTAAAGGCTCTTTCAAAACAGGAATCTCTCAACAGCTTTAACAGCAAAGTACCATTTTGTGACTGATTATGAAATGTAATTGTCTGAATATTAACTAACCGAAGCTTGAGATGCTCTCCGAGAAGCTGCGGGAAGAATCCTGAAAATGTAATAAAGTTGGTGAAATTGAAATCTACACAAATGAGAAGATTTCCTTGGGAAGTATTCATCTTTTCGAACAAAATCCCAGCATTCTCCACATGACAGACCTGCTCGGGAGATCCACGGTCTTTCACGTTCTATTGAACAGTTAGTAGGACTCTTTTTCATGATGCAAAGTGTGGTTCTCGCTTATCGACTTCACCAATAGCCTATCAGCCTTATTTTTCTAAAAATGGACATTTAAAAAAAATGTTTATTTATTTTGAGAGAGAGAGAGAGAGAGAGAGAGCATGAGCCGGGGAGGGGCAGAGAGAGAGGGAGACACAGAACCAGAAGCAGGCTCCAGGATCCGAGCTGTCAGCACAGAGCCCGACGCGGGGCTCAAACCCACGAGCCGCGAGATCATGACCTGAGCCGAAGTCGGCCGCTTAACCGACTGAGCCACCCAGGCGTCCCCTGACTAACATTTTTTTATTAAAGTTTAATTTACAGATGGATCACAAACTCCATTCTTGCCCCCTCCCCCAGGAGCTTATGGTTTGCTGGGGGCAGTGAGAGAAGAAGCTGGTGATTTCAGCCCCGCAGGGTAAGAGCCAGGCAGGGAAGGGTGGGCACTCCAGGCAGTGCGCGCCGGAAACAAATGAAAGCGATACAGAAAGTAAGTGGGCCTCTTGGGGGACGTCTCTGAGGCGAAAGGGAACCCAGGCAGGGGGTCGGAGGTCACGGAGGGCCTGGAAAAGCCAAGGTGGCCTGCCCAGCAGCGCTGGCCGCTCAGCCCTTTCCCCCTGAAGGACAGAGATTTGGTGGGAAGCGTGAGGCCAGGTTTCTGTGGAGGAAGAAAGGCCTCCCCCTGTAACTTCCTGTTCCATCCCGCTGGGGGCCCATCCCTCCCTTAGCCCCAGAAGGCGCCATGCCTAGGTCTGTGAGCTCTGGGGCCCGTGAGGACGTTTTCATTTTAATTTCTATTAAAATCAGAAAAGAGGGGCGCCTGGGTGGCGCAGTCGGTTAAGCGTCCGACTTCAGCCAGGTCACGATCTCGCGGTCCGTGAGTTCGAGCCCCGCGTCGGGCTCTGGGCTGATGGCTCAGAGCCTGGAGCCTGCTTCCGATTCTGTGTCTCCCTCTCTCTCTGCCCCTCCCCCGTTCATGCTCTGTCTCTCTCTGTCCCAAAAATAAATAAACGTTGAAAAAAAAATTAAAAAAAAAAAAAATTAAAAAATAAAATAAAATAAAATAAAATCAGAAAAGAAAGATGAGGGGCACCTGGGTGGCTCCGTCGGTGGAGCGTCCGACTTCGGCTCAGGTCATGATCTCACGGTCCGTGAGTTCGAGCCCCACGTCGGCCTCTGCCTGGAGCCTGCTTTGGATTCTGTGTCTCCCTCCCTCTGCCCTTCCCCTGCTCCTGCTCTCTCTTGTGCGCGCTCTCTCTCTCTCTCTCTCTCTCAAAATAATAAACATTAAAAAGATATTTAAAAAATAAAAAACAATGTTTTCTTTGGTTCCAAAGGTCTATCGAGTCTGGGACTACAGAGTGGCTGCGGGCTTCTCAAGGAGAGAAAACCCAAAGCCGTGACATGTTCTGACGCCCCCAAATTCCAGCCTAATCCCGACAACGAGTTGCCCAAATTCCTGTTTACCTGATGAGGAGACGCCACCGTGTGGCAATGACGTCTCTGCCAACTTGGGCTCCCGCTGCGTGAAACAAGGTTCCTGGGGAAGAAATAATCTTCTGGGGGTCACGCACGTTCGGTACCCACGGCGGAACTCCATTCCCCACGTGTCTAATCCACAATTTTAGAAAATGCATAATTCAAACCTGCGTAAAACAGGACCTCGCCCAGCCAGCCGGGGTCCAGTCAGGGTGAGGCTGCTTCTGAAAGTCCTTAAGCTCCTTACCTCCAGGTGTCATTTGTATTGTAGATGAAAGGGGGCCGTCGGGCTGGCTGTGATCTATGGTTATTTGTTTTATATTAAGGATCAACAAAAAGCAGTAAAAGGAGTCATTAGAGGATTCCATTTTCCAATTCGCTACACTTGCCTGCTCACCTTCAAAACCGAATCGATAATAATGAGGGAGAGTTAATACAAGTTCAACCAAAAGTTCAAGTACTGCTGTTGATTCTTTGACATCGCCTTTCCGCTTCTGGTCGATAAAACCATGGATCTTGTTCTGCAGTGTGGCAGCCCCGCGTGGTCCCTCCCACTGGCCACAAGATGACGGGCTCCCGGGGGGGGGGGGGGGGGGAGGTTCAGAGGGACCAGCAGGTGCAAACCACTCCTCGTGCGGGTCTCACATTAGATGGCACTTCTGCCAGGAAGCCCTCCAGACCGTCCCCGTGGGGGTCAGGCTCACCAACAGATAGGGTCTTCCAGAAATGGAAATCAAGCTCGACGTGAGCAGCCTGTCACGTGTCTCTGCGGCACGGACGTCCAACCCCATTCGAAGGTGGGCTCATTGGATCAATGATTCAGTGACCTTGTCCCATCATGGGGAGACCCTGGGCTAGTTGCTGGGGATGCAGCTGCGACTAAGTCACACTAATGTGATTAATCATGTTAATCCTCTGCGCAAGCCCCCTAGTGGCTGGGAGCAAGAGCCAAAATTCTTCCAACCCGTCAGCAAGACTCCCTCTCCTCCCCTCCCCTCCCCTTCCCTCCCCTATCCTCCCCTCTCTTCCCCTATCCTCCCCTCTCCTCCCCTATCCTCCCCTCCCTTCTCCTCCCCTCCCTTCTCCTCTCCTCCCCTCCCCTATCCTCCCCTCCCTTCTCCTCCCCTCCCTTCTCCTCTCCCCCCCTACCCTATCCTCCCCTCCCTTCTCCTCCCCTCTCCTCCTCTATCCTCCCCTCCCTTCTCCTCCCCTCTCCTCCCCTATCCTCCCCTCCCTTCTCCTCCCCTCCCCTCCCCTATCCTCCCCTCCCTTCTCCTCCCCTCCCTTCTCCTCCCCTCCCCCCTCCCCTATCCTCTCCTCCCCTCCCCTCCCCTCACCTCTCCTCAGCCACTGGGCGAGCCAGCCACCTGCACCTTCTCACTGTCCTTGAGTAATGCAGGGCCTTTGCACCTGCTGTTTCCTTTGCCTGCAGTGTTTTTCTCCACATAACCACGTGGCTCACACCCTCACCTCCTTCAAGTCTTTGTCCAAATCTCATTTCCTGGGTGAGGACTTTTCTGCTATCCTATTTGAAATTAAATCCCCATCCCCAACCTGAGTTCTGACCCCTCTTTACCAATTAATTTTCTACTAGCTCTTATAAGCTCTGACATACTATATAATATACTTATTGATTACTCCATAACGCCAAAGAGTTTTGTCTTGTCACATGATAGGCCCTCAATAAATAAATAATGAGGGCACGGCTGAGCCTGACCTGCCCCCATGGCCCTCATAGTCTTTTGTTTTTTTAATTTTTTTTAATGTTTTATTTATTTTTGAGAGAGAGAGAGTCCAAGCAGGGAGGGGGCAGAGAAAGAGGGAGACACAGAATCGGGAGCAGGCTCCAGGCCCTGAGCTGTCAGCACAGAGCCCGACACGGGGCTCGAACCCACAAGCTGTGAGATCATGACCTGGGCCGAAGTCAGGTGCTTCACCGACTGAGCCACCCAGGCACCCCTCCAGATTTCCTTTTCTTTTAGGACTTCACCCCTCGTCAGGCACCTATTTGCCTTACATCCTCCCTGGAAGCCAAAAGCCACAGGTGCCTCCTTCCTGCCTGGGCTCTCTCTGAGAAGCCGGCATCTGAGGACACAGTGAGGACGACAATGACAACCAGAGTTTCTTTCTTTAAAAAAATAAAATAAAATAATTAAACTGAATTTTGGACATTACTGGAAATCGAATACCCAAACGGGAATGTTGTCGTTCTGCTTCAGGGTTACAATCACTATGTACGAGGAATAAACTGGTCAATGAAGGTAAAGGCTAGCTCATGGAATGTTGCACTATAAAAATTATAAATATTTCAATAAAACCACGATAGAGTCTCATATTTCCTGCATTTAATTTCAATTTATTTTTTATTTCAGAGAGAGAGAGAGAGAGAAAGCGAGGAGGGGAGAGAGGCAGAAGGAGAGAGAAAGACAACCCCAAGCAGATTCCACACTCAGCAGGGTCTGATGTGGGGCTCGATCCCACAACCCTGGGAACATGACCTGAGCTGAAATCGAGAGTTGTCTTAGCTGACTGAGCCACCCAGGTTCCATCTGCCCCCCAACCCTGCAACATTTAAAATAACACAGATAAAATAAAATAAAATAAAATAAAATAAAATAAAATAAAATAATAAAATATCACAGATATTCTGTCTTTGAAAAATTGTCCCAAATAGTTGAATGTCAAAGCCGGTGGGACCGGGAGAGGAAGTTTACAACAGCGCCACCTGGTGGTGCAGTTTATTGAACACGTTTCAGCGTGAGCTAAAATGCCTGGGGTCCTCCCTTTAGTTAGTTCTACGGAAAAAATAGTCTTGAATTATTCAAACTTTTCCAGTATTGATCGTCTTTAAGAGCGCACTTCGCACATACAATTTGGCAGGAGGATATTGTGCTCATCACCTTCATCATAATTGGAGACCAGGTTCCAAACGGACCTGGTTCCAAATGTAATCAAATGTAGTCCAAATGTAATCAAATCCCAGTGATGGCTTCAGCTAAATTCACAGAAATATACAGCTTTTACAAAACGCATGTGGGGCGCCTGGGTGGCTCAGTCGGCTAAGCATCTGGCTCTCAACTTCGGCTCAGGTCATGATCTCCTGGTTTGTGAGTTCAAGCCCCACATTGGACTCTGTGCTTGTGGCACGAAGCCTGCTTGGGATTCTCTCTCCCTCGTCTCTACCCTCCCCCGCTTACTCTCTCTCTTTCTCTCTCTCTCTCTCTCTCTCTCAAAAATAAATAAGTACATAAATACATACATACATAAAACAAATAAAATAAAATAAAAATTATTTCAACACTCGTGTATAAACCGTAGCCAGCGACTTATCCATTAAAAGCACAGGCATAGCTCAACCCCTTTACCAGCCACGGTCAACTTACTCAACTTCTTTGGGCCTCAGTTTCCTTATCTGTCAAATGGTGAGGATAAACTGGCCACCTAAGATAATTCTCGTGAAGTCCCTTAGTGCTGTCTTTGGCACATAGTAAATGCTCAGTATTTATATATTAAGTTGAGGGGGGAAAGGAACAATATTCAGAAGGCTACAGGGAGGGATCCGGGGGGCTCAGTCGGTTAAGTGACTGACTCTTGATTGTGGCCTGGATCACGATCTCAGTTTGTGGGATCAAGCCCAGCACCGGGCTCTGTGCTGACAGCACAGAGCCTGCTTGGAATTCTCTCTCTCTCTCTCTCTCTCTCTCTCTCTATCCCTCTGCCCCTCCCCTCCTCATGCTCTCTCTCTCTCAAAATAAATAAGTGAACTTTAAAAAAAACAAAAAGAAAGCTATAGAATAACCCCATTTCTGCTAACAGTAATAAGTAACAGTATGGGCATAGAGGAAAATCAGAAGACACAGATTCTGAATTATTAAAGGTGTTTCCCTTTAGAGGATGGAGTTTCACTCTCTTTACTCTAGATTTACACAAGGCTTGCCTTTTCGTAAAGACGTATTGTGCTTGTAATTTTAAAATCAGGAGGTTTTTTTATATTGTGGTAAGATACGCGTAACATAAAATTTCCCATTTTAACCATTTTTAAGTGTGCAGCTCAGTGGCGTTAAATACATTCACTTTGCTATGCAGTCCCACTATGCACCTCCAGAATGTTTTTATCTTCCCAAACTGAAACTCTGTCCCCATCAAACGCTCCATCCTCCTTCCCTACCCTCACCCCCACTCCAGGCAACAGCCATTCCAATTTCTGTCTCTGTAGATTGGACTATTCTGGGAACCTCACATAAGTGCAATCATATGCTACCTGTGCTTTTGTGCAAAATGTGGGAGATTTTTTAATGCGTTTATTTTATAATGTTTACTTTTGAGAGAGACCGAGAGACAGAGTGTGAGCAGGGGAGGGGCAGAGAGAGAGAGGGGGACACAGAATCCGAAGCGGGCTCCATCCAGGCTCTGAGCTGTCAGCACAGACCCCGACGCGGGGCTCGAACTCACGGACCGTGAGATCATGACCTGAGCCGAAGTCGGATGTTTCACCGACTAAGCCACCTGGGCACCCCCAAAATCTGTTTGTTTGGTTTTTTTTTAATGTTTATTTATTTTTGAGAGAGAGAGAGCTCACATAAGCAGGGGAGGGGCAGAGAGAGAGGGGAACAGAGGATCTGAAGCAGCGGACTCCGTGCTGACAGCAGGCAGCCCAATGTGGGGCTTGAACTCTTGAACCGGGAGATTATGACCTGAGCCAAAAGTCAGATGCTTAACCGACTGAGCCACCCAGGCACCCAAAATGTGGGTTCTTAGTGGAGAAAATAGAAGTGTTAAAGCACTATCTCTGTCCCGTGCAAAGCCCTTGATCACGGTCCTATTCCAGAAGCACCGGGTCCCAAGCCCCTCAGGGGGTCCACAGGGTCAGAAAGACGTATTATGAAGTTACTTGCTTTCCATGGGCCACGTGAAGTGGGACGTCAAGAAAGACAGGATGAGTGGCAAAGATGACCATCCCACTCTTTTACTAAGGCGCTAAAGAGTTAACAAAGAAGTGAAACATTGCCACTATTCTTGGAAAATTTCTTTCGCTTTGGGAATTTTATTTACCATGAAAAAAATGTGTTATTCATATTAACATGTAGGGGGTTAATTATTTTTCCTCTTGAATTAATAGATGTCTTAATTGTTTTAAACTCTACTATGGCAAATATCAACAGGCATAATCCACGTAAACAAAAACTTTTGAGGACCCTGAATAATTTGCATCCTTTTACAAATGATTCTGAAGCCAGAAGTTCTAAGAATGGCCACATTGGGGCACCTGGGTGGCTCAGTCAGTTAAGCATCTGACTCTTGATTTCAGCTCAGGTCATGATCTCACGGTTCGTGGGATCGAGCCTCATGTCAGACTCTGCATTGACTGCAAGATTCTCTCTCTCCCTCTCTCTCTGCCCCTCTCCTACTCACGCTTGCTCAAGCTCTCTCTCTCAAAATAAATAAACAAACATTTTAAAAACTAAAAGAGGGGCGCCTGGGTGGCTTAGTAGGTTCAGGGTCCAACTTTGGCTCAGGTCATGATCTCACGGTCTGTGAGTTCAAACCCTGCATCAGGGCTCTGTGCTGACAGCTCGGAGCCTGGAGCCTGCTTCCGATTCTGTGTCTCTCTCTCTGTCTGCCCCTCCCCCGCTCGCACTCTGTCTCTGTCTCTGTCTCAAAAATAAATAAACATTAAAAAAAAAAAAAGAATGGTCACATGATGTTAACTTTTCTTATGATGAACGGTGCTTGCATTGGCGTGGACCACGAGAAGCTTTTCTCTGTTTAGATTACCTGTCAAAGTGTAAACGTCTCAGATGTGAGGAACACTTGTCTCCGGGCAGTGTCTCCAATGTCCCCTGATGCGATTATCAAATTCTGCCCACCAGCCGTCTTCACCGCTCGCTCTACCCACCCACGCCCTCGAAAAAAGCCTTTCAAATACTCCAGACCAAAACTCTCCTGATCCTAATTACCTTTTAGTCTTCTTAAGTACCTCCCCACCCATGCATAGCCTGTGAAACTCCTTCCACTTGGTACAATGATGTATAAGGGATAAAAAACTAACAAGCCTTGAGTGTGCTTTACGTTTTTGCCACAGGTAGATGGAAATGCTTACCTGCAGTGACTCAGCGGATAATCTCACAGGTAGGAGGTTATTCGGAGATAATTCTAGGAGACCACCTCTCTGCCATTAAAGGATTGCTGGGCTGGAATAAATCGTATTCATCCATTCATCACCCATCCATCCCTCCATCCTCCCCGCATATATTGAAGGAGAGAGGAGCTTTGTGCTATGCCCAGGGGAAACATCAATACATTCCTTCCCCTGGGGAGCCCACCTTCAAGTGCACACCCTAACAGCAGGTGGTAGTGAGTGCTACGAGGAAAAATAACCAGATACAGACGTAAGGAGGCTGGAAAGGCTTCGGGGCAGGTGACGTACGCGCACAATCGGGTGAAGTCAGGGAGCGGGGCAGGCTACCCGAGATAAAAGTGTTGCCAGGCCTTGAAATAGCAAGGATACCACTGCTGAAAGAGGAAGGTGCCCAGAAGTTTCCAGAAGGAGAACCAAGGCCTCTGGGGTTGCCGTAAAAAATGAGGGAAGAAGGCTAAGCGAGGCCAGGGGTCAGGCCAAGGATTTGGGGTTTTATCCTACGACTGAAAGTCCGTGGAGGGTTTGAACAGGGACCTGGGTAAAATTATCTGCATGTTAAAAAAGAGTTCCAACACCCACGTAGAGATCTGGCCGGGGGAGAGGAGGTTGAACAGGGAGGAAGGGGGACGGGAGGCGATGGCTGCCCTCCGGGGGAAGAGTGGCTTGGCAGAGGGGATAGCAACGGAGGAGACAGGAGGCAATCTGTGTGTGTGTGTGCCCAGAGGTTTTGCAGGAAAAGAGGCAGCAGGCTTGCTCTCCGCTTGGATGAGGAAATGAGTTCTCCCAGGCGGCTGAAGGGTCTGGAGCCTTCAGTGGAGCCGGGGGAAAGCCGTGGCTGGTGCTTTAATCGTCCGCATGTCGAGTTCAGATGTCAGTGAGGCCTGGGTGGCTGCGTGGACACAGCTGGCCTCAGGGGCAGGGCTGGAGGCGGTCCCGATGCAGACAGATGCACTCAGACCTCTGAACCCCAGGGTCCTGTGTTGTCAGAGGTGAGGACTCTGGAAAGGATTCATCGGTTCCTAAAATCCCAACCCAGGGCTGCTGGGGGTTAAAGGGAAAATCCCCCGGGGTTGAGGGTGGCAATCAGTCCCTAGACAAACAAAGATGATGCCTGTCAGGCGCTTAGCTCGAGGACATTTTAATTATCATTCTAATGAGCTTACAGATGCCTGAAAATCTAGGAAGTTTAGGTAACTTCTCACTCTAGAGCAAAGAATCCCTGGTCTGTCAGGATCCGGGGGAGGTCAGGGCTTGGGAATGGGATTCTGAGGGGGAGACCAGAACAGCCACAGGAATTCGGGAGTCTGATGTGTGGGCCAAAGTGATGATGAAATCTCCCTGGGTGACTAAGGGTAAAAAGGGCAGGAAAAAAGTTTTGACTTTTTTTTTCTTCTTTGGTAAGACTTTGTACAAACGCAGAGTGGACATCTTGTCATCCTGCTTCTCTGGTTTTTTCCAGAGTTATCCTAAAATGTAAATCTGATGCCACCATCTGCCCGGATACCTTCAAAGGCCTTCCCTGAACTTCCATCATTGCCCCAAATCCTCGAGACTCAGTACCTCGGGCTCTTGCCCGAACTCCAAATTCGTCCCAGGAGCTGCGGTGCTCCACTGGGACCACTTGGCACCCCAGGGACATTTTGGATTGCCTGAAGACACTTTGGGTGGTTACAAAACCACAACGGGGAGGGGTGCTACTGGCCCCCCGGTGGGCGGGGGCCAGAGCGATGGCCAAGCACCCTCCGTGGGTGGCACAGAAGCGCCGCAACAAAGAATAAAAGGCCAGCAGCCTTTATCCTTTAGTTATCTGTTCAGAAGCTGGCCTCACCCCTCAACTCTGTGCTCCACATTCTTCTGTCTCCTGCTGGTTTCCTTCCATTATTGCAACTGGTCACAATTGGGTTTACCGGTTTTCAGCCCGTCTTCGGCACCCGCCTGGAGGACGTTAGTTAGCTCTAGGAAGGTAGAAGACCAACTTTGGTTCATGGGACACAGATTCCCCCCGCGCCCAGCACCAGCGCGAAGCACTTGGCAAACAAACAAACACACGCGGAATGAATAGAAACAGGCAGAGGGGCGCCTGGGTGGCTCAGTCGGTTAAGCGTCCGACTTCGGCTCAGGTCATGATCTTGTAGTTCGTGGGTTCAAGCCCCGCGTGGGGCTCTGTGCTGACGGCTCGGAGCCTGGAGCGGCTTCGGATTCTGGGTCTCCCCCTCTCTCTGCCCTTCCCCCACTTGCGCTCTCTCAAAAATAAACATTAAAAAAAATTAAAAACAGGCAGAGAGGCCACCAACGTCCTTCACCTCTCCAGATGTGATTTTTTTTTCCCCTTGGAGCCATTAGGTTTTCAGGAGAAAAGCATGCTTTCTTAAGAAAAAATTAAATAAAACCACTGAAGTCAGCCTGCACTACCGTGTATTACATGCTCCTTTTCATCTGAGGGCATCTGAACAGAAATGCACCTCGATCTTTGCAGAAACAATGGAAGGATAAATCAAAAACTAATTTTATGAAATGGTTGCTTTATAGAAGGTTGGGAGCAGGCTGGAACGGATGAAAAGCTAGTGAGCTTCTCTGGCTATATACCTGGTCTCATGGTTTTAAGAAACTGTTTTACATAACGAAACTGTATTTAAAAGGAAAAAAAGACAAAGTAGGATCTCAAGATGGAAAACACTGAACCCAAGAGCGTATGTTGGCAAGCCCACATAAAGAAGCTTGGGCTCCCTCAACCATGCTTGCATTTCTCGAGTGGAATTTACGCAGTAGACAGCAGGGACCACGGAAGACTGGACGGCCGGACCCCACCCCCAAAGTTGCTGATTCAGCGGGTGTGTGAGCCTGAAGGTTGGCATTTCTGGCAACTTCCCAGCGATGATGATTTTGCTAATCTGGGACCACCAGTTGAGAGAACCCACTTACAAACAAGTGAAATTGAACAAGTTTGAAATCTTCCCTTAGAATGTTGGTAATAATATTGGCATCATGACTTCCTTGCTGTATGTAGTAGGGTAAAGCAAGCCATGTGGGTATCGGGAACCCAACTTTTCAGAGAATCCAATATAAAAATCAAAGAAACAAAAGCACTATTTTAATTCTGAGACAGAAACAGCCATATAGAGGCACCTAGTTGGCTATGTTGGTAGAGCATGTGACTCTTCATCTCAAGGTTGTAGTTTGAGTCCCCTCTTTGGCTTAGAAATTGCTTAAAAATAAAATAAGAAAGAAAAGAGGAAGAAAGGGAAAGTGGGAAAGAGGGAAGGAAAGAAAGAGGTTAGAGGGGAAGGGAGGGGAGGGGAGGGCAGGGCAGAAAACAGCAATATAATTCATTCAAGTGTTGTTTTGTTTTACTCTTTAAGAGCATATATATCCTTTCTCTGTTATGAAGGCCCTGGGGTTGAAGCAGCCTACCCCCAAATCACCATTTCTAATTACCATTTCCCAGAAAAGGAACCCAGGGTCCTCAGGTAAGTAACTCTCCAGGTCCGGGTCAGGAAATGGTCAAGGAGAGCTCAGAACGCCTGCCTTAAAACTAAGAAGCCTCCAGGGGCGCCTGGGTGGCGCAGTCGGTTAGGCGTCCGACTTCAGCCAGGTCACGATCTCGCGGTCCGGGAGTTCGAGCCCCGCGTCGGGCTCTGGGCTGATGGCTCAGAGCCTGGAGCCTGTTTCCGATTCTGTGTCTCCCTCTCTCTCTGCCCCTCCCCCGTTCATGCTCTGTCTCTCTCTGTCCCAAAAATAAATAAAACGTTGGAAAAAAAAAAAAAAAAAAAAAAAAACTAAGAAGCCTCCAGAGTGTTGTCCAAAACAGAGCCAACTTGAAGGAGAGACCCTGTCGGCCAGAGACCCCGAAGATTCTGAGCGTCAAAATGATGCCTGCAATTTGCTTACAACTTGTCAAATGTACAATGAGTTCTTAACAAAAAATTCGAAAGTTCATTCACCAGTCTTGTCTGGGACCAGACATTATTCTCAAGGCTGGTTAATGAAGGGGGAGAATCAAGTTTTATTTATCCTTTCTTGTTTAAGCTGTATTTCAAGGTCATCAAATAATCACATGAGGTCTTCTGTCCAATAATAAATGCAGAGGAAATGACAGAACTTTAAAAAAAAAAAAAAAATCACCTTTGGTAACATCCCTAATGTTCATCAGTGGCTGCTAAAACCCAAAGGAGAAAGGTTGATGGGGAACTTTATTACGGCTGGTTAGTCTGACACCTGAACCCACTGATCAAACTGCACTACAGGTTGGAAAACCAAATATTGTACATGTCCAGAAGTGATGCAATTGGGAGCACACAGACCCCTGCTCCCCAAAACTGAGCTCAAATCTACTTTAAACCCCTAGATTTAATTCACCAGTTTATAGGAGATAGACTGGAAAAACAGGTCAGATGAAACCACAAATATGCAACAAACCCTAAGAAGGTGCCAACTTCTACAGGACGAATGACCCAGCCTCTTCACTAAAGTGTCCTCTAAGGTGTGTGTGGCGGGAGATGTGAATTAAAACAGGCTTTAAAAAAAAAAAAAAAAACGATCTTCTAGGGGTGCCTGGGTGGCTCAGTCGGTTAAGGGTCCAACTTCAGCTCAGGTCATGATCTCGAGGTCCGTGAGTTCGAGCCCCGCGTCGGGCTCTGTGCTGACAGCTCAGAACCTGGAGCTTGTTTCCGGTTCTGTGTCTCCCTCTCTGACCCTCCCCCGTTCACGCTCTGTCTCTCTCTGTCTCAAAAATAAATAAACGTTAAAAAAAAAATTTTAATAAAATAAAATAAATAAAAATAAATAAATAAATAAATAACGATCTTCTAAACTAAGTGGATCTTGTTTGGGTCTTGATCACAACTCAACTGACCAAATCTAAGACGACACTTTTGCAAGGCTGTGTGGACATCGTGGTTGGTTACGTGTGACCATGAAAGCCCTTATCCGTTAGGGACTCACAGTGAAGGGTTGTAGGGATGAAACTAAATCGTGTCTGAGACTCGCTTTAAAATACTCGGGGGAGAAAAAAATGCTGCTGGCGAGGGTGAGGATTCATTACACGAACCCCTCTACTAAACTGCAGGCTTAAAGTTGTATTTCTAAAAAGTTAAAAGCAGAAACGAGGGACGCAATAAAGACCCAAACCAAGACTGCAAAACACCAAATCTATATTTACATCCACATATAATAACATAACTTTAAGCTGAAATATATCATAAATAAAACAAGTAATGTCTACTGTTTGACAAGTATCAACAATTAAAATAAATCAAACTGGAATGAAATAAATACATAAACAAAAATCCAACGGATTGTACCTCTATTATATGTACTGTTGTCTCAAAGGAAAAAAAAAACATACAAAACCAGTAGTATCCCAATAGTTAATACTGATGGACAAAAAAAAAAAAAAAAAAAAATTGGAGGACAAGGGCTGTGGAAAAAAGGACATTTTTATGTATTCAGAAATTGAGAAATGTGGTTAGAAAAGAGAAATCTGAAAGCCCCCCAAATTTCAGCATGACATGAATTGACTTGTTTTCAAATAGATTTGGTGATTTTTTTTTTTTAAATACAGGTTTAAATTTCAGCCCTCTATTATCTCGTATCCCCTTTTAAAGATTTACATTTATAGTCACAGCGAGCTTTCTGTAACACTCATTGGATTAGGCAAAGATCAAGTCAATCATCTTGCAAATGTGTTAAATCTTCAAAAATAGGCTATAAAAGTGCAAAACTATGAAAACAAAAATCTAGATTATGTACATATGGCTCAGCTTGTGAACAGGAAAAATGGTGGATAGTGTACTAGTCTCTCCTGATACAAAGCACTTCACTACAAGGCCAACAGACCAATCAGGTCCCCCTTTCCCACGGGAGTTAAGACTTCTCGGTCAAGTACGCTTCGTGTTGCATAATGAAACAAAACAAAAAAAATCAGGATTCTTGTAGGACTTTACTCTCGCTCTAATGCAGAAGGGCAGGGCAAGAAAACTTAACAGTGCAAATTTATTTTTGAAACAGTTTTCTTAATAAAATACCTTGTGGTTGCTAAACCCACGTACTGCTGAATAAACTCAGCCACGGACAGCACGTGGAAGGGAACAAAAGTCTAAAACATCTAGTAGTAAGCCAGCTGGTGGCCGTCCTCACTTTAAAACCCAAACTACATCTGGTTGCTCAACACAACCAAAACTGGGAAGACAACTGAGGTCAAGAACCAGATCGCACCCTCCCCATTACCAGAAGGCTCGGCAGGCAGTTCCTTATTCAGAATCAACGTGTCTACAATTAACTCGTGTACGTCCACGGTTAACCCAAAGGCCAGGCACACCAGGACTTCCAGATACAAACCTAAAATTTACCCAAACGCTTTCACGTCCTTTAAAACTGCTCCCAATATATGAAATTCACGTGTGTAATTCAGCATTTCAGGTTTTTTACATACCAATTCAAGCGAAAGCCAAAAAAAACCCTGAATTTTCCAACAAAAGTGACGAACTTGATAGAAAGTAAGTAACTCCACATAGAATTTGGTATGTTTACTGGATATGGGGCTGTCCTGAAGAGGACAGACGCACTTCTCTGTAGACACGCCCGCTTAAAAACCCTACGGGGCACAGGCTGCTCTCAGAAAAGGGTCGCAGATCGGGACTCTTCCTCAGTTGACAGACTGAAACTTGCAATGAAAGGGCACCGAATTCAGAATGGCTGACCTCAGTATATGCAGCACATAGTCACAGAGGGTCGATACTTCCGTTCACAATTTTGTTAAGACGACGCACTGAGGAGGATTTAACATAATACAAATCATCGGGAATTTTTTTTTTTTTTAAACATACATTTTCCATGAAAGAACACAAACAGCAGGAGCTGCTCATGGGGATGAGCTACAGGAGAGAGAAAGGGGACGCACAGTATCTGAACAAGCAGGTTTCGAACTTACGTATGTACAGAGTTACCTGAGGTGCAAGCGTTCGTTATAGACTCTCCCCCCCCCGCCCCCCCACCCGGATGGTTTGTGTTCAGCAGCGCTCAAGTATGCAAAAGACTCCTTATTTGGTCAACTCTAAAAAAAATATTATTCAGGGACAAAATAGAGATTTGCAGTCTCCATTTGTGTACAACCCAACTGTTCCAACTATGGTTTTTATTGCTATTTGGTACAAAAGTTAACAGAACAACTTTACAAAACCGTAGTGTTCCTGGTATGTTACATGCACGGCACGGTCACAGCTTATTTCACGAGCTTCCGCCATCTGCCTTCTCAAAGGATGGACTCACTCAATTTCATGGACAGAACACACATCCATCGGGTCCTAGGGGGGGAAAAGGTTCAAGAGAGCGGATCAAGATAAAACTGAAAACAGCTCGGGAAAATCTTTTTCCTTTTAATAAAGAAGTGTAATAAACAGAACCAAAGGGATCTAGAAATGCACGGAGTTCCCCTTAAGCTCAAATGTTGCAACGAAGGGGCGCCTGGCTGGCTCAGTGGGTGGAGCATGTGACTCGATCTCCCGGTTGTGAGTTCGAGCCTCACGATGGGGGTGGAGGTTAACAAATTAAACCTTAAAAAAAAAATCGTTGCAATGAAAGTACCAGGACTCTACACAACGCTGCGCCACCCCAGAGAATACTACTATATTCTGAACAGTGATTTAACGAAGAGGATTTCACCAAGACAGCATTTGCATCAGTTACACGAAGCCTGGCAAAGGCCACCACAAGAAACCGAAAGGTGATAACATTATCTGTTCAGCCAACATCTAACGGGTTTGATCAGTGATGGTCCCAGCAGCGGGCGAGGCAGTGAACAAAGCAATCTCCTCTCAAGCGGAGCTAGCAGTGAACTGGGGCACACAGGTAAGAGGGGCAGACGTGGGGGTGAACTGCACAAGCAAGGGGCAGCGGCCAGGGAAGTCCCTGGTTCCCGGCAGACGTCCTGAGGAAATGATGTTAACTGGTCCCGCGTATCAGAGAGAGGTCATCTGGCACCCAGAATGCAGAAGGACGTTCCAGGCAGAGGAAATGCAAGCAGAGATGCTCAGAGGTTACAGAAAGAGGCCGGGGCGGGACCAACAGGACAGTGGCATCCTCTGTGACTGACAGACTGTGCCCCTACAGTGCAAGTAACCTGTTACAAATTAGCTGTGCCTTATGATCCATCAACAATTTGTTTCGTTTTCATGGAGAGGAGGCTGAATCCCGCTCCTGCGACAACACTTCCTTCTCCTTCTACTTTCACTAAGTGAGGGGAGAAAGGAGCATAGACCTGCATCAGCCCGATGGGCCCCACATGCAAACAAGAGGGAGACATCCTGCCACGGGACCGGGAGGACATGGTGGGCGTTAGACAAGAAAAGTGTTTCTGGGAGAGAACTCAAATCTGTCCATAAACCCAGCTCTTGTCATTCAATTTATTGGTAAATGAGGTCTAGAGTAACTTGTGCGGACATCAGGCCCTGTGGCCAAACTCGGAATTAACTCAACGGAATTAACACAACTCTGAGGGTCCCGCTGGAGTCTTCTGCATATCTACAGTTAGATACATTCGCCATGTGAACCACATTGTCAAAATGCACCTCCGCGCTCCTGTCCCGCTCCCCTCCCTGAACAGATAAGGATGCACCGAGGTTTTGAACAAGCTCTTAAGCATGAGGGTTGGGGCCCAGGCTTTGGGTCATGCTAGGACAGAACTAAGAGTGGGATGCGACCCAAGTCTCGGTACCCTCATCCGTAAAGGGTGCACAGGAACTCCCAACCCAGCAACCATTTTCTGTAAAGAGCCAGAATGTAAATGTAAATATTCTCAGCTTTGCAGGCCATGCGCTCTCTGTCACAACTACCACTCTGCTGATGTGGCTCAGAAGCCATCAGCTATATGGAAAGGCATGGACACAACTGTGTGCCAGTAAAACTTTGCAGATAAAAGCAGGTGGAGGTTTGCTAATCCCTGGCCTAATGTCCCCCCCCCCCCCCCCCGCATGTGGGAAGGATTAAATGAGGTCATGATTATAAAAACACTTCCAGGCTGAGCACGAAATAAATGCTTACTAAATTCCAGTCGGTACTATTGTTATTAGTTACCATCATCATGGATATCCGGAGACCCTGAGCACTGGAGGTCTTAAGAACACTTTAAAAATCAAAAATAATTTTACTTTATATTCTACTGAATGAACTAGATGGTTTATTTTCAATTAACTAAAATCAAGAGATCATATATGCTTACCTTTCTTACCCGAAACAGGAAATCAAGTTTTTTTATCATTTGGTCGATAATGTGCATTCCCAATAAAATTCTCATAGTTTCTCTTCTGTAGCATGCTGCTAGATAAGTGTTGATATGACACAGGCCTTTTTCCTGATTGTAGAAAAAAAAAAAAAAGCGCACAAAAGCACATTACAACTGAAATGGTTTTAAGTGCCTCGAGGACATTTGCTAGCACAAAATTTTAAATCACTGAAGCTAAAATTATCTGAGTGCCATGTGGTCATTAGTAAGAATGACATTAGTAACTGTAAGTAAGCTACAATCTCGGGTTTCGGCACCAGAGTGGGGGGGGAATAAAGCCCAAAACAATGGTGGTAGACGTTATCTTAAACCTACATGCATCATGAACCATAACTGTGGGGAAGAGGAGAAAAAATACTGATGTTTGAAAAGAGGCTTTCACTTGCAACACAGAGCCCTACTCTTCAAGTAAAGGCAAAGTTTTGACTCACGTCCGTTTTAACAACCGATAGGGAGAAAAATAGACACTTCTAATCAAAAGGCTGTAAAAATTAGTATTTCATTCATCACAGGATTTAGAAAATTCACTGGAGTGTGTAAAAGCAATTGTTTTACAATTTGCTATCCCTACCATATCAATTGGCATCAAGCTATCCTTGATAAGAGTATTGTCGCCACACAGAACCCTTAATTTGAAATTAATACAAACTGAGAGGTTTGAAAATGGATTTCTCTTTGGGGCTGCACAGACCAGCAGGGCTTATATCGGACAAAGGAAGTGGTTTAATTAAGTCGGCCTCATGGGACAGCTCCCCGGTACACACTGATCGACCTCTTCACCTGCACAGGTAAAGCGCCACAGGCCTCTAAGGGAAAGAGGCCGGAAGGAGGCAGGGGTTTTGAAAACACTTCCATGGGGAGAACTCCAAAGTCATCTTCGACTTTTAACAATTTACCCACAGGGAAGGTCCCTTCCTTCTTCCTTACGGATGTCTTATGGAAATATATGATGGGTATGAAACAAATTAACTCTATTGATTCTACCAACACTGTAACCGCTGAAATGGCATTCTAACGTTTGCTTTCTGTGGGGTCAGGCCATATGATGCATAGAGCCTCTTTTATGTGAAACGTTATCTACTGCTTAAATGTTTATGCTGTGTTGATAATATTACATTGACGCATGACCCTGTACTGTATATTGTGTGCCTAGTATGTGAAGGGATTACAAGATGTATATGACTTGCTAACCTTGTGGCATTCAGAGTTTCCAAAAGATGAAGAAAGACCAAATCTAAATAAAACACTTCATCATTTAAGAAAAAAAACTGTCCATATGGGAAACGGGTGAGGCTTTTAAAATGCGCTGAATATTTAACAAAAAACGGTCTGATTCTAGAGTCCTAGCATCCAAAGAATGTCCACTGAGGTTCTCATACTTTCTGCTCCTGGTGGAAGACGCATGCTCCTAGGGGGCTCACAGCGCATCTGTCACCGGCTAGTGGGGACACTGCCCACCCACACACCACTCATACCCGCGAAGGGACAGACTGGGCTGGGCTCTAAAGGGCTTCAGCATGAAGGGTGGGGAGCCAGCACTGCCCAGGGCGCCCCGGACCTCACTAGCATTGTGAGCTGGCTGTGGGCGGGGAGTGTGGCCTTCGGCCTGGAGGGCGTGGGCCCCCGGTCTGTCCATCCCCCCCACCCCTGACCCTCAGCAGCCCCCAGGCCCAGGGCCCACCCCATCCTCCACTCCCGCGGCCTAGGGTCGGTACCCCCCTCCACCTTCCCCAGCGAGCCCAGGGCCTATTATCCACCCCTCCGCTGGCCTCCCCTTGGGGGGGAGGGGGAGGGCAGGGCCTCTTCCCCCGCCCCCCCCCCCAGCCTCCCCTTCGGCGGCGGGCCCAGGGCCTGTCCGCAGCCCCCCAACCGCAGCCGCAGCCTCACCTTCCCGGGGGTGACCCAGAGCATCCACGCACCCCTCCCCCAGCCTCACCTTCGGCGGCGGGCCCGCAGGCGAAGAGCGTCGCGGGCGCGGCGCGCGGCTTGGGCGGCAGCGCGGCGGGCGGCGGGCACACGCACTCGGCGGGCAGCAGCGACTGCAGGCCGCGCACCACGTGGTACTTGGGCAGCTCGAAGGCCCGGCGGAAGGTGGGCGCGGGCGGCTCGGCGTCGGGCCGCGGCCGCTTGGGCAGCGGCTCTCCGGGCTCGGCGGGGCGGCCGCTCGGGGGGTCGCGGCCCCGCGGCGCCCAGGGACGCTCCGCGCAGCCGTTGGCGGCGGCGGTGGCGGCAGGACCGGGCGGGGCGGGGCCGGCGGGCGCCCTGGCCTTGGCCTCGGGCCTCCGGCCCCTCTCTGGGTTGGCGGCGTCTGCCGGCGGCCGGGCGACCCCCTGCGTCCCGCCGGGCTGCGGCTGCGGCTGGTGCGGCGGCCGCGGCGCCTTCAGGTTGCTGGGCGCTAAAGTGCTGGGGTCGAGCCCCGGGGGCGGAGGGGGCCTGGCGGGCGCGGCGGGGCCCGGCTTCCCCCGGTCGCGGTCCCGGTCGGCCGGCGCGGCCTTGGCGGGCGGCGCGGGCGCGGGCCTGGCCTTGGGCTTGGGGAAGTGCGCCAGCGGGGCCACGTCCTTCCCCAGCAGCGCGGGCGGGCAGCCGGTGCGCCGGCTTCGCAGCAGAGACTTGCTCCTGCAGTTTTTGTGGATGTCGGGGTTGTACTTATGCTCCAGTCGCTGGTGCATCATCAAAACCTCGGGATAAAAGGTCTTGAAGGTACAAAATGGGCAGGTGATCCCTGGGATTAAACTTTTGCTCAGAGAAATGGCCGGGCAGCCGTGTAGCGCCCCGAGGGACAGGTTCAGAGGCTTCTCCTGGCAGTCCGCGCCGGCCTTGTGCTTGCCCTCGGCTGCCGTCGCCGTCCCCGCGTGCTTCTCCCGGTGACCGACCTCGGCCGCATGGGCCGCGCCTCCGGGGACCCCCACCTCTGTTCTACACGTGGGTTCCTGCGCCTGAGGGTCACCCGCCGCTCTCTTGGGTAACGCATCCAAATAGGCGGGGGCAGGAGTTTTGCAGACTCTATCAGTACTGTCATCGGTTGCATTTTTATTGAAATCCTGAGTATCTTTGTGAACTGGTGGGAGGACAGTGCTGCCCAGAACATTCGGAAAGGCAGAGGCCATCCCCTTAAGTTGCTTTGCAGGTGGGCTGCCTTTAACATCTTTGGCACCATCAAAAAATCTTTTCAAATTTTTGGTTTGCGCACTGTCGGGGGTAAGTAGTGCATCTTCGGGCTCCTGGTTTTTCCCGTCGTTCTTGACTTCCGCGGCAACATCAATCTGTTTGTCCTTGTGATGTCTCTCCAGGTGATACCGCAGAGAGGTCTTCTGGGCTGCAGCATAGTCACAGAATTCACATTTGTATGGTTTTTCACCTAAAACAACAAATGTCACTGTATTACACGAGTTTATGGAAAGCGTCAAACCAGATCTTTGGAAACTAGAATCATCTAAGAGAGAATGTAGGGTCTTTCCTTTTCCTTTCTCCCTGCTGACCTTCGTATCTGGGGTTTCTCCCCAGCTGCTTGCTTCATCACCCTCACTCCACTGAGTATTTGAAAATGTGAATAGCGTCTTAAATAGTGCACCTTAAACTTACTTGATCTTAAGCCTCGTAAACCATTATGGTACAGCTGCTTCTACAATCTCAAGGCAATTCTAAACATATTCTCGTTTCATCCCAAATCATAAAAACCAATACCAAAAAAAGCTGTGGCATTAAAACATACTAAAGATAAAGAGCAAGTTGTAATAAGATGAGAGGCTACAATAGTCAGAAAGTAAATAAACTAAGTTCAAAATCAGGAACAGCTCGAGTTACAAAATGACACTAACAGACTGCCATTAGCACACTACACGTTGACTCAAACTATTCTCCAAGGATCTAACAGAATAGTTGAACAACAATATTAAAAAAAGAAACACAAAGAACCGCATCATAATTGTTTAAGCCAGTAAGAATTAAAGATCTAGGAAGCTCCTTACCTGTGTGCGTTCTGAGATGAATATTGAGGTAATAATTTGAACGGAAAAACTTCCCACAGTAACTACATTCTCTTGAGGACGTAAGATGCTTTATTTTTCCTCCATCATCATTTTTATCTTGAAGCAGAAACAAAAATATTTATGTAAGAAGACAGCTCGAGTACATGAGTAAGACAAGTGGGCTTTAAGTATTTTTGATGGAAGCATTTTTGGAAAAGCATAAAATAGCTTTTATATATTAGTGCTGGGGTAAACCAGAAACGGTAGGAACATACCAAACACTGTTTGGAGGTCATCTGAAGTCTTGCAAGCTTTTTAACATGCGTGCCTTTTTTCTTTTGTTTTGTTTTGTTTTTTGTTTCCTGAGTACAGCCAACTTAGTGGATCGTTAAAAGAGTCCGTTCCTCATTTGCCTCAATCACAGGAAAGATCACTTAACAGACTGACATGCATGGGCAACTTTCTGTTCTCCCAACACATCTGCGACATGCCTGCTGGACCTACACTCGCTGGCTGCAATAACCAGCTTCTTCAGAGTAACTGATTTAGAAAACTGAGCCAATATGAATTGCCAGTTTTCCCAACCAGACAGAAGGCGATCCTAAGATCAGGCCAGCTACCACTAGAGGGTAGCAAGCACAACCTAATCTTCACAGAAAATAAAAGGTTTGGCATTGGGTCAAACACCTTGTTTGTCAAAATTTAGCATGTTTTGGAAAGCAAACCGTATCATTCGCCAGCACTCATGTGGACAAGATATACCTGAGACCAATCAGAATCTGTCCCCAAGTGACAATGGGTTAAACTTGAAACTTCAAACTCTACACTGACCAGGAGAATATATCTCTGCTACAAGAGAGTAAAGGTCTGCCGGGGACGCTCATTTAAAGGGTTATTGTATTTAAACTCCAGCCCTCCAAAAGACCGTTCGACTTGCTCCAGTTAAGATACCCACTCTCACAAAACTGAGTGTCAAGAGTTCTAGATCAACCTCCTCTTACTACACACACTACACAATGAGGACAAGAGAAGTGAAGTCATCTCTTAAAATTGAGCATCACTAAACTGGCCATTTTGCCTTGAAAACCGAACTCCAACCTTTGAAAGGCCTCCGTTCCCTGCTCCTTCCTCACTCTGCATTTTGGACTGTATATATTTGGTTTACAGATTTACAAAGCAGTTTATAAGCAAACCTTGGGCAGCCTCCAGTACGACAGAGACCAGATTGCATGATTCCCCCTCAACTCCCCGAGGAAAATGTATCCAGCTCTAAACATTCTCAAACAGCAGGAACAAGCACTGATGGAAAAAGATGTCATGAAGACTTAAAGAATTACACGAATAACCACTGTTAAACCTATTTTCAAGTAGAACAAATATAAAAATAAAATGTTTACTTTGTCTTTTGATCTTCTTTAAAGTAAATCTAAAAGAAAGCCAGGTTGATGGTAAAAAAAACAGTAAGCCAAATGGAAACCACCCCCGTCATGATACAAATTAAGGAGAATCAATTCTCTCGACACAGAATGCCTAGCTTTGTCTTCCAATCACACCCACCTAGCCAAGTCTGAACTTTACTGCAATTTCCTACTCCCAAGTATGCATCAGAATTTGTTATGTTGCATCATACCCAAAAAGTTATGAAATGCCTCTCTTTTAACAAAGGACACGAAATGCCCACATATACCTGGTTCCTGCTCCTTGGGCATCACCTCTGAGTTTTAAAGAACTGCAAACTTTTTTTTACCAATAGGCTGTTGAAATGATCCTTGGGAGGTGGAAGACAAGGGTTGAGGAACCAAATTTTGCAAACAGAAATCAGGGCAAAGAAATGTTAAGCAACCTGTAATCCGCCACAAAACAATGCAGTGGGAGAACCCGCCTCCAGGCAAGTCGCGGCGCTCCCAGCGATTATCATGGGGCATTCTATCTGCCCAGCCACCAAGATTTCCACCCGGTTCTCCGGCCCACACCACCCACACCACCCGCTGGCAGAATGTGACTGGCCATTTCATTTCTTTCAGGGCAGCTGGCGGACCTAATTATCTCCCCATTTACTACTACATGCCCCTGAGAATGGGACCCACGCTAACAGGGACCACTATAAAGATAGAGGTCTGTGTTCAAGGCCTTCTTTATGATGTCATTAAGACACCATAATGTGCTTTCGAGATTCCCGAAGGCTGTAGTATGCTAAGTGCTAGGTTTCCTTGTGTCCCATCCAAGTCCAACCATTCTAAATACTCCAGAGGAACTAACAGCTTGTTCTCACATCCATCACGTGACCAGAAAAAGAACCAGGGCACTGGTTTGGGGAGGATCATCTGGTCAAACTCATCTTGGGTCTCACACTCGAGTTCTGACTAGCCAGCCATCAAGTTACAGTGAAAGGCGGCAGCGGCTGAAACCAAAGACCACTTTTGTGAATGATCATGTTTCTCTAAGACTAATTCACGTTCCCATCACTCGGCTGCTGAAGACGCAGGGGTTCTTTTAACTGTCTTCCAGCAGGAGAGTCCTTTATTCAAACCAAATCTTACTTAATGGATATGCCAAGTCTCTGGTTTAAGCGCAGATGGGCAAGGCTTGAAGCACACGGGTGGGATCTCTCTGCCTTAGATATAATGTCCACTGGGCCTCAAGACACAATGTGTCAGTGACAGCTTCTGTCTCCTATAAAAGCCATTAGGACACTGAAAACCTGAGCAGCGAGATTCCTTTAAAACATCTTTGGTGCGTTTGCGTTCCCTCTATTTTGAGCACAAATGGACTTAGTTCCTGAGCTAACCGTTAACGAACACTAGTCCCCCCAGACATGAGAGGAGAGGGTACCAGGTAGCCCCAAACTCTCTCAGTACCCTTGCTCTGGCTGATCATCATTCCCAGTGCCTTTCGTGACCCTAGAAAACCATCTGGAATAAATGCATGAGGGCTGGGTACTGAAGGAAGGGGAAGTCTGTTGTATCGAAGGATACCTTGTTTTTGTAGATGAGATCAGGTTGGCCGGAAGAACGGAGCAAAGCCCAGGGTCTCTCAACCCTGACCTCACGGGACACTGGGACCACACAATGACTTGCTGGGGGGGGGGGGGGGGGGGCGGGGCGTGCTGGGCACGGGAGGACACTCGGCGGCATCCCTGGCCTCTACCCACCGGACGCCAGCAGCACAACACGAACACAGTTGTGACACCCAAAAAGACCTCTAGACACTACCAGGTTCCGCTGGGGGCAAAACTGCCCCAGTTAAGATAATATGCGTCGCTTGTTAGCCAGATATTAAAAAAAAAAAAAAAAAAAAAAAATCACACAGTTTTCAGAACAGGAAGAAAGCTTGAGAAAAATCAAAGCCCTGAGAGGTTAGGTGAACTTACAACGAGGAGGGTACCAGAAGAGCCTGGACCCAAACCCCGGCTCTCCGACCCTGACCTGCCAGCGCTGTCCGGGGCTGGAGGCGGAGGAAGGACAGCACGCAACGGAGCGCCTCACTTACCCAAATGGAGCCCTTCCGGAAGTCCGTCCTCAGACCCATCTTCAGAACCGCCTTCTCGATCGACGGCTCCATTCTCGTCCAGGGCGGTGGTTAGGTCCGGAGAACACGTCCTAGGCTGCCTTCCGTCCACGGACATGGTTGGCGATTCGGCGTCGGCCCTCCGATCCTTCTTGTGGACCCTCGAGTGCAAGACCAGCTGGTGGTAGGTCCGGAAGGCTTTGCCACACTCAGAGCAGTGCGTCGGCTTCTCTTTGTTCCCGGACAGCTTTGGGTCGGCTTCCACGGAAGGCACTTCACCGCCGGAGGGTCTGGGCTTCTCCTTGTCCTGGGAGAGGCCCGCGCAGCCGCTTTTGCTGGGCTTGGGCTTTCCAGAACCTTCGGAATGGCTTTTTCCGGCGTTCCAAATCTCTCCGAGCTCTTCTTTTTCGGAACACGAATCATCGTTGTCGGTGCTGCCCTCCTGCCCTGGCTGCTCCTTCACTTCTCGGCAGACGGCGACTTTTCCTTTGGTGGCCAGCTGCCAGGCCTGATAGGTGGTGAACGGATCGAGCTGAGGTATCCATTTGGTGGGCTTCTTCCCGGTCTCGGGGTGCGATTTGGGCCTCAAGTTCAAGAACTGCAGGAACTCTTCCCCCGGAGCTGGCATCCCCCCCTGCGGAGAGTCTGTCTGTGTGCCTCCGCTGCCGGAAGCAGTGTCTTTGGTGTGCATCTTCCTGTGATCGATCAGACTTTCCTTATTTGGAAACAGGAAGCCACAAACCATGCAGATTTTGTAAGGAGAGGAGATGCTCTCGGCCACGTGCTCCTGAACCACCTCGTTGATGGTGGCGGGGCTCTCGGCGCCCGGCTGCAGTTTGCTCTTGGCCCCCGCTTTGCCGGTGTGTGTCCGCATGTGGTTCTTAAGGAACCAGGGCTCCTTGAACCTCCGTCCGCACACATGACAGCCGTAAGTGAAGGAGTCCTTATGCTTCTTCATGTGGATCTCGACGTCGAAAGCGACTCTGAACGTCTGCCCGCACACTTCACAGCTGAACTCTTCGTTTTCTTTGCAGCTCTTGTCCTTTGGAGGCTCCGTTCTCACCTGAGTCTTGTCCAGAGGACTCAGGTACTCCGCTTCCACACGCAAAACGGCCGGCTCGCAAAGGATAGGCCGATGTTGCATCAGGACGTGTTTATTAAGGTCTTCTGAATGCGTGAAGGTCTGATTGCAGAACATGCAGTCCAAGGGCATATATCCTTCGATCTGGATTATATTTTTCTCTTGCGTAGCTCGGAAAGGAACGGTGGTGGTCCCTTTTATGGACACGGCATCATCTATCTCCATCTGGGTACCAAGAGAATTGCCAATAACTTCTGGTCCATCCATATACACCAGCAGGGACTGAGTTGGCATGTTTCCTGGCACTTTAGGATTGTATACAAAATAAGAATCCGGTGGAGGGATTTCTGGAACTGGAATAAGGCCACTTGTAAGACTTGTCACTCACGCCCCCAGCAGCCCTGGACTTAAAACGAGAACAAGTATTTGTTACAAAAGTTCAAAAGCAAAGTATATATTCCTGTAGCTTCTTATCTTCAGAAGTCTTAGGAAGCTCGGTGGCAGAGCCAACCACTGGTTCTTTGCACAAACAAGGCAGACAGACTCCCCAGCGCTTTGATTCAAATATGAGTCAGCACGGAGCGTTCATTCTCTTTGTCTCCATTGAGTGAGTGATTCAATTGAGCAAGAAGTCAATCTCAGCAACCTGGAGACCAGGGATTTCCAAAACCTAGAGGGGGAAAAACAAAAACCAAAAACCACAGAAATGGTTAGTTGGCTGCGGCCAGAGGGAAGAGAAGCCCAGTGTGGACGACGCACAGCTGGTCCACTCGTGGGAGAAGAGGTGCCTCGTTCGTCCGCTCCACTTTCGACTAACATCGCGCAATCTGGTAAACATGCCCGTTAATTAAATCGTTAGCATTTTACCCAATCGGGACACTTACCAAATCGCTGGATTTTCATCCAGGGAAGAAACGGAAAACGTGGTGCTCTAATGATTGAAGTCTAAACTTTAAGATTCAAGACAGAAACGGTTAAATTCAGCTGAATGCAGTTTAAATGCCACTGCAATGCAATGTGTGTCCTTACAAAGAGCCCCTGCAAATCTAGAGATGATACCAACTGTGAAGAATGCCAAGTAAGGCCCTCTCTAAATAAAACGTTTAAAGCCCGAACTTCAAACTGTCTTCTATACAGTCAAGAGACACAAATGCCGAACAGCACCCTCGAAGATCACACACGCACAGGCCAACAACACACACGAGAACAGGAACCTTTCCTAAAATCCACATTCAAAAACTACAGAACACCTCAGAATGAGGCTCATCGTGGCCAAGGGGAACCTGAATCATTTTGGTTCACAGGATATTCTAGCCCTCAACCCACCGCCCAAATCCCAGCTGCTTTTTCAGAAGGCAGAAACTGCCTTCAACAAAAGTCAGGGTAGGGCTCCCTTGTGCACACAACAAATAAGGAAACACACACACCAGGCTACTCGGTGAGGGTACACTTGAAAATCCTCCACACGGCAGGGTCAACATGGCTCAGTCTTTCATCAGAAAACGGGTCCTCCCACTTTTAACCCACCCTTCCCATTATGCACTGGCCAGGTGAAAAATGGATGATTACTTTATGTGGCTCTGCAGGCTCAGATTTAGAAGCCAATTTTCATTCTTGGAGAAGAATTAACCTCCAAACCCAACACCCTCCCCTCCACCTTTCTGGCAAGCACAGAATTGTTTCTAAATAGACTCAGCTACTTAACCTGAAGTCTGTTAATTCCACCCAACAGAACAAAAAGACTTGCAAACTACTCCCACCACCTTGACTTGACTTTCCTTCTCTCTACTTCCTCAAAGAGCAAGGGCCTCTAGGCTCAGAGAAGACAAGGAAACATTTCTTCCCCTTCTTTACACTCATAATAGAAGAAAATTCTCATGCTCTTTGCTATCTTTAGTTTTGAATACACTAGATCTTTAACATTAAGCTTTTCTAAATAAGGCTGCAGATCAAAGATTAGGGAAAAGAAAGAAGGTACTGAAGTGTTTTATCTTAATTTCTGAGTCCTTTGTTGTGATCACAATGGAGGATAAATGTCTTGGGCTGGCTACCAGCTTGGTGGGCTTTAACAGAACACTCCAAAGGCCCGAGTTCTAGTTCTGGCTAAGTCACAACCTTAAAGTTGTCACCACCACCGACCTACCTCACCTTCATCTACCTACTGCAGGCAGTTAAATTACAGGATCACCCTTAAGAGTTCCCAATGTCTAGGGTTCCAGGGGCAGAGCTACATGTATGGACAGACAGACACCAAAGAATATTTGATGCTTTCCCAATCAAGATATTAAGTGATATTTGAAAAACGTAACTGATAATTTAGGGTTCTATGTAGTCTGTATTTACTGAATGCCGGTGTACCAGGTAATATTTTAACTGAAGAAATAACAGTACCTACTCTAGACAAGCAGTTATCAAACTGACAACACTGTCTTCACTGGCAACATCTAGATGAAAAACAGAGAAACAACTCAGTGAGTCCTACACAAAACGACACAGATTAATTTCAATTTGAATAGAGGCTGTCCTCTATTTGAGGTCCTTTCTATCTGGGGGTTGCAAACTAGCTTTTTTAAAATGAAAGAGTGGCAATAGCAATCAGTACCTTTTTTAATGTCCTAATTTGCCAAAATCAAAGTTAGTCCTCTATGTTGGACCTGTGTGTGTGTGTGTGTGTGTGTGTGTGTGTGTGTGTGTGTGTGTATGTCAGAAATTTTACTACTCTCTGATATTTTAAGTTTGGGGGAACTCCAGTTTCCTACAAATAATCTTTCCCCAAAAGACACCACTCCTAAACTCAACCTCTGAATTAGAAACATGGTGTGGGTACATAACATCCCTATTATTTCCAATCCAGGGTAATGACGTGACCAGAAGGAAATGCCTCAGTTTAGTTTCAATTTTTATCTCTGAAATGTTCAAATATCTGGGTTAAAGAAGTCATCATCAGCTTCTAACACAAGACCTAGAGGATTAGTAAAGGAGGCACAGTGCAAAAAAAAAAAAAAAAGAAAGAAAGAAAAAAAAAAGTAGGAGCGGAACAGAGGCCTGGAGATGAGGGGAAGGACGTCCTAGGCCCCCCAGCTCCAGCAGTCTCCTACGAGGGTCAGATGGGGAAGGAGAACCTCCCAGGCAAAACCTGAAGCACTTCCTCCTCAAGGGAAGCTTCTGGCACAGATTGTGATGGCCATCGACTGTGCCCAACTGTCCTGAGCACTAGACTCCCGGTGAGTCATGGCAATCCTTACTACTCAGCCAACATCTGCAAACCCTGGGCCACCTGTTTGAAGATCCCAGGAGCAGAGACCCTGTCGACCTTGTTCACCATGATGTCCCCATGCCTAGAAGGGGTCCCTGGCATGGGGTCGGGCCCTCAATAAACCCCTGGTGAATAAATTAACAAACACTAACATCATCAGTACAGGTATACAATCAGTAATGCACATCTCTGGCCACAGTCACCAGTCTGAACTGATCTGATATTAAAATTAACCCGAATGTTCATGAGAACTTCTTTCTACACGGCTCTCCATGGCTGCCATCTAATTTACCATTCTCTGCAGTTTCAAGGGTGTAATAATAAAAAAACAAGAATCCTAATTAATCCTACCATGAAGTTGACCAGCATAGGCAAAACCTTATCATTTAGATTTAAAACTACGCTCCTTACTGACCCACCAAAACAGACGTGCAGGACAAGCTAGGAAAATCTGACAACAAATGCCTCGGACTCTTGACTTAAGAAACCGTCTGCAGACTAAACACTTCCTTAAACTATAAACCAATTACCTGTATCACTTAAAACCAATCTGCTAAACAAAACCCCCAATCTTTAACAGTGACTGCAATAATACTTGAATAACAAAACTTACCAAAAAATACACATTCTAATCTAATTACTGTTAATAACAACCATTCCAGTCGAGTGAAGTGCACACCCACACACAGCCTTCCTAGAGCCTCGTTCTCCAGGTGGAGCAACACAGAAGCCACGGCAGGCACACCAAGGCACTGCCGGCCCAGGAAGTTGTCTGTCTTCACAAAGAACTGGAGGAGGAAGGAGGGGGAGGATCTTAATCCGACCCCTAGAATCTAAATGCTTTTAGTTTGCAGAGAAGTTGAGCGTTCAGAACATACTAGGCTTCCTGAAAGGCAGTTTGCAAAATTGTTTGTCAGTGTTTAAAAAAACGTTCTTAAACCTTTACTCAGGGAGACGATACACTTAACCTTCAGCTATACACCCCCAAGGCACCCGAGGCAAGAGGTTATCCGGCATAACCTCGTATTCCGCAAGAGTCCTGGTGATTACTTTATACTGTGATTAGATACTTTAAAAAAAATTTACAACAACATAATCTTTGAAAAACAGTAGGAACCATATTGCTTAGAAGTGCCTAAAATAGAAGTCTAATGCTCTTTAGGCCATTTCTGTTTTTTGTTGGTTTGTTTTGTTTTAAAGCAGATGCTCCTTGGGGAGTAAAGCTCCGGAGATTCTGCCACTATCTACAGATTTTGAAATTAGCAAATATTACACATTATACAATGCTTAATGAAAAAAATACAATAATTTGTGCTTAAGCACAGCAAATTAGAAGGAAATGCCACCTTGCTGACAATTGCTGTGACTTGGGAATAGTCCTTCATGTACAAACGTACTCACACTGTTAACCTTTACAGACAGCATACCTCCACTTTAGCTAAACAGGTTATCTTACATTTTTTGATATGGAATATTTATGACCCTATGATGGAGCAAGAGGAATTCAAAGTCCTCAAAAACTGTCAAAGACACACAATTCTGTTTATAACTAAGTAATATGCAGTATTCCTGCAATTCTACTTTTTCCCTCCGAGTCACTGAAGTGTCCAAATATATGATCATTAAAGTATTTCACCCAAACAAACTGCTAGTCTCTGGCCTGTTTCATTTGTATCCTGTAAAGGGCGAAATTATCTCCAAGATCTGGTCAGGAAACTTAACAGTTTTTCTATAAATGTTCCTTCTGTACGTTACACATAGGAGTTTTTTCCTTAATCCGACAAGTGAGGAGAACTGTACATAGTTACGCCACAGCGACAATCCAAACCTGTAACTTTAAATCCTTCAACACGATTTCAAGGAAATCACCAAGGTCACACCCATGAGCTGAATGGTCAACCCAACTTTCCTAATATAGCTGTGAAAAGATGTTTAAAAGTTCAGTGAAAAGATTAAAATATGCAAAAGGTTATATTCAGCATCACAATCTAAAACTAGTCAAAAGCAAATGGCTTAAAAATAAAAAAGCCATTGGCCGGTTCAAAGGCAAAGCCTGGGAAGATCCTACGGCCATCTCATTTTCCTGAAACTATAATAAGGGCTCAGTTCTAAATACAATTAGAGACCAGAGTACTATAAAAATATACAATCATATTCGTACATTTGAGTCTCAGGATTAAAAACTCTGCCTGATTCATTCCAAATCAATTAAGGTCAGTTAAAGGATCTCAACGTGAACTTGAAGCCACATAACTAGTTTTAGTTTCGGTATTATCAATATTAACAGATCCTGGGGTCTGTAAACTGGCTTTGACAAATCCCATCCTGATCGGAAAAAGAGAACTATAAGGGAAATGAATAAAACAAGAATTTTAATGCAGCCATCAGATGAAGCCTTGCGATCTGTGAGATTCCATTCCTGCTACTTCACCAGTAGTACACCTTAACTACTTTTGGAAAGATGTTAGACAGAACTGCACCAAAAAGAGAGATTTCAATAAAAAAAAAAGCCAACCTATCTTTACCTATATTCTCTCGCTCCCCACAAAGGAAACGCTTGTGTATCTGCACACACAGATAACTGCATATATAGGTATAGAAGGAACTAGAACCCTAACCCTACAACGCTACCCCACACACCTACACCACTTTTTCCACAAGGCCAAATGGTGAGTGCTCTTGATTATACCCAATTTAACGAACCAGATTAAATATAAACATGGGCACGGCCTTTTAAGGCAGGCGCTCTTTCTTTAGCCAACATTTAAAGATTCCCCTCCCTATCTCTGTTGAGTAAATACTAAGGTTGTAGGTCTGGCTCTTTTAAGTCACCTGTTTGCTTTCAAAATTCAGGGAGAAGCTCTCCTTTCAATTAATACGTATATAATCACTGTTCCTTAGATTTGTATGCTGGACTGAAAAAAAAAAATTAGCCACCGATTTTAAAAAACCCAAAACACACGTCTTCTGGTGTAAATGAACTGTGTTGAAGTCACCCCGATGGACACAGGTAGGAGAAAAAACAAACAAGCAAACAAACAAACAAGCAGTTCTCCTAATGGGATTCGAGAACAAAACAGATGTGGACTCTAGCTCCGGTCCACAGAACCATAGTTTAAATTCAAAACGTTTCCTGACACGCTGGCAACTAATGAACAACGATACACAAAACACAAACGAATCCATTAAAAAACTGGCATCTGACTCCGGGTAACAGAAGCTCTTCAGCCCGAATTGAAGGAATGCGGAGGTCAAAAACAACTTAGGTAAAGCTTCGGAACAAAAGCCCAGGAATTCAAACTAATTCTCTCATTTAACTTCCCCGGCTGTCTTTTCAGGTTTAGTAATTTTATTTCTCAACGTGATCATAAAATTACCAAACTGGCCCCTGATTTCCAGTAACTCAGTTATGTAGTTAGCCTGGGCAGGAAGTAATGGGATGTTAAGAACAGTCAGTCAACAAATGTTCAAATGTGAAGTCGTTTAATGAACATTCCAATGTTAAGCATAAAGGGGCGGTCTGTGGCGGCAGCTGGCTGCTGGGGGGGGGGGGGGGGGCCCCAGCATTTATTTGGAAGCCAGCTCTAAACAAGAGTTGAGCTTCCTCGTCCCGAACGGCAGATTTTAGAGAAGGACGGTGGTCGCACTTCCTCAAAGTCAGACTTCCAGCTGCCCTCGTGGTCTCCATTCAAAATCCTCTGCCCCACACACCACTACCAATTTGCCTAACTGTGTTATCGGTCGGAGAGGAATCGTCCAGATCGCCTCCCTTCCTAACAGCCAACACTTCAAGAACTTTCTGCTGCCCCCAAAAGGAGGCCATTCGGTTAGGACGATCAAGCTTTCCCTCTCCCGAATTTCAGAAATTTCCTGCTGTCTTTGTGTAATTCATTCTTTCTTCCACGTGCATTTTAATCTGGTTAACACCCCTCCCCCCCCCCCCCAATCTGGAGGTGAGGTGTACAAATCGAGACTCTTCCAGCCTCCTTTAGTTTACAGGCTGTAACTAAACCTTTCCCTACTTGGAGCATTTAATATGATTAGGATTTCTTTCATTTCAGCTCAGTAGCTATTCTGTAAACACCTTCCAGGTTTTTACTTGTAACACCTCAGTAACTCTTTGAAAACTATTAGGTGTATTCCAGATGTAGTCGTTTAAATTAAAATCTCCTTGCACTTACTTTATTCTAGTGGAATACTCATCAGCTTATACAACGGTCTCAGGTTTCTCGTTCCTACTGTACAATTCTAAACCTTGAAAATATATAGCCATTGTTCGGGACCTGGGCTTCAACTTCCCAATTCACTTACTAAACAAACTGCCAGGGGGTTACACTGAAATAGGAAATTAGCAATGAGCCATTTAAAATAAGTCATCCCCAGCAACCTCAAAAAAACTAACACACAGGCCATCCTGGCATGTGTGGGATGGGACAATGTGAACACTGAAAGACAATGAAATGGTCTTTGAGCAAATGGAAACACAGCTTCACGTGAAACATAAAAAAGGGTCCAGATCATGCACAGTCCTAAAAGAGTCAGATCAAAGTATCTTTTTTTAAATCAAGTAGTAGATAGTAGGCAGTCAAGAGTCATTAAAACTACTCAAAAGTTCTTATCAACCAATATCATTTTTGTGACAACAGGGAGAAAAGAATGTAATTTGATAAAGTGGGAAAACACATCTTTGGGGACCCCTGAGGCTCTAATCAAGCGTCTCGGAATTAAGAGTGCTCCAGGGTTGGGAAAAGGCAACCCTGCTGTGGCAAAAACATGCCATTTCATCATAAATGTTGTTAAAAGAGAGTAAAGTGATTATCTGAAATGAGGAGAGAGGGACTCTGTCGTTGCCAGGCCATTATATTCCTTAATGATTTCATCAGTTTGTAAGCGACTGGATGATGAAGTCTTATTTTCTGATTTCCTCTTTAAAGGTCCACTGGAAGGGAGACGGGCGGCTACTCCTCCCAGAAGTTCCACTGCCAAAAAATGGAGGCTTACAAAGAGAATGCAAATCAGCCTCCACCTTAAAGAGTAAAGGCAAACCCTAGCACTCCTCCGTCCTCTTCCCCTCTACTACCTGGGGGGGGGGGGGGGATATCAAGCTGTTATCTAAATAGATTCTTCAGGGTGAAGGGGGAAAATATTTTCTACAAATTTTATCAACGTGGTGTATTAGTTCCTTTTTTTGATTAGGAAGTGAAAGGGAAGGATATGAACCCCAGACCACTGCTAAACTTCGATCTTAACAAGTTATTAAAAAACAGCAAAGGTCACACTGCCAAGCGTTGGAAGGTGCTGTGAAGATAAAAGGTTGGAACCAAGTTGGACACTAAGGAAAAGTGTGTCCTTCGCCTGGAGAAGTCATAATCCTCCCCCACTTCCTCCCCCAGCACGCAAACCAATGTGGAGCCGACAAGGAGGAGGCTTCCTCTTCTTCACGCTAAATAATTAACATTCCAAGCAATCAGATTATTAACCCTATTCGAACAAACAAGCCAAATAAATGGTGTGCCTTGTGGCTACTGACAAGAGGATTTTTAAGTAAGTCACACTGCCTCTTGAATTTAAGACCTTCTATAACTGATTAAAAATGGAAGCAATTTGGGGCGGTGGGAGGGGTTTTTCACTAGAACACCAGGATCAAACGCACACACACTAATACGAGTCTTTGGGATACTGAACAAAACAGTATCTAAAATAAACAGGACTTCTCAGAAAAAGTCATCTACCATTAAAGGACACACCTTAAAAGTTCCTAGACACATTAACTAAGCAAGCACAAACCAGTGGTTTGACTGCTATATTTTTCAGACAAAAAGCAATTAGGTTATTACTCCGCACTTGCCCCTCCAGACACGACAGGCCTTTTTAGAAACGCTAGATTATTCACTCAAAGTGTTATAAAATTTAGTATTTTAAGTCTTAGCTGATATCAACCTGGGCATCCATCCGTGGGGGGGCGGGGGGGGGGGTACAGTAACAGAACATTTCTGAATGTACTTCTTAACATATACAAAAGAGAAGGTGCAAGGCCTCCCAAGACCCCTACCTAGTCGCCAGGCCTGGCCGGCAGCTGTTGCTACCCTGCCTTTTCTTTTGTTGGGCTTAATCTCATGTCAACTCATTCAACCAACTCAAAAGCGATGAAGACATAATTGAATCAACCTGAACTAAATCAGACCTAGGCTTCTTAAAACATACAGCTTAATGGTTCCAAATGATCTAGAAAGCGAGGAAACCAGCTAGTATGTAGCATGTAGTAGTCAATACCACAGGACCCCAAACTGGCCCAAGGACCACTGCAACAGCCCTGCATTTAATACACGTTTAGGAATGTTCAAGCCAGCGCTTCAAGCCCTATAGGCTGATTCAGAAAGATAAACTGAGGCTCAAGGAATTTCAAAGAGGAACACAGTAAAGCCTTAAACTCCAAAGCGACTATTCTTTTCTTGGGGAAACAAAAAAAGAAAAAATAAAGTTTCTGCTACTCCCTGTGTAAGCAGGCCACTGGGGTCCCAGAAGTGGCCACTGGTGGCTCTTTCCTGTTCCTGTAACTAAACCTTTAGGAAAAGTCCCCGCCTGCCCACCCCACCCCACCCCCATCCCACCCGCCCAAGAATGCTACTTCCCGTCCTCGGTGGCCCTTCCCTGAATCCCAAAATGCGGGTTCCAACCCGGGACCTGGACGTCTGTCCCGATCCCCGGGGCGCAGGTACCGGCCTGCAGGTCTGGCCCCCATCCGGGCAGGACCGCTCAGGCCGCCCCAAATCCGGCCTCCAGGGGCCCCCAGCAGCGCCCTCGTCTCCCCTCCCCATCCCGTGCAGCTCGCATTTTGGGGCCAAAGCTAGAGAGAAGAGGGCTCTACATCTGAAACTGCGCGGTTTCGCCACTCAGCGCCTCCTGGCAGAAACTTCCCTTATAAAAAAAAAGAAAGAAAGAAAGAAACACTTATAGGCGAACATTTCAATCCTTCCTGCCCTTTAGAGTTACTAGTTCTGCTTCCAGCTGGCTTTGGGACTCCAAGTAGAATTAAGTTATAAAGATATTCTTTAAGCGTTTAAGGGCTATTTAAAAAGTTTCAAAAAAATCTTTAAAATTAAAGAGGGAAAAAAAAAAAAAACACCTTATCACACACATCCAGGAATCGCAGCCCGTGCACCGCCTACTCAGGGATGGGTAGGAGACCGGGAATCCCGGGGACGGATTTGGGGGCGCCCGGGGGCTCGTTGGGGTGTGCGTCGGGGTCTGCGGCGACGCCAAGCCCCTCCCTCGGCCCCTGTAGACGCGCCCTCCGCCCGGCCCGTGTGGACGGTCCCGGCCATTGTTTGCGGGGGACGCCTGTTAGGACGCATTGTTTTGGCTGTTCCCAAGTTGCCCCGGCCCCCCCTCGGGGCCATCGCGGGGGGCTCTGCGCCGGCCCCCTCACCTCCGCCCGCCCCCCACGGCCAAGCCGGCAAACCCGGAGAGCCGCCCGGCGGAGCCACCCAACTTTTCCGGAACAGCCCCCCACCCACCCACGCACGCACGCAGCCCCCGGCTCTCTCCGGCCGGCCCCCCGGCCCGGGCCGGAGAAGGGGGGACTCCCCCGCCCCCAAGCCCTCCCGTCAGTCCCCGAGAGTGAGTGTGATGGTAAAACACTGTACACACCGGGGGCTCGCCCGGCACCTCCTCACTGCCGGGATCGCTCCGTAGCCGGGTGGGGAGGGGGCGCCCTAGAGGAGCGGAACAGAGAGCACGAGCGGGGGCCGGGCCGGGCGGGGCGGGGGTCATCCGGGGAGGGGGGCGAGCTAACGAGCACGGGAGACTCGAGGGCGGCTCGGGGGGACTCCGGAGGGGGCGCGCGGCGCCCCTGGGCCCGGCGCGGGCGGGGGGCGCACCCCCTTTACCTGCGGCTCCGGCTCCTCGGCCATTTCCTCGCTCGGCGGCGGCCGGGACTGAACTGACACCACACGAGCGAGCCGAGGTTTGAATGAGGAGGGAGCAGGCGAGGAGGGCAGGGGGCGGGGAAGGCAGGAGGGAGGGGAGGCGACGGGGAGTTTCTCTCGGCCTTTTGTGCGGACACCTCCCGGCTTCCGCGCCCGCACCGGCCCCCCAAAAGAGACGGGGGGCCACTGGACGCGGGGCGAAACCATCTCCCCGGGCGCCTCGAGAAGCCGCGCCTGGAAGACCCACCCCCCCAACAAGGGAGAGCCCCCCCGCCCCCACCCCTCCCCCGCCCGGGGGATTTGGGGGCCGGGCTCACCTCGGGCGCGGGGCTAAGGTGAGCGGGGCGGGGGTGCGCACGGGGGGCAAAGGCGCGGGCGCCCCCTACTCGTCCGCGCGGGGACAGTGCAGGCGCGGGGGGTCCCTAGAGCCGCCGGGGCGCGGCGCGTCCGGCGCTGGGGGACTGTTGGGTCAGAAAGTGCTCTGGGAGCAGCTGTTGCGCCCTCCCTCGGCCCGGCCGCTCGGAGATGCCCCGCCTCCTGCCTTCACCGGCCGCGGCGGCCCCGCCCCTGAGCCCCGCCCCCGAGCCACGTGGTCCGCGCAGGCGCGCCCCTGCCCCGCCCACCGCCGCGGACTCCGCCTCCGGGACGCGAGCGAGCCAACGAGCGCGCGCACTCCCGTTCTCGCCTGAGATTCCCGCGCACGCGCGCGCCTTTCACCACCCCCACACACAGTTCCCCCCCCACCCCCCGCCCCTCCACACACACCGCCTCCCGCCATCCGGCTAAACGTAGCCCGCGCGCGCTCCGGCGGTTCCAGTGACAGGTACGCAGGGAGGGCCCCCCCCCCCCGGGGGCAGCGCGCAGGCGCAGATCCAGGCCTCAGCCTCGCCGCCTCCCCCTCCCTCGCAAGGTGTGCCCAGGCGAGGGAGGGGCGGGTAGTAGCACTCCGGGTCATCCCGAATTACCAGCAGAAGCCTCTGCGCCCATTTGAGCAGGCCAGAAAGTGAAGTGCACAAGCATATCTTCAGATTTTCGTCAAGTGTGAGCAAGGTCGCGGAGGTGACATGATTAAAATGGTTTAATGGGTATCTTGATAAAGCTATCCTGTAATTGTTGTTTTTCCAAAAGGGCTCGACTTGCGCCGCTATTATAACTTGAGATTTCTAAACTTGGCCTGGGTTCCAAGAATCCACTTGGCTTTGATAGAAACCCACGTGGAGGAAACCGAGTTTAAACTGCGGGGGGGGGGGGGACAAAACTAGCCTTGCCCCCTCCTTCCCAGAAACAACGTATTTAGAGCGTTTCCTACCCTTCCCTGCTCACAAAAGGAGAAAAAAGGTTACGATTCCGAAGGCCTGTCTGTGTTCCCTCATTTTAGGTTCGCCCCAGGAGGAACCACAGAAGCAACAATCACAACCACTAAGTTTTCTGCCCCAAAATGCAAACGAATTCAAATGTAAACAGAGCTAGGCAACTCACCGAAAACAAAACAGCAAAGTATTTTTTTTAATGGGATATGGGTGTATCCAAAATGGAAAAACTTAAAACCTATCAAGAAAGGCACTTAAAGGATATATTTAATAAATGGGGAGCTATATAAATGCTCTGCTGGTGAGCAGTGGAGTTCTTAATAGAAAATGGAATTTTGAGAGACAGCTTCTTAGCAGAGGGGAAGAATTTGCCAAGTGTGATGTTTTGCTGGCATTTTATATATAACTACTAACCCCACATATGGTCTGGTTAGTCTTTTTTAAAAAGGAAGTGAACCAATTACTTACTCACAATTAGCAGTGCCAGAAGTAAATTCTTCGGCCAGAACTCCTTTTTTTTTTTTTTTTCCACCCAAGTACACTGATGTTGATCATTTCTAGTACTAAGGTTCCTTTTCTCAGAGAAGACAAATACCTTCTTTTCAAATAGTTTTTAAACCCTTATAAGTAGTCACATCCTAAAACGCAATCCAAGGGCACTCTTCATAAACAAGAAACTTCATTTAACTTCTCCAAACAGCGGGCTTGGAGCATTGCTACAAAAACAAACTATGAGCAAGTGGAACCAGGTTGAGTCTCCACATTAAGTGTAGCCTTACTCTACATGTTAATGGATAACCTTTGAACTCTGAAACCTTGAATGCTGTAAACACAATAGCACTGATAGTTAAAATTCTAGTGTCAAAACTGAGCAAAAAGAAAAGTCCAAACTTTTCAGAAGGGATAGGGCAACAATCAAATGTTTTGACAAATAATGGTTCCACTAAGAACAATGAGGCTTCTGGCTCTCAGACCTTGTTGCTCCTGAATCATTTTCTGAGCAAAAAAAAAAAAAAACGGTTGTGCTTTTTCTCTGTGCCCTTACAAAGCTACCACTTTGTTAGCATAATAGCATCCTATGGTTTGTTAGTTACTGTTTCTCTCCTCCTCCCCCCACCCCACCCCCAAAAACCTTGTATATGTTGTAGCTTTTAAAATTAAAAGAGAATTGTCTTCACTGATCTATCGGCTCAGAGTTTTGTATGCCATCCTTATGTTTGAGCAAAGAATTACAAAGAACCCTGTTCCTGGAGATGTGCCAATAAAACTGGGAAATCGTTGCAAAAATTCTGCCAGTGACTGAGTGCTGGGTTGCAAACACGTAGTGTGTTTTTAAATGGACATGGAACGATCTGCATTTGCTGTAAGGGCATCTGTGAGACACAGTCTCCCCCTTTAAAACAGGAAGACTCACGCTTAAGATTTACTTGGAAAGCATGCATAGTCAAAACAATTAAAAGTGGAAACTCCAAAAGTAAAGGAGAACACTGGGAGCATTTGGTCTTGTAGTAAAAGCGGAAGAACTCATTATTATTCTATGAAATGAAAATGGAAAACCAAGCGTTGGTCTGCATAAACTTAGCTCCACCCACGAGTAATCCTGTTTTGCCATCACTCCTAGCTAGACTATCTCTCAAGGAGTCAGGTGCTGCGGAGAGGCAAGCAACACAAACAAAGAATAGGACCAGAAACGTCCCTTCCCATAGAAGCTGATGCTCTGCACATGTTACTTGGAGAAAGGTCGAAAAAGCCCCACTTCACCTCTCCTTAACGCGACAAACATCAGCTACACCTCGTTTTTCACAATTATCCAAACAGACCGGCCCTCCTCAAGATATATTTCCCAGTGTACGCTTAGAAAATTGCACCATTATCTCTGATTTAATCCTCGTGATAGGAGACCTCTTCATTTCCCTAACTTCTGGTTTTCTCTCCAGATGCTGCCTGCGACACAGCCTTCTCAGATCTAATAACAAAAACAAAAACCCTTCTAATTTGCTACATTTAACATTTATTGGAATCATCCTGGGAGACTTCGCCTTCATTAGAAGAACAATGCAATACGATCTTCCCATTTCACAAGTATTTATTTTCCTGTGGAACTATCACAGAAAAACAGTTTTGGAAACTGTACGTAAATCCTTGGAGCTGAAATGGAGCCAACATAGACACTCGACTTAAAAGAATGCAGTGTTCAGAGCAGGAAAACCTGAAAAACTGCAGTGAGGAGTCAGCAGGAAAAGAAAATGAAAAAGTTAAGGCGAACCTTGCCAGCTCCTGCTAACTACAAAGGACATTTGAGAAGGAAACCAGGGCAGCCCTTTTAACACGACTGAATGCACTAAATTAAGGACGGATCACCCAACAACTCCAGGGAAAGCCACACAACTCTCCTTCCAGTAAGTTTCTTGATCCCACTCAAGTCCTCTCGAAATTTTAAGCCCTCTATAAAACATCGCAATAATAGACGATAAAAATAAATCGCAGAAATCACCTTTCAGAAGTGGAGGCAGCGTCTGGAGCCTGGAGACTTCTCTCGGAGTTTGCCAGCCCACCTGGCTCGGAACAATACTGCAAGAGATGAGATTACTGGTTTTTCCAAGCAAACCGAAAAGGGAGGGGCCAAGTATAAGGCTCAATTCAAATTGAGGTTTTGATGCAATCATGACTTGATTAAATTAATCGACCTTGATGATGTGCAAAGAGCACAGTTGATTTTTAACTGTATCTGTCCCATTCCCCCTCCGCTCTTCGGGCTCGACTTCTGTTTTCCGCCAATATCCTGGATGCTTTTCAAGGCTGACTTCACTCACAATGTAAATGTATAAACTTTCTTTAAAAAATGACATGGGTCGGGGCACCTGGGTGGCTCAGTAGGTTAAGTGCCCAACTTGAGCTCAGGTCATGATCTCATGGGTTCGCGAGTTCGAGCCCCACGTCGGGCTCTCAGCAGCGAGCCCGCTATGGATCCTCTGACCCCCCTCTCTTTCTGCCCCTCCCCCACTTGTGCTTTCTCTCTCTCTCTCTCTCTCTCAAAAGTAAACCTAAAAATAAATAAACATAAAATATACACATATATATTAATTACATGTGTCACATGACTTTCAGAGCACCCCTTGAAACCTTTCTGCACTCACCTGATATTCTAGATGGGAGCTCTGGCACAAGGGGAGGGGTTGGAGGAGGAAGGTGACTAACAAAGTTTATTGAAATTTGATGCCCATTCTCATCTCGATACATGGATCCGCCCACTTACTCAAGCCAAAACCCAGAAGTCCAACTCTATTCCATCTCCATCACCCTACATGCACCTTTAGTCCACTAATTTCTATGTTAATATAGCTCAACGTTGTCCACTTCCCTCCGCCTCTAACACAGCACCATCACCTCTCACCCTCTCCTCCAAATACATGGAGCGCGTAAGGCGTCTGCCACCTTCTTCCTTTCTAAGTTTGCCTTAATACAAGCTCCACCCTAAGTCCACGAGATCTTTTACAGGGTAAATCAGATCCTGTCACCGCCCTGCTTAATGGCTTCCTATGGCCTGGGGAGGGGAAAGGGGGGTTAAAGAACAAACTCCAAGAGCTGGCCTCCCCGACTCTGTACACCTGGCCCCTGCCTAACCTGCAGCTTCAAGTTTTGGAAGCCCTTCCGTGGGATTCTAAGCTTCAGCCCTGAGGCCTTCCCTCTGACCCAGAGCCTTCAGACCTGTGGCTCCCTTTGCCTGGCACCCCCTACCCTTTCTTTCAAGATGGTGGCTTCTGTGCCTGGGAGTGGGGAGGCGGTGGCTTCCCTCTGACAAGGTTTCGGGACCTCTTCTCCCCACGGGTCCTGTCTCAACTATTCCATTACACCTTCTGAGAGCTGCATTAGCCTTAGAATATGATTTAGTCTCTCTAGGCTGCAGTTTTCTTCTCCACCAAATGTGGTGATGATGAAGAGGTGGAAGAGCAGGAGGAAGGCCTTAAAAGTTCTCATCACAAGGAAAAGAACTGTAACCATATGGAGTGATGGATGTTAACTAATCATCTTGCAACGTATGCCTACATCAAATCATTATGTTGTACGCCTTAGGCTTATACAAGGTTATATGTCAATCATATCTCAATAAAACTGGAAAGGAAGTATATATACTTATTAATTATGTAAATACCTATTTTTCTATAAGACTCTGGAGAATCAGGGGCGCCTGGGTGGCGCAGTCGGTTAAGCGTCCGACTTCAGCCAGGTCACGTTCTCGCGGTCCGTGGGTTCGAGCCCCGAGTCGGGCTCTGGGCTGATGGCTCAGAGCCTGGAGCCTGTTTCCGATTCTGTGTCTCCCTCTCTGTCTGCCCCTCCCCCGTTCATGCTCTGTCTCTCTCTGTCCCAAAAATAAAATAAAACGTTGAAGGAAAAAAAAAAAAAATTTAAAAAAAAAAAAAAAGACTCTGGAGAATCAAATGAGACACACTACAGAGCTGTGAACCCAGAGTTTTGCAGGGGCGAGTGGGGGGGCCCGGCATTGTTCTAGGCACAGGAGACAGAGCTTGCGGGAAGCAAAACAAAGCGTTTGTCCCTTTTTATTTATATATTTTTTTAATGCTTATTTATTTTTTAGAGAGAGAAAGAGACCGAGCACAAGTGGGGGGAGTGTCAGCGCAGAGCCTGACCCGGGGCTGGAACACACGAACCAGGAGGTCGTGACCGGAGTGAGCCAAAGTCAGAGGCTTAACCGACTGAGCCACCCAGGTGCCCCAGCGTTTGCCCCCTTCTAGAGGGAGACAGACAAACACATAGACAACAGATAGTATGTCTGCCTCATATATTGATAGAGCTGACCCCTTCCTCACCCTTGAAACACTTCTTCCCTTGCTTTGGAACCCCACGTTCTATCGATTTCCACCACCGCCCCCTCTGGTCCTCACTGGAGGCTCCTTCTCAGAACCCTTGGCTGGTTCCTTCGCCTCTCCCTGACCTCCAGCCTTGGAAGCACCCAAGGCCCATTGCTGGTGCCCTGTGGTCTCTTTTCCTGTTCATTCCCTAGATGATTCCATCCACAGCCCAATGGCCCAAAAGGCCATCTAGATGTTGAGGGCTCCCAAACACATATTTGTTATTTATTTTGAGACAATGAGACGGGGAGGGGCAGACAGAGAGGAAGGGAGAACCCCAAGCAGGCTCTGCACGGTCAGCTCTCTCGGAGCTTGGCCCCGTGAACCGCCAGCTCGGTACCGGAGCCCAAACCAAGAGTCAGACGCTTAACCAACTCAACCTCCCAGGTGCCCTTCCCCTCAACTCTGAAAATGTATTTCCGACTACCACTCCATCTCTGCATAGATGTCTGCCCACAGCAATGATCAGTAGATGCGCTCACAACAAACGCATACCGAAAGGAATAGTAAAACACGCAGCTTAGCTGCAGAGAGGTCCGGTGGGGAGGGAATTGAGATTTGGGTCTTCAGGCCAGTCCCTGGGATCTTGGCTCTCTTTCTTCATCTGCCAATGGGGATGCTAACCCCTTCCCTGCCTGCCTCATTGGATGGCTGGCTTGTCGGGGTCAAACCACAGGGGAGCTGGGTGTCTGACAACACAGGGCGGCTTTTATGACGACTCTGCCCCTCAACACTGAGTATCCCTCCACAAAGGGCTCTACTTTTTCGTGGGACTATTTTTTTTTTAATGTTTATTTCTGAGACAGAGCATGAGCAGGAGAGGGGCAGAGAGGGAGGGAGGGAGACCCAGAATCGGAAACAGGCTCCAGGCTCCGAGCTGTCAGCACAGAGCCCAACGCGGGGCTCGAACCCACAAACCGTGAGATCATGACCTGAGCCGAAGTCCGTTGCTCAACCGACTGAGCCACCCAGGCGCCCCACGTGGGACTGTCTTTGAGTATACCTGGGACTCTGGCCTCAGCGTCCCTGGCAGCACTTACAGGAGTCCTGACACCCAAGCTTCCACCCTTTGCTGAGAAGAGCATACGGGCTCCTTGTCCTGTTTTCTCCTCTTCCTTCCATCTCTCCCTCCGGGGTGCGTTAAGGGTCTAGTGGGCTATCTGTGTAGCTGGTTAGAGATTTCATTTTCTTTTGTTTTTGTGGTTTGTGTTTTGTTTTGTTTTGTTTTTTTGGTCTGAATCAGACTGTTAACGCCACTAAGGGCAGGGACTTGTCCAGACTCCCACCCAGCAATGCCTCCTGCATTTATTTCTCTGCCTCGGGATGGATGGATGGTGCGGACCAGAGCACCAAAGTTTCAAAGAGATCCTCTGCCAACAGCAGAGCCAGCAGGCCGGGAGGCTAGCTGATAAGCGCTAACATTTACTGAATTCTTAATGTGTGCTTTTTCACTTTGTAACTCATTTAACCCCTCTAATGACCCTGTGAGGTAGGGTTTATATTTTTCCATTTATTAGACAAAGAACCCAGGCAGAGAGGGATTAAGCAGCTCTCCCAAGGCCCAGAGGCAATAAAACGGCAGCCTCCTTTCCTGTGTCGACACTGGCCAAGTCTTACCCCCACACCCTGCTGGTGCTTCCCCAGGACCTTGAACCAAGCCCAGCATATAGCAGATGCTCATTAAATACTGGACGGAAAAATAAGTAAATAAATAACTGCGTGCCAGGCACTTTACATCTATTATCATCACATCCTCCTAGTAACACAACGGCTACTTTTAGCCTTGCTTTAAATGCAGAGAGGTCAAACATGCATTCAACCCACAGAATGTGGCCAGCATTGTTTGCCACGGGCCTGGGACGCAACTACGAGGGAAGGGAGCTCTACGTGGACCGAGCTACCATTCCAGCAGAAGCGCAGACAATCACCTCTCTGTCACATCGATCTTTTCAGAAGTCACATTGATCTTTTCAGAAGTCAAATCTGATTACATCAGGGTCCTGCCTAAAACTCCCCATGTCTCTTAGAATAAAAACAAAATCCCTGATAATGCGGCAGGCGGGATTGGTGGGGGGACTTTATCCCACCAACACTGGGATGTGACTGGAAAGAAACGCAAGAAAAACTGACCCACTGAACTTCAAGTTAAGTGTTTCTTCCTTGAGAGATTCGCTCCTGAAAGGTGGCACCTGGTGCAACAAAGAAGACGTGGCAAACCGGAGGACACCGTTTACTTTCTCTCCCGTGTGGAGGGCGCGCTCAGAGACTCAGAGCTGTCACCGATAAGCCTACCTGGCCACTAGACTAGCCAAATCTTCACCCCTTGAAGTTATCACTGCCTTTGCTCTAACAAGAGGAAACTGAGACTCAAGATGAGTAAGTAGCCCGCCTGAGGCCACCCAGCTGACAGTTGGTTCCCCAACCTTCCAGATGACACGGAGGCCAGCGGGCCATTTGAACCCTATGTCAAACCCCAGCTCTGTCACCAGCCGAAATCTCCTCTCTTCTAAAAATCTACACTGATGCACATTTCTCGACATCCTATTTCCTGAATGTTCACTAGTCAGCCATGAGTGAGTGTCTCTGGGGCAGGGTTGAAACATCCTCACCCAGCATTCCTCCCCACCCCCAATCCTGGAACAACAATATTTCACTTGGTTGCCCCGGGGCTAGCCCCTCCCACCTCAGTCCCTCCCTGGCATTCTTGATGTACCTGCTTACTCTTCCTCCAAGTCCTCCAAAGTCCCCAGTAGACTCCAGATCTCCTTTGAAGGTAGGGAAGAAAGGTCATGCAAATTCACGTCCCAAAGGCAATTAGCAGAGTGCTCTTTTGCACACAGCTGGGAGGCAATAAACATCTGTGAAATGAAAAATGTCCTAGGGACGCCTGGATGGCTCAGTAGGTTGAGGTTGAGTGTCTGACTCTTGATTTTGGCTCAGATCGTGATCCCTGGGTTGTGAGATCGAGCCCCACATCAGGCTCTAAGCTCAGCATGGAGCCTGGTTAAGATTCTGTCTCTCTCCCTCTGCCCCTCTTCCCCACTTGAACTGTGTCTCTCTCTCTAAAGTAATGGAAGGAAGGAAGGAAGGAAGGAAGGAAGGAAGGAAGGAAAAGAAAAAATGTCCCAGAATGAAAGAAAGAAAGAGAAAATGTCCTAGAAAGAAAGAAAAGAAAGAAAGAAAGAAAGAAAAGAAAAGAAAAGAAAAGAAAAGAAAAGAAAAGAAAAGAAAAAAAAAGAGAAAATGTCCTAGAATGGATCTCAACTTTCCATGCCTTCCTTTACATGGCCCCTCACAGCTAATCAGTTACTCAGTTTTACAGATCCTATCATCCAAGTAGCTCTCAAGTGCACCCTCTCCTTTCATATTCCTACCATCCTGTCTTTTCCTTCTGATCTGCATAATAATTTCATAACCGGGTCTCGAGTACCTGTCTTCTTCCCAGCCTAGTAAATTTTTCCTCAATACCACAAATAACCATCCTTCTGCTGCCCTGTACAAAATTCTCCAATTTACCCAAATAAGTCCTAGTTCCCTCTCTTAGGATGCAAAACTACACCATGGCCCCAGCCAACCTTTCAGCCAGATTCATTCCATAAACATTTATTGACCACTCCTTTGTCCCGGGCACTGGCTAGGTAGTAATTAAAGAGTGAGGTACAAAACAAATTGGATTGCTGTCCTCATGGAGTTTATATTTTCATAGGAGAAACAGACATTAAACAAATTAAAACAAACAAAAAATATATATATTAGCATATAATTATAGTAACTACCCTGAAGAGATAATCACTCAGGGGCTCAAAGAAGCATACATAAGGATATTCATTGCAGCCTTGTTTATAATCGTGACAAATAAGAAACAACCTACAAGTTCATCAAGAGAAAAATGACCACATAAACTATGATATATCCAAATTTAAGAATATAGACAGCAGTCAGAAAGAATGAAATAGTGCTATATATGCCCATGTGCTAAATCACCAAGACATGATGGAGTAAATAAATAAATGAAGCCACAAAAGGTATGCCATTCTTTGGTTTAAACACACACAATAGTATATTCTCTAAAGGAAATGCATATATATATATATATATATATATATATATATATAACATATGTATGTGTACGTTTGTATATTATATATAATATATACACGTGTTTATACTACACAGGGATCAGAAATATATAGGCTGATCATTTCACATTACATACAAATATCGAATCATTATATTGTACAACTGAAGCTAAGAGGTTATATGCCAATCATGTCTCAATATAAGAAAGAAATGTATATGCAAATGCATGAATATAAAGCTGGTTAATTCTCAAATACGGGCAACGATTCAGGACCCTTTACTGGCAGCTAAATATTTTAATCTTTTAACATGTAAAACACACTCATATTTGACCCACATAAGTAAAAATTAGCTGCCTATTAGCATACAATTCCAAACTACATTAAATACTCTGAGAAATTAAAAATGGAGAATGAAATACTTAGTATTTTCATACACTGCTTTTTTTTCCCACATACTGCTTTTTAATGAACTATTCTCTACTCACCCTTCTCCTTGCTCTGTGCCCACTACCTGTCCCACCTTCATTTTGAATCTCCCCAAACCCACATGCCACATATGTCCAAAAATCAGTCTGTAGTCATCCTACCCATCCCCCACGGTCCTCTCCACATGCCACTATGCTCTTTGTTCGGTCACTCTCTTTGTTCAGTGCCTCCTTTATGACATTTGCTGGGTTATGCCCAGCCCCGGATGTTGTCTGAATGGACTACAGGCTCCTCAACGGGAAGGCCGGTTTCCTCCAAATCACAGCACCCAGGAAAGTATCCCAATATTCAGCTGTTCAATTGAAGTAAATATGCTCCCTGGTTCTTCCATTCACTCATTCATTTACTGTCTCACTCAACAAATAGTAAGACCAACTGGGTACCAGGCACCGTTTTAGGTGCTGGGAATACAGCAGGAAAGCAAACCCGCCAAAATGCCGATCCTCACGGAGTTAACACTTAATGTTGTCGTGAATTAAATGATCAGCGCTATGGGGCACCTGGCTGGCTCAGTCAGTGGAGCACGGGACTCTTGATTTTGGGGTTGTGCTTTCAAGTCCCACACTGGGTATAGAGATTACTTAAAAACAAAATCTCAGGGCTCCTGGGTGGCTCAGTCGGTTAAGCATCTGACTCTTGATTTCGGCTCAGGTCATGATCTCATGATCTGTGGGATCGAGCCCCACGTCGGGCTTTGCACCAACAGTAGTACAGAGCCTGCTTGGGGTTCTCTCTCTCTCTCTCTCTCCTTCTGTCTGCACCCGCCTCCCTCAAAATAAATAAATAAACTTGAAAAATTTTCTAGTAAAATCTTTAGAAAAGAATTAAAGAATTAAAGGATTCGTGTTATGGAGACAGGGGGCGGGGAAAGGGGCCAGAGAGTCGAGGGAGCCGGTGAGGGTAACGTTGAACAGGCTAGTCCTGGAAGACTTCTCAGGTGGAGACATTTGAGTAAAGATCAGAAGGGGTGACAGTGGGAGCCACGTAGAGGCTCCCTCTGGGGAGAGAGCACTCCCAGCTGAAGGATCAGCATGCAAAGACCTTGAAGCGTTATGCCCCGTGGTTCAAGGAACAGCAGGGAAGCCGGCGTGATGCTGTGACTGGCATGGAGCACTAAGGGGACACAAGTCATAAAACGAGGGTGGACGAGATCCACACCATGTGGGGCACTGTGAGGACAGGACGCTACTCTGGATGAACCTGAGCTCCAGTGAATAGTATGAACAGAGGAATAATGATCTGACGGAGGTATTAAACAAACTGATAAACCAAGAGTCCTCCTTTGCCGCAATCACCCAGATATTTACGCGTGTCCATATTTTCAGTACAACAGCACAACAACAACGACGATAATGGTAACAGTGAGAAGAGGTAAGACAAAGCGTAACAAAAAAGGGAAAAATAAAACAATTTATTGAGCCCCTGCTATGTGCCAGAGTCTTAATTCCACACCTGATCTACCCGACCATAGTGTTTTCCCATTCTCCTGATAACCTGTAGACTTAAATTCATCTGGCAGAGGAGGAGACCGTAGCCATTCGAGGTTAACTCACTTTCTGCCTTACTAACTTCTTTAACTTGCTTGAGATTCTACAACAAGAATGAAGTAGAATTCTAGCCCGAACAAATTCCAAAGCCCATGCTGACTCATGCCATTCTGTTCTGTACTAAGCGGTTGACTTTGGCCTCGGAGACTAGAGAATAATAATAGTGACCATTGATTAAGTACTTCTTATGGGCCAAGTACATTATTTGCACCATTTCTGGATACCCAGGCAGAATTGGTACCCTCGTCACCCAGATTAGAAGCCACACCTCCGAGTGGTGAGACAGGTAGTGAGTTCTAGGGCTGAGCTCTTGAAACGGGTTTCCAGGTTCAAACCAAGACCCTGGGCTACCCAACTATTGCCTTTGCCGTCTCACTGGAGCTCCCTCCCCACCTCCACCCCTGGCCTTTTACAGACGGAGGTAAGAGTAATCACTGACAGGTGTATTTGGAGGAATAAATAAGTCCTCACTACTAAAATGCTTTGGGGGAATTTGGCACATAGGGAGCGTTCAATTAGGACAGGCTGGTGTCACAAAGACCATTGCCCACGGCCACACAGGAGCTCACCCGCACTCAGAACCAGGTCTGTTCTCAACCACTGCACGGCCCTGCCAGGGTACTTATTCTGGGCGGGAGAAGAGAAGCAAGAGTGTTTCTATGATGTGAGACAGACAGAGCTGGCCCCGAGTCTGTCCACTCCAGAACCTGAGCAGCTCTTGACCACCAGAACGACTCCTCAGTGTAGACAAAGCAAGTGGAAGTCTTTGAAGAAAGATACCTCAATCCGAGTGATCGGAAGCTGGGAGATGCCTACCTGCCTTTCAGGGTTCTTTGGACACCTTCTCCAAACTGGAGGTCAAGCGAGACCGGAGAGGCACCTAAAGAAGAGGGTCAGAGGTGAGTGGCTCCAGGGAAGCGTGCCAGGTGGCTGAGCCCCTGTCTCCCGACCACAGCTCTCCAGCCACACCCTCAAACAGGATGCTGGGGTTTGGGGAAAATACTGGAGAGGAGATTAAGGTTAGAGCCACGCCCCTGGGAGGTATAGAGTGACCAAGAAATCAGGAGTCTACACTGAAGATTAGCCGTCTGCCTTGGTCCTCCGTAGTGCGATGGACCCAAAGCCAGCTACCCCACTATTTCACTCACAGCCAATGGGCTTCTTCGGCTCAGCAGCTCCCAAAAACGAACATGCAGATTTTCTCAGAAACCGGAACTGAATCAAACACGGTCCTCAGAGCCAGCTTAGACCCAAACCCTGGCTCCCAGCTCAGCTGCTGGGAAACCTCAGCCTGCTGACTCGACTTGCCTGCCTCACCTGTACAATGGGAAGAACATCGCCGCCCGCTGCACGGGGCCCGCTCTGGAAGGTTACAGGAGCTAATCACAACCAAACCTTAAAACGGTGCCTGGCACACGGCCATCAGCTCAGTAAACATCAGCCAAAATGACCTTAGTCATTATTGTCTCCGAACGTCTCCGTTCTAAAACAGCCCGTCCGCTTAACGAATCCCTTTGGCTTCTTTGACAACTTAAAAAAAAAAAAAAAAAAAAAAAAAATTGTGGTTAGCACATTTTGTTGACGTATTTTTACAAATACCAAGCCTGCCCGTCCTCTTAAAAATATTTTAAGAGATTATATTTTGTCCCCACTCGCTTTGAGGAACTGCTTCGGAGCCACTGAGTGGGCCAAAAACAGCAAGAAAGCAAAGGAGGATAATAAAACCTCTTTCCTGAACTTTTTCCAGAAAAACAAAAAACAAAAAAAAAAAGAATTTCAAGATTCAGATTCTGGGCTTTTAAGGACCATCTTGCTAAGTATTTTCTTATCAAGTTCCTTCTTGTTTTCTCCCCTCCCCCCCCCCATAAACACGACAGTAATGAGATAGTTTCTTCTTTCTCCCTGCCTCCAAAAAAAAAAAAAAAAAATCTGTCCCATAAATTTCTCCCAAACCCACGCAACCGAATTTTCTACAAGGATTTGTAAGAAACCGAGAACCCTCTGAACAGAAACGAACCGCTCCTGAAGCAGTTCTCATTTGAAGTCAACAAATAAGCACAACGTGTCCCCAAGGAAACAAAGTAGAATTTGGACGATAAAATGGCTCTGCCCCTAATCCCCGGTTCCCCGGTGCTGCAAGGCTGCACTCGCAGGAAACACATATGCCATCAGAAGTCTCTGCTAGTTTCCACCAGTATTTCTGCATCAGCCCGCTCAGCCGTACGGACCCAAGTAAGACACCCAGCTTTAAAAAAAAAAAAAAGGAAAAAGAAAAAGAAAAAAAAAATTGGTAAAGGAAAAGAAGAGCTCGCTGACCTGATCATTTCTACCTTCCTCGGGTGGGTAGACAGAGACCAGAAGAAATGCGGGCGCCCCTCCCCCGCCAGAACCGGGCTTCCCGTCTGGGTGGAAACTATCTCATTACCACATTTTCAACAAGTAGACCCGGTTTCCTCGTGTAATCAGAGTTAGTCTGTGGTTGTTTGGCAGTCTGTGCATGCCATGTTTTTAGAGCTATAGAAAATGTGTATTTATTTATTTTGTGATGGCTGCGACCATATGACAAACAGAAGCCAGCCTTAGCCAGTGATTTATAAGAGCTCGGGGAAGCAGTGCCTTTAAGCATTTTAATAGAGGCGCTCTCATCCTTTGTAAGTGGAAGTGTAAATTGGTACAGTCCTTTTGTAAACAACTCCGCGAGGCAAGTCAAGGGCCTGACAAATGTTCATACATTTGGGTGCAGCAAGAACATTCCTGGAATCAGTCCTAAGGAAATAGTCCTAATAGAGGACAAGGGGGCTGCGAACAAAGATGTTCATGGCAACGAGATTTACTAGAAGGGGAAGGAAAATACACACATACTCCCTCCCCGTATATGGGGAAACACGCGAATAAAGAAAGGGTTCGTCTTCCAAGTTATCCCCGCTCTTGCCCACGGCCATTTCAAAATTTAAAAGCTGCGAAAATATGCCACTGGGAAATAGTTATAATAGCAAGTGGAAAAATCAGGACGCAAGAATCACATTTTTAATAAAATAGAAGTCTTCTTATTAGTAAGCAAAAAAGGGAGATACAGGTATATGTAAAATTGTTTCAATTGGTTTTCTTATCAGGGACGTTTTAGTATGGACTGGGTATTATGTGATACCAGGAACTTACAGTTAATTCACTAACTGTGATAAAGACATAGTAGGTTATTTGAAAAAAATGCACGTATTTTTTAGAGATATACACCGAAACATACAGGAGGAGAATGACGTGTTAGAATTTATAATACTTAAGCAAATTTTTAAAACAGGAGAATCGAAGCAATGTGCTTAAAATTGCAAAACGGGGTGAGGGCTATGGGGGGGGGGATTCATTTTACTATCCTCTCTACCTTTACATGCATTGCAAAATTTTTATTAACAATTTTTAAGGAGGGGAGCTCACTCTGTTGAGCATCTGACTTCAGCTCAGATCATGATCTCACGGTTCGTGGGTTCGAGCCCTTCCTCAGGCTCTGTGCTGACAGCTCAGAGCCTGGAGTCTGCTTCGGATTCTGTGTGTCTCTCTCTGTCTCTCCTCCCCTCACACTCTGTGTCTCTCTCTCTCTCTCTCTCAAAATAAATATGTCAGCATTAAAAAAAAATGTCTTTTAAAAAAAAATTTAAGGGGTTGTTTTTTGATAACAGAATATGTAGGACCTTTTTTTCTTACCTCCAATTTTTCTGAAATGATTTTTCTATAAAAACAGGAAGAGTTGGCAGTCCCACAGAGACGTTTTTATTGCTGTGTAATAGTGGTGAATCCCCAGAATGCTGTGGTATGCCTGTGTAACTTCACTGAACTCATAAATGGCCCAAATCCTCTCTCTGGGGTAGCACCCTGCCATCTAAGACCATGCTGTAAATGTGATCGGCTGATAAAAAGCCCAGCTGCCACGGACCATTTTAAAGGTTAGGAACCATCTAAACACACACACACACACACACACACACACACACACACACACCACTTCTTGCCTCTTCAGTGCTAAGTGGGAACAGACTGGTTTTACTTCCAAAGTTGCATGCAATAATCATGTAAGCATCAAACAGCATGGAGTTCAACATGCCACCAAGCTGACTCAGAAGGAAGGTTCCACATTCCTTAATTAGCAGCATCAGAAAAGTAGCACTTCCTGCACTGGAGTTTCCCATTTCATCCAGCTACTCATGGGCTCAACCCACCCCACAAGTTCTCACAGAGGAGTGCCATGAAGTCTGGAAACAGAGACAGTGTTCTTTAATTTATCTTAATAATTCCCTTTGTTCCTCTTTATTCTGCTTTGTTTTACTCGTCACACTCTTCATCCTCTTGTATGCTGATTTTTGCAGATTGAAAGTGGCCGTGATAGCATCATGTATGTCCTTTGTCTCCAGACTTCACAGACACGCTGGAGATACTGAGATCACGGTTGGGAACAGAATACGTGAACACTTCACCGACTTGAAGATACAGTCCTCTTGGTTATTAATAGCCAAAAAGATTCAAAGTACTGGACCAGAAGCTTCTTTTTTAGTACCAATTACTTAAATTAAGTTTCTGATTTGTATTAAAGTTCTCTGGCACAACTCAGGCAGGACGCAAGTGCATGAGGAAGATTTCCAAACAAGATTACACGGTTTTCCAATGTGATATATTTGATCATCTTTGAAAAGGCAGGGGCAACACAATTGCAACCTTAATTGAAATGTCAAATTCTCATTGGATTTAACCACTGTAACAATTATTTATTGTGAACTTCAGAGGTTTTGGAGAAATGTACAATAGCCCTAAGCAGGTGACTGACAGATTTGACAGATGCTTAAAAAAAATACTATTTGGGGAAAAAAAAATACTATTTGGGGAAAAAAAAATACTCTTTCGAAAACATTATTTTTGCCCTTTGAGGGACCCTAAAAATCCATTCTATGATGCATTATTCCATTTTCCCTTTGCAGTCTTCCCTTCCTCAATCTATGTCTTTTCAAAGAATTCTTCTCCTCTTTGACCACCAGGTTGATAGATTTATATTTGCTTTTTAATTAAGTACCTTAACTGTAAGAGAGTAGATAAGAAAAGCTCATAGTCTAACACCCCGGGAGAGAGCAAATGTTTGCCTCAGTGGCAAACCCACGTTCTCAGGGGTCTAAGAGCAAAGAAGTTCCACTTGGGGATTTTATTTCCTCTGAAAACATCTTCTGGTATTTGAGAACGTCTGATGCTATTTAGTGGGGCAGACCAACCCCTGATTAGATCTTTTAAGAACAAAAGCCTTTCCTTCTGACCCCAGAGAGTAATGAATTCCTTGTAACACTACATGGTAATTATGATGAAAAGTGTATTTTAAAATCAATGTACTTTAAATAACAATTACATCAAGTTGAATCCAGAACCAAATTAAATCGACTTTGGCCTTTTGGTGTTCTTGGGTCATGTAAGAGCTGGGTTTGACTTTATCCCTGACTCAGTTTCCCTACTCCCTCCTTATATCACAAGACCCTGTAAGGGGCATAAAAAGTGCCCCATGACTATGATATTGTCTTCTTGGAGACCTAAAGATGTCATATATATTTTTTCTTGAAAATAAAGTTTATAGGGGCGTTTGGCTGGCTCAGTTGGAAAAACACATGACTCTTGATCTCAGGGTTGTGAGTCTGAGATATACCCATATTGGGTGTAGAAATTACTTAAAAACAAAATCTTAAAAAAAAGAGAGAGAGAGAAAATAAAGTTTATACAAGCAATACATTGTAAGACCTGACCCTGAACCCAAGAAGCTGAGTCTTTTTTCAAAGAAGTTGAGATTGAAACACAATTGTTTTTATTAATATTTGGGGGATAGTCTTCACATGCAAGTGAGAATTTTGCTCATAAAAAATGATATCCGAATTCACTCTAAAAAGTGTTGTCTCCTTCCATTTCTGTACATTAGCAAATGATTTCTGCCCTCTTCTTCACTTTTCCAAATTATGAAAGATTTTTATGGCTTTCTTCATCTTCCAAGTATGCTGCAAAACACTGTAAATATCAGAGAAACACTGGAATCTTAACACTGGAATCATTCAAAGTTTCTGCTTGGAATCCAGGGCACCCGCCATTGACAGCATAGTCTATTGTATTCTGTTTACATAGAATCCAGATGAATGGTACCCACCTGGAGCTGTTCAATGGACTGAAAATAATCTTAGCAAACGTGTAATGGTTTGGGTACAGCCACTGCTACGTCATCATCTAGCTGGGGCCACTGCTGCTGCCACTGTCTGTTAGATAGGACCTTCAAACCCTGCTGGCCTTCTTGATATTTCTTTGCCTATCAGTGGATCATTAGTTGGAGCATTTCCTTAGTCATAGAGCCTGGCCGTTCGTTGGGATGTTCTCAGTAGGAACTACGGTTGAAGATAACAGAATGGTTATTTAGACGTGAAGGTGGGGGGGGGGGACACCTCTTTCTTCTCAGGGGCTCAAGATTGTTTCGTTATTTTCTGATTCTTGAACTTTTAGTTCTTCTTAAGAACAGAGATCTGATTTTTTTTTTTAAAGCTTTCCGATGACATTTGAATGTTTAAGTCTTTTGAAAATATTTACATTTTCCAAGCAGCTAGCAACACTCTCTGTCTTCTATAGTTCTTAAGATTAGGGAAAATAAGAGAAAGCTAGAGAGTTGGCAAGCAAGTGTATCATAACCTGGCAAAGAAATTCCTGAGCAAAACTATATGGGTTTGAGCTTATTGGAACATTTGAAAGCAATTAAAATGCTTCCCCCCCCCACCCCAGACTTATTTTTGTCCTTTTTTACTTTAAGCACACAGAGGCGTACAGCTGAAAAATAATATGACAAGCATGAATGAGTCATCAGGCAGATCAAGCCAAGAAGCTACTGTCAGGGGTCTTTAGGAATATATTGGATGGAATGTCTATTATCCACGCTTCGGCTTATTGGAGGGGTCAAGACCAGCCCTTTAAGAAAAACTGATCAGCTTCCCAATATTCAAATTCCTACTTATTGACCTGACACAGAATATCCTGCCTTGTGTCAAAAATACCATCTTCCAAACCGTGGGGATAGACACTAAAAAGAGGCCTATGATTCAACTATATATAAAGTGTGTGTTGAGCACATGTAAACAGAAGATAGTAGAAGCCACGGGAGATGAATCAGAATTATTCAAGATAACTCCACAATGAGCTCAAAGAATATCATTAGGCCTACGGACCTGCCTTATTTTAAATACAAGCGCTCTCAAACTTGACAATACTTCTTAGGAAAAATTACAGGGTGTATACTCCAGTATGCAGTCGACAAGTCCGTAAAAATGCCACTTTATTTTTATGATTGGAAGCCTTCCTGTTCATGGTAGAAAATTTGAAAACCGCAGAAAATACCCCGAAAGCCAACACCATACACTCAGAAACAGCCACGGTTCCTACATTGCTGGGTTTCCCTGCACCTTTACTCATTTGTTTGTTTGTTTATTTATTTTCCCTGCACCTTTTTAAAAAAGACACAGTATTTGGTGTCTTTGTCCAAATTTGGCTGCTTTGTCCTCATCTGATGGTTCACAGTGACGGTTTTTCTCAGGTGTTAAATAATGCCAGATTCTCCAGTCACGTCTTGTTTTCTTTCTCTTTTAAAATCTACAAAATATGAATGCTGTACAGACCCCCAACCGGCTCACCCATCCGCCTTCCACATACAACACCTTCTGGTCAGGGAGGGTGGTGCAGAATATCTCTGAAAAGTGAAACAGAAAAAAAAAAAAAAAAAAAAAAGTTTCACTCACAGTTGAATTCAAACCCTAACAGGTAAAGACTTTCATACCAGGAAACTCTTCCCCCCCCCCCCTTTATCTTAAGATATTTCAGAGCAAATTATCTGGGAATAAAGACCACAAAAGGGGTATTCACGTTGTAAAGGTAAACCAAATTGAGAGGGTAATTGTCTCCTTAAAAAAAAAAAAAAAATCTTAGCTCTGGTCGTGGTGACCTGGAGGGAGGGCCCCGGGTGGCTGGAGAACCACAGTGGGAGGGGTACCGAGTTTCTCTGTGTACCCTTTGTGCTTCCTGAATTTGATATCAGAAGAGGGCATTCACTTCTTTTAAAAATACAGACGTAGATTTTTTAAGTACATATGTCTGACTTAAGGGATCAAGCTCATTAAAGAAAAAACGTAACCACCTCTGTCTCCCGAGGTTCCTCACCTCCTCCTCTCACCTTCCACTTTAGAATCAAACGGCACTAAAAACAGGACACCTGCTCCATTTTGACCATGAGTACATTGTCAGAGGGGCCTTGAAGGTGCCTTCCCAAGTGGATTACCTGACCACATAAAAGAGAGACAGGTAATTTATGAAAGGAATCTTCGTGGCATTTGTACTTTGTCTATTTCCAGCCTGTTTCAGCTTTCTCGGGACCCACCCGACCTCGGGGATGGTGAGTGGGCTCCTGGGAGTGAAACCGATGTCCGATTTGTCGATTTGTCGCAGTCCAGAGCGAGATGCTACGGTGAGCTCCACGTGAGGGCTTCCTCCACGCCTTCCCACTCCGCCGTGTGGGATTAATTCAGACATTTTCTGAAGTATTTACTTAGACGCACTCTCCTTCTGAGTCAGTATGGACTTTGTTCATCCCATTTCCTTGAAATATGTCCACCTTCATGGGTGAACACAGGAGCGCGCTTTCTTCCAGAGCACACGTGGATAGTATGTATTTACAGAGACGTCAAACAAACAAACAAACAGACATACAAAGAACAAAACATGTAATATTTGAGCTTTCCTCCCAAAGGGAGGACAGGTGCTTCTCTGGCTTGTAGTAAACGTTGCAAGATTGGTCATTTGATACATAGCGTGAGAATCCACTGCGGGGCGTCTCTCTTTTTTGTCTTTCTTTCTCTCTTCTCATCAGACTGTGTGTCTGGCTTGGAGAACCAGCCAGGGACCCAGGTAGTGGTGAGCCCAACAACCTGCCACACCAGACTCAAGTGACAAAAAGCCTGATTGCGCAATATTCTCAGCAGGTTGGCTTTCCACGTTCTAGAAAATGTTTTTAATGGGTTTGAGCTCCTTTCACACCAAGCACTTTGGGCTTGAACTGTCGTGCCTTGTCATGAAGTTGTGTTTTGAACTGTAGTGAAAGTCGGGATTTTTCTCTTCCTCCTCTTTTGTTGTTTTTTTTTTACCCCCCCCCCCTTTAAAAACAAGATAAGCCCCGTATGCAAATAGAGTCCACAGCGACCACCACCGTCCAGGTTCTCAGCTTTATTTCTCCTGCTGCAGAGCCTGCCTTCACCCATTATGCGCTATTTGCATACCTTTAACATTAGAAACATTTATTCCAGGAATGAGTCATTGGAGGCATCTTCTGGGTTTACAGCTCGGAAACTGGATTCAGGAGCATTAATGCCAGAAGAATGGATGTCTTCTGTATTAAAAACCTCGGGATTGTTTGTGTGTAGAGAGAGACAGAAAGAGAGAGTTTCTGTTTTGTTTTTGTTTGTTTAATTTGAAGAGCGAAATGTGCTCAAATGCATTAAAGATAATGCTTGAGATATATTTAGGTACATGCTTCACACCCTAAAGCAATATTCGGTATGAATGAGAATGTCTCACTCTGCGGGAAGAGAAATGGCAGACTATATACCCTTCCTGAGCTGGCTATAACCAGCCTCTCAAACGAGAGTGAGGGCTGAGTACCTTGAGCATTTTTTTCCCCCAGCTCTACTGCGATATAATGGACACACGACATTGTGTAAGTTGAAGGTGCACAACCTGTTGATCGGATACATTCGATTTTGACAGATGTCTTTTAATGGAAAAAAAAAAAAAAAAAAAAAAGGAAAGAGAAAGACAACCCCAGTGCTTTTCTCAGAGAGAACAGGAAGCCTGAAGGAGGAAGTATGTGACAGTTTATTTTTCAACAAGCACACAGTGTCAAGTGAATGAAATCCCTCTGGAAGCTGTAAAAAAATGGAGGCTGGAAGGTGGTTGTGTTCAGGTAGCACAAAAGGCTTCTCAATATTTAGAACCTTTTTTTCAAAGCTAAGTTATTAATGAAATCCAAGATTGCACTTTTCCAAAAGGAAACACTGAGTCATTCATGAAATGATCTAAGATTTCGAAACTTGCTTACACCATTTTTTTTTTTTTTCTCCTCCTTTCCTACCTGTGCCAAAAGCAGGCTCAGAAAAGCCAACCAGTAACTTGTGGCCTAAATCCAGGGAGCCGGCCAAATTAGCCGAAGAATGGAGTAATTTAACAAAGACTCCCGATGCCCCAGAGGGTTCCTGTCTCACCCCATTGGCGGGCCAGAAAGGGCCTGCCAGCCTCCCTGGGTCCAGAGCCGAGGGGCCTCTGTCCCCGCCTCCCTCCGAGGGAGCCCGTGATTAACCAGTTCTGGCACAGCGGTTATTTGGCCATACCCCTGGCCTGCCTCCAAGTTTCGTGTGGAACAACAAATGGGCGTGGGCCCCAGATAGGCAGGCCCGTGTTCCAAGGAGGCAGTGAACACTCACGGCCACGAGCCCTGCACGATGTGGCCAGAGCTGGGGTACGGCCGAGAATGCGTTCGGGGAGGGAATGCCAGCTTCTCGGTCCGTTTATCGAGGGTGTCTCCACTTAGGCCATTAAATAGTGTCCAAAGACCGTCAACACGCGTGTGGGTCAGGAATAAAGTGTGAGTCAGGTCGTTCTGACCCCCTCTTCTCTCTCTTGCTGCGGAAGAGGGTTTCCAGGTACTTGATTATTTTATTTTATTTTATTTTATTTTATTTTATTTTATTTTATCTATTTCATTTGTTTCATTTCATTTCATGTATTTTAGGAGAGAGAGAGCACAGGGGGAAGAGGGGCAGAGAAACAATCCCAAACAGACACCACGCTCAGCACAGAGCCCTTTGCAGGGCTCGATCCCACGACCCTGGGATTATGACCTGGGCAGAAATCTAGAGTCAGACGCTCCACCGACGGAGCCACCCCAGTGCCCCGCAGGTACTTATTTTTAAAAGCATGACTTTAGGGGCGCCGGGGTGGCTCCGTCGGTGGAGCGTCTGACTCTTGGCTCAAGTCGTGATGTCACGGTTCATGAGTCCAAGCCCCATGGTGGGTTCCGCACTGACAGCATGGATTCGACTTGGGATTTTCTCTCTGTCTCTCTCTCTCTCCATCTCTCAAAAATAAATAAACATTGAAAAAAATAAGTAAATAAAAACACGACTCTAGATAAGAGTACTTTATGAATGACACCACCAAACTTTCTGAATAGGCACAGGGGAAAGCTCCCGTTTTCATCTTTGCAAACACCCAGAAGTCCATGTAGATAAATCATGTAGACAAGGAAACAGTGCTTTGGTCCAAACAATACAGGAAACGCCTGGAATGGCGCCTCCTTAACACAACGCCCTATGTTTGCCTTGTACTATTCAAAGGATTTTACAGATACATTATCTTCAGACGACTCTGCGAGGTAGAAGGGGGAAGCGCAACTTGCCCATTTTACAGATTCGGAAACCAAGGTCCAGAGAGGCCGTGGCCTTTCTAAGGTCACAAACTCAGTCAACTGCAGAGCCCAAACTTCGGTCCAGGACTCCTGACAAGGAGGCCCGATCCTCCCCCTCCTCGCCCCGTCCCTTGTAACCAGGCTCCGAATGTTCCCTTCCGTGTGATGTTCCCGGCTGTATGTCCGGGCTCTGTAGGCTCCCGGGTCTGTTGCTTTTGCCCCGCAGCCTGTGTTTCCAATTCCTAGGATTCCCAGGAATATTCAAAATCTTACTTCTGCCCCCTACTTTGAAGATTCTGGTCCTTTTTCACAACAGGGGATGTACCTATTTGACCAGGAAGTGGTCTAGGCTCTGGAGTTCGTGTAGAAAGACTTCCTCTTTTTCTCCCTGAATTTATTATGGTATTAATTTTATCCCAACACCTAAAAACAAAAAAATCCCAGACTCCGCACTGCGTACGAGGGACTTTTCAAAACAAAAAACTCTCCTCCACTAAGATGTTACTAACAATCACCAGGGATTTTAAATTTCCTGTGTGTGTGTGTGTGTGTGTGTGTGTGTGTGTGAGACTTTTTCACACTTTTTTTTTTTTACAAAGATTTTTTTTTTCCTGGTCATTTAGGAAGCAGCATATTTTTAAAAACTATCTTATTGTTTTTGTGTCGCTCACATGGGCGGTTATCACTAACACCAGAAGGAAAAATATTGCGGACCTTCATGACAAACCATTACACTGACATAGGTCTGGCTTATTTAGAATATGCCCAGTAAGCACTGGTTAAAAATTGATGATTCGGGGCAGTCTTTCTCCAGTGATTTTTGTAAAATACCTAGGAGACCTTGAACATTCTGTTACACTTTTACAATCACGGAGAGGAGGACGGAAGGTGGTGTTCGCGAGGGATATTGCTTTATTACTCAGCTAAAAGTCCCTTTGGCTCTAAAAGTCCCTCCTCCCGGCGGCTGCAGGCTGGGAGAAGTCAGCATTTTCTCTCTCCCTAACTGGTGCTTTTACCATGCAGAAGAGACTCCATTTTCAAAATCTGTGAAAGAAAATTTTGTGCTTTTAGCGAATGACTTTCCCCCTAGTGGGCAGAGACCGCCCCCCCCCCGCCCCTTCTTTGCGAAGCAAGAGCCACTGGGTGAGAGCAATCTGTCACCAGCTCACGTGGCTGTGATGGAAAGCCCTTTTACATGCTGTTCACCATGTCTCAGGCACTGTTGTGTGCTTTTATCTTTTTTTAATTAAAAAAAAATTAAGTTTATTTATTTTGAGAGAGACAGACGGTGTGAGCAGAGGAGGGACAGAGAGAGAGGGAGACAGAGAATCCCAAGCAGGCTCCCCGCTGCCAGTGCAGAGCCCGACACGAGGCTCGAACTCACGAACCAGGAGATCGTGACCTGAGCCGAAGTCAGAAGCTTCACTGACTGAGCCACCTCGGGGGCCCTTTCTTGCACATTTTTAAATATACAAGGAATATTTTTATGTATTTATTTAGTTTTAGATTTTATTTTTAAGTAATCTCTACACCCAATTTGCCCAACATGGGGCTTGAACTCATGACCTGAAGATCAAGAGACAAACACTTCACCAACGGAGCCGGCCGGGTGCCCCAGAAATACCTCCTAATCTTTAAACACGGAAAGTGGTAAATGTGTCATCTTTTAGGAAGCAGGTTTGGATGCCAATAAACTAAACCACGAGTCGAAAAAGCATCATTTTTCTTGGATAATTCAGACTTTTTCAGTGCCCTCATTCTGTACTGAATAACCATCCATGATGAAATAGAAAGAACATTAAGTCAAATTGTACCCACGTGGACTCTACGCCTTTCCCTGGAAACTTCTTTCCTGGGGCCAAATTCCTAATATCGGTTCTGTTCTCATGGTTATCTCTTCTTCCTCCTCCTAAACAGAAAGTGCGAAAATAAAGGACTCGGTTTTTAAACACACACACACACACACACACACATTTTTAAATGCAGCACACACACTATGCATATTACAGTGCAGTTTTAAAAAGAGAAAGAAAAACTGTGTCTGCAACATAAGACAAGTATGCAGCACTCACACGGGTCATTAAGACTTGCCTTTATTATCATGTTGCTAACCACTAAGGGACACATGCAATGCTGTGACAAGCATAATTTAATTAAGCTTTCCATTCGATGTTGTTTGAAGAGACCTGAAGGCTCTCACCGTAAAGTAAACCCAGTGCACATCCCACAAGAAAAAGCGGAAACGATTTCACCGAACGAAGGAACTCAGCGAGCTTTTTCCTTCTTATCGAGCAAAATGGATTTACGCCGATGAGCCAGACCCCGTGAGCGCCAAATGCTGCCCCGGTGCCTTCACAGCGAAGTCGCCTCCCCCCCCACCACACACAGGAACACAGGATGTTTACTCTTTACCCAAACCTTAACCAAAGGAAAATACAGCAAACGAGTCATCTGTGTAAAATCCATGGGCTTCTTACGTCTTTGGCATTCCAGATCTTGGATTCAAATAAATAAAAATATTTACGAACCGATTCATCTGTAATCTGAGTGAAATCATGACCGTGTGCAATATACGAAAATCGTACCCCCCCTGGACAGCCACTCAACAGCATACTTCGATTGCAGACCTACTCTGCTGGGCAGTATTTTAGGGGAAGGCGGTCTATTGAGTCCTTTAAGACTCACGGTCCTTGGGGGCTCCTGGGCAGCTCAGTCACCTAAACATCCAACTTCCGCTCAGGTCAAGAGCTCAAGGGTTCGTGAGTTCCAGCCCCACATCGGGCTTACCGCTGTCAGCACAGAGCCCGCTTCGGATCCTCTGACTCCCTCTCTCTCTGCCCCTCACCCCCCCCCCCCCACAGCTTGCGAGCATGCTCTCTCTCTCTCTCAAAAATAATAATGATGATAATAAATAACTACACATAAAAAAAAAGACTCACAGGTCCTTGAAACCATACTTACTTTCTTACAGCCATGACAAAATGGAAGTCTTGCAAACTGTGGCCCGGCACCTTCCCTTTGTTTTTGTTTTTCTTCTTCACTGAAAATGTATCGCGCGCCTACGGTGTGCCAGAATCCGGGTTGGTGCAGAAATGCAAACTTGCACGCGCCAAAAGGTCCTGGCCAGAGGCAAAGTTCTATTTAGCCGGGTCGACAGACGTTACAGGCGACAGGCGAATTCTAGTGGAACCCAACCATTTGTAATCATTTGGATTACTAACAGCTTGATTAAGGATGCATATTGGCCAGGCCTTCCCTGGGAGACTAGGGGTCACTTGCATTCTGAGTGTTACCCCAGGGGAGTTAGATGCAGGAGTCCTGAGCCGCACCCTGCAGGAAGTCTTTAACTACAGTCGGAATAAGTGATCAGAAAAATTACACGGCACTGTGGCGGCCGGCTTCTCCCCGAGGAATAAGGGTCAGTACTTGGGCCCTGTGATACTTTTCAGGGCCCACAAAAATTTTTTTATTTTAATTTCTCCCAAAGCCAGAAGAAAAATGAATCTGACAATAATGAATATATAATAATGGTCCAGCCGGGGTTATATGCATCTTGAGGCCAATGCCATGGCAAAATAGAATTTTTAATATCCTTTTTTTGGAGGAAGGGATTCACAAAGGCTAAATAATACTGTGGGTCCCTAACTGCTATGGTTTAGCCCTGGTGCTATGGGAATATATATACAAGGGATCTGATCCTGGAGGTGCCGGGGGGTGGAGAAGGCTTCCAGGTAGAAGGGACCATGGAGCTGATATCTTCAGGGAGAAGAGAAACCAGCTATGCTACAGGCAGTGTAGGGAGGAATGAGCAGGGGAGGTCAGAAAAAGAAGAGGTTTCTAAGGAGAGGGAACAGAATGTGCAAAGGTCCTGAGGTAGGAAGGAGCATTTTTCATATCCACTGGAATTTAGGCTCCATGCTTGTTCCATTCTCAGCCTGAAAGGTGCCTGACCCACAACAAGCATTCAATAAATATTTGTTGAATGAATCGGGACCTTGTCTCTTTTTCAAAAGGGTGTGACAGCCCACCTAGCTTTATCTCTCCTTCTGAAACTTTCCTAATCAATATTGTCTCTCTGTCCTGTCTTCACAGCTTACGAGCTGTGTGACCTTGGACAAGTTGCTTAACCTCTCTGTGCCGCTTCTATTTACTCACACTCACCTGTAAATAACCCTCGATCTTTCTGTGAGGACTATCTTAGTTAATATGTGTAAAATAGTTAGAACAATGTCTGGTACATAATAAGTACTCAATACATGCTAGTTAGTTTTATTATTTAATCACATCTTACTAATCTTATATTCGTGTATCTTTCAGTAAAATGGAAAAATCCTTTATGTGCTGATTCGATGACTTTTACCTTGCTTCTCTCAAAGCAATTAGCATGATCCAACCCACAGAGTAAATATTCAATAAATATTAGGGAATTGATAAAAATAAAATTTAGCAACAATATTAATTAGGATCAGAATCAGTTGTAAATAAGAGAAAAACAAGGTAAGAGTTTATTTTTCTCCATAGATTTGTGTCTAACATTGTGTGACACTCCGTCATGTCAGAACCCGTCCCTTTCTATTTTCTTGCTTAGCCAGCCTTTCATGTGGCTCCAGCCTCAGGACCCACCCTTGCTGCTCAAGCTCCAGCCATCAGACCACATTCCAGTAAGCAGAAAGAATGCAGGGAGGTCAGAAAAAGAGACATGTTCCCTTAAAGACAATTCCAGGAAGTCCTCTATACCACTCCCCCTTACAGACCATTGGTTAGAATATAGTCTCGTAGCTACGCCCAAGAGCAAAGGAAGCTTAGGAAACATTCTTGTATCTGGGTGGCCATGTGCCAGCTAAAAGTTGGGATTTTATTACTGACAGAGAAGGGGAGACAGAGATATTGGGGCCACTGTGGTCTCTGTCCTGGCGGCCTGGCCAGTTGAGTTTGACACGTGATACTCCAGAGAACGGGAATGATCTCAGCCCTCTCAAAGGAAGCCGGTCACATTGGGCCTGGCTGTGATTTTTATAAAAGCACTGTTTTATGGTCCTCTTCAAACTCTAATAATACCTTTAGAATTGACGGCTCTCCATTTATAAATGTCCGCGTTCGCTAATGATGCAACTCCCTGAGGAAGAAAGACAAATGCATAAAGCCAGATGATTGCATAATTTTTACAAAGGTTTTCTTATATATGTACAATTTCAAGCAAAAGAGAGAGGAGGGAGTAATGACTTTCCATCTACCCATTCTACAGTTTCCGCAACTATCAACTCGTGAACCCTTGTGTTATCTATTGACCGAGCCACGCAGGTGCCCCATCAAAAAGTTTTTAATGTGATAGAAGGTTTTTTGCCAGTGTTTGAATTTCCCTTACTGTCTCAAAAAAAAAATAATAATAAAAATTAAAAAAAATAATAAAATAAAATAAAATAAAATAAAATAAAATAAAATAAAAATAAATTTCCTTCATTGTTTCACAGGTTTGTTGTTGTTGTTTTTTTAAGTTCATCTGTTTGAGAAACCATCAAGGTCTTGTCTAGGGCCATACCACCCTGAAGGTGCCCGCTCTCGCCCATCTGGGAAGCTAAGCAGGATTGGGCCTGGTTAGTACCTGGATGGGAGGAACCAACAAGGTCTTCCCAGTGTGGTCGGACGGCATGCCTCTAAGTACCTTTTTTTTTTTTTTTTAATTTTTTTTTTCAATGTTTATTTATTTTTGGGACAGAGAGAGACAGAGCATGAACGGGGGAGGGGCAGAGAGAGAGGGAGACACAGAATCGGAAACAGGCTCCAGGCTCTGAGCCATCAGCCCAGAGCCCGACGCGGGGCTCGAACTCACGGACCGCGAGATCGTGACCTGGCTGAAGTCGGACGCTTAACCGACTGCGCCACCCAGGCGCCCCTCTAAGTACCTTTTAATCTGGCTGCACAGCTCAGCACCGTAGCCACTGGCCACATGTGGCTATTTAAATAAACTTATTTTAATTAAATAAAAAATTCAGTCAGCCACACAAGCCACGTTTGAAGGGTTCAACGGCCGCTTATGCTGTGCAATAGCACCTACCACGCGGGACGGTGCAGACAGAGAATAGTTCCATCGTTGCCGGAAGTTCGGCTCCAGCGGAATAGCACCGCTCTAGAGGATGCCCGACCCCCTTTTTTCCTTGCAACTTATTTGTTGAAGAAGCTGAGGGTGTTTGTCATGTAGAGAGCCACACATTTTAAACTCTGCTGATGGAGGGGTGCCTGGGTGGCTCAGTCCGTGAAGCATCTGACTTCGGCTCAGGTCACGGTCTCCCGGTCCGTGGGTTCGAGCCCCGCGTCCGGCTCTGTGCTGACAGCTCGGAGCCTGGAGCCCGCTTCGGATTCCGTGTCTCCCTCTTTCTCCGCACCTCCCCCACTCACACCTGCCCCCCCCCCCTCTCAAAAATAAATCAACAGAAAAAAATTTAAACTCTGCTGATGGCAACCCCTCATGGTCAGTCAACATGCTTCTCTGTCTTCTGTGTTCCCCATAAATCAACAGTTAGACTTACCACCTTGATCCAATTCAGAGTTGATTCCTTGGGGTGGAATAAGATGACAGGGCAACCCAATTGTAGGTAGTGTGTTTAAAAAAAAAAAAAAAAAGCACACAGAGAGATCAAAATCTGGAAGGACGTACACCAGAACATTATCAGTAGTTATTTTGGGGAACTAGAATGACCTTATTTTTTGCCTCATTCTTGCTGATCTCTATGTCATTACTTATTCCACAGTGCGCATGCCTTTCTAATGAAAAGTAAGCAATACCTGCTATTTACCGCAAAAACAATGTGCCAAGCACAGCGCGCAGCGATTCACTTACATTAGCTCATGGAACCCTCGTGACAATTCTATGAGGTCATTATGATCTCTGCTTTGCAGTAAACACTCAGAAACATTAAGTACCTTGTCCAAGGTCACGTAGTCAGTATCTGGTGCGGTCTGGATTTAATCTCTCCAACTGCCTGACTCTCGAGGGATTCTGATGTTGGGCAGTGTGGCGTGCAGCCTGAGAGACTCAGTTTCTGGAAAATCCCGTCAGGTTATTCCGAGGCAGACCCAGGTCTGGGAACCGAACCGCATCCCTGCCCAACCACACGACGCCGTCCTCCACAAACATGCCGTCTCCCCCACGCTCACCCCTGCTCTCAGCTGGAAAGCAGTCTACGTCTGGCACGTTCGAAGCATAAAGCCTGACGCCTGCCCCGAGCGTCTGCTCTGAAAAGGCACCTTGGAGACCACGTTTGAGACTAGTTGCCACCCAACTTCCGGCTTCGTGTGGGGCGTCCACTTGTGACACGCTATTAAGACGGGATAGGAAAAATGGGGAGCGTGTGGACGTGTGCATGTGCGCGCGTGCGTACGACGTCTGGGCAGACGGCCGGGGAAGCTCTCCCTAAAGCAGGGGTTGACGCACGAGGGACCGAGGTCTCCCATCCAGCCCACTGCCTAAGCATGCTTTTTCCCCAGCCAGTTGGAATAAAACCATTTTTAAAGAGGACAAAATCTTGTGACACATGAAAATCACAGGACAGCCCCTTTCAGCGTCCATAAATAAAGTTTTATTGGCACACAGCGCCGCTCGTTGTTTGCGGTCTGCGGTTGCTTTGGCATGGCAATGGAAGGGTTAATTATTGCCCCAGCGACCACGTGGCCCAAATGCCTAACATGTTTACTCTGACTATAGGAGCAGGTGACACAGTACATTCGAAGGCCTGAGGAGGGACCGTGCCCGGTTTATTCCTGGCAAGACGAGGACCTGGTGGTGATGGGAGCAGAGCGGACGAGGGCAGAAAGCACGGGGGACCAGATGCCACGCAGTCAGTCCATCATAAGGACTGGGGTCCAAGCCTGAGCAAGACGGGAGCCAGCGCGGTTGTGTGGTGAGAGGTGTTCCGGTCTGGCTTCTTTTAACAGATTTCCCTATTTTAAGAACAGACTGAAAGGGGGTGGGGGAGAATAGAAACAATGAATCCAGCTCTGAGAGCAGAGCTGTCCGAGAAGCTATGCAAGACGTGATGAGGGGTTGAACCAGGAAAGTGATAGAATTGCTGGGATGTATCTAGTGGGATTCTTTTTTTCTTTTAAGATTTTTCATTTTCTAAGTAATCTCTACACCCAACATGGGGCTTGAACTCACAACCCCAAGATCATGCGCCACTGACTGAGCCAGCCAGGCGCCCCTAGCTAATGGAATTCTTTTTTTTTTTTTTTAATGTTTATTTGTTTTTGAGAGAGAGCCAGCGGGGGAAGGGAAGAGGCAGAGGGAGAGACAGAATCCCAAACAGGGTCCATGCAGAGCCCAACACGGGGCTCAATCCCACAGACCATGAGATCGTGACCTGAGCCAAAATCAAGAATCAGATGCTTAACCGACCAAACCCCCGAGGCGCCCCTAGTTTTCTACTTTTCATAGCCTGCATTGTCTAACCGAAGACTATCTAGCCCCTCTAGCATCTACACCCTCAGTTGAGACGTCTTTGGTCACAACTGTAGGCTTAGGAGCTCAAATCTAGACAGGCATGCGACAACGAAGGGGATCGGGAGCAAGATGTCACATCTTCAGAGATAGCAACAAACAATTTTGTGTCCTTGCAGCTTAGTAAGATAATCAGGGGGCACCTGGCTGGCTCCGTCAGGGGGGCACGTGACTCCTGATTTCAGGGTCACATGTTCAAGCCCCATGTGGGGTGTTGAGGTTACTTAGAAAATTGCTAAAAAAAATGATAAATTACAAAAAATATATAATCAGGATGTGCAACTATAAAACCTGGTGAGGGGCAGATGCTCGTTGGACACACCCCTTCCAGTTTCTGGCTTGTTCGCTCTGTCATTTGGAGGAAAGGGGCTTCCTCTTGGGTATTTGGCAAAGCAAGTTTTGGTATTTTCCTGTCTGGGCAAAAATATACCAGGAGAGGAGATCTTCCAGAGATATGTGAGTTGCAGCCAAACAAAGTGGCTTTCTGTGGGTCTCTGCCAGAAAGGAGAATCAGCTGTCATCTATTCCTAAAATAAAAGTCCCTTGGAGAAGGAAAAAAGGGGGGAGGGGAATGGCAATTACGTTGAAAGTACAGAATTTAGCCTTTTCTCCGCCATGGTGGTGGGAGTGGTTAATTGTCATTCGCTATGTCTTTTTCTTTACCTTTTTTTTTTTTCTAATTTTTAATTTTAGAGAGAGAATGTGAGTGGGGGAGAGGGGCAGAGGAAGGGAGAGAGAGAATCTTATGAAGGCTCCAGACTCCGCACAGAGCCCAGTGTGGGGCTCGATCCCCCAACCCCGGGGATCATGACCTGAGCCGAAATCAAAAGTCAGACGCTCAACCCACTGAGCCACCCAGGTGCCCCTTGCCAGATCTTCTCACAAGACTTTTAGGATCAAGCTATTCCTGGCCAGGAAACAAAACCAGAATTGTCCCATTCCCCAGTGGATTCAGATGTAAACTAGTAATAAAATCAAGTACAAGTACAGAGGCTCCTGGGTGGCTCAGTCAGTTAAGCGCCCGACTTCGGCTCAGGTCATGATCTCGCAGTTTGTGAGTTCGAGCCCCGCGTCGGGCTCTGTGCTGGCAGCTCAGAGCTTGGAACCTGCTTTGGCTTCTTCGTCTCAGTCTCTCTCTGCCCCTCCCCCGCTTGCACTCTGTCTTGTCTGTGTTTCTCAAAGATGAGCACACATTGTAAAAAATAATAAAATAGGGGCGCCCGGGTGGCTCAGTTGCTCGAGCGTCCGACTTCAGCCCAGGTCATGATCTCACAGTTCGTGAGTTCGAGCCCCGTGTCGGGCTCTGGGCTGACAGCTCAGAGCCTGGAGCCTGCTTCGGATTCTGTGTCTCCCTCTCTCTCTGCCCCTCCCCTGCTCATGCTCTGTCTCTCTCTGTCTTAAAAATAAATAAAACATTAAAAATATTTAAAGAAAATAATAAAATGAAATAAAATAAAATGAAATAAAATAAAACAAAATAAAATAAAGCACAACTCCAAGAGGAGGCATTGGAGAAGTACCAGGCTGGGTCTGTAAGAGATCACACATGAGATGAGACACATATTTATGCCGCATGAAAGTCACATGCTTGTATCCTATCATTCTGTAAACATGACTGCTACCTGAACAATAGACATATTTTATCAGGGAAATGATTTTTCTCTGTTACCATGCTTCTGCACTAGTAGGTTTGTTCAGTAACAAATATGTGAGACTTCTGTTTGTAAGAAAAGAAAAAAGTACAGAATTCAGAATGGATGCTAGCAAAACACAAAGGGAGGATTTTTAAGGGCAGTGAACCTGCTCTGGATGGTGGTGTATGGTGGGTATATACCATTATGCATTTTTCAAAATCTATAGAACTACAACATAAAGGGTGAACCTTAATGTAATCGATGGATGTTAGTTAATAATCAGGTATCAGTATCGGTCCATCAGTTGTATCAAATGTGCCACACGAATGCAAGAGGTTAATAAAGAGGAAATTACGCAGGGGAGGGGTGGGGTACATATGGCAACCTTCTGGACTTTCTGCTCTATTTTTCCGTATACCCACAACCACTCTAAACAGTAAGGTCTATTAATTATGACAAATAAAACTTTAAAGGGCGCACTTTTTAATGAGAGCAAACCTTGGTGTTACTGTCATACAGATGGGAAATAGAAACCTTTTAAGGCATAGCTATCTTTTGAGAGGATGAGGTGGAAAACAATGTCGGCCGCCATTCCTTAATTTGGAATATTGATCCACTGTTCTGGAGTTTGAACTGTATGCGAGTTTGCTTTTGTTGTTGTTGTTCTCAGTACTTTGTCATCCAAAGAAAGCCCACAGAGAGCTGTGACTCTTAAAAGACGGTATGAAATGTTTCAACAACGGACAAACCTCAGACTTCCTGTATTTCTGTAACTTGTAGCTTTCCCTTCCTTCTTTTAATTTGTTAATGATCTCTCTTCTGTCACACGTCCCTAACTAGATCAGTGGATCAAAGGTGAGGCTTTGCTAAGTAATCAGTGTAATTTCAGCCATGTAGCCAGCTATTAAAAACAGACCTATAGGGTTTTCAAGGACAACCAAGGTATTGATTTCGCACCAAAAATTCATGCAGTAATACACCAGGGCCAGTGTTTCTAAACCATCACCTTTCCTTATTCACTGGGTCCCTAGTGAAATCCTGCACGGCTCAGAAAAGGCAAATCCACCCAGACTCCCTCCCCCACCCACCCCCAGCCCAGTTCCTGCCTGCAAGAAAAGAATTTCACTCTTACAAATTAGACAAGGGGAGAGAAAACTCATTTTTTCGACAAGCATTTTTATTACTTTTTCTTTTTACAGATGTGTCTTCCCATGCATTAATTTTCCTTCCCAGTTATTACACTTGTATGTGGATTTTTTTTTTTTTTTTAGAGGACACATCTCTTATGTAATTTGTTTTGTGTTTCTGGAATGAGGAAACTTTTTTACTCATATTGTTAAAATCTACACAAGGCACCCGTGTGATAGATCACCCTGAGCCTTGGAAGGAAATGATTCACCACAATACTGTAACCGAAAGTGTTCTAATACCAGGGAAGAAGGTAGGTCATTTAACTGTGTCACCTGCACAGAGCAGCTATGGGGGCATCAGAGCCTTCTCAGCTTAGCCTTTGCCCTCAGAACTGCGCTGCGCCTGGTGTAGCCTTTTCCCACCAGCTCTGTTCCTGTTCTCTGGTTCCTTTCTCCAAATATATTAAAAAAAAAAAAAAAATGATGCTGGGAACTCCATTTTAAGTTTTAAGAGAAACCTGCAACTTTGTGATTTGTTAATTATCCACATCCATTCATCTGCCTCCAAGGTCCTTCTCAGACTACTCTCTACTGTCTCTCTCTTTTTTTTTAATACTTTTTTTTAAGGTTGTTTTTTTTTTTTTTTTTTTTTTTTTTTTTCAAATTTATTTAAGTAATCTCTACACCCAACATGGGGCTGGGACTCACAACCCCGAGATCAAGAGTGCACGCTCCTTGGACTGAGCAAGCCAGGCACCCCTCAGGTTACTCTCTTCTAATTTTGTACCTAAATTTGTTGGGTGAATAAATGAATAAAACCAGAAGTGCCCAGAATAAGTCCAGAGTTGTAAAAATGAAACACATCTATTAAAAAATAAAATAAATAGGGGCACCTGGGTGGCTGAGTCGGTTAAGCGTCCGACTTCGGCTCAGGTCACGATCTCGCAGTTTGTGAGTTCGAGCCCCCGTGTCGGGCTCTGTGCTGATGGCTCGGAACCTGGAGCCTGGTTCGGATTCTGTGTCTCCCCCTCTCTCCGCCCCTCCCCCACTCTCTCGCAAAAATAAATAAACATAAACAAAAAAATTAAGCAAATAGATCACCGTTGATGGAAATTTATCTAAATATTTTACACTCTGAGATTCAAGTTGCTGCTTTAATTATTCTTATTCCACATGGAAGTGACTATGTGTTTGATTTGATCCATGTGTTTTGAACAAACGTGCTAAAATTAGGTAGGGCTGTAATATGACTTCCATGGTTCTTTCCTTTATAAAAAAATAAAATAAAATAAACTATATTGTATAACTGCATTGGTAGAAAAACAAATATATTAATTTTAAGTATTAACATTTTTTCTTCAATCTAAAAGGTCATGATTTTAATAGATTTTAAATAGATACTTCTGATTGTAATAGATACTAAAACTAGGACACCTTGGCTGGCTCCGTTTGTGGAACCTGTGACTCTTGATCTCTGGGTCCTGAGTTTGAGCCCCAAACGTGGGCGGAGAGATTACTTAAAAAAATAAAAAACAAAACAAAACAAAAAAGACCCCAAAACTATTTTCTGGGCCTGCTGTGTCTAATGGAGAAGTCTTCTCCAGAGAAATGTCATTTTATAGAAACATAGATTAAATAATCATAAAACCAGTGACAGAAGACAGGTTTTTAAAAAATTATTTTTAAAAAGTCTGTCAGTGAATTGTCACAATTATGAAAAACATTTATATTTTTTAAAAAAACCTTCAATATAAAATAAAAATCAACTGAATGCTCATACTAGGGGAATATAAATAACTTTTGGTACCTCAATGGAATATTATTCCCTCACTAAGAAAATCAGTTTTCGGGGCGCCTGGGTGGCGCAGTCGGTTAAGCGTCCGACTTCAGCCAGGTCACGATCTCGCGGTCCGTGAGTTCGAGCCCCGCGTCGGGCTCTGGGCTGATGGCTCGGAGCCTGGAGCCTGTTTCCGATTCTGTGTCTCCCTCTCTCTCTGCCCCTCCCCCGTTCATGCTCTGTCTCTCTCTGTCCCAAAAATAAATAAATGTTGAAAAAAAAAAAAAGAAAAAGAAAATCAGTTTTCAATAACCATTTTTTAATATATTTGAAATGCAAAAAAAAATTTTTTTTTTAATTTTTTAAATGTTTATTTATTTTTTGAGAGACAGGTTGACAGAGTGTGAGCAGGGGAGGGGCAGAGAGAGACAAGGAGACACAGAATCCGAAGCAGGCTCCAGGCTCCGAGCCGTCAGCACACAGCCCGACGCTGGGCTCGAACCCACGAACCGCGAGATCCCGACCTGAGCCGAAGTCAGACGCTCCACCGACTGAGCCACCCAGGTGCCCCTCAAACAAAAATTTTTTTTAACGGATTTTCTCTCTAGAGTTAGTGAAGGTCTATGGAAATAAGTACTCACTTAATGGGTAAACCAGCATTGACTTTTTGGAACATTTTGGAAGACATATTGGTGACATCTATTAAAATGTCAATTTGCATACAGTCTCCAACTCACAAATTCCACTTCCAGGCGTTTATTCTATAAATTCCTTTCCACAAGTGTGCAAATATAGAAAGTCATATCGTTGACCAACCAGAACAGCAGAGAGCCAAGAAGGAAATGGCCATCATTAGTGGTTACATAAATGGTTATATAAATGACGGTCTGTTTTCACTATGGAATACTATGAAGTCATTAAGAAGAGTAACATAGATATGTCACAACATGGCTCATTGACCAGGATTGCATCACCTACTTATTTCTAAGCTACTGGTGGTCGGTCAGGTGGGTTTTTGCTCTCCAGAGGACGTTTGCAATGTCTGGAGACATGTTCTGTTGTCCCAGCTAGGGTGGATGGGGGGGAGGGGGTGGCGTACCCCATCTAGAGGGTAGAGGCCAAACATCCTACAAGCACAGGGCAGCCCTACAACAGAATGATCCAGCCCCAAATGTCGAAAGTCCTGAGGTTGAGAAATGTTATTCTAAACTGATCACTGGCAAGGATAATGGGACATCCAGATTTGCGTGTTAGATGAATCAAACTTTACCTTCTGGGACAAGGGTGGGTCCAGCCTTCACTCTGAAGAAAAACACCCAGAGACAGTCATGGTTCTGTGAACAAGAAAGAACAGAATAGTTGCTGTGTTGTGTAAACAGCCAACAGCATCTGCCGCAAACATAGAGAACAGCGAACAATATAAAACAAAGAATAGTTTCATGTGTACGTAAAATACTGAAAGGGTATGCACTCACACCATTCAGGTCCTTAGCTGAGGAAGAGTAAAGGTGCGAGTGATGTTTATTTTCTGGTTTATTTTCTGATGTTTATTTTCTTCATATTGTAAACATTTTCTGTAATGATCATGCCTTACTTTTATTATTAGAAAAAAATACAAAAATATTTCCGTTACATTTATAACTGAAATATAAATCTGGCAACAATATAGTTCTTGAGGTGTTTTTTTTTTTTCCATGATGCTGCCATTTTCTCAAGTTGGTGGATGAAATTTAAAAACAAGTGAATGCTTCTACGAAACTTGAATACATCTGACAAAATCTTGATTTTCCAGATTACAGCTGAAACTGAGTTAAGTTGATACAAATATTCAGCTTGTTTCTTTATCTTTTTTTTTTTTTTTTTTTGCTTCGGGTAATTTTATTTTCCATATATAGCCTTGAATGGAAAGAGGAGTAAACGGAAGTCAGAAAGTCAGGCTTCTCGAACCAGGCACACGGACCTGGGCAAGTTGTTCGTCTGGCACGATCACAACAGCACCCAAAGGCAATGGGATCACCGTCTGGAATAAATATCTGCACTCCCGTGTTCAGGGCAGTGTTATTCACGAAAGACAATATATGCAAACACCTAAGTAACCACCAGGTGACAAATGGATAAAGGGAAAGTATATGTGATACATAATGGAAATATTATATTGGAATATATATCATGGAATATATATATATATATATTTCCCCTATATATTATAACGGGATATTCTGGGATGTTCATGCTCTGAAATATTATTCAGGCATACAGAAGCAGGAAATCCTGCCGTTTGCAACAGCATGGATGAAACTGAAAGGTTTTATGCTGAGTGAAATAAGCCAGACAGAGGGAGCTCATTACTATATAGTATCACTTGCATGGAGAATTTTTTTCTAACTGAACTCATAGAAACAGAGAGTAAAATGATGGTTACCAGGGGTTGGCAGGGGGCGGGGGTGTCTTTAGGGTGGGGGCAGAATGAGGAGATGCAGGTCAAAGGGTACATCTTACAGTTAGAAGTAAAGTCCAGCATGGTGACTATAGTTAATAATACCGTATTACTGGGGCGCCTGGGTGGCTCAGTCGGTTGGGTGACCAACTTCGGCTCCGGCCGTGATCTCGCAGTCTGTGAGTTCGAGCCCCGCGTCGGGCTCTGCGCTGACAGCTCGGAGCCTGGAGCCTGCATCGCATTCTGTGTCTCCTCCTCTCTCTGCCCCTCTCCTGCTCCCATTCTGTGTCTCTCTGTCTTTCAATAATAAATAAACGTTCAAAAAAATAAAAAAAAAATAATACCATATTACTGTCTATACTTGAAATTTACTGAAAGAGTAGATTTTTTAAAGTTTATTTATTTTGAGAGAGAGAGAGAGAGAGAGAGAGAGAATCCCAAGCAGGCTCCGTGCTGTCCGTGTGGAGCCCCTGCGGCTCTTGAACTCTCGTGAACCTCGAGGTCATGACCTGAGCTGAAGTTGGACCTTTAACCGACTGAGCCACCCGGGTGCCTCACTAAGAGAGCAGATCTTAAGGGTTCTCACACACACATAAAAGGTAGCTGTGAGGTGATGAAGGTGTCACCTTGCTTATGGTAATCATTTAACAGTGTATACAACAGCAAACCATCCCTTTGTATATTTTAAATATATTACCATCTTATTTGTCAATTACACCTCCGTTAAGCTGGGGGAAAACGATCACAGCAAACACCTCCACGGACCCTGCTGTGTGCTGAGAACTGTTCTATGTACTTTACAGCCATTTGCTCACTGAGTCCCCGGAGCTACTTTGTGAAGCAGGTGCTACTATGTTCCCGTTTCACACAGGTAGACTCAGAGCTCTAGCGCCTTTCTCATGCTCACAGAGCTAAGCGGTGAGTTGGAGGTTTGAACCCAGGCGTTCGGGGTCGCTATGCCTCGGGATATGCTGGGGCACTATGTTGGCCTCCTAACTCGTCACTTACCCAGCGTCTTGGTCCCCATCGATCTCTCCTATTCCCTTCTTGCCACAAAAGTCATTTTTCTATAAAATTTTTTTATGTTTTTATTTTATTTTTGAGAGCGAGAGCGCGAGAGAGAGACAGAGAGACAGAGCATGAGCGGAGGAGGGGCAGAGAGGGAGGGAGACACAGAATCCGAAGCGGGCTGCAGGCTCTGAGCTGTCGGCACAGAGCCCGACGCGGGGCTCGAACCCACGAACCGTGAGATCGTGACCTGAGCCGAAGTCAGACGCTTAACCGAGCCACCCAGGCACCCCAAAAGCCATTTTTCTAGAACACAATTCCCGTCACTCACCTTCTTGGAATGTCTCAGTGGCTTCGGATTCCTGCTGCAGGGACTCAGCCCCAGCATTGCAGGTTGGGCACTGGTAGCTAAATACGGCTCGCTGAGAGGTGCCATGGGTTCTCACAGTGATCTCGTGGGTGTGTATGTGTGTATGTGTCTGGTTTCACTTTTTATGAATTACTTTTTTTAACACCTAAAATCCTGGAGAATGTGTAAACAGTCATACACATCCCCCCAAAAAGGCATCCTACAGGACAACTGGCCTGGCCTGTTTAACAAGGCACGGAGAAAGGAAGAAGGGACTGAGCTAGACTGGAAAAGACCAGAATGACATAACAACCCAATTCCGTGCCCGAGGCCTGGATTGCATCTTGGTTTGGGTAAACCAGCTGCAAAAGATACTTTTTGGGGGGGCGTCTGGGGGGCTCAGTTGGGTAAGTGCCTACAATCGTTATAGAGCTCCAAAGTGCTAAGGGACTCAGCAGGACTGGCTTGACCCAAATGACAAATAAGGAGGGGGGAAAAAAAGGATGAGACAAATGGAGACCAAGCAAACCAGCCCTGATGAAGCGGTGAGGTTCTTGGTACTGAACTCCAGGCTGGCCAGGCTCATCCCAAGAGACAGGCGGCCCAGGCCCACCCGAGGACGTCAGCGCAAGGGCAGGACATTGACTTGAAGCTTGTCAATAAAAAGCTTTGGCAGCACGTGCTCTTGGTGAGCAAAGGGGGCGGACCTAACCCAACCAGTTCTCCATCCAAACTCAGCATCGGATTAAACCACGGACCCGACCCGCCTGGGGTCAGAGGTGCGAGTGGCGAGAGGCCAGGGGGTCACGCTAGTGGCACTCCTCCTGCAGGGAAGGAAACATCAGGGCTGGGGAAGCATTGCCCTGCCTGTGGCATCAGTCCCCACCGTCCTTTCTCAGTTCTCTTCGGACTTGCCTCTGGGCGGGATGCCTCTCTGTCGACCCTTCTTTCACCCGCACCCACTCCCCATAATTCATCCACATTTGCCTTGTAATCATAAGAGGGAGCAGTTGTTCAATGACTTTGCACCAGGCTCCTCTCCACTGCCTCCTTTACACCTTATTAAGATGAGACACCATGCTGATCCCGTCTTACAGACGAAGAGAGGAGGCGGGGGGATTCGTGTCCTTGGCACAAGCTCTCACAAGTAGTGAGTGAAGAAGTCAGGACCTGAACCCCACCACTCTGGCTCCAGAATCTGCACCACTGATGTTAGAGTTAGCGTGATGCTTGTTTCTGTAACAGGGAAAATGGGCATTCAGATGCCAGTTTCGGTAGTCACTGGCTAAGTGACTTACCTTCCATCCAGTTTAAGCTTCCCCTTCTAAAATGGGATGACGCTCTGTCGACAAGAGCCAAAGTATGGAAAGAGCCCAAATGTCCATCGATGGATGAACGAATAAAGAAGATGTAGTATATATATATACAATGGAGTATTACTCGGCAATCAAAAAGAATGAAATCTTGCCATTTGCGACTACACGGATGGAACTAGAGGGTATTATGGGAAATTAGTCAGAGAAAGACAAATATCATATGACTTCACTCATATGAGGACTTGAAAACACAGAACAGATGAACATAAGGGAAGGGAAGCAAAAAGAATATAAAAACAGGGCGGGGGACAAAACCTAAGAGACTCTTAAATATGGAGAACAAACTGAGGGTTGCTGGAGGGGTTGTAGGAGGGGGGACGGGCGAAATAGGTAAAGGGCGTTAAGGAATCTACTCCTGAAATCATTGTTGCACTCTATGCTAACTAATTTGGATGTAAATTAAAAAAAAAAAATTAAAGAAAAATACTTACTGGAGATCTTCTCATATAGATCTATCACAGCCTGGTAACAGCTTTCAAAATGTTTCATTTTAAGGTCTGACTGTATTTAATCAGTCTCCTGTGGAAGAACTTTGAGTCCCTTTAAACTATCCTCTTGCCACAGTCTGACAACATTGATAAATTAAAAGACGCCAAGAAGTCGTCTACGTGAAGCTCATAGAATATTCATTAATTATGTTCAAAGCTTTGTTACAGTATATGTGATAAGTGCAATAAAAATACAATAACCTGCTAAATAAATACATTAATAAAATGGGATGCTGCTCCCCCTCGAGGGTGGGCCGTGACCACTGAATGGCCAAGTACATCTAAGGCAGGTCTCGGCCATCCACCCCCAGAGGCAAATCTGGGCAAGTGCCTGTTTTCATAAATAAAGTTTTATTGGAACACAGTCATGCCCAGTCATTTGTGGATTATCTAGGGCTGCTTTCACATGACTTGGTGAAGCTGGTTGAGACAGACTGAATGGCTCTCAAAGACTAAAACATGTGCTGTCTGACCTTTAAGAATAAGTTCACTGACTCCTGAGCTAAAGCAGTCGGGACAGTCTTTTGCACCTGGAAGATACCTGATACTTACATTTAACGTAAAGTCAAGAGCAGACATCAGGTTCCGTTTATCACTCTTTCCCTGGGTCCAGCAAAGTCCTTACACATATTAGGTGCATTATACAAAGTAAAGTTAGAGTAATTAGCGATAATGAAATGTAATAGTTATAGCACAGCATTCAGATGAAATTAGTTGGTTTTTTTATTTTTATTTTTTTAATATCTGTTTTTGAGAGAGACAGAGACAGAATGCGAGTGGGTTAGGGGCAGAGAGAGAGGGAGACACAGAATCCGAAGCAGGCTCCAGGCCCCGAGCTGTCAGCACAGAGCCCGACGCGGGGCTCGAACCCACAAGCTGTGAGATCATGACCTGAGCCGAAGTCGGACGCTCAACCGACTGAGCCACCCGGAAGCCCCTGAAACTAGTTAATAATAAAACTTCAGGCACATTTCTAACTTGAAATGACCCGTTTACTTTTTCAGTATTCTGTAATTTCAGTTAGAATGCAAATAATCGTGTAACATTGGAACGCCACTCAGCTGTCTTACATTCACACGGAGGAGGGTTGGTTGATGCAGGAGACCAACGTTGCTATCTTTTATTATTTTTCAGGTTGTAACGATCATAAGATGAAGCATAAGTGTATTCTGCAAACTTCAAATTGTGGGTTCTAAACCATTCTTTTGTTGTTGTTGTTGTTTATTTAGAGAGAGAGAGAGAGAGAGAGAGAGCTCAAGCGAGCGCCATCGGGGGAGGGGCAGAGAGAGAGAGGGAGAGAGAGAATCCCAAGCAGGCTCTGAGCTGTCAGTGCAGAGCCTGATGCGGGGCTCAAACTCACAAACCGTGAGATGGTGACCTGAACTGAAACCAGGAGTCGGGCGCTTAACCGGCTGGGCCACCCAGGCGCCCATCAGATTGTGTGTTTTGGTGCCTTCCACCCCACGAAAGTCAGCTTTTAGAGCAGACACAACATAGAAATAGGGTACTGGCTAGTGGTTGATGCAGTGACGATAGTGGGGGAGACGGAACGGGAGAGAAGTCAGGAAAAGAATGGGAGCAGGTGTCATCAGATCACCAACCCGGGGGGCAGATCAGTAGGATGCAGTCCCACACCAGGAGCCAGTACGGGCGTTTCTAAGTACGCTCAGCGGGCGCCTCTTGTTTTAAAGGGAGGCATGTTAACCTCCAAGCAGAACCTAACCAGAGGCAACACTCCAGGCTTCCCCACAACACACGGGGAATGGCAGGCTGGCTTCCCCAGTGCAGTCCACGTACAGTCGTGGGCTGCCCCATCTTGCTGCCCGTTGGTGGGTCTTTACAGCTTATTTTTACTACTGTTGTAAGACAAAAGGAAACAAAGAAAACCAAGGCTCTTGGCCCCAACGAAGTACGTTGCAAGCCAAACGTGAAGCAGCTTGGGAACCAGCCAGTTTTGCATTAGCCACTTTTTCTCCAGTTGTTAGGGCCAAGAAACAGTGTTTAGCAGCGCTCCTTCCACCAAGGTGGCCTCGCTCTCTTTCGTTTTTTACTTGTTTATGTAAAGACTGTAGCCCGTGAAGACAGACCCCACAGCTCACGGCTGTATCACCAGCCTCCAAAACAGCATCTGACAGGTAGTGGGTCTTCGGGGCTCTCCGCTGAAAGGGAGTGGGGGCTGGTTCTGTTCCAGGTCATGGCCATACGGTGGTGAGCAAGAGAAATGTTTTCCCTGCCCTCCTGGGGCTTACATCCCAGGGAGAGGCTGACATTCATCAACGAGCAAGGAGGGAACAAGTCTATTTTTATTGATTGCACCAAACGCCACGAAGGCAACAGGGTGTGTCCCCTTACCAGACTAATGGATCTGAATACCAGACTACCTGGATGTGAATTTTGGTTCCCGACCCAGGGCCAGGGCGCAGGCGAGGCAAGCGTGGGCAGCGTTGAGATTCTTAGGTCGCCATCGCTACAAAGCGGGGTGAAAACAGCATCACCCTTTTAGGCCTTTGTGAGGATTAAATGTCAGGGAATTTGCACATCTGCTGGCACACAGGAGGAGCTCAGTAAATGGCAGTAATGATTATTGTATTATTGCCATCAGTGTTATTAAGCCTATGGAAACCCATCACGCTTGAAGAAATACGTAAGCAATAACGTCAAAAGAATCCAGAAAACCAAAGGGGCTAGGTGCCGTATTTTGTCGAACCGAAAACATCACGTTGTAAGACGCTCTGCTATTGTAGGAACTCTTGAGGAAGAAAGAGTTGCTTCCGCTTCCAATCGCAAGATGCCATCGATCGCAAAACGCACACCAATTTCGGTTATGTTAAAATATAAAAATTAACGTGAACCTTAGAATTGATCAACTGTGGTACCGTCACCCCAATTCCATGGCCATGAAGCAGAAAGGCGTGTCTTAAGTATTCTCTATTTCCAAAAGATTGGGTGTTTCAATAAGTATTTTTTTTGGAAAGTGTGGCTAGTTCATATCATCGAAATTCTAGGATCCCTGGGCATCTAGACTGGTACCATTTAATAATAACTACTGAGCAAAAGATGACTAAATGAAATAATTCGTTAAAGCTACAATTATAAAGAGTCTCCGCTCATAAACAGTAGTAGAAATTCTATAAAATGGGGGCACATAGTTGGCTCAGCGGAAGAGCATGTGACTCCTGATCTCGGCATCGTGCGTTTGAGCCCCACATGGGGTGTAGAGATTACTTAATTAAAAAAAAAAAAAAAAAAGAAAGAAAGAAAACTTTAAAAAATTCCATAAAACAGCAACAAATGCTCTAAGAAAGTAGATGGAAGTCTGTCATCATACAAACACGAGGGGGACTTGCATAGGCATTTTCTTAATTAAATTAGCAATGCCACGGTTAATGGGCGTGTCATTGTTATTTTTTTAACTCCACATCATTTTGTTACAATGGTTCTATGTTAAAATCCACCTAAATCCTGAGCACCTGTCCTGTCTCTATCCTGGATATGTAAGTTGGCAGTTACCATTTTTAGGAGGTGGATCTTAATGAACGTTGAATAAATAAATGAAAGAACTCTGTGCATATGGGAGACTGGACCTAATTTTCAGACCAAACACGATACAGTCCACCAATGTAATCAGTCCAAGTTTCGACTTGGGGAAAATAGTTGGACTACCCCCACAGAGAGAATATTCATAGTCAGAAGCATCCTTTCAAAGAGATTGGGCTCATTGTACTCGATTGAGGTTTTTGACATTTAATTTAAAAGAAAAACTGCCCATTTTTGAAACCAGCATTGCTAGACATTTTATGAAAAAGGAGCCTCGACCGTTTCTGTAACTAATAAACTATTTTCCTCCGTTGATTTTTTTTTTACAGTCACTTTGCATAGTGACATGAGCTAGCCGTTCCCAAGATTCATGAGTTTTTTCTGTGATTTTGGGGGAAGAATTTCACCCGAACTGCCTTGGAATATTATCACCAGCCCCACTGTTGTTTTGTTTAGTTAAACCTATGCCTTTGCGTTTATAACATTTTGTAAATATTATTACCGTACCTTTCTGGTTATGTCCTTTTGAAGAAAGCAGGGGGGGAAATTCTACCTCCTATGATGAATTAAGAGTATACAGGCTTCTCTTTCCCTTTTGTAAAAAAAGAACGTATTTTGGCAGTTGAAAACAGGTGCTCGTTGGGTTCATTCACGATATGAGACAGATCAGTGTGCATTTGAAACTCCTCTTTCTTCAGAGCAGAAAATTGTGAGGGTTGAGCAAAACAGAAAACAGAGCCCTTTTCTAAATTTAGCAGTGTCATATGACCCCACTCGTCTTTGTACTCAGAGCATTAAGGTATTAGCCACATTGCTTCATGGATGTAGCATATAATTACTCTAGGAAAAGGGGAGCATGACCAACCAGCATAGATACAAGTGTTGGGCTTCTATCTGTCCTTTTTGATCTAAGGAAATGGACCTCAGAGTGCCACTGGAGCATCCCCCATGACAGCTTGTCATTTGGGTAAACTTTCCCACTGCAGGCAGAAAACAGTTCCTCCATTTTTATACCTCTTTTCAGAGCAGCCGATGTTTAAACACTTTTCACGCAGATTTTTTTTTTTTTTTTCCTGTTTGCTCCTTTAACTGTGAGTTCTGCAATGGAGGCAAATTCACTTCTGTTGTCAGGATCGCTTCAGACCAACATGATATAGCTCCCAATAGATCCCCTGTCATGAATCTCTGACTGTGGTGTTTTGTTTGTTTTATTTTGAAAGGACTCTTTATAGGCTAATTTGGACATGGATCCTTAAAGCTTTTAGGGGTTCTTTTTTTTTTTTTTTTTTTTTTAAGAGCATTTCAGGTTTACTGCACTTCGGGAACTTGCAATTTAAGATTAAGCTGGGAATGAGAATCTCAAGAGCTATCACTGCCTTTAGATGTGTTTATCTGCAAACTAAAATTCTTAAAATGCCATTTCTGTTTTGCAGAAGGTAGATCTTTCCAGCCAAGCAAGGGTTTGCAAAGCCATGGTTAGGAACTAAGACTTGCTTTAGTAGCAGTGGGGGATGGGGGAACTGACACATATTAAAATTGAGAAAAGGCCTACCCAAGCTCAGGGAAACAGCCGTGGCTCTCACACGGTATCAGTGTTTATGGGGGAATTTTTTTTGCTCTCTGGGCCCACGGAAGGGAAGGAGTAGGAGGAAGTAACTAGGATTGTCCCATACTTGAAGGAAGCGGAGGGCCTCAGCTGGTTGCTAAAAATTCAATTTAAAAAAAAAAAAAAAATGTAGCTCAGGCGTGTAGGAAGCTATGAGAATTTGGTTTTAGGATTCCGGTGTTTCTACTTGGAAACTTATCACCCTGTTTCCTCAGTCTGCCTTTAAATATGTTTGATGATGATGCCCACCGATTAGTTTTGGATGTCTTTCATGAAATCCATTTTTTTTCTTAGACCTTGTGTACATAGTGACTTTTTTAAACATCTAGAATGCATTGAGATATTATCCTAGAGTTTAAATTATTTTTTGAAATTATTCTTCACAAATAAAAGGCTCCAGATTTCTCTAAATACCCTTCCTTCTTTTCTTTTTCTTCTTTCTTTCTTTCTTTCTTTCTTTCTTTCTTCTATTTTTTTTTAGTAACCTCGAGGCCCCACACCACCCCAAGATCAAGAGTCCTATGCTCTCCCGGCTGAGCCAGCCAGGCACCCCTAAATACCCCTCTTTTTCCAAACAATCCTCCTGAAGTTAGATTAAAAGTTGAGTTGGTCTCTATGACCTTTGCTTGTCTTTAAAAAAAAAAAAAAAAGTAAAATTAAACAGACTGCTGTTTTGGAATGTCCCTTGCCAAACGATAAATCATAACTTTATCAACTTCCCCAGAGGCCTTCAGAACGAAAGAAAGAAAAGAAAAAAGTTCAGCTAAGTTCAGTTGCTCTGTAAATTCATCCTAAAAGGTACCATTCCTTGCTACGTATTTGCTCACAAGGCGGCATTTGAACGACCGCAAAACACACTTTCCTTTTTTGAACCGGGGTGAGGATCCTTGATGCAGGGGAGGTTTGGGCGGAGGACAGGCTCAGCCCAGGGATGGCTCAGCCTCAGATTTAACTTCCTCAGGTGCAGAACTGAAGCCTGGTACGGGGGAGAGTGATCCAGAGCTCAGAGTTTCCAAGTTAAGGAAACAGTAGATTCATTTCCAACGGTGGTCTTTCCAAACTACTCCTGCTTCTAAATATGGAAGCTTCCTTTGTGTTTCAGTGGCTCTGCATGTACCATTTTCCAGTCTGTGGCACAGTGCTCTCTCTCTCTCTCTCTCTCTCTCTCTCTCTCTCTTCCCATCTCTTAATAATCCAGAGTACTTGAGAACGCATTAATACTCGAGAGGGTTTGGCACTTTACTTTACAAAAAGTCTAGCATGTCAAGAAAGGGAAAGAGTTCCTCCAATCACATTATCTATGTGCATTTTCTGCCTCTTTTTAAACATCTCTCCAAATCCTACTCCTAACTACATTTCTGATTAATCTCTCGGCTCACAAGTGAACTCAGGAACCACACTCCACTGACAGTGAACTATCTTTAGGAGATGAATTCACTACAATTCACTGTTCTGCTACTTGGACTGATCATCCGGCAGCATTTTCTTGTCTAAGAAGGTCTAGATATTTCAATCGTTGCAGTACAAGGATGAGGTGTGTTTTTAGGAGACTCACTCTTTTCCCTTATTTCTCTAATCATTTTCATACTATCTCAAAAATGGAGAATTAAAAATCTGCAGAAACATCCGGCTTCCCTTTTTTTCTTCTATAGTCAGTAGGTCAAAAAATGTAGTAATAGGAAGTGGACGCATGAGAAATAGGTTTTAAAAATTGTCATATGCAAATCATTTAAGCTTTGTTTCTATAGAACTTTAAATTGAAGTATCATATTTTCATGTGTATATACATATATGTATATATATATATGTATGCACATATAAATATATATGTATATTTATATATGTATATATGCATATAAATACTCAGGCTCAGTGACATTCTTGAGAAAGTCGACCTGAAGTCAAAGTACTAAAACCACGGCCCTTGAGAATTGGAAATCATACAATTTTGTTTATCCCAGCTCTGTCATTATACGAAGGGAAATTTAGGCTGAGGAAAGCTCTTTCGCTTGCCTCAGGGTCCTTGGGTTCTGGTCCTGACTTCGCCATGTAATTTTGCACTGATCCTCTAGGACCTTTAGTTTCCTCATCTGTAAAGTGGGTCCACCGGGAGGTGAGATTTTAAGATCTATAACGTGTACGATTTTGCAGGCACAGGATGTGGGTCACGCAAAAGTGGACGTCCCGGACTCCAGGTGACCCCTCAGTCCACCTTTTCTCCAGGGGATCTGTTTATTTTGGTCCTGGACAGGCATTAGCCACCCTTAAGTAAAAGGTTGAGTTCTGGCAGCTGGGGTTTTCCTGCCTATGTGGGTTTCTATATTTTCACCAGCCTTTGACTCAGAAAAACCCAATTCAAGTGGATGCCTTTGGTACAAGTGGCAACAGATACCAGCATATCCAGAACCGTCAGGATCTCATTTCCTGCTTCCCCCGGCCTCCCTGTCTCTGCCTCCTCGGCTTTTAGCTTTGCCAGAAGGAGTCCGTTGTCTTTTGGGAATTCCCTCAACCACCCGTCATTTCGGGCTGAACATAAATGATTTATCCAGCAAGAGTTAATAAAATTGACTGTGGTCTCCGAAGAAGGGATAGTTTGTCAAATCTATATCTTCAAACTAATTGAATATATTTTTCATGAATTGTGATTAATGTAAGGTAATTTCAGAGGATGGCTTTTACTAATTAATGAATCCATCACACTGACTCATCTTGGCAGACTAAACTTTAAAAGTTCACGGCTGCCTTCTTCAAAACCAGGATCCCATACATACCTAGTTTAGTGGTTTAATGTAATTCTTAAGAAAGCAAGCAGATTGGGCAATACTTTAATTCAGAAACAAGTTGCTCAATGTGTGTTCTCTGAAAATAACAAGCCTGAGAAGGGGAAACTATAAAACACGGGCGGTAAGCTAATGTATTCCTGCTTCTTGATTGATTTCACATTTACAACAAAGCTCACATTATTAGAAAGGATTTGGAAAGGTCAGCCAGAAGCATCTTACTACCCATAGAAGGATTTCTGAAGTAGCACCAAATTCACTCAAAACAACAAAATAAAGAGAAAACTTATCTGAGTTAGGACAACACGGCTGGCTCTCCAACTTTACAGAATTTAGGAAATAAATGCAGGTGGGTTGTTTTTTCTCCCTGCTCACAGAAAAGTTTGTTTTAAAAAGGCAAGGGAGTTATGGTTTCAAGAAAGGAAAATGGTTCGTGTTTTTCTTATCACATCAAAAGGGACATACACGCCCTTTAACAGAAAGCAATTAGGGGCCTTTCAAAGAATGAGTCTCCCTGTAGCAAATGGCAGTTGGTGTGGAAACAGGTAACACACACACCTAGAACCAGGCAGGACCAAAATGGAAAAGAAACAGAAGAGAAGGAAGAGAAGAGAAGAATTAAGAAAGAGAAAGAGAAAAAAAGAGAGAAAGAAAGAAAGAAAGGCCTGGATTCCAGCTTGGGGGGTGGTTTACAACCACACAACGCTCGGAGAACTAGAATTCTGCCCTTCTAGAATATTCGCTGAAGTGAATCTCAGTGATTCTGGGCCCAGGACCCCACAGACTTCTGCCTGGTGTCTCTGGATGGGGATAGGAGGGCAGTGGTGACAGTGCAAACGGCTTCCTGAGGTGGGCGAGTGGAGAGGGATGGGGGGTGGGGCGGGCGGGATGAGTCTGGAAGGATCCAGAGCCTCCAGAACCTTTCTCCACACCTACCCTGAATAGCTGCAGCGCGGAGAATTCTTCTCCTTTGGGATGCAAATGTGGCATTCACAGCCAATCAGGTCTTCTGAGTGGATTAACCAGTAGTCAGTCCAGTTTTGGTTGGGGGAGGAGGGGAGGGAGACAAGAAAGAGAAAAAGGAAAAGAATTTTCTTCTAATGGAGCGGAGGGAGAGACGGAGTAATCATCACCATAATGGACGGGTGACTTATAGGGACCTTTCCCAAGTGCCAGTTCTGGGCTGAGTAAGGGCTTTCTATTCTTATTCCCTAAACTTCCGGTTAGGTAAACCTCCCCTCGCTGACACTCCCTGAGTTTCCTAAAATCCCGTAGTCATCTTTCCTGAGGGCATTTGATGTTTTTCCTACCTTAAACACCCACTCTTCCTAAGCGCCATCTATGTGAAACAGGTACAGAACCCTGGGGGTGAAATTGTGAGGTTCCCAGTTAAAATATAAGGGGAAAAAACATCGTTGGATTCTGTATAGTATGATGTCTGGCACACACCAAGCCCTCGATAAAACCTGACCATTGTGTTTGCATTCCCTTTCAGGTTATCTGTTCAGAAACTGCCAGTAAAGCTAACGTACCGACTTGCTTCAGTCTGGAACCGGATTAAATAGTAAGAGTCTGAAAATGTGTTAAAAATCAGTGATTCTTGAGAAAACTTATCTCATCCATATCGTGACTTACCTACCACAGAAACTTCTAAAAGCTTGATATTATTTTTATGTATGAAATTCTAGGCTCTTGGTCCCATCTGGTCTCCTAATATCCAAGTTCATGAGAAAAGTAAGTGCTTTCCCTGCCCCCCGCCCCCCAATTTCCTACAGTGAGCATTTAAGAGGTACCTGCATCCAACAAGCAGGTAAGGAAAAGTAACAGCTTCCAGATGTAAACAGGACACCTTACTGGGCTAATTTGGTCATTCATTTCCCCCCCCCTTAGACAAAGGTAGGTTTTCAAGCCAAGTGGAACATAGGAATATCTACAAATGTAAAAAGTCTGCTCTCGGCGTGTAATTACATTTGTTTTTCTATTCTTGATGTTGTTGTGAGTACCTTCTCGCCTTTCTCACCCATTCCAGCCAAATATGTGTCATAATTTTATTGGACTTTTTAGAACCAGGAATTGATATTGGGTTTTGTTTTTTGTTTTTTTGGTTGTTTCTTATTTATGTCAAAATTTTCTGCTTTTAAGTGTGCTAATTCCTTCTTCCATTTATGTTGATAGATAATATCTACATTTATATCGCCTTAAGGTATATTGAGAATCGCTCCGGGTATGGAGGGGAAACCAGGAAGCTAGAACTTAGGAAAGGAAAATACACTTAGCAGATGATTTCACCCCTCACAGAGGGGTGGGGTGGGAAGGGGGGTGCTTGGCTTTGAGATTTTACTTTTTTTTTTTTTTTTTTTTTTTTTTACAAGAAGGAGGTATTTAGGTATGGCTTGAATAATTGAAAATACAAAGAAAACACGCCAAGATTCCTGAACCATCTGCTGTGGGGTGGGCTCACCTGTTGGGTCCGGAGAGCAGGAGGCGGGGAGAGGGCTGGACTGCAGCGCGGAGGGCGAGGGCGGGGGCGGAGGGCGTGGGTTGGGTGGCGGACGGGGGGGTGGGGTGGGGACTCTGGGGACTCAGCTGCTCGCTCGGTTGGCCTGATTCTCAGCCGTTTTCTGTCTCCCCCACCCACGAATTTCCCCCAACTGTGCAAAGACCTGCACCTCGCAACACGCTGCAGGGGCCACGGTGACTGTGTAAAAGTTGGGGCACACAGCCTGGCTGGAGGGAGGGGGAGGAGAGAGGGAGAGAGAGAGGGAGGGAGGGAGAGATCACGTGATTTTCTGGAACGCAGATTAGCTTCTTTATTTTGATTCTCTAGCAAACTCACTATCTCCAAAACGCGTTGAGTGCATGGAAAGAGTAAAGTCACGTTCCACTGGAAAGGGTCACTTCTTAAGTTCACACGAACTGACTCTTTGATCCTCCCTCATTGCTCTGAAGATTTACTTCTCTTTCAAATCAAATAATTTGTTTCTCATTCTGAAAAAAGCTTTCTAGATGTGATTTCCCTTTTGAAAGAACGACTTTGAAGTCTTCCTCCAGCACATCCTTTCTTAAAGGGACTTGGAAAGGGGGGACAAACGGGGGTGGGGGTGGGGAAGACCGTTTTGAAAAGTCACTTTCCAAATACCCTGTCTTTCCATGAAAGACTCTTGAACTGAAACCGGCCAGCTGCCTGGAGATCACTTCAAGTGCACCTCCTGGGGCTGGACCACCCCATGCTCCCAAGGGGAGCACCCAAACTTCTCCTTGTGGACCCAGGAGCCCGGTGAAGGTAAAGGTGGGCAGAGTAGAAAGGAAACTGTGTTTTCATTTTTGAGCAAAGCCACTTCCGTGGGAGGGCTCTTGGCTCTGAATTAGCAAGGATTGCCAAACGCATTTAGTTCTTGTCTCCTAGGACTTCGGGGCAGGGACAGCTGAAATCCCGGGCTGGTGGGTTTCTGGGATGGTTGGATTTCAGGCTTCGGGTTTGTGGAGTGTTTATTAACTTCATCCCGGTACGTGGACCGTGCCAGGTTGCAGCACCTGCCCCACAGTGGCCAAAAACACTGGCAACACATTCAAGCCTCTCAGTGCAGAATAAGATGTGTGCACACGAAGTGACCTTTAATTGTGCCTTAGAAACTCATGTCAGACCAACATGTGGTTTCACTTATTCAGCAGAGGTTATTACATTTCAAGCTGGTTTGTGTTAGTTTTCAGCATTTAAATAAAGCATTTTCTCTGTCATATATTTGATGTGGCTCAAAGAAGCTTGCTTCTTTTTTTTTTTTTTTCCTGCCCCTCATAGACTGTATTGTTTGATTAGTTCTTTTTGTCAAGTGAGATCAAAGATGGTTTTTCTTTAGGAGAGATCTTTTCTTAAATCAACAGAATGGATTCCATGGTAAAGAGGAATTTTGTTTAAAAGATTTTGAAAAGGGAAAAGATTTCAATGGGAGTGAAAAAGAGGTGGTTTGAGGGGCACCTGCGTGGCTCAGTCGGTTGAGCATCCGACTTCAGATTGGGTCATGGCCTCGAGGGTCATAGATTTGAGCCCCCTGGTGGGCTCTGTGCTGACAGTGCAGAGCCTGCTTGGGATTCCCTCCCTCTCTCTCTCTCTCAAAATAAATAGAAATCAAAAAAGCATTAAACAAATAAAGCCCCTTCCTATTAAAAAAAACAGATGGTTTTATTTTTGCATTACACTTATCTGTCAAAGAGTTCGACGAAAGTAAATACTGTGGCGTGCTGAACTTTGGATTCACTATAGAAAAGCTTTTGCAGTCTTAGCTTCCCTTATTGTGGCAATATCCATTCACATTTTGTGATCTGTGGCCATCAGAGAGCTACCCGTCTCTACTGCTGGCTTTCCTACGGAGCAGGTGCTGGCCCCCTGGCCTTTGCTCATGCTGTTTTTAGCCACCTGGAATGTCCTTTCCATGCCTCTTGACTGGACACTCCCTCCTATACTTCAAGAGGAAACTCAGCAGTTTCCAGAAAACAACGTCGGTGTCACAGTTAGCTCTAGGAAGGGCCAACCAAGTTATATTGAAACTATTTACTTGTGGACCTGCCTCTCCCTAGGGGCAGGAAATGTGTTCTTCACCAATGTTCCTCTCACCTCCCTGTGCTTGTCAGAGCTCAGCACGCGTCTGTCAATCTGAACTGAACAAAGACAGACATTGTGGTCAGCATCTGCTTCGCTATTAAAAAAAAAAAAAAAAAAAAAGACACGGGGCGCCTGGGTGGCTCAATCGGTTAAGGGTTAAGTAGCCGACTTCGGCTCAGGTCACGATCTCATGGTTTTTGGGTTCGACACCTGCATTAGGGTCTGTGCTGACAGCTCAGAGCCTGGAGCCTGCTTTGGATTCTGTGTGTGTGTCTGTCTCTCTCTGCCCCCTCCCCCGCTCACGCTGTCTCTCTCAAAAATAAATAAACATTAAAAAAATCATAAAGGATCAAACAGTGAAATTCATACTTAAGACGTAAATTGTTACCAAAAAAAAAGACGATTAGGATTATATCGGGAGTATTTGGCAGTCCCACAGTAAATATCATGTGTCATGGGGCGCCTGGGTGGCTCAGTCGGTTAAGCGTCCGACTTCAGCTCAGGTCATGATCTCACCGTTTGTGGGTTCGAGCCCCGCGTCGGGCTCTGTGCTGACAGCCCGGAGCCTGCAGCCTGCTTCGGATTCTGTGTGTGTGTCTGTCTCTCTCTGCCCCCTCCCCCGCTCACGCTGTCTCTCTCAAAAATAAATAAACATTGGGGCGCCTGGGTGGCGCAGTCGGTTAAGCGTCCGACTTCAGCCAGGTCACGATCTCGCGGTCCGTGAGTTCGAGCCCCGCGTCAGGCTCTGGGCTGATGGCTCGGAGCCTGGAGCCTGTTTCGGATTCTGTGTCTCCCTCTCTCTCTGCCCCTCCCCCGTTCATGCTCTGTCTCTCTCTGTCCCAAAAATAAATAAACGTTAAAAAAAAAATTTAAAAATAAATAAATATTAAAAAAATCATAAAGGATCAAACAGATAAATTGTTACCAAAAAAAAAGACGATTAGGATTATATCGGGAGTATTTGGCAGTCCCACAGTAAATATCATGTGTCATGGGGCGCCTGGGTGGCTCAGTCGGTTAAGCGTCCGACTTCAGCTCAGGTCATGATCTCACCGTTTGTGGGTTCGAGCCCCGCGTCGGGCTCTGTGCTGACAGCCCGGAGCCTGCAGCCTGCTTCGGATTCTGTGTCTCCCTCTTTCTCTGCCCCTCCCCTGCTCATGCTATCTCTCTCTCTCTCTCTGTCTCTCAAAAGTAAATAAACGTTTTAAAAATTAGAAAAAAAATAGCATGTGTCCAGCATCACGGCGGAATACACGGATACTCCTAGAGAGCGCTTACTATAATCGCCAGTGATACGTATTTTTCTTATTTACTGTGTTAACCCATTGCCTCAGCTTAAACATGTCTGCTCCACGAGGGCAGAGTTTTTGTCTTGTGTTCTTCACTGCTCTATCCCCAGCAGTGGGAACAACACCCATTTGTCGGCCGTTGCTCCAAAATTATTTGTTGGCTGAACAATCTAGACACCCATTTGCCCACTTCCTGTCATGATGACGGGGGAAAACTGAGATAGCCATCCAAATAATTCAAACCAAAGATTACTAATTACTAAATAAGTCCTGGGGATGTGGTGACTGTTAGTTAACAATACTGCGTTGCCTATCGGAAAGTTGCGCAGAGCAGATCTTAAAGAGGTTTTCGTCACAAGAAAAACATTTGTAACTGTGTGTGGTGATGGATGTTAAGGAGCCTTCGTGTGGTGACCATTTCACAATATATACAAATACTGAATCATCATGTTGTGTGCCTGCAATTAACATAATGTGATATGTCAGTGATATCTCAAAAAAGAATTTTTTTTTAAGTCCACTTTTTTTTTAATTTTTTTTTTAACGTTTATTTATTTTTGAGACAGAGAGAGACAGAGCATGAACGGGGGAGGGGCAGAGAGAGAGAGGGAGACAGAATCGGAAGCAGGTTCCAGGCTCCGAGCCATCAGTCCAGAGCCCGTCGCGGGGCTCGAATTCACGGACCGCGAGATCATGACCTGAGCCGAAGTCGGAGGCTTAACCGACTGAGCCACCCAGGCGCCCAAGTCCACTTTCTTTTGAGTTAGGACTCAAGAGGCCTCAGTTAGGTGGGTGTTTATTAACGATTCTCCAGTTGCACTGAGTGTGCGTTCAGCTTCGGGCCCCCACATAGCGCACCGTGTGGTTTGGATGTATCTTCAGTGCCCAAGACAGTATATTCTTTGTTTATTCAAAACTCAGGTAACGGCATGAAAAAGCAAACCTATCAGGAAAATGCGTTATCTGGTATCATAAAGAATTGCCAAGATAGCATGTAACCATTCTTTCTTTGGTCTCGTTCCGCCCGACAGTGTAGGTGTGTAGGTGCCTAATAAAGTTTCCTAGACTTGACCTTAGCCGCGAAACTTCACAAAGTCAGAGCCTTCGGGGTGTAGAACACAGGCTTCGTGACGCCATGGAACAGCCAGGTTGGGTTCCTCGCTCTATCCCACACGTCCTGGCAAAATGCCTGGCGCATAGTAGGCGATCAAGAACTGTGTTGATGGGGGCGCCTGGCTGGCCCAGTCAGTGGAGCACATGACTCTCGATCTCAGGGTTGTGAGTTCAGGCCCCGCGTTGGGGGTAGAGATTACTTGAAAATAATCTTAAAAAGAACTGTGTTGAATGAATGAATGAGTGAGCGAATGAATAGTCTATCCCAGCGACTGTTGTATAGATTGAACTTTAGGCACCGTTGGAGATCATGAACAGCTGGGGGAGAAATTTCCCCTGCTTGTTACAAAGTAGTGGTTGGATGGCTAACCATTTAATTTGAACATCTAGCTGGCCACTTGTATGCCCAATTAAAAGTTTCCAACCACAGTTTTGCTTGTGTACATATTGCCCCTGTAATTAACCTCGTGTGTGAAATACACTGGGTTTTCTGTAACAGAAGAAACAACAAGGAAATTCATATACCTGTGGGAGAGAGGTGAGCGTTACAAAAATCCCAGGAGTGAAAAACAACAGAAAAAAAAATTTTTTTTCTGTAAACAACAGAAATTAATGCAAAAATTAATGCAATTAGATTTTTTTTTTTTTAAGTTCCTTAGAGCACAAAGCCTCTGAGAGAGAATTTGGGCCTTGGCCAAAAAAAAAAAAAAAAAAAAAAAAAAAAAAAAGAAAAAAAAAAAAAAAAGAAAAAAAAAAAAAAAAGAAGGCCAATAGGCCAATGCAAGGTCTAGCCACCTAAGTATCTTGACTCAGTATGTTGGTTTGCTTTTTCTGTGTGATGAACCGTGCCAAAATGTAGAACCTTGAAGCAACCAACTGTTACAAAAATTATTCTAATTTTGGGGGCGCCTGGGTGGCTTAGTCGGGTAAGCCTCCAACTTCGGCTCCCGTCATGATCTCGCGGTCCATGAGTTCAAGCCCTGCATCCAGCTCTGCGCTGACAGCTCAGAGCCTGAGGCCTGCTTGGGATTCTCTGCTGTCTCTCTCTGCCCCTCCCCCGCTCACATCCCGGCTCTCTCCGGCTCTCAAACATGAATAAAAACATCAAAAAATAACAAAATAGAGACAAACAAGTATTTTAATTTTTAATAACTGAAAAAAGTAGTAGAGCCGTTTTAGGTTCAGAGCAAACTTCAGAGGAAGGTAGAGAGATTTTCCGTGTATCTTCTGCTCCCACACAGGCGCATCCTTTCCTGCCCAGCCAGGCACGGCCTTTCCCCAACCATTTAGTTTCTAGGTCGTCTTCTTCTAGGTGAAGCCAGGCAGGCTGGTCACAGTTGGGCTGTCGCTCATGCATCTGTGGCCGGCTGGCCAGCTGCTGGATGATGATGGATGGCCTCTCTCACGTCCAGCTGGGGAGTCGAGGAGTCCTCAGCTGGGACGGTTTGTCACCCTCATCCTCCAGGACAGTAGCCCAAAGTTCTGCACCTGACGGTCTCAAAGTCCCGAAGGGCAAGAAGAGGGAAACATACAAAGCGTCTCGAGGCCTGGGCTCAGGGCCTGCCCCGTATCACCAGGCCTCGAAGATAATGCTAACAAAGTATTCCGGTTGGGAAAAAACTGGTTTAGGCAAAACTAAATAATCCAATCAGTAAATCAGCGGAATCTGGCAGACAGTGACCGCTGAATGTAAACATTGGAGAGACGATTTAGCCAAGCGCTATCAGCATACAATAGTTGGGCCATACTTACACTAAAAAAGGACTTGTTGATCTGCAAGTCAAATTTAAAGTAAAGCCTCGGGTCTTTCTTACTATTTTTATATAAGAAGCAAGTAGAAGTGGACCCCCTTTGCCATGCAGGGGATCAACCATCCTCTCCACTTTGGAGACGCTCTATATGCTGAGTTTTTTGTGGGTTTTTTTTTTTTTTTTACTTTTTAAATATTTATTATTATTATTTTTTAAATTTACATCCCAGTTAGTTCACATATGGTGTAATAATGATGTCAGGAATAGAATTTAGCGATTCGTCCCTTATACCCAATACCCAGTGTTCCCCCCAACGAGTGTGCCCTCCGTAACGCCCCATCACCCATCCAGCCCATCCCCCTACCAACACCCGGCCAGCAACCCTCAGTATGTTCTCTGTATTGAAGAGTCTCTTGCGGTTTGTCTCCCTCCCCGCTTTTATATTATTTTTGCTTCCCTTCCTTTATGTTCATTTGTTTTGTACCTTAAATTCCACATACGAGTGAAGTCACATGATGCTTGTCTTTCTCCGACTGCCTTCTTTTGCTTAGCATAAATGCACTCCGGTTCCATCCACGTCGTTGCAAATGGCAAGGTTCTGTGTGCCGCCTTCACTCGGCTTTGAGGGCAGGGATCACTTCTCATGGGGTTTTGTATCTCCAGGGCGAATTAGGAGCTTCTTTTAGACCATATGACTTTCAGTGAATGTTTAAATCTTCTGCTTCTCGGTTTCTTCATCTATGAGATAAAGCTAATAACAGTACTCGTCTCATAAAGCCATGGGAGGGTCATATGTATAGTGCCTACAAGGTGCTCAGAGCGTCAGACACGTGATAGGCCCTCATTACACGTTAGTTATTCTTAACCATTACTGTTATTGTTAATCTCATCGTTACTGGCAATCATGGTTGATCAAATTCTGTAAGAAAAACTGTTGTAACTCTCCATTTTTATTTCATTTTTTAATGCGTTTTAAAGTTTATTTATGTTTATTTCTTTCTTAAATATTTACTTATTTTGAGTGAGTGGGGGTGGGGGCAGAGAGAGAGGGAAAGAGAAGCCCAAGCAGGCTCCGCACTGTCTGCACAGAGCCCGATACTGAGCTCAAACCCACGAACGGTGAGATCACGACCTGAGCCAAAAGCAAGAGTCGACGTTTAACTGGCTGAGCCACCCAGGTGCCCCAATATAACTCTTTTTTTTTTAAAGGAATCTTAAAATTACTTTCAAACTTCATATATATGTTTTTTTTAATATCTAATGCTACTGAAAGTACATAGAACTGGCATATTCTCAAGACAGCAAGACTTCCATCTCAATTTGGTGTTACAGTGCGCCCTGGGGCGTTTTCACGCATGTATAATCTCATGCGTACCCCCTACTATCTTGGGAAGGTGGACCAGACCTTTAAAATTTGTATTTTTTGGTTTGTTTGTTTTGGTTTGTTTATTTTTGGGAGATAGAATGTGAGCAGGGGAGGGGCAGAGAGACACACACACACACACACACAGAATCCGAAGCAGGCTCCAGGCTCTGAGCTGTCAGCACTGACACGGGACTCCAACTCAAGAACTGCGAGATCATGACCCGAGCAGAAGTCAGATGCTTAACGGAGCCACTCAGGTGCCCCAGACCTTTCAAATTTGTAAGAAAGAGATTACGTCCCAGCTACCTGGAAATATGGATGATCGGTATACACCAGGAATGATAGCAATAGCATCCTACTGATACCCGGGTGAAGATCACTGACTGTGTGACCTCACGCCTGTCACTTAGCCCTCCAGAGCCTTGGTTTTCACATCTTACCTTCCTCTAAGATTTACCAGCTACGTGAACATTGTATGGGCAACCACTCTTTTAAATTCCACTGTGCTGCTCACACATTATCAGTTATGCCTAGGAGGCACTTGCGTCTTTGTGGCTGGATAGTAAAAATCCATTTTCAGGACCAAAGAAGACACATTAAAGTTACCTTCAAGTTTATGGTCGAAAACAAACACCTGACTTAATTTTCAATTCCAGCCTCTTTTAATTCACGATGTTTTGGTCCCTTGTGTTCGAATGAGGATCACGGAACCTTGTCTTTGTGGGCTGAACATACCGTTCATGAGGTTGGACACAATTACCTAGGTTCTAATTAGATACTCCAGATAGAGAGGCGCCTGGCTGGCTCAGCCGGTGGAGTGTGAGACTCTAGATCTTGGGTTGGGAGTTTGAGCCCCACGTTGGGGCACAGAGATTCCTTAAAAAAAAAAAAAAAAAAAAAAAAAAAAAAAAGATAACAGTTGTTGATGAAAAGGAAATTGAGTGGATGAGTGAATGAGTGAGTGCTTTGTATTGGAGGAGATCCTGTCCATGCTTACGGGATTTATGTCACTGTTGCAGGTGGTTATAAACCTGTGCTGCATTCAGAGCTGGTTCTTGAGTCCTTCGTCTGTGGGACTGAAGTCCGATCTAGCCCAGAGAACCACTCCCTCAAAGCATTTAGCACAACGTGAGCCTAATAATAGGGAGCCCGTGAGATTTTGCTTTCTGCTGGGCCCAGGGCTACGTTCGTTAAAAGTTTTTCTGGTGGGGCGCCTGGGTGGCTCAAGTGTTGGACTCTTGATTTCAGATCAAGTCGTGATCTCCCCGTTCCTGAGCTCCAGCCCCCGCGTTGGGCTCTGTGCTGATAGTGCAGAGAGCCTGCTTGGGATTCTGTCTCTCCCTCGCTCTTTGCCCCTCCCCTGCTCACGCTCTCCCTCCCAAAATAAACATTACGTACATTATATACATCAGCATTAAAAAAAAAAAAAAAGGTATTCTGGTTTGAACTCTTGGATCAGTTGATCTGGGTTTTTGTGTTTCATTCAGACTTTACTGCTGTGGGAATTTGTGCGACTTGGCTTAATTGCTCTGGATCTCTGTGTTCTCGCCTGTCAACTGAGTGAGCCAACAAGGCCCATCTCACTGAGTTACTATAGTTATGAGAATGGTTGTGTTTGTTATAATACTTATTGGTACTTATTCCATGTCAGGCATGTTCTCATCCCTCATCATGGCCCCTAGAATCCGTCAAGGTGGGCAGATCATGTCATGAAAATACATCCCACCCCATGCAATAAACTTCTTTCCACTTTGATGACACACGTATACATGCCTTTACAAACAGTTTCCGTTTTTCCGAACCGTCCCTTATACAAAAATTTTTGCACATGTGGTGGGGTGAAGAAATAAAATAGTTGTAGATCAGCAGGAAATAGTAGAATATAAAAAATAAGGAATTCAAAAACAATTTTTTAATGTTTGTTTGTATTAGAGAAAGAGAGAGAGAGAGAGAGAGAGAGAGAGAGAGAGAAAGAGACAGCGCGGGAATAGGGGAGGGGGCAGAGAAAGACAGACACAGAATCGGAAGCAGGTTCCAGACTCCCAGTTGTCAGCACAGAGCCCGAGTGGGGCTGGAACTCGCCAGCCGTGAGATCATGACCTGACCTGAAGTTGGACACTTAACCTACTGAGCCACCCAGGCGCCCCAGGAAATTTTTTTTTTTTTTTTTTTTTTTTAAGGCAAGGATGACTCACTCATTATTATCCTTTTGAAGAACTGAGTTGTTCTTTGGGGAGGGACTAGTTCCACGGTCAATAGATTCAGGAAACACAACCTCCTCCCTTTGAAAATCCACAGCAAGTTTCCTCCGCTGATTGGACCACAGCAATCGTTGTTGTATATTCATTCTATCATGGCTAACATAGTCTGGAACCCTCTAGCTGATTTGCTATATATCTGCAAGAACTCAAGCAAACGTTGAGTATGTGCACCTGAACCAGAAGGCACCTTCCCGTGAGCTGGGAGGGTTTGTAATCCAGGAGGGAAGGCAAGCGAATAGCCGTCTCATGAGTTTTTCAACTGATTCTTGTGGTTGGCAGAGGTGGCTTTAAAAGTTGATCGACAACACAGAAGATCTGGTGAACAGGAACTAGATCTGTAAGAAAATAATAAAAAGGCGCTGAGCGTGGCTTGTACAGTGTGATAAAATGGCTCTCTGTCCTTTTAGCAGGGGTGGGGGGCATTCAGGGAAATGCTGTCCTGCCCCAGGCGGAGGTACTGGGAGGTGGCTGTGTACCCTAAGTGTGAACCGTTCTAACCTCTGACCCCTAATAGGGGTCAACACTATTCTTTAATCGAGAAAGTTATTTATTCAGCTTTCTTATTTCTACTTCTTTGCTTTTTCTCTTCCCTACCCTGCCCTACGTCGTTTCTCTGCCTAATGCATCCCTAATTCTTTGGAAAAGAGACCTTTCTTATTGTTTAAGCCACCTGTGTTCAGCCGTAGAGAAAAGTACGCGGAGAGCAAAAATCAGGAAGATTCTACCACACAGGAAAGCGCGCTCCCAACATCTTGTGACCATCATTCTTGACTTTTCCGACAGTAATTGCACACGAATTCTGTGCTGTATGTCGGAGACCGTTTTTCTGCAATAATAAACATAGGCAGACATTATTTTTGCCGATGGCTTCAAATATTCCACTGTGTGGCTTGGTCGCAGGGTCTGTAACCCTTTGTCCGCTTTGGGGGGACCTCCCAGTTGTTTGCAGTTTATGATTATTCCAGATTGGGCCTTGCTCAAACACACTCGTGTGAGTAGTTCTTCACACTTGAGAGAGGTTTTCCTTAAGGTAAATCTCTAAAGGCAAGAAATCCGTATCAAAGGGTACTTGTATTTTATATATGCCTTCATACTGCCAAATTGCCTTCCGGAAAGGTTATATACCAAATGACCCCCATTCCAAATGTGCAAGAAATTGCTTCTTTTGGTACCTGCAATTTTTAAACCATTTATAAGACCACTCTCGATCTCCACTTTAAAAATATTACTATCCCTAGGGAAAAAGATGAGTTCTTTTGTGAAGTGGATCACTTCCAGAGGGGAGAAAAATGCCTACAATACAGAAACCAGTTAATTTTCCATTTTGTCCACATAATACCAAACGATAAACGTGAATGTCTCTTTCAGGGAATTACTCGTGTTTTAAGCAGCGTAGAGGTCAAATCCGAGCTCAGTACTGTACCACAAACACAGATGAGACAGAGTTTCATCTTTTCTAAGATTTCCAAGGTTTGGGAATCCTAAATGAGTGTCCTCAAGTAGATATGAATCGATCTATTGAATCAAGGATTTAATTACTTCACGTACAACGAGCAAGTTGCTAATGTAAGAGTGAATAGCATCTTCCAAGCCTGCTTTATAGAACTTTCCTGGCATTATTGACTGGGCATGTCCCAAAGAATGGGTTTCTAATGCTGGGTTTCCCTTTCGACAAGAGCACACTATACAATGCCTAGTTCCCGGCATCTAGTAAATATTCAATAAAACCAAGTTGAGTGTGGGGTGCCTGGGTGGCTCACTCGGTTAAGCGTCTGACTTCAGCTCCGGTCATGATCTCCCAGTTCATGAGTTTGAGCCCCGCGTGGGGCTCTGTGCTGACGGCTCAGAGCCTGGAGCTGCTTCAGATTCTGTGTGTGTGTCTCTTTCTCTCTGCCCCTCCCTGTTCATGCTCTGCCTCTCTCTCTCATAAATGAATAATAAAACATTCAAACAAACAAACAAATCTAGGTGAGTGAATACATGGCAAATGACAAAGTTAAAGAGTGAAGTATCCACGCTATCAGTCAGTATCTATCTAATCAGCCAGAGTTATTCAGGAGCTATTAATAGGTAACCGAAGCGTGTAAGTATAGGCTCTGAACAATCCTTCCTGGATTCTCATGTTGTCCAGAAGTAGCCACAGCAAAGCTGTGGCCAAGGGGGCCCACACGCGTGTTTTGCTTTGTTTTGTTTTGCTCAGGTGGTATTTAAACGTCTTGAAATAGTGGCCAGCATTTTTCAAGTAACCTTTACATAAAGATCGGGATTTCTGGCTTTTCTCAACGAAACGTGAGCTTTGGCCAAACCAAGTCTGAACTCGCAGCCCCATGGCAATAGGGGGCCAGGGGTGAGGAACGGCAGCCCCTCCTCCAGACCGACTTGGCCCCCACCTGGCTGCCTGGCTCACCTCTCTCTCTACCTGCCTGGTCTCTGTATGCATCTTGATTTTGCCACACCTCTTTCTTTCTTTCTTTCTTTCTTTCTTTCTTTCTTTCTTTCCTTTAAGTTTGGAATGTGTACCTTGGAGATCCTCTTATCTTAGATTATTACCCCAACTCAAAGAAATTTACATGCTCTCTCTCTCTCTTCCTGATTTTTAAGACCGTGCTATTTCTGAGCCTTCCCTTAGAGCTTGTATTTTGTTCTTTGTCGTCACCAGACTAGCAGGGACGACTCTCTAGAGAGACTGTCTCTCGGCAAACTCTCTACTGTAGGATGGTGACAATCAAAGACATCGGAATACTTTCTCCTGGGCACGTGGAGTGGGGGAGGGGAAGATTCCGAGAAAGGAAAAGACATAAGATTATGGAGGGTCATTGCTCAATCTTGCTGCTCTCGGCCAATCCTGGTCGTCAGACTAACCCCAGCAAGACGTTTACTTGAAATATTTATTTTGGAGGGCGGGGGGGGGGGGGGGGGGGTGGGGGGGTGGCGGGAATCATGATTCTACTCTGCTTTGAGGGAAAAAAAAAAACCCAAAACTGTTGACTGTTATATAATTAGACATCAAAAATACAGAGAAACATTCTTAATATTTTGCTATCAAAAAAGCAGACATTTTAGGCATTGCATACAAGATAAACACATTGCCCATCCCATCCCCCTCCTCCCCTAATAATGTAAGAATAAATGCCCAACTTCTATTACCAATTTGTAGAATTTTTTCCACCGACAAGTAGGTGTTTGGTGGCGATGTCCATTTTTTTCCAGCCAAAATGCTTCCTGTCCCCACACTATTAATTTTGTTTTTATGAATAATACAGTAGGCCCCAGTTATTATTTAGTTTGATCGTATGCTAGAGCCATGCTCTGCATTTTAATTTAAGTGTAACTGCTCAGGAAAAATGCAAATCTCTTCTATTCAAATTCAAAAGAAAATAAATGGATTTTTTATGGCCTAAAGGATCTATTCATTACCAAATCATTTATCTTTTCAGAAGGAACAGTTAATATATCCAATATGCTCTCGTGCCGTCTTTATTTTCTTCATTTTTTCTCCTTTGATAAATATGCTCGCTCTTTCAAATCTCCCTCGAATCTCTGCCGATAGGGCCAGCTTATAGCAGACTGAACAAGAATATAATTAATAGCATTAAGCAGAAAGCAATGGTGGCAGAAGAGACTCGAACGTATTGGATATTTAAAAAATAATAACAAACAAATCCAACACTTGGATTGCCAGGTTAAAAAAAAAAAAGAGGCAGAAAGAAAGATACATGCCTGGACTTAAAGTAAAATGACATAAAGGGGAGGGAAAAGGCAGAAGTACACGTCTTTTCCACAGACTCGCTTTTTTGTGAGTCTGGTGCTCCGAGCCTTAAGAACTAGGCGCACTCGCGTTCTAATCACGCGTGCTGGTTTTGCTTCTAACATCACCTGCTATTAGAAGTTTGCCATTTTGCGTGTCAGCCTGTATTCTTTTTTTTTTTTCCCCTTTTATGGAACACTGGTTGATGTTTACATCTTGATGAAAGAAACCAGTTTAGAGAGCATTGCTTCTGGGCGGGAGGGGCGTCGGCATACACAAACGGCTGTGATACAGCAAGCAATTTCCTATAAATACGTTTCATCCTAGCTGCTCTAAAGGGCCCGAATGGTTTCCTCCTGAATTAGGAAGGCCCTTAAGTGAGAAACAGTAATGGCAGGTGTGAGTTTGTGGCCTTTTTTTTTTTTTTTTCATCTCAGACATTTGCTGTTCTCTGGCATAGCGTACTTTAAAAATCATAGGACTGCGTTAAAGTTACACAGAATGTTGACTTTCCCCATTCATGTTTATGTATTAAATCGGATTTCGGGGCACACTGAATGGATTTCTTTGTTCTGCCTAGATTAAGTCCGGATAGAATAATCTAGTTTAGTTATGGCCACATTGTTCAAATAATGCTAATTATAGTGCTTAACAATACAACGGCAGATTTAAATGTTCATTCTGAAGAAGGGCAAAATCATCCGCCACACGCTCAAAAAAAAAAAAAAAAAAAACGTGGACTCACTCTAACTTGCTCCCTGAAGGCCAATTTAAAGACTGGTTTTCAAAGCACTGTTTACCTTGAAATTCTTAAACACCAGCCCTGCTTCCAGCCTGCGTCTGGGATCCGTAGTAACCTTGGGGGGCTGATTCTGAGTCTTCTGTAGAGAGAGTTGCAGTTTCAAACCAGTCTGCAGGCTGCTTTTCGAACGATCTCAGGAGGGGAAGGGGAAGGGTGATCTCAGCCACCGAGGGCCCTTTCTGACCACAGGCTTCCCAAATAAAATTAGGGTTGCAAGGAGGCGGAGGAGGGATCTTTGAGGGAAGGACAGGTTCTGCTGGTCCTAGCAGGCCAGAGACAGAGCAATCCAGAGACCATCTGATAACTAACTCCTCCGGAGACAAAAATAAATCAGGGTTTCCCGCAGAGCTTCTATGAAGTGCTGTGTGTTTTTTTTGTGTTTGTTTGTTTAAGAGGAGAAATGATGGGATTAGGATGGGAAGGGACGTGAGAGGACATATAAGCAAATGTTTGCCCAGGCTACTTCTTTCTGGATGCTGGGGTTTTCACTTGCATTGTCCTCCATTTTGTGATTTATTTGGGAAATTCCTGAGGTTGGAGCGCAGTGAGAGATGAAGCTCATGGCACCAGAAAAGAAAACAAATAACACGTTGAAATATCGTTAGCAGGTGATGATGCGGAATACAGACAAATGGACGGAAGATCTCTTTAATCCCAATCATAAAGGATTTAATCATAAAAAGAAATAACTCGTGCCACGCCGACTCCAAAGTGATAAAATACTGAATGCAAGGCACAGACTATTTAGGGAATGTGTGTGGAATTTTCGAACATAAATCACCTATCGCTCAGGGTCTGGGCGACCGTAGGAGGAGAATAGACACAAACAGCACCTCTCGAGGAAGGAAAGAAAGAGCATGAGACTCTCCAGGCCAAGGACCGCTTTCTTGTTTAACGTGGCAAAAACAGGTGATAGATTATGCTTTGAAAAAATTGGGTGTAACATATGAATAGGATCCTGGATCAGATTTACAAGTGTTTCTTATAAGCGCCATTCATCAGACAATAGGCAACGTTTGAATAAGATTGTTTTTTTTCTTTTTTATTTTTATTTATTTATTTATTTTATTTTTTTTTAATTTTTTTCAACGTTTATTTATTTTTGGGACAGAGAGAGACAGAGCATGAACGGGGGAGGGGCAGAGAGAGAGGGAGACACAGAATCGGAAGCAGGCTCCAGGCTCCGAGCCGTCAGCCCAGAGCCCGACGCGGGGCTCGAACTCACGGACCGCGAGATCGTGACCTGGCTGAAGTCGGACGCTTAACCGACTGCGCCACCCAGGCGCCCCTCTTTTTTATTTTTAAGTCATCTCTACATACAATGTGGGGCTCGAATTCACAACCCGGAGATCAGGAGTCGTACCCTCCACCAACTGAGCCAGCCTGGCGCTGCATTGGTTAAGACTTTTATTGTTTTTACTTTATTAAAAAAGTGTTTTCAACGTTTATTTACTTTTCTGAGAGAGTGAGAGAGAGTGTGAGCGGGGGAGGGGCAGAGAACGAGGGAGACACAGAATCTGAAGAAAGCTCCAGGCTCCAAGCTGTCAGCACAGAGCCCGACAAGGGGCTCGAACCCACGAACCTTGAGATCATGAACCTGAGCCAAAGTTGGACGCTCAACCGACTGAGCTACCCAGGTGTTCCTGAATAAGACTTTTAAATTAAATAAGGGCACTGTATCAGTGCTAATCTCGATGAGTCTCCTGTGATTATGTAGGAGAATGTTACTTTTAAACAAAAAATACAGGGGCACCTGGGTGAATCAGTCAGTTGGGCGTCTGACTTTGGCTCAGCTCATGATCTCATGGTTCGCGAGTTCGAGCCCCACGTCGGGCTCCATGCTGGCAGCTCGGAGCCCGGAGCCTGCTTCAGATTCTGTGTCTCCCTCTCTCTCTTCCCCTCCCCTGCTCACGCTCTGTCTCTCAAAAATAAATAAATGTTAAAAAAATAAACAAAAAAATATATAATACAAAAGGACCCAAAGATTGGGAATTGTGGGAAGAGAGCTAACTTTTGCTTGCCACCACGGAATTTTCCATGACTCAAAGCTACTGCGATTTCACATAAGATAATAATTTTGGAAGATAAAAATGAACTCTTCAATTGTTGACCCGACCTGCTCTACTGTTTAAGACCTTGGGCAAATTAATTAAGCACTTGCTTTACACCCCCATTCCCTCAGCTATAAGACTCGTTTAATAATAACTCATCCCAACTACAGCCGATCCTTGAATAGCACAGTGCGGGGGACCCGATGCCCCTCACAGCCAAAAACCCATGAATAACTCTTGTTTTTCTTAAGTGAGCTCTACACTGCCTGACCTGGGGCTTGAACTCACAACCCAGAGACCAAAAGTCATGGGCTCTACCAACTGAGCCAGCGAGGCCCCCCCATGAATAACTTTTGACTCCCCCTGGACATAACTACTTATGGGCTACTGTTGACTAGAAGCCTGATAACACGTGTTTTCTATGTTATCTGTATTATATACTGTGTTTTTACAATAAAGTACGCTAGGGGAAAAAATGTTATTACGAAAGTCGTAAGGAAGAGAAAATACAGTTATAGTACTGTATATATTGATCTACGTTAAAAAATTCGTGTAAAGCGGACCCACATAGTCCAAGCCTGTGCTATTCCAGGATGAGCTGTATTCGTTACAAGGATTCAAGGAGAAATGTCTAGAGCATTCAGCTAGCACCTGGCTCAAGGCAGCTATCAGGAGTTGTCTAGTATGTGGTCACGATTATGCTTAGAATTATTTCTTTAGCTTCTGTTTTGATGAGTAAGCTTTTGTGTGTTTGGTAATAACTTAAAATAGAATGGTTTGCCTGTGAATCCAGGGACCTGGAAAATGTTCGTATGCTTTAGAAAACACAGTGCTTGGGAGTTGGACTTAATTCTTACCAACATAAACACCTTTATAGTTACTTCTGTTCTTTCCTTGTGGAAACATACTTTATGAAAAGCATAATTAACTTGGGCTTGGAGGAATAAAGCTAGATAGGTATTAGTGAGTAGCTATTGGTTGTTGTGTGGAAGAAAAAGAGGGAGGGGTCTCCTGGTTGGCTCAGTGGACAGAACATGGGACTCTTGATCTTAGGATCATGAGTTCAAGCCCCAAATTGGGCAAAGAGCTTACTTTAAAAAAGGGAGGAGGGGCACCTGGGTGGCTCAGTCGGTTAAGCATCCGACTTCGGCTCAGGTCACGATCTCACGGTTCGTGAGTTCGAGCCCCGCGTCGGGCTCTGGGCTGATGGCTCAGAGCCTGGAGCCTGTTTCCGATTCTGTGTCTCCCTCTCTCTCTGCCCCTCCCCTGTTCATGCTCTCTCTCTCTCTCAAAAATAAATAAAAAACATTAAAAAAATATTTTTTTTTAAAAGGGAGGAAAGAGAGGCACCCGGGTGGCTCAGTCGGTTAAGCATCTGACTTCGGCTCAGGTCATGATCTTGCGGTTTGTGAGTTCGAGCCCCGCGTCAGGCTCTGCACTGACAGTGTGGAGCCTGCTTGGGATTCTCTCCCTTTCCCTCTGCCTCTCCCCTGCTCTCTCTCTCTCTCTCAAAATAAATAAATACACTTTAACAATTTTTTTTAAATAAATAAAAATAAAACTTAGGAACAAAAGGGAAATACGTCCAAAAACAGACCTTCAATAGTAATAGCAGTGACCGTAGCACCTGTGGGTGTGTAGGAGTCCAGCTTCCTAACCCTTCCCCTGTTAGGGTTCTTGAGGGCTAAGTTCTGCATGTTCTGTGGATTTTACATCTTCCACTAATTTTTCGCAATGTATTCTGGGGGCGTGGAGAAGGGGAAAGGAGTACTACGAGTGTAATTTTCAGCATGGCTTTTTGCCTTCTTTCCTTCGACCCATAAAGGCGCTCTATGTTCAGAGGAGACTTAGGAAGGTTCTACAACAGTCAGCATCAAGTAAAACAGGAAGAGTTCTCCACAACCCTCCTCCCAGAAATGTTAACGTCTTTTGGCTGTTTGATGTAACCGGCTAACACGCTTCCTGGACGTCTACTTATCTGCTTGCTAATGCACTCTGGTGTCATTTGAGGACACGGGTGTCACCGTGTCCCTGTCTGCGCCGTGCACCTCGCTGCAGAAGCCGTCAACCATACTTGAAGCAATTGGAATATCAGATGATATGAAAAGGCACTGCGCTGAGAGGGACAGATAAGGCCTGGAAGGGGCCGTTCAGCAGGCACAGGGCTGATTGTGAAAGACTAAAAAGGTCAAAAGTGTCAGGAGAACTAACCAATGATATTATCAGCAGCGTTGCTGTTAGGAGCGTGAACTTTAGATACACCCGCCCTGCAAGGGAGTCCTGAAGACGATAATTTACAGGCCGTGTGACCTTGAGCAAGCTAGTTTGGAAGGTTTGGGAGCCTTAGTTTTCTGATCTGTTAAATGGGGTGACAATGGCACCTGTCTGATAGGTGACAAAAGGATTGAATGAGAAAATGAACGAGCAATACCACTGAGGTGAATAATAGAACACCACTTATATTATTACGGGTTATTAACAATTCTGGAGAATGCATTGGGTAGAGTGAGCCAGATGTCCACACTCCCACGTGAGAATTTAAGGCTGCAAACTGGTGACCCAGGAGGCCACCCTGCATTTGCAGACTTGCGTTTGCTTCGCTGAGTATTTAAACGTTTTTCAAATGGGGTGGATTCACATACACATTCAGCCCATCCCTAGAAAAATAGGAAAATCCCCCAACTTGGCCGTTACACCCCCCCCCCCCCCCCCCCCCACGGCAACAATAGCTAAGTAACAAAGACTTGACTTTGATCGGTATGAACTTTGCTAGGATCTATTATCCTTCAGGATCTTCCCGAATTCTTCTGGCATTGGACTTTCAGACCCTTGAATTAACTTCTTTCTATAATACTCGCGCTGAAGGCGATTGATGTTCACACAGACGATACTGTATTATTCAGCCATAAAAAAGAAGGACATTTTACCATTCGCAATGGCACGGATGACGATAGAGAGTATAATGCTGAGCGAACTGAGTCAGAGAAAGACAAATACCGTATGATTTCACTCTCATGTGCAACTGAAGAAACAAAGGAGCAAAGGCGGGGGGTGGGGGGAAGAGAGAGAGAGGCAAACCAGGAAACAGGACTCTTAACTACAGGGCATATAGTGGTGATTACCAGAGAGGAGGAGGGTGTGGGGATGGGTTAAATTGGTAACGGGGAGTAAGGAGTGCACCTGCTACGAGGAGCACCGGGTGTTGTGTGGAATTGCTGAATCACCACACGGTACACCTGAAACCGATATGACACTGGATGTTCACTAACTGGCACTCAAATAAAAAACATTAAAAAAACAAACAAACCCGCAGAGGATACTGATATACTGAGGGTAGAGTTTTTGGCATCACGAGGAACACATTTTAGGGGGTGCTGAGGATTCCCCTTCAGCGTCCTGCAGGATATGCAGCAGAGGTTTTCCGCCTCCACTTATGCATCAGAATCCCCTAGGGGCGCCTGGGGGCTCAGTCGGTCAGGTTCAGCGTCCGACTTCAGCTCAGGTCGTGGTCTCGAGGTTTGTGGGTTCGAGCCCCTCGTCGGGCTCTGTGCTGACAGCTCAGAGCCTGGAGCCTGCTTCGGATTCTGTGTCTCCCTCTCTCTCTGCCCCTCCCCTGCTCGTGCTCTGTCTCTCGCTCTCTTTCAAAAATACGTAAACATTAGAAAACATTAAAAAAGGGGCGCCTGGGTGGCTCAGTTGGTTAAGTGCCCGACTTCGGCTCAGGTCGTGATCTCATGGTTCATGGGTTCGAGCCCCACGTCAGGCTCTGTGCTGACGGCTCGGAGCCTGAAACCTGCTTCGGATTCTATGTCTCCCTCTCTCTCTGCCCCTCCCCTGCTCACTCTCTGTCTCTGTCTCTCTCTCTCTCAAAAAAAAAAAAAAAAATAAATAAATAAAAAATAAACATAAAAACAAAACATTAAAAACAAAAGAAAAAGAATCCTCCAGAAGACTCACGAAGGTACAGGGAGCTGGACCCCACACTCAGAGTTTCAGATTCAGTAAGCCCCGGGTGGGGATTAGATTTTGCATCTCTCTCAAGTTCTAGAGTGATGCTGATGTTGCCAGTTCTGGGATCCACACTTGGAGATCCACAGACCTATAAAATGTATATCTTTACTTGGCTTTATTTGCAAAAGCAGTATCTGCTTGCTTTAAAATAAAACACATACACTGCAGAAAGGAATACAGTAGAAAGTGAAAAGTCTATAGTTTTCCTACTAGGTAATTGCAGTCAGTAGTTAATTTCTACCCTTCAAGAAGAATTAAAGAACAAAAGTTAATTAAAAAAAAAATTGTTGTCGGGGCGCCTGGGTGGCTCCGTCGGTTAAGCGTCCGACTTAGGCTCAGGTCACGATCTCGCGGTTCGTGAGTTCGAACCCCGTGTCGGGCTCTGCGCTGACAGCTCGGAGCCTGGAGCCCGCTTCGGATTCGGTGTCTCCCTCTCTCTCTGCTCCTCCCCCGTTCATGCTCTGTCTCTCTCTGTCCCAAAAATAAATAAACGTTGAAAAACAATGAAAAAAATTGTTGTTTGTTTCTTTATAAACTGCCGTGAGAAAAGCTATACCATACCAATGTAAGAGCTGTGAAGCTTTTACTTTTCCTCTCGGGGCTGATTTGGCGTTAGAGCAAATTAAGCAGAAGAAACACGGGAAGAAGGCCTGAGGAAAGGTAAAATGAACCCCGACGTAGACTGAGGCTCACCACATACCTGCTGCCGTGCTCAGCGATTATCCCATTTAGTTGCCAGAGTCGCTTTGGCATGCAAGTGACTCAGGTAAAGTCACTCATCTAGTGACAGCAGAGTTGGGATTTGAACGTGAGCCACCTTCGGAGTGAGGCTACGTGGTCTCCTACCCACTACCCTCTCCTACTTACCCCTCACCAGCTGGCATTTACTGATTGTCCTTGAGATGCCAGACAAGGTGCTGAGCGTTGCTGAGTACAAAGGTCTCATGGATGTAAAGCCTGGCGGGTGGCAGCTGCCTGTTTTCGCGGTCACGGATTTTCTACAGACTGTTTCCCCGGGAGAAAAGCACGCAAACACAGCACTTTGGGCACAATTTCGGGAGCGTCGTGGGCACCCCCCCAAGTTTATTTGTGAACCTCCTCACCTCCCAAGCTAAGGACACCTGATCTTGTAGCCTAACGGCCAAGTTTTGCCCCCGTGGACTCACAGAATGATCTGATTCATGCATGAGACTTAGCTGAGGCGTTGGGTAGTGACTTACACCAGTCGAGTGACCATTTTGGCTCAGCATTCCATCGCTAATCTGGAATCATTAGACACAGGGGCTGGCATCGCAGGCGTGTGCCCTGGGCCCCTGCACAGGCCCCCACCATCAGAAGGACCCCACACTTAGTGCTCTGCTGTTCCCGTCTTGAAATCTTTTTTTTTAATTTATTTATTTTGAGAGAGAGAGGGAGAGATATCACACGAAGGGGCAGAGAGAGAGAGAGAGAGAGAGAGGGAGAGAGAGAATCCCAAGCAGATTCCACACCGTCAGTGCAGAGCCCCAGGCAGGGCTCGAACTCAAGAACCGTGGGACCGTGACCTGAAGCTTGGAGTCGGATGCCCAACCGACTGAGTCACCGAGGCACCCTGCTGTCTTGAAATTCTTAATAATAATTTCTGAACAAGGGGCCTTTTTCATTTCACACTGGTCCCTGTAAATTATGGGGCTGGTCCTTATTAGACATTGTGACACTCAACGAGACCTCCCCCCAGCCCCCAGAGGCCTGAACACTTGGAAATAAATAATTACTGGGCAGATATTAGTTTATTCCACTGTCACAGTGGCCGGTGGGACAGGTTCTAGTTCCCCAGGTCAGGGAAGCATTTTGTAAATACCGTCAGTCCTTGAAGCGGCTGGTGTTTGGTGATCAGTGAGCCTTATTAATGAGAATCGAGTCTAGAATTTTGCCAATTTGTCTAAATTCCCCATCTATTTTAAACACAAAAAAAGTTGAATCTCTGGGGACCTCGCCCAGCTGTGCAGATATTTTTTTTCTGAAAACACTGAGTTGCCGTCTTGCGTGTCTTTGCGTGAATTCAGGAGGCAGGCTGATCTCGATTCATCTATTGATCACGCTAGAATCCAGCTCTCCGTAATAATGGACGTGATTAGAAGCCCCCAGACTGAGCTCAGACTATGTCCCTGGCCTACTAGAGGCGGCTGTGATGTGTGTGGGGGGCGCAGGGAGGGGAGGACGGGCCAGTGGTTTCTCACAGCTGGAAGCAGGTGGCCTGTGGGCGAGGACGCTGTCATTCTGTTGAACTTGGGAGTACCTCTGACTCCTGGCCAGTTCTGTGAGGAAGCTGGCAATTCAGGCCCCGATTCAGAAATTCCGATTTCACTTCACAGGCTATTCTACCCAAGCCGGGTCACGGCCAGGCTCTCTGTCCGTTGCCGAGTTGTGATTTTTTAAAAACAAAATGGATTGCTAACTCAAAAGAGAACCGAAAGTTTTCTATTTTGGTACTAAAAAGAAAAAAAAAAAGAAAAGAAAATCTGTGGTGCCGTTAAATGCTGAAATATTACATGTTCTAATGAATCTTCTCTAATAAAATACTGTTCACCTTTCTCTGTGCCAAATGGTATACTGTTCCCATAACTATTTGATTAAGAAGGAAAGAAGTGTTTTGAAAACTGTATTATTATAATATGAGAATTAAAATTAAGTTCGTCATTCTATGATATTGGCTGTGGAGCTTCTGACCTTTCTCATTATGCCAATTTGTGAGTTTTTTTTCCCTTTCCATGGGGAAACCCTGTGGCCTGCTTTCTTTCTTTTTCTTTCTTTCTTTCTTTCTTTCTTTCTTTCTTTCTTTCTTTCTTTCTTTCTTTCTTTCTTTCCTCCTCCTTTCCCTCTCTCTTTCTTTTAAAATAGAGCAACTAGCTTCTCATTTTTGTATGTTATATGTTTACTCGATAATTTTGGGCATGAGTTGGCTTCCTCTCATGAATAACTCATTAATAATAGTAATACACTGCATTGAAAAATATATATCTAGGGGCACCTGGCTGGCTCAGTCGGTAGAACCTGTGACTCTTGATCTCTGGGTCATGACTTCAAGTCTCAGGCCGGGCACAGAACTTACTTAAAAAAGGAAAAAAAAAAAGCTCACAGTAATTGAGCTCGACTGTATCAAGTATAACTTGCAGACTGGGAAAATGAAACAAATTCCCAACTGTTTTCTTTTTTTCTTTTATTTCTTTTTGTTGTTTTTCGTTTGTTTGTTTTCCAAATGTGTTTTTAAACACCCACATGCTAGGTCCTGTGACTAGCCCTGGGAACACTGAGTCAACGAAGACTCAGTCTGAAACGTGATTACTTCACTCTTAACATTTATTGAAGTCCTGTGCTAAGAACTTTGCTATTTTTTATTTTATTTTTATGTTATTATTTTTTTAAACTTTATTTTTGAGAGAAAGAGAGAGAGAGGGGGGGGAGGGGCAGAGAGAGAGGGAGACACAGAATCTGAAGCAGCCTCCAGGCTCTGAGCTGTCAGCCCAGAGCCCGACGCGGGGCTTGAACTCACAAGCTATGAGATCATGACCTGAGCCAAAGTCAGATGCTGCACAGACTGAGCCACCGAGGTGCTCCCAACTTAATTTTTAATTTTTATTTTTTAAAAGACTTTATTATCGTTTATTTTTTAATTTACACCCAAGTTAGTTAGCATAGAGTGCAACAGTGATTTCAGGACTAGATGCCTTAGTGCCCCTTCCCCATTTAGCCCATCCCCCCTCCCGCAACCCCTCCAGCAACCCTCAGTTTGTTCTCCATGTATAAGAGTCTCTTCTGTTTTGTCCCCCTCCCTGGTTTTACATTCTTTTTGCTTCCCTTCCCTCGTGTTCATCTGTTCGGTGTCTTCAAGTCCTCATATGAGCGAAGTCATGTGGTATTTGAAAAGACTTTATTTTTCTAGAGCGCTTTTCGCTGCACAGCAGAATTGAGTGGAGAATTCAGAGACCTCCCATCTCCCTCTGGACCCTGTGCAGGCCGCTTTGCCCACCATCAGTACCAGATTGGTACCTTTGTTACTACTGACAACCCTGCACGGACAGATCATCATCACCCAGCATCCGTAGTTTACCCTGGCGTTCGCTCCCGGCGGTGTGCCTTCTACGGGTTTGGACAAGCGTGTAATGCCATGCATCCACCATTATAGTGTCACGCACGGTGTTTTTACTGCTCTGGAAATTCTCTGTGCTCTGCTTCCTCTCCCTCCATGCCCCATGTGTTTTTGCAATACAATCTTTTTTTTATAATGAGAACTTTTTTTTTTTAACGTGTATTTATTTTTGAGACAGAGAGAGACAAAGCATGAATGGGGGAGGGTCAGAGAGAGGGAGACACAGAATCTGAAACGGGGTCCAGGCTCTGAGCTGTCAGCACAGAGCCTGATGCGGGGCTCGAACTCACGGACCACGAGATCGTGACCTGAGCCGAAGTCGGCCGCTTAACCGACTGAGCCACCCAGGCGCCCCACCGATCTTTTTATAAAAAGTCCTAGATTTCTGACTTTGACAGTTTGCTACTTGTTGAAATTTTAGAAATAAATGAACTTTCAGGACGTAATTGGAAGATGAAATTCGGAATGAATGGGTAGGGAAGAGAAAAAGCTGTGGGCAAAGCCACGGTGGTGGGCTTGTGTAGATGTCGTTAGTTAAGGGCAGGTAGTTTCTGAAATTAAAAAGTAGTTTCTAAACAGGTTTCAAAGGATCTGAAATAAAAACAACGTTTGGGAAGCAGGAATCCATTAAAGGTTTTTGAACACAGGTGTAGCATGATTTAATTGGTATTTTAGGCAGAATCACTTGGGGTTTACTATGGACTGTTTACATATTTACTCTGTGCCGGCCCCATAGTAAAATAATTTGGGAAAATAACGATGAGTCACAACAGACATTATGTCTTTGGTAGGCAGTCTCTAAAATGGCTCTAATGACCCCCACTTCCTAGTATTCACACCCTTGGGTGTGGGCTGAACCCAGTGACTCAGTTTTAATAAACAGAAGATGACCAAAGTCAGGGAATGTCATTCCAAAGGTAAAGTGAGACTGGAAGTGATGAGACTTCCGTCTTGTTTACCCTCTGTTGCTCTTTCTCATGTGCTCGCTTGTTCTGAGGGAACCCGGCTGCCATATTGTGAGTTGCCCTATGGAGAAGCCCACCTGGCGGGAGCTGTGTCCTCGGCCCAACCGCCTATGAGGAATGAATCCATGTGAATGGGCCAGAAGTGGGTCCTTCCCCAGTTGAACTTTCACAGGAGGCTGCGTCCCCAGCCAACGCTTCGATGGCGCCCTGAGCTGGATGCATCCCCTGACGCCACAGCCAGATTCTTGACTCCCTGCAATACCAGTTGCAATAATCACCATTTTTGAAGCTGCTGTGTTTGGGGATCGTTTGTTATGTGACGATACAGTCACTGTCCTCATGGAGCCTACGGTCTAGTGGGGGTGAAAGGTGATATGACGTCGCAGCCGTGACAGGTGCGTCGGGAGAGAGCTGCGCGGACTTACAAGGCTACCCCATGGAGCAGACTGATGTTGTGGCCAAGGGGCCGGTGATGGCTCCACCGGGAAATGGCGGTTACGCTGGGATTTGAAGAAGACAGCGCTTTAACTTGGAGCCCTGGGATGGGAAGGGCATTTCTGGCAGGAGGAATACGAACACGCAAATGCCTCCCGAAAGAAGGAAGCCTAACGTGTGTGGAGGGCTGAAAAAATACTTGAGGCTGGAGCCCGGATATGGCTGGAGGAGGCAGCGAGGGTTAGATCTCCCAGCTTCTCACAGGTCATGTTAAGGAGTTTGGTCTTTCTTCTCGGCCCAAGGAGAAGGGTTCTAGCGGAGAAGCAGCATGCTCAGAGTTTCAATTTTATCTTTTTATTTTTATTTTTTTAATGTTCATATAATTTTGAGAGAGAGAGAGAGAGAGAGAGCGCGCAAGCTGGGTAGAGGCAGAGAGAGAGGGAGACACAGAATCCGAAGCTGGCTCCAGGCTCCAAGCCGTCAGCCCAGAGCCCGACGCGGGGCTCGAACCCACGGGCCAGGAGATCGTGACCTGAACTGAAGTCGGACACCCAACCAACTGAGCCACCCGGGTGGCCCTGAGATCTTCAATTTTAAAAGTCTACTCAGGCCGTGGAGTAGGGAGAGCGGATTGTGCAAGGGGATGAAAGCAGGGGACCAGTTTCGAGGGTCTCGCACTCGTCCAATCTAGATTGCCGGTGGGGAGCGCAGCCTGGTGGACGGTCCTGAGACATTTCTAGGCAGCAGAATTGGTAGGACCGGATGGTCTGGACGAGGGAGGGTGAGGAGGAAGACGTGGTCAAGACTGACTCATAATTTTTTTAACCGGGGAAGCAGCAGAGGCTGGAAGAAGGGAGGAATTCAATTATCTAGGTAAGAGGTCATGCAGACGCCAAGGCATTGATAGTAGGACGGGCAGAAAGATTCCCCAGGGCGCTGCAGGAAAAAGAATCAATAGGTTTCAGTAGCTGATTGGCTGTAGGGTGAAAGCCTTGTGAGGAAAGGAAGGCTCCAGAAGGACATCGGCCCTAAGTGCTTTGGCTGATGCTGTGTGGCATAGGCAGAGTGAGATTAGCAACACACACTGCATGCAATACCCTCAAATCTGTCCATTTGTACGGAAGGGCGCAGGCCGGTGAATGGTTAGAAGGAGCAGCGCAAAAAGGGAATAATAAAACTTTTCGGCATCCACGAGGTATGATTATCAAAGCCCGAGGAAAACAATACTATTTTCACGGATCCACTAGGCATGCTCTGGGACTTAACCGCAGCCGTAGAAACTGACCTGGATGTGTCGATGGTGGGAGAGCATGTTCCTCCTTGACCAGGGTAGTTCTGGTTCTTAACTATGGAACCGTTAGCCCCAGCGTATCTGAGTGGAACGGAACGATTTTGATTTGGGTGGGCTCATGCAGCAAGGACAAACTAGAGACACTTCCCTGTACAGACGATCAAAGAATATACATGCACACGCACACGCATTTAGTATATAATATATCAATACTTAATGTAACACATCTTTGCTGTTAATACATAACATTATATATAAATAAAGGACAGATGTCTGTACTATTTTAAATAAATTATATTAATTTATAATTTAATTTATTATTTAACTCGTACTGAAAATAAGAAATAAAAGTTTATTTAATTTTAATTTATATATCGATGCATTTATAAACGAAGGGTGTAATATGCATATTATATATGTCATACATATATAATGTATGTATGTACATATGCATATGCATACTACGCATATGCATAGTATGTATAATATGCATATTATATATGTCATACATATATAATGTATGTACATATATAACTCCCTGAAATTGGAGTCTTCACCTCTTTAGTGATCATTCAAGCCCTTTGATGGCCGCGAGAAGGTTAGTGACATTTACTGCCGTTGTCAGGGGTCACGCTGTCGGACGTTGCAGCCTGGTGAATGATGTCATCCGCACACAAAAACATTCCGTCTGGTCAAGATTAAGAATTTACAGGGATGCCTGGGTGGCTCAGTTGGTTAAGCGTCCGACTTTGGCTCAGGTTGCAATCTTGCGGTTTGTGAGTTCAGGCTCTGAACTGGTGGTGTGGAGCCTGCTTGGGATTCTCTCCCTCTCCCTCGGTCTCTCTGCCCTTTCCCCACTTGTGCGTGCTGTCTCTCAAAATAAGTGCATAAACTTTAAAAAAAGAATTCTTTTTAAAAATCTTTTTTAATGTTTATTTGTTTTTAAGACAGAGGGAGAGACAGAGTGCAAGCGGGGAAGGGGCAGAGGGAGGGGGAGATACAGAATCCGAAGCAGGCTCCAGGCTCCGAGCGGTCAGCACAGAGCCCGACGGGGCTCAAACTCACGAACTGTGAGATCATGACCTGAGCCAAAGTCGGATGCTGAACCGACTGAACCACCCAGGCGCCCCTAAAAAAATAATTCTTAAAAAAAAGATTAAGAATTTACATTCGGGGGGGGGCACCTGGGTGGCTCAGTTGGTTAGGTGGCCGACTTCAGCTCAGATCATGATCTTGTGAGTTCGAGCCCCACGTCGGGCTCTGTGCTGACAGCTCGGCGCCTGAGGCCTATTTTGGATTCTGTTGTCTCCCTCTCTCTCTGACCCTCCCCGCTCACACTCTGTGTCTGTCTCTCAAAAATAAACATTAAAAAAAAAATTTTTTTTTTTTATAAATAAATGAATAAAAAGAATTTACATCCGGGGCGCCTGCTTGTCTCCGTCAGTTAAGCGACCTACTTCGGCTCAGGTCATGATCTCACGGTTGGTGAGTTCAAGTCGGGCTCTGTGCTGACAGCGCGGAGCCTGCTTTGGATTCTCTGCCTTCCTCTCTCTGCCCCCTCCCCCCAAATAAATCAACAAACATGAAAAAAAAGAAGAAGTTACATTCATGCACAGATACATTTAGGCATAGAGGGCCGTCTGCATTTCAAACTCACCCGGCTACATTGTTGTTCAAACTGATTAGGCTTGTAAATAGCTGGGCGACTTTAACAACAAACAGAGGCCCTTCCCCCTGTTTTTGAGACGGGAAAGACCACGCAGAACAGGAAGGCAACTGCAATCACCGTCCTGGTCTCTCTGCTTCCCTCTTGCCCTCCCACAATCTGCTTTGTGCAGGACAGTCAGGATGTGCTTTTCAGAAAATAAATCGCGTTCTGTCACTCTGTCTTCAACCCTTTTGTCCTTGTTTCCCGACTGACTTGAGACAAAATCCAAACTCCTTACGACAGCCTTGGGGTCTAGGTGAACGGGATCCCTGCCTGCCTCTCTCTTGCCTTGCTCCCCCCCCCCCTTGCTCACGATCAAACCACAGCGGCTTTACTTCTAAACCTGCACCACGCCAAACGTGGCTCTGCCACAGGGCCTTTGCCCTTGCTGTACTCTCTGCCAGGAACACGCTTTCCTTGGAGTTTCTCATGGCTGACTTCTTCTCCTCCTTCAAGTCTAGATCCCAATGGAGCCTCAGCTGAAGGCTCTCCCCTCCTCCTCCGGCCCTGTCTCCCATTGTGCTGTATGACCCGATGGGCACTGTTCTCATTTTCTGAAATTATCTTACATGGTTGTATGTACTAACTAGTTTTTGGCTGCCTCTCTCGGTTGAGTGCCACCTCCATCAGGGCGGTGTCCCTTTCAGTGTCCTCCGTTGCCGTATCTCCAGATTCTCGCCACTTAGTAGGTCTCAAACACTTTTTTTTTCCGAAGTGGATTCCTCGAATGGATTGGCCCAGCCACTCTGAATGCTTGAAGGCTAGTTTTGGGAGCATCGCAGTGACCATTCTCCTAGCTAAAGCTTTTAACATATTCCAAGTCGTTGCTACAGGCAGAAACCCCTCGGTGACCGTGGTGACCGCCAACCTAGCCCATGAGTCAATGCAGCGATTAGTTACACATTCTAGTGAGGTATAGTCTTGGTCATCCAGCTCCTCCCGAGGCTTAAGTTAGCTATTTCAAAAATAGATTTATTGAGATACAATCCACATACCATACAACTCACCTACTGAAAATACAGATGCAGTTTAATGGCTTTTCGTATATTCACAGCCTTGTGCAACTGTCACCGCTGTCCAGTTCCGGAACATTTTCATCACCCTCTTACTTATTCGAAATTGCCTCCCATGTCCTCCAACCCTACCGCCCCCTAATCCTAGGGAACCACTCATCTACTTTCTGTCTTTCTGGATTTACCCATTCTGCACATTTCACAATTATCCAATATATGATCCTTTGTGACCGGCTGCTTTTACTTAGCATAACGTTTTCAAGGGCCCCTCGTGTGGTAGAAGGCATCCAAAGCATTTTTTTTTTAATTGCCGCATATTCGATTTGACTTCTCCGTTCATCTGCCGATGGATGTGAGGCTTATTTCCACTTCAGGAAGTGGGGATCCCCGCTAGACAAAAACCTGATTGTGGTCATGTGAATGGAGGGTTGATGATATAACAAAGTGTTTCCCTGTTTGTGGTCTGGGAGAGGACTTCAGTGGTACAGGGACAAGGCATTAATCACACAGAGTCCCAAAGTGAGAACATAATACCCTCTTCATTGTCTAGTCCCTCCTTATGATTAGTCAAAGAAGAAAGTCTCAGCGTGACGCTAATATGTCTTTAACACCTCTCTAACACTTGCAAATCTCCCTTTGGAACTGAGAGCAGGTCACGGGCTCATCCGAGAGCCGGCAGCAGGCAATGCTACATGGCGAGAATTTAGCATAAATAAATAAATAAATACAGTATTTAAATGATTACCTTCTATTTATGGAATATGATTTGATTTTTCATTGATAGCAGGGGTACAGAGTGCCCTTCTAAAAATGTATTTAAAGTGGGAAAGTATTTTTAAACGTAAACAATGGGGGCGCCTGGGTGGCTCTGTCATCAGTTAAGCGTCTGACTCTCCATTTGGGCTCAGGTTGTGATCTCACAGTTCATGAGTTCGAGCCCCGCGCCGGGCTCTGTGCTGACAGCTCGGAGCCTGGAGCCTGCTTCCGATTCTGTGTCTCCCTCTCTCTCTGCCCCTCCCCCGCTCACGCCCCCCACCCCCCCCCCCAAATAAATAAACATTAAAAAATTTTTTTTTAATCTCTTTACTGACCGCTTGGAGCCTGGGCCTGCTTCATATTCTGTGTCTACCTCTCTCTGCCGCTCTCCTGCTCATGCTCTGTCTGTCTGTCTCTCTCTCTCGCAAAAATAAATAAATTAAAAAAAAAAATCTCTTTAGTGTGGCAATCACAGTTTTAAGATTTTTACACCCATCAACTTTGTTCCACACTGAGGTAACGGATGCACAGAGAGGCTAAGCAACTTGCTCAGGGTCACAGAGCTAGGAAGTGTCCGGGCTGTGACACGTACCCAGGCAATCAGTACTGCCCACCCCCCGCCCCTGTTAGGAAAGTGGCCTGGGGATGCCTGAAGCTTGGAGAGTCCAAGGTGGTACGTTTTGGAGCACCGCCCGCTCGCCAGGACTCTTGAACTGCCTTTTCCCCGCCCCCTTCCACGGAGTGGGTCCCAGCCACGAGCTTGAACTGAAGGACCATGCTCCTCCAGCTAATGTCGAGGAAACAAAGGCAAGACTTGACCCAGGCAGGGCGAATCCAGCTGTTCCCTGAGAATAAGCCGTCAGTCTCCGCGGCGGAGCTCGTATTGCAAGAGATGTGGGGTCCCCAGTGGCACTGAAATGTGTCAGACGGAGAGCCTCGGACACCTATGTTTTCTGCAGACCAGTCTAGAAAGAGAACGAAGATGCACAGAGAGAGGCAGAGTTCAGGGGTGGGGTCTCCCTGTGCTCCTAGCGGTTTCCACTTCCGGATGGACTCCAAGTCAGGCGGTACCCAAGCCTTTCGCTCTGGACTGATCTCCTGCTTTCTGAGATAAATGTCCATTGTGACCTAAGCCAGCTAGGTTGGGTTTGTGCCCCCCCCCCACCCTGCTTTTTTTAAATGAAAACATTTTTTTCAATTTTTTTTCAATTTTTATTTATTTTTGAGAGAGAGAGCATGAGCTGGGGAGACGCAGAGAGAGAGGGAGACACAGAATCCGAAGCAGGCTCCAGGCTCCCAGCTGTCAGCACAGAGCCCCATGCAGGGCTCGATCTCACGAACCTCGAGATCATGACCTGAGCCGAAGTCAGACGCTTAACCAACTGAGCCATTCAGGTGCCCCATTAAATGAAATCAATTTTTTTTAATCTTTTTTTTTTTTTTTAATGTTTATTTATTTCTGAGACAGAGAGAGACAGAGCATGAACAGGGGAGGGTCAGAGAGAGGGGGAGACACAGAATCTGAAACAGGCTCCAGGCTCTGAGCCGTCAGCACAGAGCCTGACGTGGGGCTTGAACTCACGGACAGTGAGATCATGCCCTGAGCCGAAGTCAGCCGCTTAACCGACTGAGCCACCCAGGTGCCCCAATGAAAACCATTTTTAAAAAGAAATGGAAACTATGTGGAAGCAATAGGGGGAAGGCAGGGGGACTCCAGATCTACAGGAAGAGCTTTCAGGAAATGAGAGGAGTATCCTCGAGAGTATTCATTCTTCCATGAGTTCATCTCAGCTAGCATACATCGAGCACCCCGTGTAGCCCAGAACTCTTCCTGGCCCCTGCAACACAGGGGTGAATGTGATACGAAGGCTTCAACTCGGGGCGCCTGGGTGGTTCAGTCGGTTGAGGGTCCTGCTCTTGATTTAGACTCAGGTCGTGATCTCACAGTCTGTGAGATCGAGCCTCGCATCGGGCTCTGTGCTGACAGTGCAGAGCCTGCTTGGGATTCTCTGTCTCCCTCTCTCTCTGCTCCTCCCTCCCTCTCTTTCAAAACAAATAAATACACATTTAAGAAAGAAGAAGAAGATGGGGCCCCTGGGTGGCTCAGTCGGTTCGGCGTCCGACTTTGGCTCAGGCTCAGGGCATGATCTCCGGGTTCGTGAGTTCGAGCCCCGCGTCGGGCTCTGGGCTGACAGCTGGGAGCCTGGAGCCTGCTTCCGATTCTGTGTCTCCCCCTCTCTCTGCCCCCCTACCACTCATACTCTGTCTTTCAAAAAAATAAATAAATGTTAAAAAAAATTTAAAGGTTTGTAGTGCTTATTACTTGTCAGGCATTGTACTAAAAGTTTTACTTTTCACCGTCTCAGTTGAACCTCACAACATGTCTGTGAGGCAGATACAATTACTACCTATATATTTCAGATGAATTATCCGGTTAAAGAAAAAGTCCAGATGGAAATTAGAGTCTGACTAGAACTATACAGCGAGAACGGAGGGCTCTACATGAAAACCCGTGGGTTGAGGGCAGAGCAGGATGCAGAAGGAAATACGTAGCTTTAAGATGCCTTTTCAAGGGGAAAAAAGATTGGCAACAAACATATTAACTGAAGAAACTTGGAAAGAGTAACAAAATAATTTCAAAGAATGCAAGACAGGAATGGGCGAAGTTAAAGGTAAAAATTGATAAAATAGAAACCAAAAAGGTCGGGGGGGGGGGGTTTGATCATTTCACAGATGAGGAGGCTGAAGTGTGAAAAGGTGAAAATAATGTGTCCAAACCTGACAGTTAGCAAGGGGCAGAAGAATTGAGACTTGAATCTGGATCTCTTTAGATTCTAGAGCCTGATTCCTTCCTTCCTTCCTTCCTTCCTTCCTTCCTTCCTTCCTTCCTTCTCTCCTTCCTTCCGTCCACCCTCCCTCCCTCCCTCTCTCTCTCTCCTTTCCTTCCTTCCTTTCAAGATTTTAATTTTTTTAATGTTTATTTATTTATTTATTTATTTTGAGAGAGAGAGGGAGAGAGAGAGTGCCAGCCTGGGAAAGGGCAAAGAGAGAATCTTAAGCATGGGATGGGAGCTCGATCCCATGAACTGTGAGATCATGACCTGAGCCGAAATCAAGAGTTGGACACTCAACTGACCGAGCCAACCAGGCACCCCAAGATTTTAAATTTTAAAATAGTCTCTACACCCAACGTGGGGCTTGAGCCCACAATCCCAAGATCAAGAGTCACACACTCCTCTGACCGGAGCCAGCCAGGCACCCCCAAGGGCCTAATTTCTTAACTACAGAAGGTTTGGCCTCTAAGGGCTCTCAAATGCTAACCATTCATCTTTCTTACAACTTTTTCTTTTGTTAATTTAATTTAAATTTATTATAATTTATTTATTTTTAAATCCACATCCAATTAGTTAGCATATAGTGCAACAATGATTTCAGGAGTAGATTCCTTAACGCCCTTTACCTATTTCGCCCATCACCCCTCCCACAACCTCCGGTAACCCTCTGTTCGTTCTCTATATTTAAGAGTCTCTTCTGTTTCGTCCCTCTCCCTGTTTTTATATTATTTTTACTTCCCTTCCCTTATGTTCATCTGTTCTGTGTCTTAAAGTCCTCATATGAGTGAAGTCATATGATTTTTGTCTTTCTCTGACTAATTTCACTTAGCATAATACCCTTCAGTTCCATCGACGTAGTTGCAAATGGCAAGATTTCATTCTTTTTGATTGCCGAGTAATACTCCATTGTATATATATATACCACATCTTCTTTATCCATTCACCCATCGATGGACATTTGTGCTCTTTCCATACTTTGGCTATTGTTGATGGTGCTGCTATAAACATGGGGGTGCATGTGCCCCTTCAAAACAGCACACCTGTATCCTTTGGATAAATACCTAGTAGTGCAATTGCTGGGTCGTAGGGTAGTTCAATTTTTAATTTTTTGAGGAACCCCCATATTGTTTTCCAGAGCGGCCGCACCAGTTTGCATTCCCACCAACAACACAAAAGAGATCCTCTCTCTCCGCATCCTCGCCAACATCTGTTGTTGCCTCAGTTGTTAATGTGAGTCATTCTGACAGGTGTGAGGTGCTATCTCATGGTGGTTTTGATTTGTATTTCCCCGATGATGAGTGATGTTGAGCATTTCTTCACATGTTGGTTGGCCATCTGGATGTCTTCTTTGGAGAAGTGTCTATTCATGTCTTTTGCCTATTTCTTCACTGGATTACTTATTTTTTGGGTGTCGAGTTTGATAAGTACTTTATAGATTTTGAATGCTCACCCTTTATCTGATATGTCATTTGCAAATATCTTCTCCCATTCCGTCGGTTGCCTTTTAGTTTTGCCGATCGTTTCCTTCGCTGTACAGAAGCTTTTTATTTTGATGAGGTCCCAGTAGTTCATTTTTGCTTTTGTTTCCCTTGCCTCCGGAGACATGTTGAGTAAGAAGTTGCTGAGACTGAGGTCAAAGAGGTTTTTTGTCTGCTTTCTCACCTTTGGCATTTTGATGGCTTCTTATCTTACGTTTAGGTTTAGGTCTTTCATCCATTTTGAGTTTGTTTTTGTGTCTGGGGTAAGAATGGGGTCCAGGTTCATTCTTCGGCATGTCACTGTCCAGTTTTCCCAGCATCACTTGCTGAAGAGGCTGTCTCTATTCCATTGGATATTCTTGCCTGCTTTGTCAAAGATGAGTTGGCCATACGTTTGTGGGGCCATTTCTGGGTTCTCTATTCTGTTCCGTTGATCTGAGTGTCTGTTCTTGTGCCAGTCCCATACCGTCTTGGTGATTACTGCTTTGTAGCACAGCTTGAAGCCCGGAATTGTGATGCCTCCAGATCTGGTTTTCTTTTTCAAGATTGCTTCGGCTATTCGGGGTCTTTCTGGTTCCATATACATTTTAGGATTGTTTGTCCTAGCTCTGTGAAGGATGCTGGTGTCATTTTGATAGGGAGTGTTGTCTTTGTTATGACTTTGACAGAAAATGCACTCTGTTTGCCTCTAGAGGGCTGCTTCTGCCAACCTACTACCTGTGAAGTGACCATGAAGCTGGGGGTCCCAGGGAGGGGAATTCGCTCTGTTCAGCCAGCCTCACCTGGCGAAGTACCCAGAGGAGAACCTGAAGGACTCTACTGACATTTCTGCATATGAAGGAGCGACTTTGGCCCTTTCGTTGCATCCTGAACTCACAGGGTGACCAGCTGGTTCCGACTGGCCCAGGACTTCCCCAGTTTCAGCACTAAAATTTCCACGTCCCGGGAAACCCCTCAGTCCTTAGCAAGCTGGGATGGTTGGTCCCCTTAGCAGATTGCCCCCCAGGGCTTGGGGATTCCAGAACCTTCTGAGGGTAGAGGCCTGAGAATCTAGGCCAGTGGTCTTCAAGAGCAGACTATGTATGTGGCTGAAAATCGGGGCGTAGTGAGAAAAGGGGTTTCTGAGTTGAACAGACATCTGACTTCCCATCTGTCCCTGTGCAAGAAGCCAGCACCACGGTTCAGTTTTCTTAAGTATAAAATGGAGATAATTAAAGGAAATGGTACACGCACCCCTCCCCCCCGCACCTGGTAACTGCGTGATAAATTTTAGTTCCCTCTTTTTAGACTGTGATTGAAAATCACTATAAGAAGTGGGCATAGAGAGCAATTCTGCACATGTAGAAATTGCTTTTCAGAATATTTTCCCATGATGACGCCACTGTAAAATATCTCCTGGGAAGTGTCTTTTAGAATTTAGCATCTGACAAATAAAGTCTTTCCCTGCCCTCCCACCCCCCCCCGGGCTCCGACTTTGTTCTTTTTTTTGTTTTGTTTTGTTTTATTTTTATTTATTTATTTATTTTACCAGATTTCTCCTCTTTATGGCCGGGCTCTTAGAAATCTCAGGGTCATATGCTGAAAATGTATGTAATTATTTCACTTTAAAAAATTATTTACTTATTTTTTAATGTTTTATTTATTTTTGAGAGACAGAGAGAGACAGAGCGTGAGCAGGGGAGGAGCAGAGCGAGAGGGAGACACAGAATCTGAAGCAGGTTTCAGGCTCTGAGCTGTCGGCACAGAGCCCAATATGGGACTTGAACCCACAAACTGTGAAATCATGAGCTGAACCGAAGTCGGATGCTTAACCAACTGAGCCATCTGGGTTCCCTTGAAAATGTAATCATTTTAAAAGCCACTGACTCTTGGGGCACCTGGATGGCTCAGTCGGTGGAGAATGCGACTCTTGATCTCGGGGTCATGAGTTCAAGCTCCATGTTGGGTGTTAGAGATTCCTTAAAAAGAAAACCTTTTCTCCAGAAACCAGTCCATAGACCTGCATGGCACCGTGGGACAGTGTGAAAATCGTTAGGCTAGATAAGCATCACAGGTTCTGCATCCATCGCAGTACAGCAAAGCTTTGCCACCTTAGTCTCTCAGACTTCTGTTTGTAGACACAACACCACATTATCAACAGTGGCTCAAATTTTATTGGCCTAGTCAGCCACCATTTTAATCAAGGATCTGGGAACCTTTTCCAAATGAATTTTTGTGGCCATCCAGAAATAAGTCACATTTGATAATTACATGGGTATTCCATTAAAAATTTTTTTTTAAATGTTTATTTATTTTTGAGAGAGACAGAGCGTGAGCAGGGGAGGGGCAGAAAGAGAGGGAGACACAGAATCCGAGGCAGGCTCCAGGCTCTGAGCTGTCAGCACAGGGCTTGACGTGGGGCTCGAACTCGGGAACCGTGAGATCGTGACCGGAGCCGAAGTCGGAGGCTTAACAGACTGAGTCACCCAGGCGCCTCGATGAGTATTCCACTTTTAAATAATAAATCAGATTACTATGCATATACACTTAACAATACTGTATTATATATTTGCAAGTTGTTAACGGTGGATCTCTGAAGTTCTTATCGCAAGAAAAAAAAGCTCACCATGTGAGGTGATGGTAAACTCATCGTGGTAATCATTTTGCAATACATACGTGTGTGAAATCATTATGTTGTACGCCTCCTGTTACGTGCCCGTTATATCTCAATAAAATTGGAAAAGATAACAATAAAAAAAAGAAAACCTTAAAAAAAAAAAGCGACTCTTAAGTAGTCTGTCCTCCTTTGAATGGACTCAATCCACTGACTTGTTCTTATTGGATACATACTATTGAGTTTTAAAAACGATTTATTTATTTTCAAGTTTATTTATTTTGAGAGAGACAGAGAGAGTGCGAGCAGAGGGAGAGGGAGAATCCCAAGCAGGTTCTGTAGTGTCAACGCAGAGCCTGTTACGGGGTTCGGACTCACCAAACTATGAGATCATAATGTGAGCTGAAATCAAGAGTCAGACACTTAACCGACTGAGCCACCTGGGCACCCCTCCCCAAAGTCATTCTAAGCTGAAGGTGATGCCGGGGATATATCTTATAAAGAGATAAGGAAAGTGAGGCCCAGAGAGCTTACGACACTTGTCTAAGGTCACAAAGTCGGTAGTCTGGCCCAGAGCCCAGACTTTCAACCACGACCCCTACCTGTCTGCAATGCCACACACCTGTGACATCATCCCCAGGTCTCCTGAGCACACCCAGTGGGACCGGCTTTCCTGGGAATCATTGATGCCATGGCTTGCCAAGCAGATATTATTCAACACATTCGAACCAACTTGTAGGAGTCAAATTCCTCGGGCTCACTCTCTTTTCTTTTCTTTATATATATTTCAGTAATCTCTACACCCAACGTGGGGCTCAAACTCATGACCTCGAGATCAAGAGTCACGTGCTCTTTTGACTGAGCCAGCCAGGCACGCCCTTGGGCTTTCTTTCTTTCTTTTTTTTATTTTATTTTATTTTTTTTTCAACGTTTATTTATTTTTGGGACAGAGAGAGACAGAGCATGAACGGGGGAGGGGCAGAGAGAGAGGGAGACACAGAATCGGAAACAGGCTCCAGGCTCCGAGCCATCAGCCCAGAGCCTGACGTGGGGCTCGAACTCACGGACCGCGAGATCGTGACCTGGCTGAAGTCGGACGCTTCACCGACTGCGCCACCCAGGCGCCCCACTTTCTTTAATGTTTGTTTATATTTGAGAGAGAGAGAGAGAGAGCATGAGCGGGGGAGGGGGAGAGAGAGGGAGACACAGAATCCGAAGCAGGCTCCAGGCTCTGAGCTGTCAGCACAGAGCCCGGCGCGGGGCTTGAACTCACGAACCGTGAGATCATGACCTGAGCCGAAGTCGGACGCTCAACCGACTGAGCCACCCGGGCGCTCCAGGCTTGCTTTCTTGACAAAAGAGCAGGTCTTTGGATACAACAGCTGACAGTAAATAATACAATTTTAGGTGAAATTTGAGATTCACAGAACGGAAGGTAAGCAGAAGCAAGATAAAATGTCCTGATATTATGGGTATCACCTGATTTTATACAGAACGCCAGCAGATTCAATTTCTATAGCATCTTTTTTAAAAAAATGTTTTCTTTTATTATGGTAAAATATACATAACATAAAGTTAGCCACGTTAACCATTTTTGAACGTACAATTCAGTCCCGTTGATGCCATTAACAATGCTGTGCAACCATCACCCCTATTTCCAGAAGTTTTCATTACCCCGGACAGAAACTCTGTTCTCATTAAACAATAATTCCCCATTCCCACAGCTACTTTCTGTTTCTATGAATTTGACTAGTCTAGGTATTTCCTGTAAGTAGAACCGAGCCATTTTTGTCCTTTTGGGTCTGGTTTCTTTCGCTTAGCTTAATGTTTTCAAGGTTCATCCACAATGTAGCATGTATGAGAGCTTTATTCCTTTTTAAGGCTGGCCACTATTCTATTGTATGCACACACCCCATTTTGTTTGTCCATCCTTCTGTGGATGGACACTTATGTTGCTTCTACCTTCTGGTGGTCGTGCTGTAATGCACAAGGAGGTCTGAGTACTTGTTTTCAATTCTTTTGGGTTCCATCTAGGAACAGACTTGCTGTTCGCTTGGTAATTCCATGTTGAACTTTTTGGAGAACTCCTTGATTCGGTTTTTGAACAGAATGTTTCCCAAAAGGAGAACAGGTAGACAAAGAAAAAGAAACCACACCTACACCTCAGAGCCCCGGCTCAGAAGAGGTGTTTTGCACTGATTATGTTTCCCCCCTGCTTCCTATCAAGCATTCCATCTGTAATTCTGCTAGTTCACACTCAGAAAGAGAGACTTAGAAAAATAGGGTTTGGGGTTTTCTTTTAAGGCAAGCCTTTTCTTCAGAAGTCCTGATAAAATAAAACTTCTCTAGAACTTGAAACTATTTGAAAACCGTGCTTGATCTTCAAGCCAAAATAAGTCTCTTTTTCTGAGCCTACCTTGGTTTTACTGTTTGAGGTTGCCCGTGAATAATTGCACACAGCACGACCAGCATGAGGCAAACTGTATCGATACATTTTTTTCCCTCAAAGGTGTGTTTCCTTGGTTTTGCGATCTTCCTGGTCGGATCACAGTTAGTAAGTCGATCTTCCTCGTTGAGACCTCACTTTCTAAGCAGGCAAGGTACCTACTATCTCAGACATGCAACATTTGATGTCACTTGTGTGACTTTTCTAAGACTGAAACTCGGCCACCAAGGTATAGTCAATGGAGGATAAAATTCTCTAGGAAAGTCAAAATATTTCAGGAATCTTAAATATTCTATTTGCACAGACAGTAAAGTATGCTCTCAATCCATGGAACCAGACCGTGTGGTAAACACCACTCCTCGAGGAGGAAAAGAAAAAAGAAAAAAAATCCACCCTGCCTCTATACTTGGTACACTTTGCTCTACGTACATTCTTGGACTGAGAGTTCCCCTCTACCAGTTCTGAGAAGCAATTTGTTATTTTTCTCTAAACCCTTCAGGGATGGCCAGACTTTCTTACTAGTTGAATCTAGTAAAATGCTGCAAGAATGTGCTTGCGTGCTATTGAATCCCTCACTGGGAGCCCAGCTAGGGTTTCTTGCCAGAGGTAGAAATTGCCTCTTTCACAAATTCCCCTTCCTGAGCAAACGATGATAACCCACACTGGGGGCCACTAACACCCTATCAGTGTATTTTTAAACAAGAGAAAAGGGCTCCACCTTGTATCATAAATTACAGTAACATCATCGCTAACCACAGACGTGCAGTTCCTGTGAGCAGAAACGAGTCTATTTCGGAATCTGGGGGATAAGCAGAAACTTTCTTTTTTTTTTTTTTTTTTTTTTATTTAAAAAAAATTTTTTTTTCAACGTTTATTTATTTTTGGGACAGAGAGAGACAGAGCACGAACGGGGGAGGGGCAGAGAGAGAGGGAGACACAGAATCGGAAACAGGCTCCAGGCTCCGAGCCGTCAGCCCAGAGCCCGACGCGGGGCTCGAACTCACGGACCGCGAGATCGTGACCTGAGCTGAAGTCGGACGCTTAACCGACTGCGCCACCCAGGCGCCCCAAGCAGAAACTTTCTAATACAAGTACGGTGGCAGGCAGGCTGGTAGGGCATCTGGGGCGGGAGGAACCTTGGCTTGTCAGTTTCCACGGTGGAAATGCACCCACCAGGCCTGATTTCCGGCTTCCACCTGATGTCCCCAAACTCAGAGTCAGGAAGACACGTGTGGATCAGAGCCAGCACAGGGGAGCAAGACTACTATGCTCTCCCACTCTCCTTCGACTCAAGACCCAGGGGCCGAAATCTCCCGAAGCAGCGACATCCCGTTTTTCTTTCTCGGAGAAGGTTAAAAATGAGGTTTTGCTACACCCGTATTCCGTCTCCGTACAAAATCCCAGAGGCTCTGCTAATCCTTTCCGAGTAACAGAATTTACTTAAATTGTTCCAAAGTTAATATTAGACCTCAACCACTGTTCTGATCCAGCAGATAAGCATTCTAAGAAATCAAATATTTTTTGGTATTAAAAAAAAAAAAAAAAGGAATCTCATTAGTGCTTCCCTTTTGTGGAGCTAATTGCCATTTAAAAATAATTGTCACGTGGACTTTAGGACTTGGAGTTATTTTAACAAAATGGTCTTGTCATGTTGATGTCATTCTAATGACATGTTATTGGTATTTTTCTGCTCCAAATGTGGATGTTTCCCAGGAAACTGACCAGTGGGAAGGAAGGTGGGTAGAAAGTGGAAGTGTGTCAGAGACTGTAAGTTAAGGTTCTGGTTAACTCTCGTACTTTAGGTTCTGGGGTAACTAAATCTTCCGGGGAGGAAAAGCTTTCTACTTTCTCAGGACAAAAAACAAACAAACAAACAAATCCCTTCTCTAGGATCCTCAGGGCTTCCTTAGTATCCCGCCCGAATCTCTGTGTAACATTTCTGGGGTGTTTTCCACACGGGTCTGGTGCTACTGATTCCTTTCCTTATTCTGTTAGATCGGGCTCTTCATCAAGGAGCTGGCGTCTCTGTGAATGCTCTCCAGTGCCCAGAAAAGCACCCGGATTTCTTTGTGGAATGAGTGACATAGATTGTTTTCTTTAACTAAAAGATATGGGGGCACCTGGGTGGCTCGGTTGGTTAAGCAGCATCCGACTTCGGATCAGGTCATGATCTCACAGCTTGTGGGTTCAAGCCCTGCGTCGGGCTCTGTGCTGATGGCTCGCAGACTGGAGCCTGCTTCCGATTCTGTGTTTCCCCCTCCCCTGCTCACACTCTGTCTCCCTCTCTCAAAAATAAATAAACATTAAAAATAAAGAAACTCAAAGATAACATCCGGCCTTCTAGATTCTAATGGACTCCTCTTTTTTCGTGAATCCATCTTCCACAAGCGAGCCCCAGTTAGGCCCACTCCCATGATGGCTTTATTTAGCAAGGGATGCTATGGCAGGCTGCACAGAGCTGAAGATGTTTACAATGACTGCAGCAAATGACAAGGCGCTGTGGTGTGGGTTGAGGTGGGAGGTTAGTAGTGCGGGCAGAGGGCAAGGCGTGTGGGGTTGAATCACAGCCTCATCACTCACCACCGAGAGAGGCCCTTTAATGGGTCTGAGTCTTGGTTTGTTCAACTGTAAGCCGGGATCATGTCTAATGTTTAAGGATGTTGTAAAGATTAAAGGAGATCATGTACGTAAAAGGCATCATGGCTGACTGGTCCAAAGTAAGCTTCACTCAGTCAATGTTGTTCCTGTCTCTTCCTTCTTTCTTCCTCCGTCCACTTCCTAGTCTTGCTTCTTTTCCAGCTCATCTTTATTTATTTATTTTTTTTTTCCAGCTCATCTTTAAAGTAGTGAAAACATACGTCACATAAAGCTTCCCATTTTCGCCATTTTAAGTGTGTCGTTCAGTGACGTGAAGTACCTTCATACTGTTGTTACGGAGGGAGCCGTAACATCAGCCGTCCATCTCAAAAGCTTTGTCATCATCCCAGACTGAAACTGTCCCCATTAAACACGAACTCTTCATTCTCCCCAACCCCTTCCGCACCCCCGCCCCCTTGCCCACGGCAATCACCATTCTGCTCTCCGTCTCTATGGATTGGACTATTCTGGGGACCGCGTATCAGTGGAATCCTATGCTATTCATCCTTCTGCGTCTGGCTTACTTCCCTTAACACAATGTCTTCAAGGTTCACCCATATTGTAGTCTGTGTCTGGATTTCAGTCCTTTTTAAGGCCAAATAGTATTCCGTTGTTTGCACCCACCCCGTTTTGTTTATTCACTTGTCTGTTGATGAACTCCTGGGTTGTCCCCGCCCTTTGGCTATTGTGAGTGGTGCTTCTGTGAACACGGGTGCACATGTATCTGTTCCAGCCACTTCCCCTTTCAAAAGTGGGCTCTACTGGGGCACCTGGGTGGCTCAGTCGGTTAAGCGTCCGATGTCAGCTCAGGTCACGATCTTGCGGTTTGTGAGTTCGAGCCCCGCGTCGGGCTCTGTGCCGACAGCTCGGAGCCTGGAGTCTGCTTCGGATTCTGTGTGTCTCTCTCTGCCCCTCCCCTGCTCGTGCTCTCGCTCTCTCTCTCAGAGAATAATACATATTAAAAAAAAAATGTTTTTTAAGTGGGCTCTATTCTCACCCCAAATATTGTTGGTAAAGGTTCTAGAACAACTTGAAACCTCTTCCTTCCTCCTAGAGATCTTGCCCAGCCTCCCCACCCCCCTTCTCAAAGAGCCTCTGACTGTCACTTTCCAGCTCTCCCCTTAGCTTTATATTTCTCATGAACGTCCTCATCATCTGATACCCTAGATATCGATCTGTTTATTAACTGTCTCCAGGGACTACTGTGTCAATTCCCGGACAGCAGGGATTGGCTTTGCCTGTATTCCAGCTCTCAGGACAGTTTCTGGCATACAGTGGGAGCTCAAAGAAAATGTGGTGAATAGCTAAATGGCAACCGGTTGCCTTACCTCTGCCTGGCTCTCACCCGCTCCACCCGGAGTGCAGCTGGGGCCCCGACCTCGAGGGAGGAACGTGTCCATCAGGCCTGTGGGAAAGGGCAGGCAGCCGGGCCCCGGGGTCGTCTGGACGGACAAACACCAGCGTAGGCTCACCTTCAGCCAGAGACACAAGCCAAGCTTTCGAGTTGTTGGGCATCTTGAACGATCCCACGTGGGGAAGTCCAGGCCCTTCCCTGGACTCGGTCTGACAGGCAGCCTCGGTCCCCAAGGTCCCGGAGCAAGCTCTGACTCACACCTGCTAACAAAAGCGAGTCAGGCTTCAGTGAGGACGGCACATGATGCCCGGCAGTCTCCTTTCAAAACAAACCCACCTCCCCTGCTCCCTCCAGATCGTTTCAGGCAAAACCATGGCCTCGTGGCCACTGGCTCAGCCGACTGCCGCTTCCTTCCCAAGGCGTTCGTTGGGACGCTTTTTCTTCTCCCTCTTTCTTTCCTGTTCTTGTGGTTTCTCAAAGACCCCCACTTGCTCAGGCCCAGACCTGCTGCAGCGACAGAGAGACGATGCAGCAGAGCCGAAAGCCCCGGGGAGCAGGCCCGAGATGGGAAGTGGGCCCCCTGCCCCTGCCCTTCACTCAGCTACTCACTTAGTCCGAGGTTGAAAGGGACAAAACGAATGCCCTCTGCCAACTCAAAAACCCATTATTTGGTTTCCTCCTGGTCTGTGCATGTTAGAAATAAGCCGTCCACCTGCTCCCCGGCTAGCTGCGTAAACGGGGACTAGTTCCTGAACTCCTCTGGGCCTCCGGTGTCCTCATTCCTAGAAGGAAGCGGTTGGAGTAATAACAAACACCGACAACAAACGGGAATGTCACGAGCACAGACGCGACATGGGTGAGCTCGAATTCCATAGAACTCGTTCTGGAAAGGGTCTTTGCAGGGAAACCCCGGAGTCCTAGCTTTGCTCTGACGTCCTCGGCTTGGAGGTCTCAAGAGTTCCCAGATCCTTCTGCAGAAATCCTGGAAACCAGGAAACCTGGAAACCCACCTCTGTGGGAAATAAGGCAGTTTATCCCAAGGCGGGGGTTCCGGGGGTGGGGGGATTTGGCCTTCAGGGGCGTGGGGAGGTGTCTGGAGAGAGTTTGGCGGTCCCGGCTGGGGAAAGGGGGCCCGCTAACGGCGTCTACTGGGTAAGGCCAGAGATGGTGCTAACCTTCCCACAATGCACAAGGCAGCGCGGCACCAGAGGGCTGTCCGGCCTCCGACGTCACGGGCTGAGGTGGAGAAGCCGCGCCCGCTGGTGGGCCTGGTGTGAACCGTCTGCAAATGCTCCTTTTCTCCGGCGAGCCTTCCCTCCGTACCCGCGGCCCTTCCCCACGCAGGTGCTCGTTAACCCGCACGGATCCATCAGATCCGGCTGTGATGCCTTGATTTCATTCATTCACTCCACAAACACTTAGTGAGAATCCCCCCCCCGACCCCCGACCCCCCCGCCCCACACCTGCTCCTGCTGTAGGTGTTGGGGAAGACAGAGGTGAACACGGTAGGGGGCGATGCCCTCGGTTCCCATACCGCCCCCAAGTGGAAGTTTAAAGGAAAACAGAGGAGCTCCCACCCCCCCCCCCCAGCTGGCCCAGGGGTGTGGCTGGGCGGGGCCTTGGGTGGGCACCACTACCCCCTCTCCCTTCAAACCACATCCCTGAAGGTCCTGCCTGTGCCTCCCGGGCCCCGGGCCCTGGGTGTGAATGACCGTGCTTTGCGAAGCCCGGGGTTAGCGATGCCTTTTTTTTTTTTTTTTAATGTTCATTTTTGACAGAGAGAGAGAGAGACAAAGCATGAGCAGGGGAGGGGCAGAGAGAGAGAGAGAGACACAGAATCCGAAGCAGGCTCCAGGCCCCGAGCTGTCAGCACAGAGCCCGACACGGGGCTCGAACCCACAAACGGTGAGATCATGACCTGAGCCGAAGTCGGCCGCTTAACCGACTGAGCCACCCAGGAGCCCCTAGCGATGCCTCTTTGGAAGGCACCAGCTCCATCAGCTGTCTGGCCTGACCTAGAGACAGCGCTCTTCCAGTGCCATCGATTGAAACGGGGGCTGGCAGAAAATGCGGGCTCTGCAGGCCACTTTGCAGGGCAGCTGGGGCGGGAGGTTGACGTGGTAAAACCTTCTGGTCTTTCTTTTTTGAAGTTGATTTATTTATTTTGAGAGAGAGAGCATGAGCATGGGTGGGGGGAGAGAGAGAGAGAGAGAGAGAGAGAGGGAGAGGGAATCCCAAGCAGGCTCAGTGCTGCCCATGCAGAGTCCGATGCTGGGGTTGAACCCACCAACCGTGAGATCATGACCTGAGATGAAATCAAGAGTGGGAAGCTTAACCGATTGAGTCACCCAGGTGCTCCAAACCTTTCTAGTCCTAACTTTTTTTAGTTAGTTTGTTTATTTATTTATTTGGAGAGAGAAAGAGAGAGAGCAGGAGAGGGGCGGAGAGAGAGGGAGAGAGAATCCCAGGCAGGCTCAGCACTGTCAGCACAGAGCCCGATGCGAGGCCCGAACTCACGAGCCAAGAGATCATAACCTGAGCCGGAATCAAGAGTCGGACAGGTAACCACCTGAGCCCCCCAGGTGCCCCACTGAATGCGCCTTAGTCCCTCTAGTTTGCTCAGAAACTTCTGCCCCTGCCCTGCCTCTTTCTCCTCACTCTCCTTCCCTTGTCCCCCATGTTTCCAAGGTCACCCTGGCTCACGTTACCTTCGTTGCTTTCCCTGCCCCTCGTTCCCCCCCCCCCCCCCCCCCCCCCACCCCCTCCCCCGAGCACTCTAACCTGGTCTCTGTCTCCAGAGGAGAGAGAGCGTCCTTGAGCTGCACGTGGAGATCATTTTCTCAGGGGCCACCGGGAACGGTCAGTAGAGCTCACTCTCCAGACCTCCCCTCCCCCGCCAAATACACTTCCCGTTGGTTCCCTCCTCACCATCCCCCTCATCCCGTCTGGGGTCTGGCGAGGACTTCCTTGCCCAAACTTTCCCCCCACCAGCCTGACGATGCCACGGAACTCTCTGGAAGCCTAACCATTCATTCCAAGGCAGTCTGGCGGCTATGGGTACGGGCTCTGGAGCCAGACAGCCCAAACACATACGCTGACCCCACCATTTCCTAGCTGTGTGACCTTGGACACGTCACTCAATCTCACTGTACCTCAGTTTCCTTATCTCTAAAATGGGCAGAATGATTGCCCCCCGCCTCTTCGGGTTTTATGAAGGCTAACCGAGTGAATATATATCAAATGCCCAGAATGATATCTGGCATGTAAGTCCTCAATACAGATAGCAATGTTTCCCCCCCTTTCTGGGCGCCCTTCGAGATCAAGACCTTTCTGTGCCACAAAATATCCATCGCTGTATTTGTTTAGAGCTACCGAGCTGCTCTACGCACGTCTGCTCCTCCCCGTTGATCCACACAGAGTTTCATCTCCTCTAATCCTTGAGCCCTTGCTAGCCAAGAGAGGGCCTGTACGTGGAGGCTTTGCAGGAAACGCAGCCCCTTCTCTCAAGGAGCGAAACAAAACTCATGAAAATTGACGCTAAGACGTTTTGTTTGGCCTTCACGGGCAAAGTCAGCTTCAAGGTGCACGCCCTGAGTAGGCTCGCTTAGTTAAATGCTCACGTGGCTGTCCACGTCTTGAGATTCTTAATAATTTTGAGCCGGGGGCCCCGCGTTCTCGGTTTACATCGGGCCCTGCAAATTAGGAAGCTGTTCACAAGCCGGCTGGCACCGTTAACTATTCTTCTGAAACATTATTTAACTGCATTAAAAAAGGGGGAGATTTTCCTATGAAAGTTTCTCGCTCCTCCGAAGCTATCGGCAGGTCTGACCATGCTGAGCTGGTTTTTCTGCACAGCAAAGAATTACCTGGGGCTGAACATCTCCTTCTTGTCTGTCACCTTCAGTCCTTTACTGAGCCGTCTGCAGTGTGGGCTCGGGAGTCTGTGTCCCCAGACCTACTCTTTGCAGTGCCCACGTGAGCCACTTTATAGGACAGACCGGGGTACAAAATGGCCCACGCACAGAGCTCCAGCTTTTCCTTAGAACCAGAACTGCCTTCTGTGTGGTCCTTACACGGGGCTGGTCTGCTGCATTCGACAGCTTAGCTGCATGGAATCCAAGCAAAAGTTGGAATTGTGCTTTGTGTGGTATTGCTTTTTTGTGGTTTCATTTTTCCTCCCCAATATCCGGTATCTATTGTATTTTACAAAGCGTCTGCCCGTAACCGATTGGAAACTAAAAGGAAACTGGTCCTGCAGCTTAGCAAGACTCCACAGACCTTTTCTTGCACCATGCTCCAGGCTGACTTTGTACCCGGGCCGCCTTCTTCGCCTGTAGCCACAGGTGAACATAGGTTTATACCCAGTAGAAAAACCAACAAACAAAGCAAAAACCTTTGGTAGATTTCACGACCTCAGGTGAGTTTCACAGCGTGAGTTGGGTAATGATGCTCCTCCCACTTAATGGATGGGGAAACTGAGCCTGAGAGAGATTAAGTAACTTGGCTTTTTTTTGTTGTTTTGTTTACAAAACATACCTTTTTGTGTGTAGACGGAGAAGCAGGAGCCAGAAGCCCCTGTTTCAACCCAAGTTCTCATACAATGTGTGTTGGATGTAACATGTCCTCTCTCTTTTCATCGGTAAAATGGGGTCAATGTAAATTCCTGCCACCTGGGGCTGTCGGGGTGGGGGGAGCTGCAGTGACGCTTAGCATAGTGCTTCGCAAGTAAGAGATACTCTCAATAAAATTGAGCTGTTATCGTCACAACTCCTGCTCGGACCATCAGCCGGACAGGCACTCTGCCACACGATGTGCCGCTTTCTGGTGGCTTCGGGGGTCCAGGCGCGTGGGCACGTCCCCGCTGCACCCAGATCCAGGCAGAGTCTTTCCCTCCCACTCTTCCTATTGGCTGAGAACGGAGCCGATTATAAAACTGTAGCGCTTGGCTGTCACTGATTGGAGGAGGCGCAGGGGCCGCGGGGCGGTATCCGGGCTTGGGATGCTGGGACGGAAGGAGATGGTCGGTAGAAGCAGGTGAAATCAGAGCGAAGTGTGTAGTTTAGTGACGAGTATCGCACCGCTGTCCGATCTCTTCGTTTTCATAGACGAACTACGGTTCTGTAACACGTTCGTAATAGAGGAAGTCGAGAAGGCGACCCAGGAACTAACCCTCTGTACTTTTAACCTCTTTTGTAAATTTCAAATTATTTCTATATAAAAATACCATGGCGGGGGTTGGTGGGGGGGCGGGGAGGAAAACAGTACGGTTTAGACGTTTCCCATCTTCCCCCGAGACACGTTAATATTACGGTCATAATTATATTGGGGGAGGTGTTAGTTAAACGTTTAAGTACATATTTATTTAAAAAATGATTTAAACTTTTACGTTCCCTACTTATTTAAAAAATCATTTATATTAAACATCTATATTTGTTTATATTAAAATCTATATTATATATATTTACTTATTATATATATATATTTTATTTTATATATAAAATTGCCAGAGTACCAAGTTCATCAGGTACAAAAGGTTGTTGAATCTCCTTTAAACCGTGTCTCAAGTGACTAGTTCCCTTCCTTGGAGAAAACTTGATTTTACAAGTTTCTCATGTATCTTTCCGGAGCCATTCTGTGAATATACAAGCAATCTCTTTGATGGGCCCCAGGTACGTTTTGTTTGTTTTTATTTCACAGTGTATTTTGGAGATTGCTTCATATCTGTGAAGAAGTTCCTCATTCTCTTTTTATTGCTACATAGTATTCCATTTAACTAACATGCAATCGGTCTCCCCTGGCTGAACATTTGAATAATATTCTGCTCCTTTGCTCTTGCAGACAGCCGCTGCAATAAACAGCCAGGTACACTATTTCAGGAGCGTGGGAGTCCATCTGAGGAATAAATTCCTAGGGGCCATGCATACATTTCACAGAACAGGAAAAGCGAATCGCAGCCAAATTTTTCCCATTCAGGACTCGAGAGGTGATAAAACATATTCTCGAGTGCCAGCATTTTGTGTTGGAAGTGCCATGTTCAAGGAAAGGCTTCATTCTCCAGCACAACAGAGGCAAGAGGGCACGCTTCAAACAGCTAATCTGGCGATAATAACCTCCCGAAAGCAGAGAGGCAGACAATAGTACCAATGAGTTTACACACTTGAGAAATGACTTGAAAATAATTGGGGCTGGTATAGCCATCTGCCTGGTTCTTTCTTTCAAGAGCCAACACGTTTATTCCACCCAGGCACCAGGAGAGCCCCGCTCTGGCACCAGCACACTCTGCGGTCATTGGAGGAGGCGGTGTGTTTCTGTAAAAGCCCTCGGAACTGGCCTGGAACAAAGATGCTTCCTTTCTCTTTTCCCCTGACTGCCAATTGGAGAAGACGGCTTGTTTTACTTGTTAGGTTTTTGTTAGTTTTTTTTTTTTTTTTTTTTTTTTTGAGAGAGAGCGAGCAAACCGGGGCATGGGGAAAGAGAAGCAGAGAAAGAATCTCAGGCAGGCTCCACACCCAGCGCCAAGTCTGATGCGGGGCTCGATCCCACCACCCTGGGATCATGACGTGAGCGGAAATCAAGAGTCGGACGCGCAAGCGACTGAACCACCCCGGCGCCCTTTGCTTCTTGGTTTTAAAAACCTTTTGCCTGGCTTGCGAGAGCTAATGTTTCAGTTCGCTCAGAAAGAAAGACTTCATTTCATTAGCTCCTGAGTTTTTTTTATATCAGTCCCAGCTGGGGGTACTTGTCTATGCTGTTCACGAGTCGATCCTACAAAGCCCAGAGTGGGCACTCTGCCACCAAAAGATATATTGATAATTAAGAAGGATAATAAAATTAGAATACCTACTGTGTCTTGAGAATTTATGGTTTCGCATGCATTGTCACTTTTAATTCCACACGAACCTTGTGAGATAAAGCCGTTATTATGTATACGTTCTAGGAAGAAAACTGAGGTCTGCAGAGGTTGAATTATCCCTAAGTTTCTGCAGCTAGTAAATAGTAGAGAATCCGGATTTCTGTCCAAAACAAATGCTCTGGAACATAGTCCAGAAGTGATTTTCAACCCAAGGGTGATTTTGCCTCCCGGAAGACATTTGACAATGTCTGGAGACATTTTTGGTTGTCACAACAGAGTGGGGAGTGCTGTTAGCATCTAGTGAATAGAAGCCAGGGATGCCGCTAAACATTCTACAGGGTACAGGACAGCTCCCCAGAACGAAGAATGTTCTAGCCCCAGGTGTCGAAGTGCCATGTTTGAGACCTCTTGTGATACAGGGACAGGTACTTCCATCCAAAGCATTTCAGATTGCTATTTGTATTCTCTATTTTGCTGGGACCCATGTATTCAAATTAAATACAGTGTGATCAACATTACGAGACTTTGAATTATGTACACTTGTGTTTCTTTGAAATTTTAAAAATTACATGCATTTAAAATAGCGTTATATAAAATATCAAAGGGGCGTCTGGATGGCTCAGTCAGTCGAGCATCCAGTTTTGGCTCAGGTCACGATCTCATGGTTCCGTCTGTGGGTTGGAGCCCTGCATCAGGCTGTCTGCTGACAGTCCAGAGACTGCTTTAGATCGTCTGCACCCCCCCCCCCCCCCCCCGCTCTGCCCTTCCCCAGCTCGCATGCTCTCTCTCTCTCTCAAAAATAAGCATTAACAAATTTTAAAAATAAAATAAAATACTAAAAATGTGTCATCGACCACAAAATTTGATGTACTGTGAACGTCCTCTCAAATTGCAAATTTGTCAAGAAACATAATTTTGGAGCCAGGAAGTTGAGGGAGTTATAAAGCGTTTATGGTATAGGCACACGACAATGCCGGAAAGCTGGCAAAGAGAGATGTTTTGAATTGTCCGATTCATTCAGTTGCAAATCCCTTGCAAAAAATACACCGGCCCTGTGTGGAGAACCCAATGAAAGAACGGTAGGCATTCTTTGATTTATATTTTTGATTTATCTCAAATCTATATAGATTCGCCATAAACTATCCTTTAACCAATACCCTAGGCTCGTGCATAATGCTTCACAAATTATTCCTCAGATAATTTGCACTTATCAAACTTGTAATTATCTCAACAAATACGAAGTTGTCTTTGAATGAGACTATTTCCATAACATACAAAGCTGGATAATTTTAGATTGTTCCCGTGTGTGTGAGTCTCCCGGAACGTCTGTGGGCATCTGGAGGCGAAAAGTGTGTTTATTCTTCAGTGCAAATGATTGTCATTGTCGTGAGAGACACTGGAAGACGGCACAGGATTGCTCCGACCTTGCAGCAGATATCAGGGGGAATGCCTCTTCCAGCTCGGATGTTCCTTGAATGGTCTTTGTTAACGGGAGTTACGGCAAGAAGGACGAAGAAACGCTGCGGTCACGATGGAGGACGGCTTGGTTCACCTGTTATATTTGGGCCTATTCGCATTTCAGCGAGCTGAGTCACCCTGAGGTGCAATGCATTTTCTCAGAGATAGAAAGGGAGAGAGTAAAACAAGGCCAGACAGGAACTATTTTCGGGCTTGGGGGCCGGACAGCCTCTGTCGGAATTACTAAACGTTGCCTTTGTAGTGTGAAAGCAGCCATAAACAATAGATAAATGAATGAACGTGGCTGTTTTCCAATAAAGCTTTATTTACAAAGGCGGGCAGCGGGCCTCGTTGATCAAACCCTGGAGTAAAGCATAAAGAGATAAAGATACAGATATGAATAGGTATAAATAGATACTTGGGCTGTGGCAGAGAATGTTAATTGCCTCTTTACCGCCCATTTCTCCTTCTTCTTTAAGAACAGAACCTTCATGCTGTAGAGGCCAACTGTAGCCTCAACTCTTGCCAATAAAGGTGATTCTTGAAATGAAAGCAGAAAACTTAGACGAGATGTCTGGGGATGCTCTGTAAAGAGGCCTCATCTAGCTGGCGGGTGATATTTTGCCTTCCACTTTTCTTTTTTCTTGCTTGGAACATGGGAACGATTGCTGGCACTCCAGTGGCTATTTTGTGACTAAGAGGGCAAGTCCAAGAACACGTCAGAAACCTCATCCTTCTTCTTCTTCTTCTTTTTTTTTTTTAAGGGTTTTGGGGCGCCTGGGTGTCTCAGTTGGTTAACAACTGGCTTCGGCTCAGGCGATGATCTTGTGGTTCGTGAGTTCATGTCCGCTCAGAGCCTGCTTTGGATCCTCTGTCCCCCTGTCTCTCTACCCCTACCCCACTCTCTCTCAGAAATAAATAAACATTTTTTCCTACAAAGTTTATTCATTTAAGTAATCTCTACACCCAACATGGGGCTCAAATTCATGCCCCCAAGATTAAGACCAACGTGCTCTACCTACAGAGCCAGCCAGTTGCCCAGAAACCTCATCCCCTTATGTCGCTGAGCCAGTGAACCAAAGCCAGCAGCAGCTGACCTCCAGACTTCTTAAAGGAGAAACAACCCTTATAAGCTTAAGCCACTGGTTAAGTCAGGTCTCTACTTGCTGTATAACCAAACTTCTGATACATGTTGATAAGGATCACGGATGTAATCGTTCAACGTACAAATATTAGAAGCAACGGTTAGTTAAGGCTACGTTAACTATGCAGAGCCAGGATTTACAACTGAAGATTCTGAATCCATCGGATCTGGTGGCCAATTCTGACTCCAGTACTGACCTTGGATAATTACTTTCTCTATGCCTCAGTTTCTTCTTCTGCAAAATAGGAATAATGTTACGTGCCTTACGGTATTATCGAAAGCCTTAGATATAAATGCGTGCGTGTATAAAGTGACTGGCACTTTATATTTGGGAGTAAGTGCTCCCAAAATATTAATCTAATCTGATTGTCACTGTTACCATTAATTTGTTGAATTACCATTGCCATCTGGTGAGTGACCATTCGCCTCTTTGAAAGAAGGCTATCGCTGGGGATGATTAGTGACGGCATTTCTTCGCCACCACTCACTTTGTGGGCCTCCCCTCCATTATTAGAACAATCCATAGAAATCCACCCACGGTCTCCGGGTTTTTCGTAGTTATTATACGTCCGGCAGAGTGCAAGGTTCTGGGAGTTCCGAGATGAGGAAGATGGTTCCTGTCTTCGGTAAGCAACAGCCACCTGCAAAACAATTAAACATTTGAAGAACAGTATTGAGTGGACGCTAGGAAGATGAAATGGGCATGGTGGGGAGAAACAGCGCTTTGGTTCTACATCGTTGTGTTGAAAGGCTCTAGAAATATAGGGGAACTGGAATCTAAATGTAAGTAATGAAGAGAGTGGTTTCTAATATTATCTGTTATGAATAGCCAAAGATAATAAGAGGGAGAATTTTAAATGTTTACTTATTTGGGGGAGAGCGCCAGCGGGGGAGGGGCAAAGGGCAGGGGACAGAGGGTCTGAAGCTGGCTCTGTACTGACAGGCTGACACCAGCGAGCCCGACGTGGGGCTGGAACTCACAAACTGCAACATCGTGACCTGAGCTGAACGGAGCCACCCAAGCGCCCCGTAAGAGGAATACTGTTGAGATCACTGACATGTTATATATTGTTCTTTTTCTCCTCTTGATCCGCTTTTCAGCCGGCCTCCCTTTCTGGCCTGTATGGACAGACTCTTCCGCTCTGGTTTCCACTTGGGTCTGGCCAGCGCGAGGCACCTGCGGGAGACTGGCAGAAGGGCAGTGAGGTCGGGGTATTTCTTTGCCCAGCTCCCCGCCTGCCCCTGGCTGGCTGCTTCCTCTAACTGAAGGTCGCCCGCTCTTATCAGGTGGCTTTCTCCCACAGCTACTTTCTTCGGGTCCTGGCCACCACACCCTACCCTTGTGTCTTCTGGCCTGGGGGCAGGTCAGGGTCCCTGACGAAATTGCTAGCCTCAGAGGGCTCACCGGGTCTTACTCCTCTCTCTTAGCCGTGCTCACGCCTTCGCAGTCCTCCCTATTTCAGGAAGGCGTCCGGTGTTTGCGTGGACCCACAGACGCAGTTGCTAGCAAGGGCAAGATCTGAGTGAAGTGGCCCGAGGCCAGGGAGACAGGGAAGGGCGGTGACTGCGGCGTCCTGGGCAGCGCTGGACCGACAGCTGTTCCTCAGCTCTGGCAGCTTGTGCCGTTTGGAGAGCTGACCCTCCGGGCTGCCGGACCTTCTAAGTTGTGGGTGGAAACTAAAAATACGCATTAAAAATGTTTTTTAAATGTTTATTTATTTATTAAAATTGTTTCAAGTTTATTTAGTTATTTTGAGAGAGACGGAGACAGCGCGAGTGGGGGAGGGGCAGAGAGAGAGAGGGAGAGAGAGGATCCGAAGCGGGTTCTGCGCCGAGAGTGGAGAGCCTGATGAGGGGCTCAAACTCACGAACAGTGAGACCATGACCTGAGCCAAAGTCCGACGCTTAACCGACTAAGCCACCCAGGTGACCCGAGAATTGCTCCAAGGCTGTACCCAGGTAAGAACCCACAGTATGATTGTGGAGCCTGAATGCCTCCTCTGGGGCCCTTCCTTCCTTCCTTCCTTCCTCCTTCCTATTTGTTTATTTATTTATTTACTTATTTATTGAAAGTAACCTTTATGCCAAATGTGGGGCTCAAACTCACGACCGTGAGATCAAGCCAGGCGCCCCCTCCCATCTTCTTCATTAACTGGGTCGCCTTGAGTGAGGCACTGGGCTTCAGCCTTTCTTACCTCTCTATATCTGTGTCTGAATCAACTTTTTTTTTTTAACTCGGATTTTATGATGTTAATCTGGGGTCCATGGGTCCCCCAGATAATATATAGGTGGTTTCTACAGAAGTCTTTATTTTTTCATGTTTATTATTTATTTATTAAAGTTTTATATGTTTATTTATTTATTTATTTATTTATTTATAATAACGTCATTTAACTTTATTTTTTCCAGCTTTTTAAAATGTAATTTATCGTCAAGTTGGCTAACATACAGCGTATACAGTGTGCTCTTGGTTTTGGGGGTAGATTCCCATGATTCATCGCTTACGTACAACACCCAGTGCTCATCCCAACAAGTGCCCTCCCTAATGCCCGTCACCCTTTTCCCGCTCTCCCCTGCTCCCCCATCAACCCTTTAAATACAGTTTGTTCTCTGTATTTAAAAGTTTTGAGAGAGAGAGAAAGAGAGAGAGAGCGTGCATGAGTGGGGGAGAAGCATAGAGAAAGAGAGACAGAGCATCCGAAGTGGGCTTTGCACTGACAGCCGGGAGCCGGACACGGGGCTCGAACTCACAAACCGTGAGGTCATGACCTGAGCTGAAATCAGAGGCTTAACCCACTGAGCCACCCAGGCGCCCCGAGAAGTCTTAAAAAATCATAGGCCAATTTTTTAGGTGCTTATGTATATTTTTGGGGGTGGGGAGCTGTGCTACAACTTTCCGCAAAAAATTAAGAGCATCTGTGATGGTGTTGGAAGACAAATTAAAGAATAACTCAGACCTGTTAGGTGGTATCATAAAAAAAAAGAAAGGTAAATAACAAGGGGTGGTGAGGAGGTGGAGAAATTGGAGCCCTTGTACGTTGCTGGTGGGAATGCAAAATGGTGCAAGTATTTTGGGAAACGGTTTGCAAACTCCCATCCCCCCGAGCACCAATGCTGAGTTGAACACCCGTGAGGCTATGTACTGTGCTAAGAGATGAGACTAAAAAGGTGAGCAAGCACAACCCTGCTTCTGCCCTCTGAGAACCCATGGTATTATGGCAGAGAAGGCCTCGATCAAACAAACAGATAAACACAAAAACTCCAATCTTGACAAGTGTGACCAACACGAAGTGGATGGTGTTACAAAATTATGTGAGGATCAGAGGAACCTAGCTTGGTCCCGGGGTGAGAGCATCAGAGACAGGCATCCCCAAGGGACAAGGGAGGGGAGACCTGGGTGGGGGAGGGAAATAGGAGTGGAGTTTGGAGAGGGGAAAGCAAACCACTTGAGCAAAGGCCCTGTGGTAGGAAGCAACCTGGACCATTTAAAAAGTCCTGTGTGGGTGGAGCTAAAATATACGACAGGAAGGTGGGGGAGAAGCCTAGAAAGGAAGGCAGAGGCCTGGCCAGGCGGGGGCTCATAGTGTCCCCACCTAAAAGATGTAGTGAAATCCTAGCCCCCAGGGAACTCACAAGGTGATCTTATTTGGAAGCAGGTGGGCTTCAGGTCCAGTAAGACTGGCGTCCTTCTAAGACACAGACACGGACACACAGGGAAAGGCCCTGTGACAACAGAGGCAGGGACTGGAGTGGTGTGGCTGCCGTCCAAGGAAGCCAAGGGCTGAAGGCCAGCTGGGAAGAGGAAGGATTCCCCCTACAGCTTCCGGAGGGAACACGGCCCTGCCAACACCTTGCTTTCGCACTTCCAGTCTTCAGAACCATTCGGTGATACATGTCTGTACTTTTACGACACTCAGTGGGCGTGCGTGTGTGTGTGTGTGTGTGTGTGTGCGCGCACGCGCGCTTTGCTATGCCATCTGTAGGAAACTAATGGAAAAGTTAATGCAGAATTTTGGTCTTTGTCCAAAGACGATGGGAGGAAAGGGGGTCAGAGCACGTTCAGGGAGACTAGTTAGGTGACTGCAGGCAACCAGTTGAGAGACGGACGGCAGGGAGACTGGTTAGGCACCTGAGGGGGATAGGAGGCTACAGGGAGACGAGGTAGGAGTTTGGTGTGGTTTCCCGGGGGAGAGATGCCGGCAGCTTGGAATAGGGGTTGAGGATTAAAGAGGAAGCCGCATGAACGGATTTGGGATCCCTAAAGGTGAGTGAGAGACGGTGGGCACGTCAACAGTGGCTTCCAGGCTTCTGGCTTGCCCCCCTGGCCGGAGGGTAGCACCGATCACCGAGCAGGTGAACCCGAGGGAGACCAGACTCCGCTCCGCACAGGGTCTGCACAGTCGGCAGAGGAGGTTCAATGCAGTAAAACAAACGCACACACGACAAGCCCCTTTTTATTCGTATAAACAGGATTGAAATACGCACAGGTCTGTAATGTTTTGCTTTGTTTTTTTACTTTTTACAAAATAATATATCTGAGTGGCTAGTACAAATCGGCATGTGGGAATTGATCTTTTTCTCACGAACAACTGCTTGATAATTCATCGGCTGGATGTTGTTTAACTTATTAAACCAATCTCCTATTGATGCATTTAGGTTGTTCTAGGTTTTAAATATTCTATGGTAGGTTTTCCCATTTTTAACTTGACCCACTAAAAGAATTATGTACATTTTTACATTGGGACCTACTACACACACACACACACACACACACACACACACACACATTTATTTACATAGCAAAAGTTTTACAGAACAGATCTTATCCTTCTTATGTGTTCTACATCCTATCCTATCCTATCCAAAAAATTATAGTTGGGGTCCACTAAACTACTCTCACCACCTGCCGATAGGTCACAGCCTGCAGTTTGAAAAACCTTTCAGGGCATGCTTATTAAGTAAAAAGACAAAAGCGCTTACTTATACTCTGTATCATTCTGAACATTTTTGTGAATAACAACTTATTTCATCCTTGCAAAGTCCCAGTGGGATAGGAACATGTATTATCCCCATTTTCCAGAGACGAAAACTGAGGCACAGAGAGGTTAGACAAGTGCCCAGGGTCACAAGCTCATATGGTGGGGAGCTGTACTTCAGACCTGGACAATCTGACTGCTGTTTACACTCTTAGCCATCAGCCCACGTAGTCTTAGGAATTGATGTGACACCAGCCAACTGTTTAGGAATGTACGGTTCTAAGTAGCCTCATTCAGTATTTCATAGTCCTCATTCAGGGTCTATTCCTTTACAAGATGTTTAAACAGGACACGACAAATGTACGTTGCTATTCAATACCTTGATGACTGTAGAAGGTAAACAAAGAATCCCCACATTTACCAGTCTTCTCCAGAAACTCTGCATCAGCAACACACACACACACACACACACACACACACACACACTCACATCCCAAATCCCCAAATCCTCAAACCCCAGATGTAATAATATTAGAGAGGCACTTCTTATTCAGAGGCAGTAGGGAGCTTCCCCATTATTTATTGATTTCCCCCCAAAGTTATCAAGTTCTAAAGCCTAATTATTGGTGTAATAGTTAGCCACGATGTTTGGAGGATTGTAAGCCCCTTTAGCTAATGCATGGCATATGTCAGAGGGATTCAGCTAATTCACATATCTGTCTGCACTATTAATAGAGAAGGTTACATGCCAATTATCCAGGCTTCAATCAGCCTGTTTGGATACAATAGACTCAGTGTTCACACACTCGATGTGCCACATTCCTTCTAGACATCAGAAGCAGCTGGTCCAGATAAAGACCACTGGGGTTTTGATATTTAGGGATCACATCCACCGAGGAGCTGGAATTGAGACTTGATTGCTACATCTTGACTGCAGGTATCTTTAACCTGGATTCTTTTGAAAACTGCCTAGTGGGTTTGCAGTTCACTGGTCTTTAAACGTTTCCTGCTCAGACTTGTTGGGTGGGTGGGTGGGTGGAGGTGCTAAGAAGAGGAGAGAGACAAAGGCACGAATAGCTGAACCGACAAAGGACAGAATAATAGGAACGGGTGAATGGATTCCGGGGAAATAAGGGACCCGCACATATTCTTGTGCCCAGTTTTAGGATCAAAGAGGCTAAGATATTTTGCCCCCAAGATTTCGACCTTGCTTGTTGAAAAAACATATAGGTGTTTGTATGCGTGTGTATGTTTTTCCCCCCCCCCCCCCCCCCCTTTCATTTATTTTTTTCCCTCTGCTTCAGAAACTGGTCTGGAAGTGCCACGATCTCATCAGAAAATGCCGCTTCCGGTGGTATTTTTAACCAGGAACAGAAGCAGAAGTGTCTGGAATCACCCGAGAAAGCCCCAGTTCTCCGGAGAGCTGTTCTCAAATTTTGCTGGCACAGAGCACTGGATCAGTGATCAGGGAGTTAAAATGGCAGATGTTGGGGGCTTTGCGGGGGGAGGGGAGGCAGATACCTGAGACTCTCCAGCCGGTTTTCCTATCCTTCCCCTTCCCTCAGTGTCTCCTATCACAGCACTAAATCAGAGCCGCTGCCCACTTGCCTAAGGTCACACAGCCTGACTCTGGCACAAACGTAAACAGTCCGAAACAGCCAGTTGCGGGGCTGCTGTCTCATTACCCTCCCCGACACTATCTAAATACCGCCGTAGACCATCATACCTTCCAAAAAACACTACCAACAGCTAATAGACAACAGGCAGATACAACATGCCAGCCGTTGTTTTGTGTGCTATTCAGCTCAGTGTGTATTTTTTCCCACCCTCCCAGATGAAAATACAGTAATTAACTCCATGCAGGAAGGGGGAGGGGGGGAAGAAACTCTTTTTTTTTTTTTTCTTCTTTCCCTAGACTTGAAAAGAAATTCTGGCACATAATTTGGCTGAACATGAAAAGAGAGAGGCTGCTTACAGCCGCCCAAATAAAGTGCTAGGTTGGTGAGGCTCTGCGGGCTGAGTTGAGTATTTCACGGCATGAAAAGCAGACATTTATCTGTTCCCATGGAGATGCGTTTTCTACTAGTCAATCAGACACTGAGGAGGTCAGACAATAGCCCGTGGATCCTTTTTGAATCTTGAGAGACAGTCCAGTCTTCCTTCATTTTAACATTCCACCGAAATTTAAAGGGGTCTAAATGATGTCTCAGATATACCTACAAACGCTGCCATTGTAATTTCAAGGGATGCAAAATAAGTGGAAACTCCATCTGTCAGTGAGGAAGACGGGCGCCACGGACCCCCCGCTTCCAATTTCAAATCAGAGATTCTGTCACAGTCCTCATTTGCAAAAATTTGGCTTCCAAACGGAACCCCTCCCTCCTGAATAAAATAATTCATAAGGTCATAAATTAAATGCTGATAATTTCCAAATGACTGTTGGAGACAGAGCAGGGGCACTTCAAACAGAAAACTTCCTGGAAGCAAGAAAAAGCTGCCCCAGAGAGACCGCCCCCCCCCTCCCCCAACTGCTGGAAGATAGATGCGTTGTAAACTTCATTCCTGGTATTTCCTTGCCTGAAAACGCATGCAAGGCTTGCAGAAGTGATTAGGGCTGCTATTTGACCTTATGTGTTTGTTATCAATCCCAGAGAACAGATGATGATGGCTTGCAAAATATGTTTATTTCAGCAGGTAAATTACAACGTAAATGCCTGGAAACCGGGACTGGCAAAAGACTTTCGAAACAATCTTCTTTCAAGTGTGTCTCTTCCTACATCATTCTTGCGCATGCCTAAGGCAGAAGAAAATGTAACAGAGGTCTTTCTAGAGCTAATTGAGAAGGGAGAGGGTATTTCCATGGGATCACGTTGGAGGCAGGCTATCAAATGGGTCTTAAACAGAAGCCTGTTCACAGAATGGCAGCTTCACAGAAAACAGCAGACGGCCAAAGTCAGGATTTTGTCATAGAGGAACCTCATTCTTGTTAATGGAGTCATTCAAGTGCGGCTCAACCGCGCAAGGCAGGAAAGCAAATACGAGTATGAGCCCTGCTTGTAACAAGACAGGCCTTTTCCTTGACTTGGCATTTCCATGGCCCTGAAGGCAGAGATTCCTTCTCTGCCCGCTTCTCCAGGCGGGCTATCTGGAACAAAGACACCAACCGGGACACTTGGGACACCTCGGAAAGCAATTTGGAGCAGTCCTAGCAAATAGTATTTGGGGGAAGGAGAAAAGCTCCCGTATATCTAATAATGTATAATATCCCATCGTTAAGGAGGCAAAAAGCAGAAATTTAACATTCTTGGGAGTTCCATTTCTGTGGAAAGACATGGCCCACATTTCTCATGCATTATGGGTCAGTATTTGACCATTTCCTCCTCTTATTTTCTTTCTTTTTAAAGTAAGCTCTATGCCCAACCCGGGGCTTAAACTCACCACCCCGAGATCAAGAGTCACATGCTCTACCAACTAAGACAGCCAGGCACCCCTCATTTTAGTTTTTAAAATTTAAAATAGGAGCAGTACATAATCTCATTATGTACTAAAAGACTCAAACAGTATAAAGTTCCGGTAAAAGAATCAAAAATTCCTCTTTCCCTTTATTTAACTCCACTAGCTTAGGAGCTTACTAGAGAGAGCTAGTAACTACTTTTTTTTTTTTATATAATTTTTTTTTCAATGTTTATTTATTTTTGGGACAGAGAGAGACAGAGCATGAACAGGGGAGGGGCAGAGAGAGAGGGAGACACAGAATCGGAAACAGGCTCCAGGCTCTGAGCCATCAGCCCAGAGCCCGACGCGGGGCTCGAACTCACGGACCGCGAGATCGTGACCTGGCTGAAGTCGGCCGCTTAACCGACTGTGCCACCCAGGCGCCCCATAGTAACTACTTTTAATAGTATGACACATATCTGTCCGGACATGTTCCATAAATATGCAAGTGTGTGTGTGTGTGTGTGTGTGTGTGTGTGTGTGTACATAAACTCTTTGTTTTAAATATATCACCAAAATCATATTTATAGACACCAGGACAACTTTTTGTTTAATCAAAGTATCTATCATGGGCAATTTTCTTTTTTTTTTTTATCATGGGCAATTTTCTATAATAACACGGAGTTTTTTAAAAAAAAATTACCTATACATTTTGGGATAAAGGTAATACAGGCTTCCGATTGGGGGGAATTCAAATCAAAGGGTTTGTGGGGAAGAGAAAGTCCTCCTCCTCCCCCACAGAAAATCACTAACAGTTTTCAGTGTATCATTCCAGAAATAGTCTACACACAGATCAGCATATATATATATATTAAACACACCTTTCTTTGTCTTTACCTTGCATTTTTCACTTAGATCTTTTGCAGAGCATTTCATGTTAGAAAAAATGCGCTCTTTAAATGGTGGCATAGTATTTCTCTGAGTGGTGTTCGTTAATGTGTTTCACTTGTCCCTCTTGATGGACTTTGGGTGGATTTCAGTCTCTACTTCTGGAAACAGGGCTGTAATAAATACTCTAGTGCACACCCTGTGATTCTTTGCTTAAACACGCCCACTGCTTTCTGAAAGCAGCAGCTTTACTCCACACCTATCCTTAATTTTTAAAAAATGTTTATTTTTGAGCGAGAGAAACACAGCGCAAGCAGGGGAGGGGCAGAGAGAGAGAGAGGGAGAGAGAGAATCCCAAGCAGGCTCTGTGCCCATAACAAGACACAGGGCTCAAACCCATGAACTATGTATGAGACCATGACCTGAGCCGAAATCAAGAGTCGGATGCTTCATCAGCTGAGCCACCCAGGTGCCCCCAACACCTGTCCTTAACTTGCCTTAACCCAAAGGAGAACTGATTGAATTAAGTTCTTTTTTTTTTTTAAGTGAGAGTTAAAAACAGAATGAATAAGCCATTAAAAATCTATTATGAACACGTGCCCTTTCATGTAGTTTTCAGTCTTTCCTCCAGCTTGAGAGAGGCTCATGAGGAAGAAAAAAAAAAGTCATGTTCCCTTTCACCGCCCCCCCTCCCCCCCCGCCCCCCAGAGGTCAGCCTTGCCAGATTCATTGCGTTCGCATCCCATGCCTGCTAGTTACAAATGCCGGCTACAGATTGTGTAATTCTGTCCCATCTACTGCTTTCATCGGGGGCTCAGAGCAGGATCACGGCTCACTCTTACAATTTAGGTAAAGCTTCCTGTTCTTTTTTGTGCGCAGGAGTGAAGCCTTGGGGATTTAGAACAAAGTGTGTCCTTGGAAAGAAGTGGGTGGGATTTTGTGTGCGCCGTAGGTTGGGGAGGGACCTCCCCCTCTCGGGGGAGGAGTCTGATTTCATTATACAGTTGGAAACCTGGTGAAATCATGTATACAACTGAATCTTTTTTGCTCAGCTAGTGAGGTCTTTTTGTTCTTTGTCTTGCAATGTGTACAGCAAATTTGTGTTACGCCTGGGAAGAAGGAAATTTGAGTTAAAGAGGAGGGCAGCTCCCTACGCCTTGTAACAAGCAAGCTAATTGAAAGAGGAACTGGGCTTGCCAATGTTCAGAGCAGGAAAACCGAAGAAGTTACCATCCCCAAGTTAAAAATTACGTGGGGCTGGAGAATATAGCGCCTGCTGTATTTGTCATTGAAATTCACGATCTTGTTTGCTGTTTATCTTGAGGCGGGAGTGGGGGGGGGGGGTGCGGGGGTGGGGGGGGGTGGGGGGAGCTGTCCTGCTGGTTAGAAAAAAGGAGGCTAGGTCCAGGAAGAAATGCTAGTAATAAGAAAGGGAGGGATTAGAAGCCCCAGAGGGAAAGGGAGGTGTAAATAATACGTGGGCATTTGACAATCAGCACAAAGAAATGGGAGACAAAGCCAAGTGCCTGATGCCCGGAAATCCTAAAAACTTAAGTGGGTAACCCAGATGCTGGAAAAATGTCCCAAAGAAAAAAAAGGAAAGCAAAATCCCAGAAAATCTTTTTCCTCGGTGATGATGTTGTCCAATGGAGTCAATAAACACTGGTTTTGCCATGGTGCTCATGTGAGCAACGCTGGGTGCACAGGAACCAGCTGCCCCGATGCGTCTTCAAAAACGTTCTCCAGGACAGCTCGAGCCTTCTGATAAGATGGGGTAAACCGGGGGAATAGAGTCCTTCCACCAAAAAGGAGATTGGGGCAGAGGGAGCACACAGTAGGGGCAGAATGATCTTTCTCCCCCAAGAGCCCAATCTATTTAGATCCTACATCCCTCGGCTCCTCTGTTTTCCTCCCAGAACTACCTTGAATGGAATTGCTTAGGAAAGAGGGAAAAGGCATTTTTAGTCAAAAGCGAAGGACAAAGTTAAACTCCACCAACAATGGAAGCTTCTTCCGGATTCTTCTGGAGGCTGTCTGGTGCACTGGAGTGTGATGCTTCCAGACTGCAGGATTGCCCTCTTTACTGTCAGATGAGAATAATAATAAGGTAACGTTTACAGAATACTTACATGGAATAATTTATACGCTGATCCATTTTATCCTCAGAACCAGATGGGGTCGTTATAGGTGTGTCCATTTTGCAGGTGAATGAGGGGTTGGCCAAATTATCGAGTAACTAGAAAATGGTACAGGCAGAATATAATTCGAGATCAAGGTTGACAGTTACCGAATTGTCAGCCAATGGCCGACTCTGATTCAATGCCTGTTTTTATAAATAAAGTTTTATTGGAACACAGCCATGCTCATTCGGGGGTACATCACCTGTGACTGGTCTTGAGCAACAGTGACAGAAACGCTGTGCCCCGCAAAGCTTAACACTTTGTCCGTTCCTTTACAGAAAAAATTGGCAGATCCTTGTTCTGGTTACTGGAGCCCGGGCGCTTAAGCCTGTATGTTTCCTTCTGCTCAAAATGCCTCTTTTTTTTTTTTTTTTTTTTTTTTTTTTTTAATGTGATGCTGAACAGGAAAAAGAAGCAGTAATAGTTATTGGAAAACTGAATCTGTTAGGGGCCCCAGAATATTAAAAACAAACAGACAAACAGTTCTTCCTTTATCCCTTTTTCATCTCAAACTTTTGTTGTTGTTGTTGTTTTATTATTTTTTTTAATGTTTATTTATTTTTGAGAGGGGGAAGGGCAGAGAGAGAGAGAGACAACATGGAAAGCAGGCTTCAGGCTCTGAGCCATCAGTCCAGAGCCTGATGCAGGGCTCAAACCCACCAACCATGAGATCATGCCCTGAGCCGAAGTCGGGGCGCTTAACCTACTGAGCCCCCCAGGCCCCGCCCCCCAGGCCCCGCCCCTCCCGCCTTTTTTCATCTCAAACTTGAAAAGCCCTTATATTCTAAATTTAAAACAGACCAAAAAAACCTTCATTGCCTTATCAGTTTAACGAAACTGCTTGTCTAAAGACCTAAATTTCTCGGTAATTTCCAAAATAATGAAGAAATGGAATACAGTGTTTTCAGGAGACATACATACATTTTTTCCCCCGGTGTATGTTATTTTCAAAACTACAAGTAGAATAAGTTGTTAAAGTAAGAGGCTACCAGATTTGATAGTAAGATACAGACTCTCGGCTTGTGAAGCTTTGGTTATAAATGTAAAACTTCTGTAACCAAAGGAGAATTGAACCCTAAGGGTATTTGGGGTTATTTTCTCTTCTTTCCTACTAAGACAAGTTGGAGATCTTGGAAATTGATCTGTATTGCCAAGTAGGCTACGATTTTGGTGTTGTCACAGTGGCTTAGTGTTTTCAAGGTCTCTAGGATTGATCAGTGTAGTGACATATCCAGGTTAAAAAAAAAAAAGTTAGCAAACAAAATTCATGATCGTGTCTTCTGTGTCTCCCACATGCCAGGCACGGGACTAAAGTCCTGACTACGTGTTACCAAGTCCTCCTGATAACTCTACAAGGAAGGCATTCTTATTTTATTTTTTCGATGAGAACAATGAGGTCCTGGGGCATACCGTGTCCCAGCTAATGCATGGTGGGATGACCTCAAAGTCTTGACCCCAAATTCCATTCTCTTTCCCCTCCAAGAGGAGGTCTGTCATTGATTGTTCAGCTAATCCTTTTGTTCAACTAATTCTTACCTACTTTGGGATCTACCGCGTGTCACGCCCTGTGCTCCGTTCTGAGGATTCGGCAGTGAACAAATCAGACACCTAAGTCCAACCCAGGATATTTTCAAACGATGAGGGATGTTAGCAAGGGAAGGAAACAGGACAGATAGGATGGAGAGTGTCCGAGTTGGGTGTAGCAATGCGGGAGGGAGGTCGGTCAAGGAAGAGGCTTGGGTGATGGGTGGAGGCCACAAGGTAAAGACCTAGACCCGGGAAGAAAGTTCCAGGCAGAGAAGCAGCAGAGGCATGTTCCTTGAGATGGGAAGAAATGTAGCATGTTGGGAAGTTAAGTTGATTCTTTCCGTCTCTCGCCAATTCAACAATCATTACCAGCTGTCCAAGCTGGAAGGTCATAGGTGCTTTCAAGGAACAGGTTAGCGGAGAGTTTATCCTCAGTTCTAACAACTGTTATCTCCTTCCCCTCATCAGACAGGGAAGTAAGGTGCTCCTCCTTTATTTATGACTGCAGATAATAATAATAGTTACCAGTTACCGAGGGCTGACTGCTTACCTGTGTCAATCTCACTTAATCTGCAAAACAACCAATGGAATATTTTAGAATGGTCTTAGAATAGGACGACGCTGCCCTGACAGGCTTAAGGGAATTGATTTCTAGAATTTACATGTTTATATCACATTTACATACGCCTGAAACTGCCTGGGGATGCTGCTGTGTGCCTAAGTTTACATTCACCCTCTTCCTACCTTACAGAGAGGTCTGCGCTCAGCATTGAGCTGGTAGATGGTGTAACGGTTTTCAAAGTAACAGGTTAAAGAAACCCTCCTCTTTTTTTTTTTTTTTTTTAAGATTTATTTATTTTTGAGAAAGAGAGAGAGAGAGGCAAGCAGGGGAGGGGCAGAGAGAGAGAGACACCACATCCAAGGCAGGCTCCAGGCTCTGAGCTGCCAGCACAGAGCCCGGTGCAGGGCTCAAACTCACAAACCACGAGACCATGACCTGAGCTGATGTCGGACGCTTAACCAACTGAGCCACCCAGGCGCTCCAAAGAAACCTTCCTTTAATGATTAATCAAGGTGCCTAAATGTGGACATCCTATATTACTTTATCTTACATACATTTCTTTCTAAGGTGCATTCAGAACAGTCACAGAAGGGTAACAATGTTGTTGGTTCTTAGAAATACAACTGGAATGTTTTCTAGAACCATCAAATATTTCAGCATACACTGGGGATAAAAACACCTGAATACCTCAGGATAAAAATGTGATATGGTTTTCTTTCATATTTAGTGCTATTCAATGGATTAGTTAAGAGTTATTTTATCAAATCATAGAATGAATTATGGATTCTAAGCACATACACTGACCACAGGTTTTTCTTTTCTTTTCTTTTTCCTAATTTTATTTTTTATTTTTAAAAATTTACATCCAAATTAGTTAGCATGTAGTGCAACAATGATTTCAGGAATTAACAAAACAAATGATTTCAGGAGTAGATTCCTTAGTGCCCCTTACCCATTTAGCCCATCTTCCCTCCCACAACCCCTCCCGTAACCTCAGTTTGTTCTCCATACTTATGAGTCTCTTCTGTTTCATCTCCCTCCCTGTTTTTATATTATTTTTGTCTCCCTTCCCTTCTGTTCATCTGTTTTGTCTCTCAGAGTCCTCATATGAGTGAAGTCATATGATTTCTCTGACTGACTAATTTCACTTAGCACAATACCCTCCAGTTCCATCGACGTAGTTGCAAATGGCAAGATTTCCTTCTATTTGATTGCCGAGTAATACTCCATTGTATATATAGACCACATCTTCTTTATCCATTCATCTGTCGATGGACATTTGGGCTCTTTCCATACTTTGGCCATTGTTGATCGTGCTGCTATAAACATGGGGGTGCATGTGTCCCTTCAAAACGGCACCCCTGTATCCCGTGGTAAATGCCTAGTAGTGCAATTGCTGGGTCTTAGGGTAGTTCTATTTTTAGTTTTTTGAGGAACCTCCAGACTGTTTTCCAGAGCGGCTGCACCAGTTTGCATTCCCACCAACAATACAAAAGAGATCCTCTTTCTCCTCATCCTCGCCAACATCTGTTGTTGCCTGCGTTGTTAATGTTGGCCATTCTGACAGATGTGAGGTGGTATCTCATTGTGGTTTTGATCTGTATTTCCCTGATGATGAGTGATGTGGAGCATTTTTTCATGTGCCAGTTGGCCATCTGGATGTCTTCTTTGGAGAAGTGTCTATTCATGTCTTTTGCCCATTTCTCACTGGATTATTGTGTTTTGGGTATTGAGTTTGATAGGTTCCTTATAGATTTTGGATACTCACCCTTTATCTGATATGTCATTTGCAAATATCTTCCCCATTCTGTCGGTTGCTTTTTAGTTTTGCTAATCGTTTCCTTCATTGTGCAGAAGCTTTTATTTGATGAGGTCCCGTAGTTCATTTTTGCTTGTGTTTCCCAGGTTTTTCTTTTCTTTTCTTTCTTTTCTTTTTCTTTTCTTTTCTTTTCTTTTCTTTTCTTTCTTTCTTCTCTTCTTTTTTCTTTTCTTTTCCTTTTCTTTTTTCTCTTTCTTCTCTTTTCTTTCTTTCTTTTTTTTTTAACAAAATATTTACTATTTTCCTGCTAAAAATATGAACTCGCTTGAATTGTAATAAAATTTAAGATGTCCACTTAAAAACATGCAGAGGGGCACTTGGGTGGCTTAGTTTGTAGAGCCATGCAACTTTATCTAGATCTTGGAGCCTGAGCTGAGTTTGAACCCCACATTTTTTATATACAAAAAAATATATGCAAGAGGGACTCAGTCAATTAGCGCCTGACTTCGGTTCAGGTCATGATCTCACAGTTTGTGAGTTCAAGCCCCGTGTCGGGCTCTGTACTGACAGCTCAGAGCCTGGAGCTCCTTCGGGTTCTGTGTCTCCCTCTCTCTCTGCCCCTCGCCTGCTCATGCTCTGTCTGTGTCTCTCTCAAAATAAATAAACATTAAAAAAATTGAAAAATATGCAAGACACTAGGTATTTTGTCCTCAAATTATGTAAGAGAAAAAAAGATCATTAGTTTAGCATACCCTGGTTGTTGTCTACCTAATTGTAATTGCTAATTATTTTCTTTTGCAGATAAAACTCAAATTTACATGCACACACATGCATATATATTTAGTTTGATTTTTTTCAACTGCTGTGTACTTCAGGAAAAGTTGAAACCTCAACAGTTCCAAGGGATGGAGTTTTGACTGGTCATTATGAGTGGTTCTCAATTCTGGGCATAAGGTCAGCTTTTCTTCAGAGCTTTTAAAAATTGTCAATGCCTGGATCTCACCCCCAGCTATTGTGATTAAAGGAGTCTAATCAGTTAAGAGAATTTTCTTTTTTTTTTCCTTTCTTTTAATGTTTATTTATTTTTTCAACTTTTTTTTTTTTTAAATTTTTTTTGGGACGAGAGAGACAGAGCATGATGGGGGAGGGGCAGAGAGAGAGGGAGACACAGAATCGGAAACAGGCTCCAGGCTCCGAGCCATCAGCCCAGAGCCCGACGTGGGGCTCGAACTCCCGGATCGCGAGATCGTGGACCTGGCTGAAGTCGCCGCTTAACCGACTGCGCCACCCAGGCGCCCCTGTTTATTTTTGAGAGAGAGAGAGAGAGAGAGAGAGAGACAGAGTGGGAGTAGGGGGAGAGGCAGAGAGAGAGAGAGAGAGGAGAGCGTGAGAGGAGAGGAGAGAAGAATCTGGAGCAGGGCTCCATGCTCCGAGCTTCCAGCACAGAGCCCAACATTGGCCCTCGAACCCATGAACCTCGAGACCATGACCTGAGCTGAAGTCAGACAGTTAACCAACTGAGCCACCCAGGCTCCCTCAAGATAACTTTATTTCTGTTGGTAATAACAGGTTCAAGAATTATGTAATGTAATGATCACCAATGAGCAGGATAAAGTAAACAGGCTGGGGGTATATCTCTGGGAAAGTTATCCCTGCTCTTGAAAAGGTAAACAAGGGAAGGAATGTTCAATTTTCAGATTTTCTTTAGATGAATAGATGCCAGCTGCGCTGTGGCCGCCTTTTTTGTGGCTATGAGGGGCACATCTGAAGTTCAAAGCCAATACACTGAGGTGGGCAGAACGAGAAGACGCAAAGAACTGGGGACTACAGCCATTGAATCAACCTACCCTGAAGGTGCCCTATCAAGGAGGACATTTATCGTATCTTTAGGTGGAGTCTCTGTTTCCTGAAGGTCTACCCGTTTTCAATTTTACAAAATAAGGAAACTGGAACACAGGTTAAGCTATTTGTTTACAGTTGCGTGCCTGGAAATTGGCAAAGCCAGGGCTTGAATTTGTCCGACTCCATCTCCTGTGCTTTTGATGAGTAGAGTATAAATAGGGATTAGCAAATTATGGCTTGTGGGTCAAATCCCATCCACGGCCTGTTTTTATAAAAAAATAAGTTGTACTGGAACAGTCAGACCCAGTTAGTTCACGCATTATCTGTGGCTGCTTCTCTCCTATTCCAGCAGAGTTGAGTAGTAGTGAGAGATGTTACATGGCCTGTAAAGCCTAAAATATATACTTTCTAGCTCTTTTCAAAAACGTTTGCCGACCCCTGCTGGTCTAAGCCAATCACGGTAATCGTATCTTTATCTGTGATTGTATAGGGATGACTGTATGATCCAGTTTGGGCCAATGAGATTTAAGCAGAATTCGGCTGGGGGCGGGCGGTACCTTGGAGAAAGATGTTCCCCATCCCACCCTCCCATCGAAAGAAGTGTGCAGGAAGGCGGTCACCTCCCTGGCCGCTGCCCTGCCTCTGAGTCAGAATAAGATGATTGGAGCTGAGGCGGCCATCTTGAAACCACAAAGGGAGTATAAAATACATGGGAGATGGTGGAGAAGAAACCAAGAGGCTAAGTATTTGATGACACTGCTAGTCCTATGCAATGCTGCACAATGCTCGAACTCCTTACCTCCAGATTTCGTATTTGTTAGACCAGAATTTGTCTCTGTTTGCAGGCTGTCCCGTTACTTGTGACTGCATCGGTCCCCCCCGATGCAAACTTTATGTCTGAAATTACTGCCCTTATTTTACACTTATGAAACCCAAAGCTCAGGGAGGGAAAAGGACTCGCCTAAGGTGTGTGCATCAAATGAAGTTTGTCTTCCTCTGATGATTCTCCCTGTTCCAGCGCCCTTCACAGTAACACACAAACTCTCGGCACTTGGGGCTTGGTTTGTCTACGTGAAAATTCTGTAACCAGAGGGGAATGAACACTACAGCAAATGGAGTCCCCTACCCTACAGTGATTTCTCTCCTTCTTCTTCTCTGCTAACAGAAACTGAGTTTACTTTGGGCACCAATGTACCCAGCTCCAAGGGTTGAAGGATATTCGGTCTAAGCCAGTCATGGCTTTCCTCCTTTGCGGGAAGTTTACCCTCTAGATGATCTGATTCCGGGCTGGGTCTGGGTGATGCATGAGAGTCTGCCTTTCTCATGAGTTCTCAGGTGATGCCAATGCTTCTGTTCCATAGAACACGTGTTGACTGACACTATTCTGTCCTAGAGGTGACAAACTTTTTCTGTAGAGGGCCAGATAGCAAATATTTTAGGCTTCGTGGGCCATGCAGTTTTCTGTGGCAACTAGTCAATTCTGCTATTGCAGCAGCTTGAAAGAAGCCACAGGAAAACATAAATAAGTGGCTGGGGCTGTGTTCCAATAAACTTTATTTATGAAACCAGGTGATGGGCCAGATTTAACTTGTGGGCCATAGTTTGCTGGCCCCTGGCTTAGATTAGTCATCTCCTGGTGCCCATGCTTGCTCTCTGAACTGCTCAGCTAACTGATAGCTGAACCAATAGGGATTCTCTTAGGAAGGAAGACACGGGTGATGGCTATTGGGTACCAGGGAAACGGTAGCGATCTAACCGAATTTGACATGGAACAATTCCTAGGTTATTTCTGGCAGAGGCGAGCGTTTCCACACGACCTGGCTACAAGTTACCATAAAATCCGGTCTGTCCACATGTTGCTACCCTTAGAACCAAACACTGATCAGCAAAGCGCACGCAAAACAGTTTATACAACGTGTCTCGGAAGCTCCATAAAGCCTCAGCACTCCATTCCTTCAGGGGCCCTGGTCGTACCTTAAATGAAAGGTTCACGGCAAGGCAGGCATACAGTACATCAGAAGCAGGATTCTGTGCTGTCTGCTTGGCATGATGCGGTCAGAAATCCTCCTGTCCAGTGGCTGGACACAGGCTCAATCGGGGAAGGAGAGGGGAAGGGTAGTGGTGGGTAAAGGGTGGATTGTTGTAGCCTATGAAGCATGCTAGTCGGCTCACATGTCTTGAATACCTTTAATTTCACCAATGCAAATAATACCGTCTTTTCTTCACCCTCCCTTGCAAATCTATTTCTAATGTCAGTGTGGTCATGCCAGTTGTCATCAGTCCCTCGTTTCATCAATAAAAACCCTATTTCGGGGGCACCTGGGTGGCTCAGTCGGTTGAGCGTCAGACTTCAGCTCAGGTCATGATCTTGAGGTTCCTGAGTTCGAGCCCCGTATGGGGTTTTGTGCTGACAGCCCAGAGCCTGGAGCCTGCTTCGGATTCTGGTGTCTCCCTCTCTTTCTGCCCCTCCCCCACTCACGCTCTGTCTCCCTCTCTCTCGCTCTCTCTCTCTCTCTCAAAGTAAAATAAACATTAAAAAAATTAAAACAAAAAACCCCAAATACCCCATTTCTGAATTGCAAAAAGCACCTGTCATAGCTGCTGCTGGAGCGTGGTCCTTTCTGCCTTGGTGTTTGCCAGCTATCCCCAAACGATGCATTCTTGCTCGCCAGTTAGCTAACCACACTCCTGCTGAGTTTCAACTAACTGGACTTTGTGGACAGCTTATTGCACTGATCATACTGAAGTATTTCTCAAGTACAGACTGTGTAATGAAAGGTAACCAGCTGTGTCTGCTACAGGACTCATTGCGGGAAGAGAGATGATAGATGTAAAGTCATTTCGTTTTGTGAACCTTCAGCCCCGTGGCCTCCCGCGCTTATGTAAGTTTCTCACTTTCCGAGGTGCAGGTACAGATAAGGAAAATGCAGCACAGACGGAAAGAAAAACTTATCCCAGCCTCTGCCGTCAGTGAACCCGGGTTCAAACCTAGTCTGTCGCTTACTAGCTGTGTGCACCTAGGTAAAGTTGCAAATGCGCTCAAGGGGTGCCCTCGGGTAGAATATAGTGCTCTACGTTTTGCTCTCTGGAGGCCAAAGCGATGGCCTCATCCATAAAATGGGTTGTAACGGTGATCGTGGCAATTAAGGAAGCCGGGCATGGGAACCAGCCCAGCACCCACGCATAACGAGCTCTCTCCGTAACTTATCTGCTGGTACCTAATTCTTCATTGGTTTTCAGATGAGATCCAGAGCTGAAGGCATCTTCCTGAAGACAGAGGCAGAGCCAGTGAAAATAATAGCCACATGGTAGTTCCGCCCACACAAAAGTCATATTCCAGGGGTTTGGGTGAGTCTTTTAGCCTAGGTTTTTCTAGAAAGTGAAGACCATCTATCAGAGGTTCACGTTTTGCATTTGGAGGAGAAAGCTGGAACAATACCTAATGTGGCGTTTGGCCGGTATAGACGGAGTCAGATCGAAAAGCCGGTCATCAGAGTTCTTGGTCTTCTGTGTCCAGCAGAGAAAGTTCCGAGATTATGTGTCTGCATCAGGTAGAGTGTGTTTATCGTTTTTGTCTTTCCTCCACCATCTGAACCGTTTCCTAAACCTGGGGAGTTGTTCCCCTTTGACTTTTGGAAAGCAGAACCCACCTATCACGGCAGGAGGGAAAAACGTAGATCGATTTCCAGCGCTCCTTGCAGCCAGGGTGTGGACACATGGCCTAGGGCTTGCCAATCAGAGGCAGCTGCCCCAGACTTTGGTTTGGAACCCAGCGATGCCAAGAAGGACGGGCTGGGTGGAGCCCGCATTAGTGACTTGTGACGCTAACATTCCTTCATCCCTGGTGGCCTTGACTGTGGTTCTCATAGCAGAACCCGACATCCACAACCGGCGTGGGTGGTGGGTCTGGTGCAGACAGCAGGGTTTAGGCCGGGGGCTGGCAAACTTTTCTGGGAAAGGGCCAGAGAGATATTTGAGGCTTTGCTAGGCAAGACGCAATATCAGGCTGATGATGCAGATACTCACACAACCACTTAAAAATGTAAAGCCATTCATAGCTCATGGGCCCTTAGACAATATGGCAGCCCGATTCGGTCCATGGCTGTAGTCGGCTGGCCCCTGATCTGGAGCCCTGAGAGGACATCAGTGCTGTTTTCACAAGATCATGTCAGTGTGGCTCCAGACGTAATTCCCAGCTGCCCCAGGAAAAGGACTTTTGCTGATGTAATCCACTTAAGATGAGGTGATACCGGACTGGGGGAGGGGGGTTTCTACATTCAGTGACTGGTATCCTTATAAGAAGAAGGAAATTCAGGACCGCCCGGGTGGCTCAGTCGGTTAACTGTCTGACTTCGGCTCGGGTCAGGATCTCGCGGTTCGTGGGTTTGAGCCCCGCGTCGGGCTCTGTGCTGACAGCTCGGAGCCTGGAGCCTGCTTCGGGTTCTGTGGATTCTGTGTCTCCCTCTCTCTCTCTGCCCCTCCCCAGCTAAGAAACAAGGGGGAAATGCTATGGAAGATGGAGACAGAGATTGAAGTGATGTAGCCACAAGCCAAGGAAGCCAAGGTCTCCCTCTCAGAACCTACAGAAAGAAACAACCCGCAGCAGCGCGGTGGGCTGGGGCCCAAAGGCAAAATGCTCTTTGCTGTTTCCACCCTCGTTGTTCCACAAGCTGAAGTGGGTTTGCAGGGACGGTATGACGTGTGAAATTCAACTACCTGAAAGAAAAGCTGCCTTGGGAAGCTGAATGCTAAAGGCATTTGTAAAAATGTAAAAACAAAGCCACTCTACTTGCTAAATTTGGGGGCAGGGGTGGAAATAGTTAATTTTCACGAAAATACGTTATTGATGTTAATATGTCATATGTTATTTATTTATTTATTTATTTATTTATAATGAACACTTATTCATTTTTGAGAGTGAGAGAGACAAGAGTGTGAGCGGGGGAGGGGCAGAGAGAAAGGGGAGACACAGGATCCAAAGCAGGTTCCAGGCTCCGAGCTGTCAGCACAGAGCCTGGCGCAGGGTTTGAACTCACGGATGGTGAGATCATGACCTGAGCCAAAGTCGGATGCTCAACCAACTGAGCCACCCGGGGGGCCCCTGTTATTGTTATTTTAAAATGATTTTAAAAAATTAACATTTCAAAAATGTCTCAGATTTGGTTTTGAGCAGGTAAACATAAATAGGTCTAACTTGCGTAGATAAAAGCTCCTTGGGGTTATCCGTGATTCTGAAGGGGGTTCAGGGGTCCTGAGACCAAAACATTTGAGAACTGTTGGCTTAGGGCAACGTCTTGCCTCCTTTCTTGGACATTTTACTGAAGGAAGACGATTTCCTGTCATTTCCCACAAAGCAAGAAAAAAAAAATTGTGAAGAGTGCAGGCTTGGAATTCTGAAGGCTTGAGTCTAAACCTTTCTTCCAGAGCACGCAAAGCTGGTGATATGAAATCAGTGGCTTAAACCCTCGGAGCCTCGGTTTTCTCCTCTGTGAAGTGGGTATCATAAGACCCACCTTTTAGGGAATTCTAGAGATTAAAAGTCCTCCCTGACTGTGAGCTCAGTAGAAAGCCCTGTTCTGTGGAAGAAGGGGGTGGCCCAGACCAGCACTTTTGAGACTTTAAAGTGCACACAGATCACCTGCAGATCTTGTTAAATGCACATTCTATTTCCTTTCAATATCTATCATGATCAGTCTGGCCATTTCCTTTTATTATTTGATTTGTTGACTGTCTTCTGCATTCAAATGCAAGTACCCACGCAGAGCTCGAGTCATGTCCGTCTTGGTCAGGGGCTCATAAACTACAGCTTGTGGTCCAGATTTGGCCTCTTGTCTCCTTTTTTGTAAATGAAGTTTTATTACAACACAGACCTGTTCGTTCTTTCCTGCTTTTGCTCTCTAACAGCGATGGAGAAGTGTGATAGCGACTGTATTGTTCACAGAGTGAAGATATTTACCCTTTCTGGGGCGCCTGGGCGGCTCAGTCGGTTAAGCATCCGACTTGGGCTCAGCTCATGATCTCACTGCTCGTGAGTTCGAGCCCTGCTTCCAGCTCTGTGCTGACAGCTTAGAGCCTGGAGCCTGCTTCAGATTCTGTGTCTTTCTCCCTGTTCCTCCCCTGCTCGTGCTTCTCCCCCATCTCTAATATAAAATAAAATAAAATAAAAAATTTAAAACAAGAGGTATCTACCCTTTTCAGAAAACCTGTGCTGACCTTGGCTGTCGTCAGCTGCTCTGGTACAGTCTGGCCATAGTGGACACTCAGCAAATACTTACTGAGCATGTATTAAGTACGCTTTACAGGTATCGTCCCATTTAATCCTCCGTGAGGCAGATGCCAGTAAGGGTCCACAAACCTGAAATTCCAAAAGCTGTATATACTTTTAAAAAACAACTTTGGCAGCAAAGTGAGCTGACCTCCGTCATCTGGCTACAGAACACGACTTGAATGAAGGCGAGGCTGTTGACCGTGGGCATCCATTCTCCCTAATTCAATCTTTGCAGGTTTCTCTGCAGACTTGTGGATGAGGCAGATCCCCGGGGCCCGCCCCCGGGCCCCGGCCAGAGATCCTGTGTAACAGGGCTGAAGCCCCACCTTACCTTTTTAAAATCTGAAAATTCTGAATTCCAAATCCTATTCGGCGCCGAGGATTTGGATGAGAGATTTGGACGTGTACTTTCCCTTATTTTAAGGCTGAGGAACTCAGAGGCTGAATAACAGTGCTCGCGTGTGGCAGAGCCCCGCTTTGAATCCCGGAATCCGATCCCTAGGACGCATCCGTAACCGGGAGGCTATCTTAAAAGAGGCGGGTGCTGGTGCTCGTCGACTGGTTGAATTAACCAGTAAATGCAGCTGACTGGGCCTTGTTCCAAACCCTGGGCTGTTTACCTGCTGCTGGAGAGACTCCTGCTTTTTCCGGGAAAGAACAGCTTTCCAGGCCAAGCGCTGCCGCTGTAGATGTGCATGCGAAACACGCACGCATGCACGCTTGCGCACACACACGCGCACGCACGCTCATGCACGCGTGCAACACATCCACGCACACCCCCACGCGCATGTGTGCACACACATGCACGCGTGCACACACCCACACATGCACGCGTGCACGCGCCCACACATGCACGCGTGCACGCGCCCACACATGCACGCGCACGCGCCCACACATGCACGCGCATGCGCCCACACATGCTTGCACACATACGCACACGTGCACGCACACACTCATGCACGCGTGCGCGCACACTCACGCACGCGTGCAACACATTCACGCACACCCCTACACGCATGTGTGCACACACATTCACGCGTGCACACATTTTCGTGCACACACCCACACATGCACGCGCATGCGCACACACATGCTTACACACATGCACGCACACACACTCATGCACGCGTGCGCGCACACACACATGCACACACAGACACACCAAGACTCAGAAAGGAGCTCTATGCTACTATATTTCCTAGAGCCTTGTGGCTGCCTGTTGTTTCCAGCAATCTCATCTTTATGAATCAGGTGACAAAACCCACTAGTTACCAGGCGGGGGAAAGAAAACAGATGCTTTTCCAGCCAGGCAGCGTTGAGCTGAGCAGTTTGTCATTGTAGTTAAACCTTTTCTGCCTCCATCAGGGCACGGCACCTTGTAAAAAAAACAAAAACTATTACTGATCTCTCTCTCTGGGTTCGGGGGCTGCTCTGGTCCTGAAAACTCAAAGCCACGGCCAACAGGAAGAGTGTCATTTGTCTGTTGGGTACTCAGCCTAGAATAGGGCAATGGGGTATATAGTAATGCTGTTTCCAAAGCGCGAAAGCATTATTTCCTCTAGTCGAGAGAGGAAGTGAGCCCTCCCCTTGCGCGCTTGAAAGCTTCCTTGAGAAGATGTGAAGTTGCCTCTAGAAGGCAGTGGAAAATTAATGTGGTTCTAAGTGAGCCAGAGTGCCTTCAAAAAAGGCTTGGAGGCGTGAGATGGGCTATATAGCTTCTCAGAGGCTGATGTTGATTAAAACATGGTTATAGACAGGTGACTACTATAGGATTTCCTTAAAAAGGCATGTATCTGCATGTGTGTGTGTGTGTGTGTGTGTGTGTGTGTGTGTTTCTGTAAAAATATAGAAAAAAGAATAGGAAAAATACACTCCCCGTTAACACAGGAAGTAGATGAGAAGCAGGCGGGGGCGGAGGAAGGTGTATGTGTCAGAGAGAGAGGAGGGCAACTTTCTATTTTCACTCGTATATATTGCAATATTCTTCCTTTGGTTGTGGGCTCTAAAAAAAAACAGATTAAAATTAACTTGCAACAACAAACAAACAAAAAGCCCTCAAGGAATCAGCTTTATAATAATCAGAAAGCCCTATAGCTTCTAAGAATTAGAAAGCCCCAGGCACAATGACTTCCTGGTTTGGGCATTCCTAGTTACATCATGTTTGGAAACTTGACAGAATTCTTGTCCCTAGACGGTAGATTACTTAAAACGGTTATTGGCACTTCCTTGTTGAACAAAAGGGACACATTCGGTTCCCTCGCTCTCTGTCCTCTCTCCCTCTCTCGTACTCGGCTTAAAGTTATTAACCTTCTTTTTTTGAGAAATAAGAAGCATCTAAAATGATGGATGGTTTTTATAATGTATCTTTCAGAATACACATCCTACTCGCCTAAGACCTCCAATTATATCTTTGCGGATATAATTCCGCAAATAATATAAATCCGATATAAAATCGGATCTCTTTCAAAGACCAAGACAGGGAGGCAGTAGATCCTGGAGGGGCCTTTAGATTAGGCACAAAAATATTTGGCCTTTGGTTAACCTGCTGTAAAGCAACCTGTTTGCCTTGTCACTTTCAGATGGTCATTTCGTAGAAGTTTCGCTAGATTGTTTGTGGCTTTTTTTTTTTTTTTTTGATTGTCTGTTACTTTTGTCTGATTTATTCCTTATAAATCTGTTAAATAGAAAATAGGAGGTGGGTGAGGAGCCTGGGGAGGGTGGGATGGTGAAAGGGAGGAGCACACCCACCGCTATTTGCAAGATACCAGGAACTCAACACAAGGTGGCTGGTGACAAGCCCCGGGTTGAGAAGCGTTTCCAGCTTGCAGGTCTGAAACTGGCGTCTCGCGGGAGAACAGCATGCTTCATTACTGCAGCTTTAATCGTCGGCGCTGGAAGAATAAATGACCAGCATGGGTGGATCTTGATTAGGATTTGTGGAGCGGACACATTATTCTCTCAAGGCTGGGATTTCTAACTCTATAGGATGCACCACTGGTCGGAAAAAGTTTGTCTGTGTCCCTCGGGTTTCCAGACTTACAGAATAGTACCAGAAAAGCTTATTTGCACCCACCTTTTGGCACATGCTTCTATTAAATGAGAATCTTGCACGAAACTTTGCTTTTATTCATCAAATGAGATGAAGATGACCTTTGAAATGATCTTAATATTAGATTTGGTTGCTTCTTCCAAGCATTATTCTCCTATTATCTCTTTAAAAAATTTTTTTGTTTAACGTTTATTTATTATTGAGAGACAGAGAGACACAGAGAGTGAGCAGGAGAGGGGTAGAGAGAAGGAGACACAGAATCTGAAACGGGCTCCAGGCTCTGAGCTGTCAGCACAGAGCCCGACGCGGGGCTCGAACTCACAAACTGTGAGATCATGACCTGAGCCGAAGTCGGTCACCCAACCCACTGAGCCACCCAGGCGCCCCTCTTTTTTTTTTTTAATTTTAAAAAGTTTATTTATTTTTGAGAGAGAGAGACAGAGTGTGAGCGGGGGAGGGGCAGAGAGAGGAAGACGCAGAATCCGAAGCAGGCTCCAGGCTCCGAGCTGTCAGCACAGAGCCAGATGTGAGGCTTGACCTCACGGACCACGAGACCGTGACCTGAGCCGAAGTCGGACGCTTAACCGACTCAGCCACCCAGGCGCCCCTCCTATTATTTCTTATTGGATCATCATAGCAACCCGGAGGTGGTCAGAGTTAGCAACCTACACGCCATAGAAACTAAACTCATGCATGTAAACCATTGGCCAGAGAGCAGTTAGAATTCCCAACCTCTTTTGCTCAACACTTTCAGTAAAGACAGGCATACATTTCTTTTTTTTTTTTTTTAATCGGATGTTATGCAGGTGGAGTTCAGGCACCTCCAGGGTTCCTCTCATGCTAAAGGTTCTGGAAAAGTCCCAAGAGCACACTAAAATCCAACGAAGAGGTTTACTGAAGCATGAGTCACCCTAAAACACCTACTTCGGACTTTGAGGAAGGGACTAATTTTCCCTCTGTCGTCAGGTGGCAGAGCCCCGCCAGCAGCTTGTCTATTTATACTTTGTTTATTACCCTAGGTGGCTGTACAGCTGTGGATTTTTGAGGACCGCACGAGGCTGCTGTGAGTTAATAATCCCAGACAATCGCAGGCTCTCTTTTCCTCCAGGGGTGTGGCCCTTCGTTTACAGAAAGGAAGGCTGAATCACAGAATGGAAAACGGTGACACATAGCCCATCTCCAGCAGAGCGGGAAAGCAAAAGTATGGCCGTTCCCTGCTTCACCTTGAGTCGGCATTGTCTTAAAGGTAGACTTTGATCCCAAACTTGAGTCCTTTTCCATTGCGACGCTAACTCGAAGGACAGGCTCTCCAGGTCTCTGTGGATGATCTCCCTGTCTCTGCTTGAGAGAAAACAGGTAACGGCGATCTGGTTCCTATGCAATTTAGGGAGGGCAAGGGATCGGTTTCCAGCATGCACAAAAGCGAGGTAAAGTGAACGATGATGACAAAATGTATGATAAGTAACCATCACGGCTCACTTACAGCTGTGTGTTAGGTGCTGTAGGTGCTTTGCCGGTACTCATTCACTTCATGCTCGCATCAAACCCTCAAAGGGAGATGCTGTTATTTTTTAATTTTTATTTTTTTTTAACATTTACGTATTATTGAGAGAGAGAGAGAGAGACAGAGCACGAGCAGGGGAGGGGCAGAGAGAGGGGGGGGGCGCAGAATCCGCAGCAGGCTCCAGGCTCCGAGCTGTCAGCCCAGAGCCCGATGAGGGGCTCAGACTCACAATCTGAGAGACCATGACCTGAGCCGAAGTCAGATGCTCAACCGGCTGAGCCCCCCGGGCGCCCCGGGAGATGCTGCTACTACCCAACTTTACAGTTGAGATAGCCAAAGTTCAGAGAGGCTAAGAAACTTGTCCAAGGCTGGTAATGTCCTCATCTTTGCCCTGGAGATGATTAGGAACGTAAGTTTTGGCATCTACAATCGCAGTTTTAGTTGGCCGGGCCCATACTGGTCCATTTGGTGGCTTTGTGCTGATGAGCACAAATGATGTGCTGATGAGAAAAAGCGGCTCCCTCAGGGCAGGTGAGCTGATGGCTCCCACTTGGCAAGCGGAGGAAGGACGAAGTTTGGGCAGAAACTCACTTCTCTGCCCTGGGTGTCCTCGCATAGGGCCACCCTGTATGCCTGCGGGGGCGCGTGGCTCCCACACATGCTAGCTCTGCGACCACGAGCGGCACCCCCCGTGTCTTCGAGTCTCTGTTTCTTCGTTTAAAAATCAGGATGATGCTACGTCACCTCAGACAGAGGCCGGTGGTGAGGGTCCGCGCCGAATCTACCTGGCCTGTGGGAAGAACTAAGGAGGCAAAATCAAACATGAGATGGTTAGATTGCACCTTCTGTGGGATCATAAACTCCTTGGCAACAGGAAGGAGTCATTTAGAGACTCGTTTTGAAATGCCATGGACTGTATATCACAGGAAAGGCTGTGGTGCTTCCTGAGAAGCAGATCATGTCTTCCATTCTTTTTTTATTTTATTTTATTTTATTTTATTTTTTATTTTTTAAAATTGACATCCAAATTAGCATCGAGTGCAACAATGATTTCAGGAGTAGATTCCTTAGTGCCCCCGATCCATTGAGCCCATCCCCCCTCCCACGACCCCTCCAGTAACCCTCAGTCTGTTTTCCATATTTAAGAGTCTCTTCTCTTTTGTCCCCCGCCCTGTTTTTATATGATTTTTGCTTCCCTTCCCTTATGTTCCTCCGTTTTGGCTCTTAAAGTCGTCATATGAGTGAAGTCATATGATTTTTGTCTTTCTCGGACTAATTTCACTTAGCATAATACCCTCCAGGTTCATCCACGTGGTTGCAAATGGCAAGATTTCATTCTTTTTGATGGCCGAGTAATACTCCATTGTATATATAGACCACATGCTCTTTACCCATTCATCCATCGATGGACACGTGGGCTCTTTCCATACTTTGGCTACTGTTGATCGTGCTGCTATAAACATGGGGGTGCGTGTGTCCCTTGGAAACGGCACCCCTGTATCCCTTGGATAAATGCCTAGTAGTGCAATTGCTGGGTCGTAAGGCAGTTCTATTTTTAGTTTTTTGAGGAACCTCCATACTGTTTTCCAGAGGGGCTGCACCAGTTTGCATTCCCACATGTCTTCCACTCTTACCATTGAAAGATGTTGGTGCTTGAATCACTTGTACAATTAAGCTACGTTCCCAGGAAACTGCCTTCCTTGGATTGCTGCCTTGAATGCACTATATTGAAGTAACAGGGTCAATAACACTAAATTTAGGAATTGTCTTCAGAATGGCTTTCAGTGAGTCTGAATCCTTACAGATATTATGTGGGGTGCCTCACGCGAGAGTGTGGGAGTATCAGACGGCCCCCCCTGTGCGTTGCAGAGCCGCCCCTTAATAGCTGTGGGATTTTGGACACATTTCTTTTTTTTTTAAATTTTTTTAAATGTGTATTTATTTTTGAGAGAGAGAGAGAGAGACAGACAGACAGACAGAGCACGAGCAGGGGAGGGGCAGAGAGAGGGGGAGACACAGAATCCGAAGCAGGCTCCAGGCTCCGAGCTGTCAGCGCAGAGCCCGACTCGGGGCTCAAACTCACGAACCGCGAGATCATAAGCCGAAGTCGGACGCTCAACCAGCTGAGCCACCCAGGCACCCCTGGACACATTTCTTAGCCATGCTCTGTGTTAGTTTCCTCTTCTGTGAAATGGGGATAATAACAGCCTCTCTCATAGACCTATGAGGGGTAAATGAGAAAAATTCATCTAAGATGTGTCACATCATCCGTGGCAAATAGTAAGTGCTCAAAAAATGTTAGCTGGAAGGGGCACCTGGCTGGCTCAGCCGGTGGAACATGCGACTCTTTTTAATTTTATCTGAAGTTCATTTATTTATTTTGGGAGAGAGAGAGAGAGAGAGCACGAGAAGGGCAGAGAGAGAGGGGGAGAGAGAGAGAATCCCAAGCACTGTGACAATGCAGAACCCGATATGGGACTCAAACCCACAAACTGTGAGATCATGGCCTGAGTCAGAATCACGAGTTGGTTGCTTAACCTACTGAGCCACCCTGCACCCTTGCTTTATAGAATATTTGTACCGGCTCCCGAAGGTGGGTTCGAATTAGCTTAAACTATTTAGAGTGGTCCATTTCTTCCTATCAGTGATTAATTTATGTGACATATGACATCATTGATATATGACATCATTTTGGGCAATGAGATTTGAGGGAAAGTGTGACAAAGGTCTCAGGGAAAAAGTACTTTCTTCGTAAAGAGAGGCTCAAGAAACTGAAGAAAAAAAGAGTAATTTCTCTGCCTCTGGATGTGGTTGTATGAAGACGTGATGGCTGGAGCCATGCAACAGTATTGCGAACATGAGGGGGGCTGGCTTGGTAAGACCAGGCCCATCTGCTGGGGTTTGTAGAACAGAAAGATGGTAGGGGCGCCTGGGTGGCTCAGTCGGTTGAGTGTCTGACTGCGGCTCAGGTCATGATCTCCCGGTTCCTGAGTTCGAGCCCCGCATCGGGCTCTGGGCCGACAGCTCGGAGCCTGGAGCCTGCTTCGGATTCTGTGTCTCCCTCTCTCTCTGCCCCTCCCATGCTCACACTCTGTCTCTCTCTCTTTCTCTCAAAAATAAATAAACATTAAAAAAATTTTTTTAATAAAAAAAAAGAACAGAAAGCTGGTAAAAACCCATGTTATTCAAGAGGCCACTGAGCTGCTGAATCAGCTGAAGCTTCTTCCAATTCTTCCAGATTTTTTTTTTTTTTTGTCAGCGGACAGAGTCCATACTGCTTCTCTCTTTATTTATTTTTTAATTAAAAAAATTTTTTTTTAAGTTTATTTATTTTGAATGCAGCACAAGTGGGGGAGGGGCAGAGAGCGAGGGAGAGAGAGAATCTCAAGCTGGCTCCCAGCAGCCAGCACAGAGCCTGATGCTGGGCTTGAACTCCTGAAACCATGAGATCGTGACCTGAGCTGAAACCAAGAGTCGGTCGCTTAACCCACGGAGCCACCCAGGTGCCTCTATTTTTAAATTTTTACTAAGTTTATTTTATTTATTTTGAGAGAGGGAGTGTGTGTGCTCATGTGCGTGAGGGAGGGGCAGAGAGAGAAGGAGAGAGAGAATCCCAAGCAGGCTCCACACTGTCAGCACAGAGCCCGTCTCGGGGCTCAAACCCACGAACCGTGAGATCATGACCTGAACTGAAATCAAGAGTCAGACGCTTAGCCTACTGAGCTATCCAAGTGCCCCTCTTTTTAAATTTTTATGAATTTTTTATATTTATTTATTTATTTATTTATTTATTTATTTATTTTTCTTCTCCTTCTTCTTCTTCTTTTTCTTTTCTTAAATGCCTATTTTTGAGAGAGACAGAGAGACAAGGTGCAAGCCTGGGAGGGTCAGAGAGGAAGACGCAGAATCCGAAGCAGGCTCCAGGCTCCGAGCTGTCGGCCCAGAGCCGGACACGGGGTTCGAACTCACGAAGTGTGAGATCGTGACCTGAGCTGAAGTCAGACGCTCAACCGACTGAGACAACCAGGCGCCCCTCTTTACTTCTCGACTGCCTCATTCTGTAGCGTGTAAGGTTCATCGGAGCAAGAACTTTTTGGTTCTTGTTGATAGATAGGTCTAGCTCCCCATATAGTGCCTGGTACACAGTGGTTGTTCTCTCTCTCTCTCTCTCTCTCTGCATATAATGAATGTATATACTCTGGTGATTGAGTGCAGAATTAATTTGGTTCAAACACACCTGACTTTGAACTCTGACCCTGCCACTTGCCAGCAATGTGGGCCTGGTCGAGGGTGCTGCTGGGCCTCAACTTCTTCATCAGGAAAATGTTTTCCCAAAACCTGTCTCGGGGCGCCTGGCTGGCTCCGTTGGTCGAACGCGCGACTCTTGATCTCAGGGTTGTGGGTTCAAGCCCCACGTTGGGTGTAGTGGTTGCTTTAAAAAGAATCTCTGGGGTGCCTGGGTGGCTCAGTCGGTTAAGCAGCTGACTCTCGATTTCCAAGTGGGTCACGATCCCATGGTTTGTGAGTTGGAGCCCTGCGTCGGGCTCTGTGCCGACAGCACGGAGCCTGCTTGGGATTCTCTCTCTCCCTCTCTCTCTCTGCCCCGCCCCTGCTCGCGCTTTCTCTTTCAAAATAAATAAATAAAATAATAAATACAACAATAAATTTAAAAAGGGATAAAATAAATAAATAAAAATAAAAGAAGTAAAAAAATTGGGACGCCCGGGTGGCTCAGTCAGTTAAGTGTCCAACTTCGGCTCAGGTTCCTGAGTTCAAACCCTGCGTCAGGCTCTGGGCTGATGTTCAGAGCCTGGAGCCTGCTTGGGGTTCTGCGTCCCCCTCTCTGTCTGCCCCTCCCCTGCTTGTGCTCTGTCTGTCTGTCTCTCTTTCTCTCTCTCTCTCTCAAAAGATAAATAAACAATAAAAAAATTAAAATAAGGAAATGAAACTTAAAAAAGTATTAAAACAAATCTTCACAACAGCCTGCCGCATCCCCGAGTCTTTCGAGGTGTTCGAGACCAGGGCTAAGGAGTGTCAAGCTCTGAGGTGTCCTGGGGCCCTGCACCTGCTCGGCAGGAGGGTGACTGCTCAACAGGCAACAGTTAAAGGCACTTGCCCCGGACCCAGGAGCCGCCCTCTTTGCTTTTCCCAAAGTGAGTGTTTTGAAATATTTCATCGGGCAAAATGTGGGAGAATTGAGAAAAAGATGTAAACCTAAACAAATATCTCAAAACTGCCGTCCGCCCAGGTCAGCGACAAGAGGCTGTGTGCATTCCGCACAAACAGATGTCAGTACAGGGGGTGTTGCCGCAGCGTGGGGCCACCGGCCGTCTGCACCGCAAATCTTGGAATTCCTCTCAAGAAAGGCACTGCTGTCTCTCCCCCGCCAGACCCCCCACCACCTCCCCAGGTTGACCAGCAGACACACTGCTGACAGCAATGAGGGGAAAGGTTTATCCCACTTGGCTATTTTTAGCTCCCCCTTGATGTCTTGCATTTCACATTTTGAGCTTGTTTGCAAAGTTCCCTTCCAACCCAAATAAACCAGGTTCGGTAATGAAAGGACGCAGGTTACTGCTTTCTGATTCTCCAGGGAGCAGGCAAGGAAGCCAGGTTCCCTGTGGAATGTTCTGGGAGGGTGTCGGCCTCCGAGAGGATCCTGTAAGAGGCCAAGCTTCCTTCAGCACCCAGCTTTCTCCGGCCCTCCAAGATAATCCTCTGGACCATAATCTTTCAGGACTTTCTATTCAGATTCCATAAAATCTGTCTTTGGATTTCCTGTCCCCTGCTGGGAGTATCACTGCCATACCTGGTGAAAGAAAATACACCGTTTTTATTCATTCATTCATTCATTCTGCAAGTCAGCAAATAATTATCAGGTGCCTACTGCATGCCAGATACTGTGTCCAAGAGTCCTTGTTCTCGGGGCGCCTGGGGGGCTCAGTCGGTTGAGTGTCCGACTTCGGTTCGGGTCATGATCCCATGGTTCGTGAGTTCGAGCCCTGCATCGGGCTCTGTGCTGACAGCTCAGAGCCTGGAGCCCGCTTCGTATTCTGCGTCTCCCTCTCTCTCTGCCCCTCCTCCGCTCAGACTCTTTCTCTCTCTCTCTCAAAAATAAATAAACATAAAAAAAATTTTTTTAAAAAGTCCCTGTTCTCATGACACCTCTTTTTTTTTTAATTTTTTAATTTTTAAAAATTTTAAAAAATTTTTATTAATTTTTTTATTTAACTATTTAACTTGTTTTATTTTTTATTTTTTTAAAATTTACATCCAAGTTAGTTAGCAACATGGCACCTCTTTCTAATAGGAGAGCTAATCAAGCACTAATAAGTAAAAAAAAAAAAAATTTAATCAATCCCAAATTGAACAGAATACCGTTATATTTATTCTAATTACAATGCATAAAATAACTATTATTAATACACGACAACCTCAATATAGGACTTATTACCTGCTGGGTCGTATCCGAAACTCTTCATATACCAACTCATGTCATGCCATTTATAAAATAGGGGAAATTAAGAAACCAAAACGTAAGTATCTTTACAAAAAAGTTTTTAATCTTTATTTATTTTGGAGAGAGAGAGTGAGTGGGGGAGGAACAGAGAGAGAGGGAGACACAGAATCCAAAGCAAGTGTTAAGTATCTTTTAAACGTCCTACGGCCGGTTTACTAACCAGTGGGATTTGAAGGTCAGCCGCGTGGAGTTTAGAGTGCATCTCGAACCCCTACCACATGCTCCCTATGATCTTGAAGACAGCATGTGGAACAAGTGACAAGGTGGAGTCAGGACCTGCCACGTCCCGTGAAGACGTCAGCGGGGTGATGACGGGGACTTGGCTTATGGATGGGGAGGGGGCCAGGCACAGACCGCAAAGATAAGAAGGGGTCAGAGGAGAGCCCTGCAGGTGCAGAGAGAGAACAGCAGATGCGAACACCAGAGGCAGGCAGGAAGGGGCCAAGCAATTTCAGGCACAGCGGCAGGCTCACGTGACCGGTGGGTGTGATGGGGACAAGCCGTATTGTGGGGACCCGAGGGTGCACAGGTGGGCAAGGGGATCTGATTCAAATACCACTCCTGGAAGAAAGCTGCCCGATGAATCGTCTTGCTCAGGCTTTGTGTCGGCTCGTGGGGGCTGGCCTTTGGGGCACCGCTCCAGGAGATGCAGAAAACCTGTTTCACATCATCTCTTGCGGTTGAAAACCTTTTCGAATCTTTCCTTTCCGAGCATCTGAGCATAATCGAGTCTCTCTGGAGTGATTGGTGGTCTGCCCTGGGCGACAGCTCCGGACCCGGTGACCTAAGATTAGCTCTAAAGAACTTGTAACGGTTTGCGCCACACTTAAACGCTAACCTCAGGACTTCCCCGAAGCGATGTTTTCTTGGTTGTGGTTTAAAGACAAATTCTGAACCCCAGGTTATTTTCCTAGTATTTCTCTCCGTCTCTCTCTCTCTCTCTCTCTTTTTGAAGTAGGCTTCACGCTTAGCGCAGAGCCCCACGGGAGGCTCGAACTCACGACGCTGACCTCGAGACCTGGGCTGAGATCAGGAGTTGGAGGCTGAACCGACTGAGCCACCCAGGTGCCCCTAATTTACATGATTTCTAAAAATGGGGCCCAGGGGCCAAAAATAGGAAGAAAGGAAGGTGAACTTCATACAGTTGGTTTCCAGTGAATCACGATTTTACTGTCAGCTGTGTATGCTTCCGGAGCGGGGACTCCTTGTGGACCTCTGGCTGTCACAGGTAGGTAACAGGTGTGAATGCAGGAAAAATAAATAGCCAGGCCGATGATCAAATATTTTGCAACGAAGAAATTATGCACTGGCCCTGCTTGGAATTGATGTAATTGGCTAATAGTCTGAGGAGAACAGCTGGAAAACATTGGCGGTCCTGACAGCCCATTTTTGTTGCTCTTCAGAGGGTAATATCTGGGGATTTTCACAGCACATTTGTTAAGAGGAAATGAAGAGTCCGGGCAGCCTGAGTGAGAATCCCCAGATTCCTGATTCTCAGCTATGTGACCTTGGGAAGTTACTTAACATCTCTGTGCTTCCATTTCCTCATTTGCAAAATGGGCATGAAAACAGCAGCTACTTTTTGCAGGGCTGTCCTGGGGATAATTGATACATCAATTCATAACTGATTAAACTGATCTAAAGAAGGGGGGGGTGCCTGGCTGGCTCAGTCAGTGGAGAATGTGACCCTTAGTGCTGGGGTGATGGGTTCAAGCCCCACACTGGGCATAGAGCTTACTTAAAAACAACAACAACAAACAACAACATACTGATGTGAAGAAGTTAGCTCAGAGCCTGGTATAAGACCTCAATAAACATTTCTATGTGCTTTTTTTTTTAAATTTTTTTAATGTTTATTTATTTTTGAGAAAGAGAGAGACAGACAGACCGAGCATGAGAGAGGGAGGAGCAGAGAGAGAAGGAGACACAGAATCCGAAGCAGGCTTCAAGCTCCGAGCTGTCAGCGCAGAGACCCACGCGGGGTTCGAACTCACGAAGGGTGAGATCATGACCTGAGCCGAAGTCAGACATTCAACCGACCGAGCCACCCAGGCGCCCCTGTATGTTTCTTTTTCCATCTCACCCCTTCCGGCCCTCCGTCTGTGGCTGTAGCACTGCTGTCCCATGGCACGTCTCTGGATGACCTCGGGAGGGGGTGGAGTGGGGATCTCAAGGTCCACAGAGCAGCAACCAGGGAGGCCCTTGCAGAGAATTGCCCCCTTACAAAAGGGGCGTTGCCCAATGGCAGGGTTTCTATTGACATTCTGGGACAGACGATCCTTCGTTGTGGGGTGTCTTGTGACCTGTAGGGTGTTTAGCAGCATTCCTCGTCCCTACCTGCCAGATGCCAGTGGTACCCCTGTCCCCACAATTATGGCAGCCAGTTGTCAAGTGTCCCTTGGGGGACAAACTACGTGATACCTTTTAGCTTTATTGTTAAAAACAATATTGAATTATATACCCTTCTCGCAGGGCAAAAAGAGAAAGGGAGCAGGAGAGTGAAGGATGAAAAGAGGAAGAGGAGGGAGGGAGGAAGGAAGGAAGGAAGGAATTGTACACAAATGGGCAGAGTAAAACCAAAACAAATTAGAACAAAGCACTCCTATCTATCACTACAAAAGTTTTATGAAATACCCTTGAAAACTAGTTTTCTTACGTCTGAATTTGTAGATCGAAATATCCATGGACCCAACCATAGCACGGATACTAAGAGCAAAACCTCCTAGATCAGCAATGATGGGGGGCGCCCGGGTGGCTCAGTCGATCAGGTGTCCAACTTCAGCTCAGGCCATGATCTCACAGTTCATGAGTTCGAGCCCTGCACCGGGTTGTCTGCTGTCAGTGCGGAGCCCGCTGTGGATCCTCTGTCCCTCTCTCTCTCTCCGCCCCTCCCTCGCTGGTTCTCTCCCTCTCAAAAATAAATAAATAAAAACAAATTAAAAAAGAAAAATGATAGACTTGAATCTGAGCTATGTGACGGTGGCCAAGATACTTCACGCCCCCAAACCTCAGTTTCCTCATCTGTAAATGGGAGTTACCATCGTACCCAACTCAGTACAGTCCCTGCAACAGTCACTTATTGTGGGCTCTTCATATTTGCAAAAAAATATTGCCAAGCACAGTGCTTTCCACAAATTAACTCAAGTACTGATCAAATGACCCTACGAATAACTATTGTTTTGTTCCCAGTCTGTGGGTAATGAACCTGAAGCTTAGAGAGTAATGTTGGGGGTAGAGGGTTGGTGGGGGGGGGGGGCGGCCACACAACTAGGAGACACGAAAGCAGGCGAAGAGCATGGCAGTTAGCCCTCTCAACCGTTCTGCTATCCTGCCATCTTGTTTGCTTTATATTATTCAGAATTCTTTTTTAAAAATTTTTTTTATATTTATTTATTTTTGAGAGACAGAGTGAGAGTGGGGGAGGGGCAGAGAGAGAGGGAGACACAGGATTGGAAGCAGGCTCCAGGCTCTGAGCTGTCAGCACAGAGCCCGACGCGGGGCTCGAACCCACAGACCGTGAGATCGTGACCTGAGCTGAAGTCAGATGCTCAACCGACTGAGCCACCCAGGCGCCCCAGAATTCTTTTTTTTATTTAAACATTTTTTTTAATGTTTATTTATTTTTGAGAGAGAGACAGAGCACGAGCAGGGGAGGGGCAGAGAGAGAGAGGGAAACACAGAATCTGAAGCAGGCTCCAGGCTCTGAGCTGTCAGCACAGAGACCGACCCAAGGCTCGAACTCAGGAACCTCAAGATCATGACCTGAGCTGAAGTCCGATGCTCAACCGACTAAGGTACCCAGGCACCCCTGTAGAAAGCTTTTTAAAAGTTTTTATTTCAGGGGCACCTGTGTGGCTCAGTCGGTTAAGCATCTGACTTCAGCTCAGGTCATGATCTCGTGGTTTGTGAGTTCCTGCCCTGCATCAGGCTCTGTACTGATGGCTCGGAGCCTGGAGCCTGCTTTGGATTCTGTGTCTCTCTCTCTGCCCCTCCCCCACTCATGCTCTGTCTGTCTGTCTCTCTCTCAAAAACAAATAAACATTAAAACAAAAAGTTTTTATTTCAATCCCAGTTAGTTAACATACAGTGTTGGAGAAAACTTTTTTTTTAATTGGAGAATAATTGACACACAATACAATATTAGTTTCAGGTGTAGAATGTAGTGAGTTAATATTCACATACATCATGGAATGATTACCCCAGTAAGTCCAGTTATGATCTGTCACCATACAACTTGTTACAATATTATTGACTATATTCCTTACGTTGTACATTACATCCCCATGTCTTATTTATTTTTGTACCTGGCAGATTATAGTCTTCCTCCCTTCATTTGCTTTATCCATCTCCCCACCCCCTCCCCTTTCCACGTTGTCACAGATGGCAAGATCTCATTCTTTTTTTTTTTATTAAAATTTTTTCAACGTTTATTTATTATTGAGAGACAGAGAAAGACAGAGCACGAGCAGGGGAGGGGCAGAGAGAGAGAGGGAGACACAGAAGCCAAAGCAGACTCCGGGCTCCGAGCTGTCAGCACAGAGCCGGATGCGGGGCTCGAACTCACAAACGGCGAGATCATGACCTGAGTCGAAGTTGGAGGCTTAACCGACGGAGCCACCCAGGCGCCCCGATCTCATTCTTTTTGATGGCTGTCTACTATTCCGTTGAATATATCCACCACATCTTCTTTGTCCGTTTGTCTATCGATGGACACTTGGGTTGCTTCCTGCCATGCCTTGGCTATTGTAAATAAAGCTGCGACGTAGGTGGGCTTTCAGTGTTTTCGTCGTAGAAAACTTTTATTTTTTGTATTTAAAAAATTTTTTACGTGTTGATTTATTTTTAAGAGAAGGAGAGAGAGAGAGAGAGAGAGTACAAGTGGGGGAGGAGCAGAGATAGAGGGAGACAGAGGATCCGAAGCGGGCTCTGTGCTGACAGCAGTGAGCCCAATATGGGGCTTGAACCCATGAACCATGATATCACGACCTGAGCCGAAGTAGGACACTTAACTGACTGAGCCACCCAGGCGCCCTTTGTTGTAGGAAACTTTTTAAATTTTTTTTTTTTCAACGTTTATTTATTTTTGGGACAGAGAGAGACAGAGCATGAACGGGGGAGGGGCAGAGAGAGAGGGAGACACAGAATCGGAAACAGGCTCCAGGCTCTGAGCCATCAGCCCAGAGCCCAACGCGGGGCTCGAACTCACGGACCGCGAGATCGTGACCTGGCTGAAGTCGGACGCTTAACCGACTGCGCCACCCAGGCGCCCCTGTTGTAGGAAACTTTTAACAGAGTACAGACATCGACTACAAAGTCCATTTTCATGACAGATTTAACCTCACATCGCAGATGATTAGCTCACTTGGAGAGGCGCTCTCGGGAAATATTATAAACTCCTTTCATGTAAAAGATAAGAAACACAGCCTATTAGGTCAGCCTCTACTTGAATTTAGATCTTAAAAAGCACATTAGCTAGAAGCCTCGACTCTGGTGAACAGAGATCAGACATGTGGTTCTAGAATTTACCGTATGTAATGTAAGAATATGGTAAATTAGTAAACATTAGTATATCTGAATCCTTTAAAAGTACATGTTTGCTTACCCTTTGAGAGTCTTCCCTCTGCTGATAGGAAGACATGAATTTTTGATGATGACATTTACTTTTTTAGAAAGTTGTATTAGCTACAAGGCCTTGCATAATCTCGCTCCTACGCGGTGTTGTGACATAATCTCATGTACCACCGTCTAGCTGCCACAGGAGACTTTCTGACGCTCACATACAAGCCCTTTCCTACCTCAGGACCCTTGCACGTACCATCCCTCTGCTTGGAATGCTAGTCCTGCAGACCACGTATCAGTGGCCGGGGCCTCCTTGAATTTCTGTACGCTCATAATTTCTCCAGATGCCTTCTCCCAGCCCCTTTTTCATTATCTGCTTTCGCTTTTCATAACATCGCCACAACCTGATTTATCTTTACCTTTTAAATTGTTTATTGCCCATTTGCCCTAAAAACATAAGCTCCTTGTCAAACATGTTTGTATATCCCCAGGATCCCGGCACAATGTCTTGCGTACAGCAGGTGCTAAATAAATAATCTCGGACTTTGTTTTTGACTCTGTGAGTTTACACATAGGTGACCCACTTTGGGTTGCGATCACCTTTGATTTATAGGCAACTGAATCTTGCTTATTTCCGGTTGCCAAGGGTTGCCTTCCTTGGCGTGACAGCATCAAAGCATTTGTCGTCTTGTGCAGCATGAGTGGGAAGCTGAAATGTCAGGTGACACCAGAGAAAGGATGGGTCCTGGCAGCTCCTTGGACATAGACACATATCAAACATTCAGGGCGTCAGTAGAGGGCTGGCTCGGAGAGAATTCCATCCTTAACACATGACAGGTTGGGGTTTACAGTCAAAGTCCACTTAGCAAATGTTTATTCTACCACGCACTTTTCTTTTGTTTCCTGTAAGTATAGCTTCCCCCCCTTCCAGGATTTGAGGTCAGAGAAACACGAGGAGGCTATTAACATATCAATGGAGGGATCGCTTCGGAATCTAGAATTGGGAATAATATTTGCATCTCGAGCTCAGAAGCCGCCCAGGCAAGCCTGCTCATTGATGGCCTTTAATTTCCCCTTAAAACAGTGCCTGTTTCCGAATAAAAGATTAATACAGGAGGGCTCCGTTTGTCGCGTGATTTATACTCAAATGCTGCCTCCTTTCCTTTCAGGAGCACGATGCATACGCGACCCCACCCCTGAGCCGCTTGCATTCAGTTCCTCCAGAAAGATAGCTGCTGGTCACCAAAGCCTGCCGCTTAATTGAATTTGTCTTTGTCCCCTTGATCTTCACGCTGACAAAAATGTGGGGTGGGTGGGATGTACCCAGAAAAACCAGACCTGAAAAACACAGCCGATCGCTAGGAGACGGAGCTGAGGAAAGAGATACAAAGTGCACTTCACAAAATGAAACTCAGGGATGCCATTTGGAAGGTGGGTCTGTGCTGTACTTCTCTTTGCGTTAGGCATTACCAGCTTCTCCAGTATGGCCCCAGTAGAAGTAGAAGACCTAAGAAGTAAACTACTACTCTAGCTTGGAGCCCTTCTACCATTTTTTGTCTTGGCTGGAATTTCCATGTCGTTCTGGGGAAGAAAAACCCATGAGAGGAGAGAGATTTCTGTTTTGTGGGAAGTTTGGAAACCTCTTTCTAGAAATGAATGGATGTGAGTAATACCAACCATCACTACTGGCAACGGGTTATCAAACGACTATTTTTTTTAACCATCGCACTAACCGCCTTCTAGTCTTTATCTCGTTGGATATGGGCCCCGACACCGTGAGGAGGTCCAATTAATATTCCCATGCAGACAAGGCTTGGAGAAGTGCTGTCCAAGCCTGTAAAGAGGCAGAGCCAGATTTTTTTTTTTTTAATTTTTTTTTTTTCAACGTTTATTTATTTTTGGGACAGCGAGAGACAGAGCATGAACGGGGGAGGGGCAGAGAGAGAGGGAGACACAGAATCGGAAACAGGCTCCAGGCTCTGAGCCATCAGCCCCGAGCCTGACGCGGGGCTCGAACTCACGGACCGCGAGATCGTGACCTGGCTGAAGTCGGACGCTTAACCGACTGCGCCACCCAGGCGCCCCCAGAGCCAGATTTTGAAGCTGGGTGCATTTGATTCGAAAAATCTAAGGAGAAGTGGATGCAGGCAGGTGTGTCTCCAGGGACGTTTATTTCTTTAACGTGGCAGACGGAGGAAGTGTTAGATTTTCAGGCAGGCAGCCATTTGGGACTAAAGGTCTTGAGCTTTGAGTCCTAGGTGTGGATCCCGTTAACCTTGGCTTACCGACTAGGCACCACCATGTCCCGTGGCCAGGTAGGATTCCTAAAGGCAGGTTTCTCGTAACGTGTTGACTTTGGGCATCCTACGTGGTCACGTGGTGACTGACGACACGGCAGAGATGCCCTGAGCAGAGAGGGAAGCTAGGTCGGTAAGAATCAGAATATGACAGTGACCCAGAGCAGAACTCCCTCTGACCCCGGCCGACAAGGACTACATCCCAGGGACTGATCAAAGGAATGACACTCCCAAGATGTCACTCACTGAGAAGTTCACAATTTTGCTCTGATCTTGGATAAACCCCACGATGCCCAAGGTTGGAGCTGCGCGTGTGAGAGGCAGCCACAATTTCCTGTTTCCCTCCTTGGTGGGGGGCACGTAGAAGAGTTTGTGATCTAGGGATCACAGTCGAGCTAGAATCAAGGCTCTGGTAGAAAGAGTGAGATCAGATTTGGGAAGCTTAAAAGGGAACGTTCCTGCTTTTGTAGTTTGGGATAATGATTCCTAACTCCCTAAGTTTGTGACTCTCTGTACTTGCCATTCGCCTTTCCATTGATTGCTTCATGGACTCAAACGGGAAAAAAAAAAAACAAACCCAAAGGCAAAATGAGATATTGGTGGAGCTTTGATATGTGTACCCTCTGTTACAGATACTGGGCCTAAGACAGGAGGAGAGACCAAGCTGTAAACAGATAACACAGAACAAATAATTCCACAAATAATAACGGCCATTTTGATGCATGCTTTGAAAAGAAATGAATTCAGGATGCGGACTCTATTTGAGCTGCATCTAAACCTCTGTTTATACGTCCTGTCTGCCTGGGGTCCCTTTTCTGTTTCCTTCCCTGAAGCATGTTGCCTAAACTCGTAGACTTACTGTTCAACCGCAGGGTTTTGAATCCTGTATTATCACTCCGTGGCTGCGTGACCTTGGAAAAGTTACTGAACCTATCTGAGCCTTAGGTCCCTTAGGTGTAGAATGAAAATAATAGAAATACTTCCAGAGTTATTAACACCAAATGAGATGACTTAAGTAAAGCACTTAGCCTCCGAAACAGGCACAAAGAGGGTGTTCATTAAGTCTAATCGTTGTCCCCGGTCTCTGAATGTGATAACCGTGTTGTTTTCCCTCCCCCCGGGCTGAAAGGCACCAGACTGCTTGCTCAAGATGTGACGAGGAGGGGGATTTAGACAAGAGGGTCCAGAAGCCTGGACCCTGCCCAACAGCTGTGTGTCCTTGGGCAAGTCAGATGGCCTCTCTGGGCCCCCGTTTCCTTCATCCATAAAGGGAAACTCATAAATCTACTGGAGAATTCGAGTTAATTTAGCTCAGTAAGCGGCAGCTGCTATTATCATGACTTCTTATTACTGTTTGACTCCGTGCAAAACATAATAATGCCCGACTCTGCCTTTTAATCCCACAGTTTGGGTGGTGTTTATGCATCAGTCTACAAAATGAGATTCTGAAAATCTTTCTCCATAAAGTGAATTGTCTTTACCCCTGACGCTTCTCCTGAGACCTCTTATTCGGTGAGTGAATTGACAAGAGGGGTGTTAGATAAGGGATTTCGTCCTTCAAACACTTCCTTAATCTCCACAGTTGCCATGGAATTTGTGTCGTTTTGATTGGGCGATCAGATTACGTTTCATAAACAATATCCCCTATGTTTAAAAATCTTTAAACGGCCACTTGTAAGCGGCTTGACGTGGACTACAGTTAATGCCTTGTTTGACTTGGCTCTTCCTTTGTCCGTGGGGCTGACGGTCAACTGGTTATGCCAGCGCCGGACTCCTAAGCAGAGACCCACGTTTTCCAGAAGCTTCTTGCTTGAAATAGTTCCTTCGTTTTCAGCACATCAGCTATCCCTTGTAACTTGCCAGAGATGGGCATTTTTGGTGCTTTCGTAGATTTCTTGTTTTCCCCGGTATTCACCCTCAGTGTCCTTCTCCCGGCACTTTCCAAGTCAAAATTGTCAGCTCACCTGACCCGTCAGCACCCTGGGGCCACTGGGCAGAAGTGGGTATCTGAAGGTGCGTTTGTCACTGCAATTTTCACTAAGTTTTAATTTTCAAACTGAGGGATTAACCCTCCTTTTGTTTGGGGCGCCTGGGTGGTGGCTCAGTCGGGTAAGCCTCCGACTCTTGATTTTGGCTCAGGTCACCATCTCACGGTTTGTGGGTTCGAGCCCCATGTTGGGCTCTGCGCGGACGGTGTGGAGCCTGCTTGGGATTCTCTCTCTCTCCCTCTCCCTCTGCCTCCCCCTGTTCTTTCTCTCTCTTTAAATAAGTAAACATTTTAAAAAAAAAGTCTCCTTTTGTTCATTGGAGCTCGTGTTTATGGGCTTCTCCCGTATGTGACTTGCTGGATCTGAGCTATCCACTTAATTCTCCAGTTCTCGACAGCGTCTAGCGGGTTCTACCTGCAAAAATGTGTCCCCCCCCCACTCCACTCCCACTACCGCGATCCGCTCTCAACCTACCTGCTTCGTGCTGACTCTCCTCGATCCATCGCTCACAGAGCATCCCTAACGGCTCTGAAAAACGCACAGCAGATCATGCCAGCTCAGGGTTGAAAACCTTTCCATGGGTCCCCATTGTACTTCAGGCAAAAATGAAAATTTCTCTCCAGGAGGTCTGGCCCTTGCTCCCTCAACACATGGATTCCAGCCACCCCTGTTCCCGCTTGGAGCCACACTCCCCTCCTCTCTCCTGGACAAGTCAGACTTGTCTTGGCCTCAGGGCCTTTGCCCTTGCTTTTCTTTGAGCCTCAAGAGCCCTTGTCCCAGACACTAGCTTGCCGGGCTCCCTAGTACCTGTTAGCCGTCAGCAACACTGGCCTGTCCTCCGAGAGCCTTCTCTGGCACGGCCTGTCCCTGCCCCAGCTCAAACAGCTGCCCTGGTCATTCTGTCCCAGAGCACCGAACAACACGTGGCATTGCCGTTTATTTGTTTATTCTGGCTTCGTTTTCTCTATTTCCTTCTAGAACGGGCTGGAGCGAGCTCTGAGCCTCAGCCCTACTGACATGGGGCGTGGGCTAACTTTTCGTTGGAGGGACCGTCCTGTGTATCGTGGGGTGTTTAGCTGCTTGCGTGGCCCGCTAGGTCCTCCCACTAGATCCCAGTGGCACTTCTCCTGTGCCCCCCACTCAACCCCCCTCCCCAACTTGTGACAACTAAAAATGTCCCCAGACACTGCCAAATGTCCTCTGGGGGGCAAAACTGGTCTCGTTGGAGACACGCTGGTCTAGAATCTGAAGTCTTACCTTGGCCTAAAACAACGCCCGGCACAGGAATGAGTAGGTAGGAGTTTACTTGTCGGAGCGAAAGAGCGTTCCTACCCGGTACGGTGGGTGATCCCGTCTCCACCACACAGAGCTGCGGAGGCCCCGGAACCCGCGTGACCTGCCTGGGGACACAGCCGACAGGTGTTGGAGCTGGAGGCCACCCAAGGGGGTCAGACATCTAAGTTCAATCTCTTTGCTTCAGGCCACATGAACACGCAGCCAATACGATAATGCTTTCTAGGCCTCTCCTTATCAAGCACCACGGAGTGCCACCATCAATGGCCTCAATTTACCCTACATTCTGTGCAGGAGAGACCATTCTCAGTACCTTATTCAGTGGATTTCATCTACTTTGTACCTAGTGCCGAGAAATAAAAATAGTGTTTTGACATCTGGTAGCAACACCCTCTTACAGAGAGAATTATTGTGGTTGTAAACACGTTGCTAGCTCTTTAAAACAATTCAAGCTTTGGAATAGTTGTCACATCCACATGGTTTGAAAAGAAAACAGTATAAAGAGGAATATAGTGAGAAGACCCATTCCTGTTTCCATCGGACCCATCCTCTGATTCCTTTTGATGAGTTTGCTGGGTGTCCTTCAGAGCTGTCTCTTCGTTTTTGTTTTTTTCAGATTAAAAAAAAATTTTTTTTTAACATTTCTTTATTTCTGAGAGACGGAGAAAGGCAGAGTATGAGCAGGGGAGGGGACGAGAGAGAGGGAGACAGAGAATCCGAAGCAGGCTTCATCCAGGCTCCGAGCCGCCAGCACAGAGCCCGACGCGGGGCTCGAACTCACGGACCGTGAGATCGTGACCTGAGCCGAAGTCAGATGCCCAACCGACTGAGCCACCCAGGCGCCCCTGTTTTTTTAAGGTTTTATTATTTAAAATTGTTTTTTATTAAAAAAAAATTTTTTTTTAAGTTCATTTATTTATTTTGAGAGAGAGAGAGAGTGGGGAAGGGCAGACAGGGAGGGAGAGAGAGAATCTGCACGGTCAGCACACAGCCTGACGTGGGGCTCGAACTCACAAACCGTGAGATTGTGACCTGAGCTGAAACTAAGAGTTGGACGCTTCACCGAATGAGCCGCCAGTGGCTCCTTCCTTCTTTTTTAGAGCTGCAGAATATTCCACTTAGGATCACAGTCAAATGTATTCAACCAGTTTTCTGTTGCAGGGTATTTGGGTTGTTTCTTTCTTGTCTGTGATGAACAGTGCTGACACGAAGAACCTCGGTGTCCATTATTTTCCCGAACCTATCGGAGAGACACGTGTGCGCGTGAGCCGGGAGGGGCAGAGAGAGAGGGAAAGAGAATCCCGAGCAGGCTCTGCGCTGGGGTTCGGTCTCATGAACCGTGAGACCGTGACCTGGGCCGAAACCAAGAGTTGGACGCTTAACTGAAGGCGCCACCCGGGGGCCCCACCCCCTGTTTTTTTTTAAGCGCTCTGCCATGGTACATCTGTTAAAGGCTGTTGGGCAACAAATAAATCTTACGTTAGCGTTCAAAAAAAATATGAGTAAACCTGCCGAAAGATGTCTAGGCTTCTGTTATTGTCACACGTGTCTTTCTATGTCATTAGAACCAGCTCATTTTTACTGTTTGTATTTTCTCTTTTTCTAAAGGTTAAAGCAACCCACCAGTTTGCCTGAAAGCTGTCTACACCGGGAAATGTTAAGGGTAAGCCGGCCACACGCTTGTATGATAGCCCTTCCTGCCAAGTGCCCAGCCCATGTTGGGAGGGCTTGCATTGCCTGTGAGCAAGAGGACCTGTCTCTGGAAATGGTAGCTTTCTCTCGATCGGCATGAAAGGCCTGCTTGGCTCTTTTCAAGCTGCTCAAATTCCTAGTAGGGCTCTGGTCCTGATTTCTTCCACCTGCTTTTCAAAATTGCAGGTGACTTCTCTCCCGGGTGCCTTGGTTGGTTACGTCTGCCGTAGGACATCCATCGTGCCTGAATCAAGCTTCTTCACTCTGCTTCCCGGGCCATTTCCTTGCCGCTTGCTTGCATGCTAATTTCCAGTGGAACACTTTTTTTTTTTTAACGCGTGTGACTCAGGACTCAGGCTCAGTGCAGCACTTAGGTGTGCGTGAGGGAATGCTAAAACGTTCTGGCCAGAGGAGAACAGCATGGCCACGAAGAAGCTGAGATCATATGCTGGGCTCAGATCATGGTGTGTGTGTGTGTGTGTGTGTGTGTGTGTGTGTGTGTTGGATGGCTACAAATTTATTTGGGGACTCGTGGAAAAAGGTATTAAAACAAATAGCCTCATAAGGAATTACTGCCGTGCAGGGCAGTGTTACATAGATTGGTGAATCTTTATGCATTTTGACATGTGTCAGTCTTGCTGGCTTTGGCTATGACCTACATAAGGCACTGACTCAAGGTTCTTCAGTGAGATGCATTAACCTACCAAGTCAGAAGGCATGATGGCTGAGATGGGCCAGCAAGCTATGACCCACGGGCCGAATCCCATTTATGTCCAGTTTAGTAACTTAATGGTCATGTGGGGGCTGCATATTTGAGCAGGATTTTGCCAGGCAGGTTGGGGAGGAAGAACACCCTCGCATGGGTTGGCAGACTACAGTCTGAGGGCCAGATGAGGCATACCGCCTGTGTTTGTAAATAAAGTTTTATGTGAACACAGTCAGACCCCTTTGTTAAAGTATTGCCTACAACTCTGCAAAGGCAGAGACCGTATGGTCCCCCAAGCCTAAAATATTTGCTGTCTGACCCTTTACAGGAAAAACTGACCCTGCCCACCGCTAGGGTTGGGATTAAGCACTGAAGCTATGAATCAACAGCTTGCCTTCCCATCTCAAGGTTACTTGTTTCTGTGTAACCTTGGTTACATACCTATAAAATGGAAATATGAATATTCCTGGGTTGCTGTGAGAAGTAAATTCAATAATTATCATGATTCATTTTAATGAAAGACTTCCAGAGTTTTTCCCATATTCTTGATGCCCTGGATTATAATCATGCTGGATCTTTTCTGTCGTTATAAAATTTAAACGTCAAAAATATTTGAGGAATTTGGGCTGCCACCCTTCTCGTTCCAGGAATAAAAGATCCCAAAATGCTTGCAGCGTATTTTCGGTGTATTTGATGTTGATTAGTGGAGCCCATGGCAGCTTAGGAACTGTCCATTGGTATGTCTTTGGTCTAGTTGGGATCTCGTTTCGAGACTAAACCATTAAGGTATACAGGTGAAATTTCTAGGACACAGACAAACTGGTATGAGGGGATCAAGGTTCACAGTGGTCTCCGTAGAGTCAAATAAAGGATTTGGAGGAAACAAGAGAATATTTACCAGGGATTGATGTGGATTCTGGCATCAATTATTTAAGTCTGGGAATTGGGAGACTTGGCCAGACAGCAGTTCCTGGGAAGTAGATCTGGGGCTTCTAGCTGGCCACAAACTCAATTTGAGCCAGATGTATACAGCTGACAAGGAAACAGTCTTAGCCTGCATTAACGGAGTCGGTATACGCCTTGTGGGTTCAAGGAAGGTAAAGCAAGAAAACAACTGAAATGAGCTAGGCAGCCCACATTTGAAGAAGCAACGTTAGTTATGGAGACAAATCACACGTTTGAGTGGAGATGTTGCCGAAGTTGTGTAGGCTGAGGGGGAGCTGGGGGCATAGTCAGGTTGTTGAGTAATCTGGGAACTGTCATACTGAGGAAATGCCTGAAGGTTCTACGGATGGTTCCCAGGAAAGGAGATGACCACAAGGGAAGAAAGAGCTTTTCAAAAGCTCTGAAGCTGCTTTGCTATCTTTATTGGGTTTTTTGGGGGAGGGTGTGTGGGGGGGAACCTTAGGGAGATAAATGGGAGGTACTCCATTTTGAGGGCATCAGCTCAGCTCATACTTTCCCCACCCCTCCCCCTTGCACCCAAGCCCACAGTTGCAAGTGGGAAGTCCCTGGCAGCCATGTTTGGTCATCACAATCCTGCCTTCCTGCTGACAGCTGATCGGACAAGGGAGGGAGGCCTGCTGGAAGCCAGAGGTATCGGATTCTGTCTCTGGGGAATTTGAGATTTACCTTGAGGTACTACCAGGCAGTCTGTCCATAGAATTGGACCTGTAGTGTGTCAATCTGGGGCACCTGAGCGGCCATGTGCCAACACGACAACGGAGTAGCCGAGAAAATCGATCTACGGAGAGAAAAGAATGAGGCAGCCATGCCGAGAAGCAGAGGTGGAAGACAGCAGGTCTTGCCTGGCCGGATTCTTTCCAGCTTCCCATTTCTTGGTTTCAGTTCTCCCTAAAGCCTAACTGCCTTCCTGGACATGGGCTTCACGCGATATCCTATGTCCTTGTTATAAATGTCCCCTTCTTACTTACGCTAGGTCCACTGGGTTTCTGCGTTTGTAACTGAAAGCGCCTTAACTCCTTCCGAGTGCCGTAGAAAGTAGCTCAGTGGGCAGAAGACATCATGGTAAATCCTGTCCAGCCGTTGAAAGAGTAGCCTCGGGAAGGAAGGATATTTCTGTTTCTGGGATCATTCAAATAGAAGCTGAATGACCAGAGAACTGGGAGTCACTTGGGTTGGGCCGGGCTTGGGTTTCAGGAGGACCTGGAATTGATTCTGGGCTCTGCCACTTTCTACTTGGGGCAATGTTCTTAACCTTTACCGACCCCACTTCTTCTGTAGGATGCGGACAATAGACCGTATGGAATTGCAGTGAGGACGAGACGGCCTCGTGTAGAGTTTCCTCTTGCTGCTGTAAGAAATGGCCACGAAATTAGTGACTTACGACAGGAAAAATGTATTCTTTTATGATTCCGGAAGTCGGAGACCCCCAAGGGGCCTTACTGGGCTAAGGCCAAGGTGTTGGCAGAGCTGTGTCCCTCTGGAGGCTCTAGAGGAGAACCCACTTCCTTGGCTTTTCCTGCTTCTAGAGACCAAGTGCATTCTTTGACTGGCGGCCCCTTCCTCTGTCTGCATGCCCCTCGCTGCAACCCCTCTTGTCTCACACTCCTCTGGCACTGACCTCCGGCCTCCCTCTTTCACTCGCAAGGACCCTGTGGTTACAGTGGACCCATCTGGATCATTAAAGATAATCTCTCCATTTAAAAATCCTCAACTCGGGGCGCCTGGGTGGCTCAGTCGGTTAGGCGTTTGACTCTTGATTTCGGCTCAGGTCACGATCTCACAGTTCGTGAGTTCAAGCCCCACGCGGGGCTCTGCCCTGATGGAACGGAACCTGCTTGGGATTCTGTCTCCCTCTTTCTCTGACCCTCCCCTGCTTGCCGTGTGAAAGAAATAGGAATAAATAGATTTAATAATCAATCAATCAGTAAAAACAAGCATTCAGAAAGAAAGCTTTCTTGAAGCAAAATGAATGAGTGAATGAATGAATGAATAAATAAAAACCCTTCCCTTAATCACATCTACAGCATTTCTTCTGCCATACAAGGTACCCTAGGCACGGGTTCCAGGATTAGGATGGGGACACCTTCAGGAGGCCATTCTTCTGCTTCCCACGCCTAGTGATGCAAAGAGCTGACCTTTATTGAAAGCCGTCCACGCCTTGGGCCCCGAGCTCCATGCTTTTAGGCAGATGGTTTTATTTTGTCACCACAGTTCCGGGAGGTGGACCTAGAAAGGTAAAATTATTTGCTCTAGGTCACCCAGCTGGGCAGCAGCACTGCAAAGAACTGAGACTCCTCATTTCACTCCGGAGCCCTCCTTCGTAACCACCAGTGACAAATGGCAAACCCACAGGCCTTACTTCAGGCGGGTGGAGAGTCTGCGGTAAACGGGGAGGCCCTGCGCTGTCTTACGGGGGCAGTGGTTCCATAACCCCAGCCCAGAGGCGCCAGTTTTCCAACAGACGCCATACGTTGGGTTATTCACGTGAAATGTCCCCAGTTGGAAATGCCAGAAACCAACCAAATATTAAAAAAAAAAAAAAAAAGAAAAAAACGTGGTGCAGCCACGTAATACAGGCAGATGGGTTCATCTTGCTGTACATGACCAATGGAAGCTATCTTCAATACTATACTATTTTTAAAAAAATATTTGAAGCTATGTGACTCATCATAATGGTTAACAGTTAAGTGGCATTTATTGTATGTCTGGCATGCTGTCACAGGCTCTGCTGTCTTATCTTATTCACTAGGACGTTCTTTTTTTTTTTTTTTAATAATTTATTTTTTAATTGGCATCCAAGTTAGTTAGCCTTGAGTGTAACAATGATTTCAGGAGTAGATTCCTTAGTGCCCCTTCCCCATTGAGCCCATCCCCCCTCCCACAACCCCTCCAGCAACCCTCTGTTTGTTCTCCATATTTAAGAGTCTCTTCTGTTTTGTCCCCCGCCCTGTTTTTATATTCTTTTTGCTTCCCCTCCCTTGTGTTCATCTGTTTTGTCTCTTAAAGTCCTCGTATGAATGAAGGCATGTGATATTTGTCTTTCTCCGACTGACTAATTTCACTTAGCGGAATACCCTTCAGTTCCATCCACGTAGTTGCAAATGGCAAGATTTCATTCTTTCTGATGGCCGAGTAATACTCCATTGTATATACAGACGACATCTTCTTTCTCCATTCATCCGTCGATGGACATTTGGGCTCTTTCCATACTTTGGCTACTGTCGATTGTGCTGCTATAAACACTGGGGTGCATGTGTCCCTTCGAAACAGCACGCTGGTATCCCTTGGATAAACACTTTCCACTAGTATGTTCTCAATTAAGAATTTAACTCCTTGACTGGGGAATTACTTTTGGTTTTTATAGGATTTTTATTGGCAAGTTGAAGACTTCTATGAAGGGTCTGAAAGAGTAAAGGCTCAGTTGATCTTGGTTTCTGAACGTGGCTCCAGCATGTGTGATGGTGGGCAAGTAAGTGAATGCACCTCCCCGGAGTTACGTCTTCATCTGCAAAATTTGTTCCTAGTTCTCTCGTAGGGTTTCTGTGACGACACGATTGTAGGTAGAAGCACTTACAAATACTGCTTGCGATTCATAGATAATTCACGCCAAGAACATAATCAGCAGGTAAACAGAGACTGTGGCCCTCTTGTAAATAAAAACTGGCGATTCAAAAACACAACGCAACACAAACACAACACAAAAACCCTTGAGATGAGAGGCAAAGTTTTCAGCTAGGACTAGGCACACGTCAGGGCTCAGGGCGGCACGGGAGCCTCCACTGCACAACTTCAACGGCCCTGGAGCAAAGATGAACACGTGTTGAGTGGAAGTTGCTGTGGCTTTACTTCAGGGCCCCGGGCGGTGCCTTCTTGAGCTTCTACTCCCTTGGAAAGATCCGCTTTCAACAGCGGACACACATCTGAAATGGCAGTGAAGGCCGGGTCTCAGGGCCTCTGGGCGCTAGCTGCAGAGCGGTCACTGATTGGACGGGCGTAGGACTTCTTCCTTTTTGAGATTCCATTTCCCACCCGGCAAAATGGGGCAAATCGGAGGAGCTCACGTAATCCGTGATCGATTCTGTTATTTAAAAAAAAATTTTTTTTCAACGTTTTATTTATTTTTGGGACAGAGAGAGACAGAGCATGAACGGGGGAGGGGCAGAGAGAGAGGGAGACACAGAATCGGAAACAGGCTCCAGGCTCTGAGCCATCAGCCCAGAGCCTGACGCGGGGCTCGAACTCACGGACGGCGAGATCGTGACCTGGCTGAAGTCGGACGCTTAACCGACTGCGCCACCCAGGCGCCCCAATTCTGTTATTTTTAAAAAGAGGCTAAAGGGGCGCCTGGGTGGCTCAGTCGGTTAAGCCTCCAACTCCCGATTCTGGCTCAGGTCTTGATCTCCCGGTCCATGAGATCGAGCCCCGTGTGGGGCTCTGTGCTGACGGCTCGGAGCCTGCTTGGGATTCTCTCTCTCTCTGCCCCTCCCCGCCTTGTTCTCTCCCTGTCTCAAAATAAAGAAATAAACCTTAAAAACAATTCTTTTTTTTAAAAAGACAAACTAAAAAGACACAAGGAAGTTCCTTGCCCGTGTATCTTAGAAGTTTTTATATTTTCTTAAGGGGTTTCTGTTTTGGAGAGTGGAATGGTGGTGACCGGGGGCTGGGGGTATGGTGAAACGGGAGACGTTCTTTACCATTACAAACTTACAACTGCTAGAGAAGTAAATCCTGGAGGTCTAATGCACAGGGAGGTGATTATAGAAAACAACACTGTTAGAAACATCAAGCTTCCTTAGAGACTGGGTGTTAATTATCCCACCACAAAAAAAGAAGCCTCAATTACGGGTCGTGATACAGGTGTTAGCTAAGGCCACCATGGCAGTCACACATGCCATATATGCATTTATCATGTCGAAATGTTGCACGCCTTAAACTTACACAAGGTGGTATATTTCAGTGTTTAAAAAGTGGCTTCCGTTTTGAAGGTATCTGGACACCGGGAAAAAAAACGTAAGCCGAACTTTGGTAATGTTTATGTTTTAAGAGTCAAAAGTTGGAACAGGTGAAAATGAAGTTTCCCTTCCTCTCTTGGTCACACCACAGTTACAGGTTTCTAGTATGTTCTTCCAGAGATGTTCTGGGCCAGTGGTTCTCAGCTGGGGAGGAGTTGAACTCTCGGGGACGTTTGGCAATATCTGGAGACAGTTTTGGTGGTCACAGCTGAGGGAGGGGGGCCGCTGGCATGCGGAGGGGGGAGGCCAGAGATCTTACGAGGCACAGGCCAGCCCCCCATAGCAAAGAACTGCCTGGCCTCAGATGCCCCTAGGGCTGAGATCCTTTCTTTTTTTTTTCCCGATGTTTATTTATTTCTGAGAGAGACAGAGGGAGAGCATGTGCAGGGGAGGGGCAGAGAGAGAGGGAGACACAGACTCGGACGCAGGCTCCAGGCTCCGAGCTGTCGGCACAGAGCCCGATGTGGGGCTCGAACCCACGAACCGCAAAATCACGACCCGGGCTGAAGTCGGATGCTCAACCGACTGAGCCACCCAGGGGCCCCAGCCATTCGTTTTTCGGCAAATATCTGTTCTTCGTGTCGGGCACTGGGCGGGGTCAGGGGGAGAAGAACAAATCCTAGGGTCTACCTTCAAAGGGTACTCAACGCACAAGAGACAAGCCAAGGCACAGTTTGCACGACAGTGCGATAAATTCTGCGAATTCGGCTGGCGCAGAAAGTCACTTCACCCAGCTTTTTGTTTTCGTGTGGGCCCTGGGTGTGTCCGATCTTCTACTTTGTCAAAAATCCCCGGAAAATAGATTTTTCTGTGACAGCGCCTCATTTTGAAACGCCGGCAAGAAATTCCACAAACTTAAAACCGTTTGAGGGTCTAAGAACTCAGATCTGAAGGTCCAGCCTGTGGACTGCCAGCTCTCAGCTCTCTCTTTCGGTATTTTTGTTGCTTCTCGAGGAAACTAATGGATGCAGAACCTCCTGCCGCCGACAGCAGGGCTCCGGTGTGTGTTTGCAAGGGGTTTTACGTCTTCAGGATACATCTTCAGAAGGGGAATTGTTCAATAAAATAAAACGAGAGGTTTCAAGACACACACTGTGAGTCCAGACACAACGCACACCCTGGCTCCCAGAAAACGATGCTAATTTTCATTTCCACCCTCAGTAACAAGAGTACTGGGGTGCCCGGGGGGCTCTGTCTGTTAAGCGTCTGGCCCTTGGTTTCCGCTCAGGTCATGATCTCACGGTTCGTGAGTCCGAGCCTCACATCGGGCTCTGTGCCGACAGCCAGGATCCTGCTTGGGATTCTCTCCCAATCTCTCTCTCTGCCCCTCCCCTGATTGCTCTCTTGTCTCTCTCTTTTAAAATAAATAAATGAATTTAAAAAACCGAACAAAAACCAAGAGTACTTTCCTCTGTACCCTTGCCAACGCTGGGTGTTAACAATGATGATTTTCTTCTATCAGCTTTACAGTTAAAAATATCCTCACTGTTATATTACTTTATTAGTTATGATCTTCTCTGCTAAAATTAAAATACTGACCTTACCAAGGGTTGGCAAAAATGTAGAACCGAAACACTCCTTCACCACCGGTAGGAACGCAAAAGAGTACAACCACTTCGGAAAATAGTTTGCCGGTTTCTTACAATGTTAAACATACACCTAATCTAAGATCCAGCCCGTTTACCCTTAGGCGTTTACCCTAGAGAAGACGAAATATACGTCTATAACTAGGCGAGCATAAACATTTATAGTGGCTTTAATTGCAATAGCCCCGAACTGAAAATAACTCACATGCCCGTCAACTGATGAATGTGATAAGATTGGATGAATCTCAAAATCATTATGCTGAAAGGTGCTAGACAGAAAAGAGCATATATTATTTGATTCCATTTGTATAAAACTCTAGAAAGTACACACTGATCTGTAGCAACAGAAAGCAGATTTGATTGCCTATACTGGAGGGGTAGGAGGGAAGGGAAGGATTACAAGGAAACTTTTGGGAATGAAGGATATACTCACTAAATTGATTGAGGGTGATGGTTTCCTATATGTCCATATACGTACGACAGAATATAGCAAGTTTTATCTTTTAAGTATGCACAGTTTACCGTACGTTATGTACATACCAATAAAATCATTTTTAAAAATTCCGCCAAGTATTGGGGCGCCTGGGTGGCTCGGTCGGTGAAGCGTCCGACTTCGGCTCAGGTCATGATCTCATGGTTTGTGAGGTCGAGCCCTGCATTGGGCTCTGTGCTGATGGCTCAGAGCGTGGAGCCTGCTTCTGCTTCTGTGTCTCCCTCTCTTTCTACCCCTCCCCTGCTCATGCTCTGTCTTTCTGTCTCTCTCTCTCAAAAATAAATAAATGTTAAAATCCCACCAAATAGGGGCACCTGGGTGGCTTAGTTGGTTGAGTGTCTGACTTCAGCTCAGGTCATGATTTCACAGTTTGTGAGTTCGAGCCCTGCTTCGGGCTTAGTGCTGTCAGTGCAGAGCCTGCTTCAGGTCCTCTGTCCTCCTCTCTCTCTGCTCCTCCCCCACTCATCTTTTCTCTGAGAAATGAATAAACATAAAAAAAAAATCCCACCAAATATTACAACAGGGGTGCCTGGCTGGCTTAGTCAGGAAAGCATGTAAGCTTTTTTTTTAGTTTGTTTGTTTTGAGAGAGAGAGAGAGAGAGAGGATCCCCAGCAGCATTGCACTGTCAGTGCAGAGCCTGACTCGGGACTCGATCTCATGAACGATGAGATCATGGCCTGAGCCGAGATCAAGAGTCAGACGCTTAACCGGCTGAGCCATCCCGGCACCCCAAAATATCCTTTTTAAGTGAGCCCAGTGTGGGGCTTGAACTCATGACCCTGAGATCAAGAGTTGCATGCTCTCCCGGGGCGCCTGGGTGGTTCAGTCCGTTAAGCATCTGACTCTTGATCTTGGCTCAGGTCCTGACCTCACGATTTGCGAGTTCAAGCGAGTTGGGTTCCATACAGGCAGTACAGAGCCTGCTTGGGATTCTCTCTCTCCCTCTCTCTCTGCCCTTCCCCTGTGCGTGCACGCTCTCTGTCTCTCTTTCTCACACGCAATACATAGACTTTAACAAAAATATTTCAACGTTCTTGTTCTCACTTTCATTACTCTTATCGCTGTTGCTATTTTCTTTTTTTTTTTTTTTTTCAACGCTTATTTATTTTTGGGACAGAGAGAGACAGAGCATGAACGGGGGAGGGGCAGAGAAAAAGGGAGACACAGAATCGGAAACAGGCTCCAGGCTCTGAGCCATCAGCCCAGAGCCTGATGCAGGGCTCGAACTCACGGACCGTGAGATCGTGACCTGGCTGAAGTCGGACGCTTAACCGACTGCGCCACCCAGGCGCCCCTGTTGCTGTTTTCTAAGCAGGAATACCGAGTACGGTCACGCTGGCTGTGAACAACACGATTCTGGGAGTGCAGCCCCAATAGACTGGGGTGCGAGCACCCCCTCCCCCCTCCCCCCGGAGGTGCGCAGTGGGTATAATTGCCTTACTAACGAGCTGAGCATTACAGTGCGTTCATTTATTAGCCTCCCCGGTTTCTTTTTACGGGCGTTGCCTTTAAAAAAACTCATCTATGAGCTCTCTTTACATATGAAGGCTGGGAGAGTGTCTGTCAGACCAGTTACAAAGAAAATGCTCTCCAGCTTTGTGGTTTGGAGCTGAGTTTTGATGCTGAGGAACCAGTGACATCGACTTCTGATCTGATAAATGATTTCTTGGCAAACGCTGCCCCGTGAATTCCTTTCTTGGCACTGAGGAGCACTTGTAATTTGGAAACGGGTTTGTTCAGCAACTTGGCTTTGCAATCTTTGTGCTGCGGGCTTACAGGCTGAAGGCATTAGGCTCCAATGGACATTCTGAGGGACTTACCAAAAAAAAAACAAAAAAAAAAACCAACTCAATAAAATAACTGCCAAGAGTGTTTCCTCTTTTCTCTTCTTCTTCTCTTCCTTTCATTTCACTTACAGTGATTGCCATCATTTCCTGAGGGCTCACCCCCCGCCCGTGTGCCTGTGCCTGGCCCTGGGTTCTGGGCTTTGTATGTCATTTACATCTAATTCTTGGAACCCTTCAGTCTTGGTACCGTGGGCTCCATTTTTTCAGGTAAGGAAACTAAGTTTTTGAAGAAGTAAACGAAAAAAAAAATCTTATTCAGGATCACAGAGGGAGGAGGTGAGGGAAACTGAGTTTTGACTCACATTGGCCAGACTCCAAGATTCAGACTGCCTCCCACTTAGCCACCCCGGGTTTCCGCGAGCTGCTTATGAGCTCATCTTTCTTTGTCTCAAAAGACCAAAGACAGAAACGGGCTTCATCTTTTTACCCCCGATAACGAACCTGAGATTTTTGTGCAGAGTAGGCTTGACATCTAACCGGGCCGAACAGGGAAAATCACGGTCGGTGGGGGCTGGCGGGGGCGGGAGGGGGTGGGGCTGAGCAGGTGCTTCTGAAAGGTTTTCACTCCAGCTCTACCCACAAATATACATGGTGGATCAAAAAGTGATAAGGAAGTAGGCTCAGTTGGCCACACCCCCCTTCAATCATCAGATGGTGTGCCGTTAACGCCATGAGCAGAGCCTCTCAACTGGGGCGCTCTTGACCTCTGGGGCAGATCGTTCTGTGCGGTGGGGGCCGTCCTGTGGGTTACAGGCCGTTCAGCAGCATCCGGGGTCTCTACCCGCTAGACACCTTGTTGTGAAAGCCCAACACGTCTGCAGACGTTGCCAGAGGTCCCCTGGGAAGAAGAATTGCCCCTGGTGAAGAAACACTAGTCCATGATTAATAAAGGCTTCCGGTGACTTTCAGAGCTCCAAAGAAACATCTTTGGATTACAAGGCCAGTGGAAAACATGCTGGGACATTTACTCCTCTCTCTCCCCTCCCTTAGCAGAACTTCCTAGTGGAAGCTAAATGTTTGGTGAGCACACTTAGAAGACTGAGAAATGTTTACTTAAACATGCGCTTGATTAAAAGAAAACATTTTTATCAGCCTTCGCTCATTGCAAATGCTACTTACCGAGCTCAGGATATTTGCCAATCTCAGTGCTAAGTCCCTGGATGCATGTTATCTCATTTAATACAGCTTTTTAAAGTAGACATAAACTTCACCCCATTTTATCGATGAGGACACAGAGATTCGGGAAGATTAAATAACTGCTCCGAGGACACGCAGAGAAGCGGGCACAGGGGAGAACTTCGCCCCAATTTGTTTTACGCCGGGGTTCATTCACCATGCTGATCTCTGAGGTCAGTATTCATCTGAAAACAAAAAGAGGAAAATAAAGTCGTGGCTAATGTTGCCATTTAGCAGTTACCAGTGTCGACATTGTGTTGTGAATCATCCAGTCTTTTTTTTCTGAGCATTTAAAAACATATATACTCTGCGGGCACCTGGGCGGCTCAGTCGTTTAAGCGTCTGACTTGGGCTCAGGTCATGATCTCACAGTTCATGGGTTCGAGCCCCGCGTCCGGCTCTGTGCTGACAGCTTTGAGCCTGGAGCCTGTTTCGGATTCTGTGTGTGTGTCTCTCTCTCTCTGCTCCTCTCCCACTCCTGCTCTGTCTCTCTCTCTCTCAAAATTAAATAAACATTAAAAAAAATTTAAAAACATATGCACTCTAGAAAAGATGGGGCATGCTTTTCTTTTGACACTTGGGACTACTTTTCCATTACGATGTTCAATATTCTTCACTAGCATCATTTAAAAGGACTATATCATATTGTAGGGGGGACCATTTAAACAATCTCCCGTTGTCAGAATTTCTGGTTGTATTTTTTCTCTGTCCCCCTCTCTCTCACCCTCCCTTCCTTCCCTCCCTTCCTTCTTTCCTTTCCCGTGTCATTTACCCAGGATGGAATGCTGGAGTCATAGTTGTCATATATATATTTTTTTAATGTTTATTTTTATTTTTGAGAGAGACAGAGACAGAATGCGAGTGGGTTCGGAGCAGAGAGAGAGGGAGACACAGAATCGGAAGCGGGCTCCAGGCTCCGAGCCGTCAGCACAGAGCCGGACGCGGGGCTCGAACTCACAAGCTGTGAGATCATGACCTGAGCCGAAGTCGGACGCTCAACCGACTGAGCCCCCCGGGCGCCCCAGAGTTGTCATATTTTTAAGGCTCATGATACATGCTGTCAAATTGCATTCCCATCAAAGGTTGTGTTAATGTATATTTTACCTGCGTTGTATAGAGGGGTATATTTGTTTCTTCCAAGAAACACAGGGCTTTTAACTTAAAACACACTTAACTTGCAGATATAACAGAGGAAATCATATTTGGTTTTTGTTACATTTCTTTGACTACTAGGGATTTTGAAATTTCTTTAGGAAACATTCGAGACATTTACGCACTTAAAAGAAAGCAGTGGGGCCCCCGTACTGGTGACAGACAGACTTCTGTAATATGGGGAATATTCAGACCCATTTCAAAGAAAAAAAAATCTCATAGACTCAGAATGTTACTATATGTATTTCATTATACAACGTAAACGCACAGCAACATGAGGCTGCTCCTTATATTTGTAGTTCTTAAAGAACAACAAAAGCAAAGCAAGTTGACCAATTAATACAAACAAAACTAGGAAAACTGTCATACCCAAATTGGCAGCAATGATTTAACACGGTGGCTGGAAAACTGCAAGGAAGTGAACTCTTGCAATTTCTGCAGGCAGGACCGAGGCCACGGAGTCACCATGCTTTCTGTTGTCGTGTGCGGTGACTCAGCCCGCCCAGCACGTTTCTCCTTCGGAACCAGAGAGAAACAAAGCCTTCCTGGGACACGCATGCATCTTGTTCGCGTTCGGCCTGCCTCCCCTTTCTTCCCATTCGACCCACAAATAAAGCTCAAATAGTACTCGGGGCCAGTAATTGTAAACCCAAGTTCAGGAGGAAGCAGGACGCTGAGTCTGGAAAGATTATTTTTAGATTATTTGCAAAAGGGAACGGGACACGCGCCCTGTTTTCTTACAGGCACCTCAAAAACCGTACTCGGTTCAACTCTGAAAGCCTGTAGAGGGAGGAGCGGCCACGCCGTGAGCAAGTGGGAGCCGCAATCCTCTTGTCTGTAAAATGGAGCAAACAGTATCTGTGTCATGGGATTGGAGCACATTGAGCAAGAATTAAAGCGCACGGGCCGCTGAAAACATGCAAACTATTATTAAAACATGTTCTCAGGGCCTCAGTCGGTTTCAGAGGAATTTTAAAATAACTTAGACTCTGTTGTCTTTACGGAAAAGAACGTTGCATTCTAAAACAGGAGGATGAGTTATATGGGGGGAGGGGGGAAGCTCCCAAAACAAAGATCCAATGTTCCATGATCCCCACTTTGCCCCTAGCCTAGGGCTAGCAGGACGGTTCTCCGCCCGGATGTATTTTATTGTCACTGGTACATTCAATCTGAGCAAGAGAAGTCTTCTCGGTCTCCCCGATCAAAGAGTCAGATGCCTTGTGAGCAATTCTCCAACCAAAGGAATTATTGGCTTTTATGCAGCATAAACACCAGGAACCTGATTCACAACTTTCTGTGTGAGGTCTGACTCCTACAGAAGGCTCCCCGTGGATCTTTCCTCTTTTTCCTGCCATCTGACTCCAGGATGGCATCCAAGCCTCCTCCTACCAACAAACTTAAATCCCCACGACCCCAGCTAGCTGCAGGGAATTTACCTGCACATTTTGTTGCTGTTTCCTGTGTGTCTCTTGGAAACGTAAACGAATGATCCTTCTTTCTATCGTAGTCGGATCAGGTAAGGACACATTGAGGCTTACGCATTCCCCCAGGGGCCCCCATCAGACCGCTTCTCTAATGCTGTGACTCACGGAGCATCACAACGAAACCCTGCCAGTTCTTCCAGACCTCTCTTTGAAAGCCTTGGGGAGCCTATCTTTATTATTATTATTATTATTATTGTTATTATTATTATCATTAATCGGGGTCCAATTTGCATACAATAAATCATAAGGATTCCAAGTATGCTTTTATGAGTTTCAACAAATGTAACCACCTTGTAACCACCTTGTAACCGCCGTCCTAATTGGTAGAGGACCTTCCACGGTGTTTGTACGATCCCTCATCCCTCTTTCCAGCAATAACCCGCCCGCCTCTGTGGTTTTGATTTCTAGCCCCATCGCTCAGACGTGCCAGCGTCAGAGCCTCGTGAAAATGGAACCAGTCGAGATGTATACTCTTTGTGTCTGGCTTCTTTCAGTATTATAATGTTTTTGAGATTCATTCATTCTATTTGTGCACCCTTAGTTCATTCTGAAATGATTCCCCGGGCCGTTGTGTGGATGTACAGTGCTTTGTGTATCTATTTGTGGCTGAAGGATATTTATCATTTCTTTTCCAGTTTTTGGCTACTGTGAATAAGGCTCCGGTGGACGTATCTGTGTAATTCTTTTTGGAGGGCATGCATGTTTATTTTCCTTGGGGAAATAACCTAGGAGTTGAATTCCTGGGTCATAGAGTAGGTATGTGTTTAATGTATGTATAAGAAACTGCCAGGATGCCTGCACGGCTCAGTCGGTTAAACCTCTGGCTCTTGATTTCGGTTCTCACAGTTCGTGGGTTTGAGCCCCGCGTCAGGCTCTGTGCTGACAGCGCGGAGCCTGCTTGGAATTCTCTCTCCCTCTGTCTCTGCCCCTCTCCTGCTCACTCTTTCTCTCTCAGAATAAATAAATAAACTTAAAACAAATACTTAAAAAAAAAAAGAAAAGAAACTGCCAACTCTTCTCCAAAGCGGGGAGCTTACTTGGTTTTGAGGTTCCCGATCAAACTGTGTCTTCATTACTTGCTCTCTAATAGCACATAATTTATTTTGTTTTGTTTTTATTTGGGCAGATGGGTTGTCCAAAGACGCTGTATCTCTTTACCCCTGCCGACAGCCATACCCTTTGCGATATCATTCTGGTGAGGCCGTCCGTCACAGGGTAAAGTCTGCCTGCCACTCTTGGAATATCAATTGGATTCATGTCTTGCTGGGTTTTTTTTTTTTTAAGTTTATTTATTTATTTTGAGAGAGAAAGAGAGGGAGCACAAGGGGGGAGGGGCAGAGAGAAAGACAGAGAGACAGAATCCCACTTGTGCAGAGACCCATGCGGGGCTCAATCTCATGAGCTGTGAGATGGTGAACCGAGCCGACATCAGATGCTCAACCGACTGGGCCACCTGGGTGCCCCCTCGTGTCTTGCTTTGACCAACAAACTGCAGTGGCAGTGAGCAGTTGAGGCCTCCAGAGGCCTCATCCATCCTATGCATATTTTGGAAGCCTGCTACCGCCATATGCACAAGGTTGGCACAGCCGTTCTGGAGACTTCCATCCCAGTGGAAGCCATCACGGGCTGCCTACTCAACAGCCGGCAGATATCCTACCAGGTGAGAGAGCGTCGTCTCCACTGGTAGAGCTACCTACTCAACCCGCAGCTGACGACAGACGCACGGGTGAGCTCAGCTGTGAAGGGGACCCCTTGGTTAAGCCCACCGATCCATAAACAGTAAGAAATATTTATTATTTTAAGCCATTGAGTTTCAGGGTGATACACATCACACGGCCATACCTAACTGACATATTTCCATGAGGACAGATGTCTACCTCTTCTCTCCCATTCACTTGTGTGAACATGGTCAATTTAGCGAACATTTCTGAACCCAAAGATACCTTGAATTGTAATGCTTAGTTTACACAACTGTTTTGGAGATTAGACTCGTAACTGAAGGGAAAACACAACAGTGCCTCGCTGATAGTAGGTACTCACTAAATTCTTGCTATAGTAATAATAATGTTATTTATTTATTATTTTTAATTTTTTTTTATTTTTTTTAATGTTTATTTACCTTTGAGAGAGTGAGAGAGTGAGCACAAGCAGGGGACGGGGAGAGAGAGAGGGAGACACAGAATCTGTAGCAGGCTCCAGGCTCTGAGCTGTCAGCATAGAGCCCGATGCCGGGCTCGGACCCACAAACCATGAGATCATGACCTGAGCCGAAGTCGGATGCCCAACCGACTGAGCCACCCAGGTGCCCCCCCCACCCCGCCTTTTTTTAAAAAAATCACTGTGTGCTCTTTTTGCCTTAACACATTTTCTTGTAGCAGAATCTTCTATGATTTTAACAATAGAAGGGTCTGGACAGCCTCAAAACGTGTCCTTCCAGGTAGGAAGATGAGTGTGTGTGTTTTTTTTTCCCACCAGACAGTTCGTAGTCACATGATAGAGTTGAGCTCTTCATTTTCATTGATTGAGAAAAACATAATGGCAAATGCATAATTATAAATTCCCAAGTGCTTTTGCAGTGGGCTTGTGTTTCTGGAAATGACGATAGCATTGCCAATACCTTTCAAAGCTGGTGGGATCCAAAATATGAGATGCATTTATTTACTTGACAGACATTACCTTGAGTGGATACCAAATCATGGGATCTTTAGAGTAATTTCCTATCTTTGCAAATTCATCAACTTCCACCACCACTGGGACTGTGGCCCAAAGTTGGAAAGCACTGACCAAAGTCAACAGTGGCCTGTTCTACAGGGCCCTGGATGGACCAAGCTTTCCTCGGGCTTGCTTAATTCTGGCTCTTGTCCTTCTAAATGCATCTATTACCACCCTCTCACTTACTCATTTTGCTCCATCCATGCTAGCTAGCCTTCTGGCTGTTTCTTCACCGTGCAATATTAGTTCTTTGCCCTTCTTTGCCTCTGCCTGTAAAGCTCATCTCTAAGGTCTTATATTCAGATTGATGCTCAAATATCGCCTCCTTAAAGAGGCCTCCTCGGTCCTCCTTCTGCTCCACTGCTGTCTTATTTCCTCTGGTTGTGTTTTCTTCATGCGCTTTTCCAGTGTTATTTCAATGGTGTTTTTTTTTTTCTTCTTTTTTTAAGCTGTACACCCAATGCAGGGCTTGAACTCATGACGCCAAGATCAAGAGTCACATGCTCCACTGACTGAGCCAGCCAGGTGGCCCTCAGTGGCTTAGTTCTTGGTCTTTGTCTTGACTGTTTGACCCCGCTACACTGCAAGCCTCATCAGAAAAGGTAAACCCTGAGCGATGTCCCACACGACGGCATTTAGTAAATTTTATTTAAAATTGTGTTTAACGTTTAGTTATTATTGAGAGACAGAGAGAGACAGGGCACGAGCAGGGGAGGGGCGGAGAGAGGGGGAGACACAGAATCGGAAGCAGGCTCCAGGCTGCGAGCCATCAGCAGAGAGCCCGACGCGGGGCTCGAACTCGCGAAGTGCGAGATCGTGACCCGAGCTGAAGTCGGACGCTCAATCGACTGAGCCACCCAGGCGCCCCAGGAAATTTTAATGAATGAATGTTATTTTACAGACGAGGACCCTGATGTCCAGAGAGAAAGAGGACAGCCGACGTCACATAGCCTGTTAGGGGGTTAACATCTAGGTTTCTAAATCACTTGGTAATGCTTGTCCAACCTGAATTCGTGAGGTTTCAGGTTGGATGCAAGACAAACAGCAATTTTAATGGTGTAAATGCGGTAGAAAATGATTTTTCTTTCAGATCGAAGCTTAAAGGTAAGCAGTTGTTCTGGGTATCGCTGAGTAAGAACGACATCGAATTTAGCGGCTTCCATGAATAACTTATCAGGGCACCTGGGGGGCTCAGTCGGTTGGGCATCCGACGTTGTGCACTGATAGTTCAGAGCCTGGAGCCTGCTTTGGATTCTGTGTCTCCCTCTCTCTCTGCCCCTCCGCCTCTTGCGCTCTCTCTCTCTCTCTCTCTCTCAAAAATAAAAAAAAAAAAGATTGAGCTCTTGCAAAGAGCTGAGAAGCGGGCCATTTATTTAAGAAATGGTTCACCCTTTGGGCACAGAATTTTACATAATTTCTGCGCAGTATCAACCAAACTTGGACGCGTAAAAGATAGAGAAAGCCTTAATGGAAACATTTTATCCGTTCATTCATTTATTCACACATCATTCATTCATTCATTCATTCATTCCTTAAACAATATCATTTGGGCACCTGCCGTGTGCCAGGCGCTCTGGGTGGCATGGGAGCCAGGGGAGACCAGAAGTCTGCCTTCCACGGAGCTGACACCGTGAAGGGCCCAGAACAACAGAACAATCATCACGTGTCTAATTAGCTCCCACCAGTGTGATGGGGCCTGCGGCAGAATGCACAGAGAATTTCCTGACCAAGGACCGCCTGGCTGAGATCCGGGAAGGCTGTGTAGGCGCTAAGTAGGCCAAGAAGAGGGAGGGGGGGAAACCCCAGACTCAGGCTGTGCGGGGCTGGGGCCGCCCACGCAGGCTCGTGAGGACTGACTGTCAACTTTTCAGGAATTGTGTAAGTCGGTCGTTAAACACAGCCATTAGTAAAAATTAAGTTCTATAAACTTACAATTAAATTATACTAAAAGCAAAGGGAAGAAATGCCTCCAGCCCTGCTCTCGAGGTTGTAACAGGTGGGGCCTGCGGGATGCTTCGCCATGCCAGGATAGCGGTACCCGTGCGGTATTTCTTTTTTTTTTTTTTTTTAATTTTTTTTTTTCAACCTTTATATATTTTTGGGACAGAGAGAGACAGAGCATGAACGGGGGAGGGGCAGAGAGAGGGAGACACAGAATCGGAAACAGGCTCCAGGCTCCGAGCCATCAGCCCAGAGCCTGACGCGGGGCTCGAACCCACGGACCGCGAGATCGTGACCTGGCTGAAGTCGGACGCTTAACCGACTGCGCCACCCAGGCGCCCCCCCGTGCGGTATTTCTAACCGACTGTGTTTCCAGCCTTACTTGTTTCACCAGGGAAAATGCCTACCAGTGGCAGCGTCCCTTTCCAGCAAAGCCTCTGGTGTAGAATTCTAGAACAACACCGGAAGTACTGAAGGGCCTACTGCTGGCAGGTGAGCTCCTGATTAGGGTCCTTCAAGTGACAAACTCATCCTGGGCGCAAAGTCAAGGTGACTTACGCTCCTTCCGAGGCCACACTGTTTACGCCCCAGTACTCTTACACTGAACAACCCCAGAGATACGATCCCGGTGTCTGACACGGCCGTTTTGTCCCCTGTTTTGTGCAACCTCAGGATTTCTTCCATTTGGCGCTGGATGGAGAAGGCGGGTTGTATTTCGGGGCCGCCTCATTCAAATTTTCCGAACCTTCACCGGCATCACACTCAGGGAGGCGAGGTGTCCCGGTCACGAGAGGTAGGAAGGACCCGGGACCCGTCAAGGAAACTCGGGCTCATTCCTGGGCTTACAACGGCGGACAAAATGATTCAGACCCAAGCGGCTCTCCCTCTCTCCTCCTGCTCCACCCGGAGCTCGTGTAATTTAGTTCAAGCACATTTTCTGATTCTAATGCCCACCATCTTCCTGATCGTGCTTTGACTTGCAAATTGATGGCCGCTGAGCCCAGCACTCATGGAAGCTACCAGCCTGGAAATCGCGGGCCTGTGGCGTCCTTGTGGGGCGGTGGATGAATCCCCTGCTTTGCACGAATGACCAGTGCAAAAAAATGACCCCTCTTGTCCAGTGTCTGACGAGTCCCAGCTCCAGCTTACCACCACCGTGAAGCTGGCCAGGGTCATCGTTGCCTCCGGTGTGACATGTCTCCTAGAGGTCAAAATACGTCCGACATGGGTGGTGTCCACAGAAGGTTAAAAAAAAAAAAAAAATGAACCAAGGGCACTTGGTATGAACAACAGGGAACAGTGGGACCTGAGCCACCTGGGTCCCACGGTGCTGCTCAGGCCGGTTGTTGCTTGCCATGTGGGACCGGGGCCCCGTGTAGCTAAAACTCCTGATCTTTAAAGAGAACTGGGGTGCCTGGCGGTGTGGGGGGGGGGGCGCTTAGCCAGTTAAGCGTCTCACTCTCGATTTCAGCTCATGTCATGATCTCACGGTTTGGTGAGATCGAGTTCCGCATCGGGCTCTGCACTGACAGCACGGAGCCTGCTTGGATTCTCTCTCCCTTTCTCCCTGTCTTCCGCTCGCATGTTTTCTCTTCCTCTCTCTCTCAAAATATATAAACTTTTTTTTTTTTTTTTTTTTAAATAAAGAGAACCGGCAATCTGGATTTGGGGGCCAGGTTTCTATCCTTCGATGCTGCAACTGTTCCAGATTGTAAAAAGACCCCCGATAGACAGGCTACCAGTCACAGTCCAAGTTCAAGGTGAAACTCTGCTGAGTCTGAAGAGCGGCCTTTTCATCCTCAAGTCCCCAGCGCTCAGCACAGAACCTCGCACAAGGAGGCATCTAGGAAATGTTTGCTGAATGACTCAATGAACAAACGCATCCATCAGGAAATTAAAATTCTGTCCACCCTACATACACCATCCCAATCTATCCGCTTTCCTTGGGTGCGCGAACAAAAGCAGGCACTTGCCAAGGGACAAAGAAGCTGTGTATTTGCTCACCAGTAAGCCCAGCACCACGGCACAGGCTTTCCCCTCGTACGGATCACTGTAATGCTTACTTACTTCATAGAACTACTCCAAGAGGTGGGTTCCATTATCAGCTCCGTTTTTCAATTTTTAAAAAATGTTCATTTAGTTATTTATTTTGAGAGAGAGAGAGAACATGAGTGGGGGAGGGACAGAGAGAGAGAGAGAGAGAGAGAGAATCCCAAGCAGGCCCACGTGAAGGGCAGAGCCCGACACGGGGCTCAGTCTCACGAACGTCAAGATCATGACCCGAGCCAAAATCGAGAGTTGGAAACTTAATGGACTGGGCCACGCCAGTGCCCCCCAGCTCCGTTTTTAAAAAGAAGACACATGTGTAAAGCCTAGAGAGATCAAGCCACCTGCCTGAAGCCATATGGTTGGCAAATGTCCTGTCTCCATCAAGGGAGAAGCCAAAGTCTGTTCTGGTCCCACAGGTCACTTTTCCCTCTGCATGGCCCTTCCCACGGCAGCTCCTGTCTCATATCCTAGAGCTGCTTCACCGGCATCCTCAGATACCACAAATGTCTGCTGGCCTCAGGGCCTTTGCATTGGCTCTGCAGGGGATGCTCTCCTCTAAGATCTTCATATGGCTTTACCTTGAGATCTCTTCTGGACGCCCTGCCCATTTAAAATGGCAACTTCCCGTCACTTCCCATTTCTCTCTCCCGCTTGCTTTACCTTTCTGCATAGTTTTTTTTTTTTTTTAATTTTTTTTTCAACGTTTATTTATTTTTGGGACAGAGAGAGACAGAGCATGAAGGGGGGAGGGGCAGAGAGAGAGGGAGACACAGAATCGGAAACAGGCTTCAGGCTCTGAGCCATCAGCCCAGAGCCTGACGCGGGGCTCGAACTCACGGACCGCGAGATCGTGACCTGGCTGATCGGACGCTTAACAGATTGCGCCACCCAGGCGCCCCCTTTCTGCATAGTTTTAATCATCTCCTAAATACTGTATAATTTGATTTTTCATTTTCTGTCTTTATCACTATAAGGTTACTTTCTATGGGGGCAAGGACTTGTTTTTTTTTTTTGTTTTGTTTTGTTTTCCTGTTTCCCTCCCTGCCATGTCTCTAGTTCCAGAACTATGCCTGGCTTAGGGGAGGCCTCAGGAAATATTTGTTGGATGAGTGAACGCTGGGGTTTGAGCACTTGTTAGGTGTTGACCGATGATTTAAAAACTTGTTTCCTTAACCACCAACCCTTGCTGACTCAAATAGGGGCAGTGTGGTTCATGCCGCGCGTACGTGCTCTGGATTGACCTGCGGGTTCTGGCGCCTTTTGAATCCACCCAGAGGCTGTGGGCGTGCCTCACAGAGTTCATGTTCTAATGACAGAGAAGCTCCTGAAGATTGTAACCTCTGAATTGAACTTGGATCCCAACTCTCCACGGCCGAGAAGCTAAAGATACAGAGAAAAAATTGGGGCATCTGGGTGGCTCAGTCGGTTAAGTGTCCGACTCTCTCTCTCCTCTTTTTTAAAAATTATTTTAGCGTTTATTTATTTTGAGAGAGAGAGACAGAGGACGAGTGGGGGAGGGGCAGAGAGAGAGAGAGAGAGAGAGAGAGAGTGACACGGAATCCGAAGCAGGTTCCAGGCTCTGAGCCGTCAGGACAGAGCCTGATGCGGGGCTCGAATTGTGAGATCGTGACCTGAGCCGAAGTCTGACGCTTAACCGGCTGAGCCACCCAGATGCCGCTTAAGATTTGTTTTAATATTTATTTATTTTGAGAGAGACAGAATGTGAGCGGGAGAGGGGCAGAGAGAGAGGGAGAGAATCCGAAGCAGGCTCCAGGCTCCGAGCTGTCAGCACAGAGCCCGTGACGGGACTCGAACTCACAGACCGCGAGATCATGACCTGAGCCGAAGTCGGACGCTGAACTGACTGAGCCACACAGGTGCCCTGAGCGTCTGACTCTTAATTTCGGCTCAGGTCATGATCTCACGGTTCGTGGGTTCACGCCCTGAGCTGGCATGGAGCCTGCTTGGGATTCTCTCTCTGTCCCTCCCCACTCGTGTTCTCTCTCTCTCTCTCTCTCTCAAAATAAATAAACTGAAAAATAAATAAAGGTACAGGTCAAAAATTGCCCTATGGAATTTTGAGCAAAAAGAAGGATATCAGAAATGTAACACAGTGCTCCTAACCATCCAGTGTTACCTGCTCTTTGACATTAGGCTCCTACTGGCTCCCTGCTTAGGAGCACAGTAGTTACATGTGGCTCCTAGAACCCGTGTTCAAGTCCCGCCTGCACCGTTGGCTTTGTGGAGGTTGTGCCATTGCAGAAGTGAGTGAACTTCCGCGAGTTTCAGTCTGAGCATCTGTCAACTGGGGATAACGATGTCACACGTCCGCCAATCCGAGAAGCCACTGAAAAGCAACGTTATTGTATGAACCACAAAGAAAGAAAACAATGTCACTGATTATAAATAGCCCACTGATTCTAAGAGTTATATAGACTTTAGAAGTGTTATCAGTAGAGTGGCCAGATAAAATATGGGACATCCAATTAAATTTGAGTTTCAGATAAAGAAACGAACAATGTTTTAGGATAAATTAATCCCATTTGGGGCATGCTACTCGGTGCATACCTACACTAAACAATTATGCAACTTTTATCTGCATTTCCAATTCAATTGAAGTCCTGCATTTTGTCTGCTAACTCTAGTTACAAAGCCAAAAATATATATCCTAGACTCAGTGAAATAACGTAGTGCGTGTCTCACTGGAAGGTGTGGTTGGGGGTGAATTAATGGAGGAAAAGCCTTAGATCTGGGCCTGGAACAGAGTAGGTGTTCGATACAAAGTAGGGGTTGTTATAAGACAGCTCGTACACTTTTTTGTTTGTTTATTTTGAGAGAGAGAGAGAGACCATGTGCATGCAAGCAGGGGAGGGGCAGAGAGACAGGGAGAGAGAGAGGGAATCCCAAGAGGGTTCTGCGCTGTCAGCTCAGAGCCCGACGTGGCTGCTCGAACTCACAAGCCCTCGGATGATCTGAGCCACATCAAGAGTTGGGTGCTTAACCCGCTGAGCCACCCAGGTGCCCGTAGCTTGAGCCAGTTTAACAGACCCACTTGTACCAGCCTGGAGCTCCTTGAGGGCTCACCCTTCCACCCCCCCCCCGGGCTTGGTGCGGGCCTTCTCATCCTGAAAGAAGCCCGTATTTATTCATCCAATAGAGACCTCCCCTCCTTTTCTGCGCTGACGCGTTCACGGCTGCAGCCCCTGAATGCGCCGGGGCGGTTGGTTGCAATCTTCTCTGAAGCCTGGAAAGAGAATACTTTTAGATAAGTCCCTGCAGCGAGTGCCTCTCCCCAGCGGGAGCCTCCACCCCTCCAGGCTTCTAGCATCTACCTTTGAGAGCTCAGGTGTCCGCTACCCATTACATTTCCATCCTCCTCGTGAAACTACTGCTTAATTAGCCTAATTGCAGGATTGCAGGCTTGGGGCAGCAGGCCCCCTTGGGAAGGGGTATTAACCCCGAGCTCCCCAGGCCCGTCCCAGCCTCCCAGCGTCCCATGGGGCCTGTCTGCCAAGTCGTTCCCTTGGAGTGGCGAAAACACACTCGTCTGTCCTGAGTCTGCCTTTTACAAGACAACAACGACAGCAACGATGGAGTAATAATAACAGCAACACACACTCGGGGCCAAGAAGGTTAAAAAGGACCAAGTGTAACGTGAGACCCAGGGGTTCCCTGAATGCTTGTCACCTGTATCTCAGCTCTACTCCCTGGAAGGTCCCAGTTGCTCCCAGTTTCTCAAAAACACGGGAATGTTCTACGTACCAACCGTCGATGCAAATATAAAGTCTGTAAGCCTATGTGCATATGCGGGATGTATTTAAATTTTTGATGTACAGCACCAGATTGGGAAATACGGTCTTTGTTCTAGCGATACTTTGTTTTTCTGAATAATTGCACACGACAGAAGTTGAATGCTGATGTACATTCACTTTAAGCACGTTGCGTGTTCTATGTAGATATGGTCACCCGTAAATGTCTGCACAGTTGATTTTGCATAAGGGGAATTACACAAGGTACACCCAGAGGTGACCCGCCTCGGTCGCTGAACATACATCCCGGCCGCCTTTACTCTCTGCACGTTAGAGCCGACTCATTGTTTTTGATAAGGCCGCACGATATTTGATGAGGAGGGACACGTCCTAATTTATTTAATGAAGCATTTAGGCCACTTCCAGATTTGTGCCATGAAGCAAATAACATGCAAACAGGCAAAGGAAATGTGGAAACGCCCTTGAGTCTGTGGGGACACAGCTTCAAGGTGAGGGCAGGTCAGGGCTCTCGCCAACACCAATCTGAGGGTGGCTGGCAGTCGGTGGGGGTGGGGGCAGGGTCTTGGGGTCCCCCGTGAAGCCCAAGATAACCCTTCAATCCCCAGATGCTGGGAAGTTCCGGATGGTTCCGGGGAGAGGCGAAGGCAGTCTGGGTGGCGGCCCAGGATGGACCGGCTCGGGGAAGCAGCTGTTGGCCAACTGGTGTGGAAACCTTCCTACGTTTCCACCACCATGATGGTCCTCCTGCCCATCCTTCTCGAATATTGGCCCTATTTGAGTATATCCACGGGTTTCGAATCCTGGAATTCCTGGGACAAACGGTATGAACTCTTTTCATTTCAATTGGCCTATTAGCAAACTCTTCCTTGGAGTCTTTTTTTTTTTTTTTGGTGGGGAATAAAAAAACCCATAATGGCATTTACGAGAGCTAAGTCCCAGCTGAGTGCTTCCTGGATCACGCAGCCTGCCATCTTCCCCGAGGTGCTACAGGACAGGAACTTTTATCAGTCCCATTTTACAGGTGGGGAAAGTGAGACTCCAAGGCCATGGTGGGATTCGAGCCCGTTCCCCCAGCGCCCGGCGGCTGCCATTCTATGGACTTTCTAAATCCCGGTGGAACATGACAAGGTGAAAGGGAGGCTCGCAGTTTCCGTGAGCAGGTGCGTGTGCACCTGCTCTGGGGTAGATGGAGGCAGGAAGCTGGGGTGAAGACCCGGATGACAAAATAGGCAAAGAACGAGACAAATGCCAGTCGCATTCAACGGGAATTTGTGGCCCAGTGAAGGGCACGTCCAACACCGGTGACATAGACCTGACCTTCCTGCGCCTCAGGAAATGGGGACGGCAGTCTGATCCAGCAGAGCCACTGACCTGAATTAAGTTAACACATATGAGATGCCTGTGGCCCCACAGGACAACTCACGGTTACTCTTGGGTCTGTGTGCAATCCCAAGGGCCTCCCCTTACACTTCCAAGGACATAATGTCATAAAACCACAACCGAGGAGGAAGATGGTTCTTGAAGGATCGTCCCATCCAACGATGCCCTCTGCCAGCCGCCAGTCACACTAATACCAGTCCAAACGTTTGTTTCCCCAATTCGATAACGAATTCTTATTTACTCGGAAAAACATTCAGAAAACATGATGACGTTTTACAAAGGCAAAAGTGAAAGTCGACTGAATGCAGTCTACGGCTAACCTTTGGCACTTATATTTATGTCCTTGAAAATGGCCCCAAATATTCCATCACAACGTACACACCGCTAGAGTGGTACCGCCTCCCGCCTCCACCCCCACCCCCGGTCTCTTCCCCAAACTGCAGCCCGCGTGGCCTTCCCGGGACACAACAGGAACCACTTCCGGCCTTGGATTAAAACCTCTTGGTGGCCCTCGCCGCCCTCACTATCTACGCTCCTTGCCTGAAAGACAAGTCCGCACGTTCTGCCTGGTCATCTCTCCCCACCTCGGTCTATGAACCACATGAAGGCAGTCAGCCGAGTTTTGTGACCCGAACTATGTCCTTAATATCTAAGGCAGGTCCTCGGCATGGATAGACTCAGGGTGCACTTGGTAACATCAGGGGCAGACCTGTGTGGCTTTCCCTTAATATGGCACCCAAAGGCAGCACGTGTGTGCCTCCGTGCTCCGTGGGAAGTCTGGGAAGGGGCGAGTGAAGGACGGAACTGGGAACGTGTCCCTCCACGGGCATATCTTCGACCACGCACCGTATATCCCGTGACAAGAGTTGTGCAAATGTCCAGCGTTATGCGTGTTCACCCCGCACCGAGCACTGGCCCCACCGCTGGAGTTCTTGCCAGAAAAGATCCAGGGAAACGGGAACAACAGTGCTGATTAATACCGCTCAGGGCTTCGCCATATGGTACCCAGATCCTAGAAGTCATTCACCCAGTGGCTGGGACACAGAAACCCAAGTTTCAATCACGTTGTTAGGCACGCAGATTTCTTCCGACGCCCTCATCACCACTGCTTCTCGCAAGGCGTGCAAACAGGCATCTTGCTTTATTTCTCAAATATTTGATGTGCGGTGGCATCCTGAAATCGGTCCCCATGGTCTCATAGGCAGACGACATCCAGGAAGCCTTGGGGAAGCGGAGGAGGGCTCATGCTGGATGTGTGAGAGTGCGTGGGCGAGAGTGAGCAAAGGCATCTGAGGCTGGGGAGCGGATGTGTGTTCATCCACAAGAGAGGGGACGGAGATCCAAGGACTTTCCTGGCTTGGGAGAATCGTCAGCGTCTTCCGTGGGTGTCAGTGGCGTTTCCATCTTTGTATGTGTGAATGGGCAAATGCACCGGGGAGTAAAATCTACTCCAGAGGGAAAGAACCGGGACAAAGAAGCAGCAGATGTCAGAACTCAGCTCTAGAAAACAAAATTCATACTGTGCTCACCGTCCGGAAATAACTGCTGACAACGTGGCTGTGCGTTTTCTTGGGAATTGTTCTCTGCGGGGGCGCCTGGGTGGCTCAGCCGGTTGGGCGACCCGCTCTTGATTTCGGCTCAGGTCATGATCTCACGGCTCTCGAGTCTGAGCCCCTGGTAGGGCTCAGCCTGGAAGGCTCCGAGCCTGCTTGGGATTCTCCCTCTCTCCCTCTCTCTCTGCCCTTCCCCTGCGCATTCTCTCTCACTCTCAAAATAAATAATAAATAAACTTAAAAAAAAAACCAGAATAAATTGAAAAAATTCTGTGTGTGTGTGTGTGTGTGTGTGTGTGTGTGTGTGGCATCCCTCACGTTCTAGTCAAACACATTAGGAGCACCTTTTCTTTTTTTTTTATTTAAAAAAAATTTTTTTTTTTAACGTTTATTTATTTTTGACAGAGAGAGACGGAGCATGAATGGGGGAGGATTGGAGAGAGAGGGAGACACAGAATCCGAAACAGGCTCCAGGCTCTGAGCGGTCAGCACAGAGCCCGACGCGGGGCTCGAACTCACGGACCACGAGATCATGACCGGAGCCGAAAACCACCCAGGCGCCCCTAGGAGCACCTTTTCATGCCATGAAATATACTTCAACTCCCCCCGTTCTTACGGCTATCTCGTATTCTGCTTCACGTGGGACTATAAAGTAATATTGCTCCACGGTGAACTGTGCACATTGTTTTCCGTTTGTCACCATTTATTACGGTCCAGTCCGGCATTTTTTTTTTTTAATTTTTTTTTTCAACGTTTATTTATTTTTGGGACAGAGAGAGACAGAGCATGAACGGGCGAGGGGCAGAGAGAGAGGGAGACACAGAATCAGAAACAAGCTCCAGGCTCTGAGCCATCAGCCCAGAGCCCGACGCGGGGCTCGAACTCACGGACTGCGAGATCGTGACCTGGCTGAAGTCGGACGCTCAACCGACTGCACCACCCAGGCGCCCCAAGTCCGGCATTTAAAAATATCTACTTACTGGGGTGCCTGGCTGGCTCAGTCGGTGGAGCCTGGAGCTCTCGATCTCGGGGTTGTTAGTTCAAGTCCCATGTTGGGTGTGGAGAGTACTAAAAAAAATAAAAATAAAAATAAAAATACCTACTTACCAAATGAAATAGTGTTTGGGAAAAGCCATGTAGAAATTTAAGGTTTTCATGTTTTTGTTATTTGCATTGTCACCGTTAGCTTACCTGAGTGCGTCGCTCTCTTGGCCCTGACCCCATAGGAAGGACTCTGAGGGCGAAGACAGTTCCTCATTCCTGCCTCGAGGTCTCCCTACCCTGTACCACTCTGAGTACACGTGGACGCTCCCCTGAACACGTGTGGCCGCTCTGCGGAGACATCAGATGGGAAGCGGTGACAGGTCGCCCCTGATTGTTAAAGCCTCTTGGAAACATTGATCACAGCCTGTTGCCTTTCTAATTAAGAACTAGATTGGGGCATCGGGTGGGCTTAGTCAGTAGGGCACACGACTCTTGATCTCCGGGTTGTGAGCGCCAGCCTCCTGTTGGGTATAGGTTATTTAAAACAAATAAATAAGAAAAAAATAAAGTTGTTAAAAAAAAAAAAAAGAAGTGGGGCACCTAGGTGGCTCAGGTGACTGAGCGTCCGACTTCGACTCAGGTATTCATCTCCTGGTTTGTGAGTTCGAACCCCACATCGGGCTGGCTGCTGTCAGGCCTGCTGTCCTCCCCTCCCCCTGCCCCTCCCTTGCCTGCACTCTCTCTCTCTCTCTCTCTCTCTCTCTCTCAAAAATAATAAATAAAAATTAAAAATAAATAAATAAAAGAAGTAGATTATTAAGAGAACGATGTTGACCTTATTTAAAATTTTTATTATGCATACATACATTTGGAAACATGTCTGTTTCCAAACAGACCTGAAACAAGCCTGAGTGACCAGCTACGAGATAGAGACCTAAAATAATAGTCTAGCTCTCCAGAAACTCGCGTGTACTCCCCTATAGTCCACGCGTACATTTCTGCTTGATTTCATTCGGTTTTGTTTTGTGGTCATCTTAGGTGCCTTTTCTTTTTCTTCTCCTTTCTTTCTTTTTCAGATTCAGCCTTTGCACATGGAGTCTTGCCCACAGCCTTGGGAGAGCAAGCTCTCCTATCGGTCAGTTGCTGGGAAAAGTTGCTCTGGGCAGATAAGGGGGGCTGTTGATGCAAATGGAAGAAGACAAAAATCCAACAAAACTTCAGCCGTTTAGAACAGCTGATGGTACGCAGTTGGAGGCTGAGAACACCTACAAAAATGTCATCCTTCTAACCTCTTGGTATACACCCCCGTGGGAAAATTCATACTCGGCATTATCTTGTTCGGTATTTAGCAATCTATCATACATTCAGTTCATTTTCCTTCTTTCGTTCCATCCAACACACATATAGTTTTAAAGCTTATTTATTTGTTTTCGAGAGAGGGGAGGGGAAGAGAGAGAAGCAGAGAGAATCCCAAGCAGGCTCCACGCTGTCAGCGAAGGGCCCGAGGTGGGGCTCGATCCCACAAACCTTAAGATCATGACCTGAGCCAAAATCGAGAGTTGGATGCTTAACTGACTTAACCACCCAGGTGCTCCCATCCAACAAATATTTTGATTGACTTCCTGTATCATATAGACAATTTGGGTGCTGGGGAGATAGAGCCAGAATCGAAATCAATAAAGCGCCTGCCCTCAGGCACAGACAAACAAATGAATAAGAAAGACATACTGCATGCTAGGTGGGCCTAGTGCTACCTAAAATGTTGGGAGTATTTGGAGGGGACAGGAATACCAGGGAGTCCACGTGAAAGGCCCTATTTTCTACAGGCGGTCAGAGAGGGCTCCGTACAAGGAGGTCTTGGGTAGCATGACGAGCAGCCCAAGAAGAGGCGGGCCGTGTCTGAGGAAGGAGAATGGGACCCACATGGTGGGAGCCAGACGGTCCAGACGAGCCGGAGGAGGAGCCTGAAGATGGGGTTAAACAGGGGGGGGGGGGGGGGGGCAGGTGTGTGTGGAGGCGGGTGGTGACCCAGACCGCGGAGGCCCTTCTAGGTTGTCTTGGGATTTTGCATCTACTCTGGGGGAAATGGTGAGCCATGGGAGGTTCCGGAGCACAAGACCTGGTTTAGATCACAAAACCACTTTGACTGCTATTGAGGTATTTACGGGAGGGAAGAATGGAATCAGGAAAACCAGTCTGGAGGCGAGTATAACCATCCAGGTGAGGGAAGATGCTTTTTTCCCCAGCTATTTATTGTTTAAGAAACCATCCCCAAACTTGTGGCTGAAAACGTCATGGTTTGTTCTTTCCCGGGGGCTCTGCGGGCCTCCTGGGCAGTTCTGCTTTGCAAGTGTCGGCTGGGTCGTATTTTCCTCCATTTTTGGATGCCTAGTAATTTTTTTTTTTATTGGTTGCCAGACGTGCGCTTTACTTTGCTGCAGGATGTTTTTGTGTTTCTGTGACTGGTCTCAAGCTTTGTTCTTAATATTCTCAAGCTTTGCTTAGTGGCTGCTGAGGATGAAACCCTTCTCCACAGGCATCCTGCTAAAGTCACATGGCCCCGTGGGGCCAGGAGTTCATTTACCCAGACACGGTTTGATGCTCTCGGGTCTTGCTTTTAAGATTTTGTTAGATGTGCCCAGAGCTGCACTTAGTGCCTGGGGGCGTTACCCCCCCCCCCCCCCCCCCCACTGAGGCAGGACCCTTCTGAGGTCCCGGCTCGGGGCTCCGTGAGCTGTGAGCTTGTCCAGACTGGCTGGGGGAGCTCCAGTGCGGTTGGCTGTAATCCACGGCGGGTCCTTCTGCAGCCTCAGAAGTTTCTTCTGGCCTGTGTGCGATGAGCACTCAACGGAAGACCTCAGGTGGGCCCTTTGCGGATGTCTGGCGTTCTCTCTTGGCATTCTGCTCTCCCAGTCCCTGGTGGTTGAAGGCCAGTGACTCCAGGCCTCTTAGTTCTGTGTCTTCAACCCAAGAGAGCCTGTCCTCCTCTTGCTGGGTTTCCCCTCCCCGCACACGCTGAGTGTGAGATGCCTCTTAAGCATCCCCTCCCACCTACCACCCACCCCCCCGGAGGTTGCTTGCGATTTGTCTGGAAGAGGGTCCTTGCAACACCCAGATTGCTAACGTTCCAGATGAGTCAAAGACTCCGGTGGGTCTCCTCTGGAATGTAACGCTGCCTACCACGTGATTGCCTTGACATTTGGGAATCTGACATTGGGATTAAGCTGGCATCTGTAACTGCTTATAGTTCAAGTATTAGGTCTTTGATTTGGCCACTGAGCTTTGTCTCTTCTTTGTTCAGTTGAAGGAAAACAGTAGATTGGTGCCTCTGGTAATCCTTTATTTAAAAAAAAAAACATGGAAGGGCGCCTGGGTGGCTCGGTCGGTTAAGCGACGACTTCCGCCCAGGTCATGATCTCATGGTTCGTGAGTTCGAGTCCTGTGTCGGGCTCTGTGCTGATGGCTCAGAGCCTGGAGCTTGCTTCGGATTCTGTGTCTCCCTGTCTCTCTGTCCCTCCCCTGCTCTGTCTCTGTCTCTCTCAAAAAGAAATCAACATGAAAGAAAATAATAATAAACATGGAAGAGGGGCGCCTGGGTGGCTCAGTCGGTTAAGCACCTGACTCTTGATTTCTGCTCAGGTCATAATCTCCTGGCTTGTGAGATGGAACCCTACATTAGGCTCTTACAGAGAATGCTTGGGATTCTCTCTCTCCCTCTGTCTCTGCCCCTCCCCTGTTCATGTTCTCTCCTCTCTCTCAAAATAAATAAATAAACACGAAAAAATATATAAGAAAAAATACATGAAAGAGATTTTACTTTTGGCTGAGGGGCTGCAGGGCTGTTTGTTACTCACGGGAGCTCAAGTAGTGGCATTGGCAGATGATATGCTTCTAGAAGATATTAGAACACATTTAAGGGATTCTTGTAATAATATCACCCTCGCTTGCCAGCTTCCGGATTAGCCAAGACTCTTGCTTGCTAAAAGTGGAAGTCCAATTCAAACTAGCTTAAGCAAAACTCTTTAAACAGACCTCCCCCCCCCACTACAAAAATGGAATTTATAGGCTTGCTTAGCTCAAAAGCTTTAGCGATAGGGAGGTAGGGCTTAAGTCAAACAAAGTCTTCAGATTCCTGTCTACACCTCCGCTTAGTTCTTAGCTGTCTCTCCCCGTCTTCATTACCAGCCTGGCAAGACCAAGTTTTTGTTGGCCCTAAGGTTTTGATTCCATAAAGGAAGAGAGAACACTTTTTCTGATATCTCTGGCCAAAGTCCTATGTGGCGGGATACCCCAGCTGGCCAGGCTTGGGTTTCATGCCCACCCTTGGTGTTGGGTCAGGAGGTCAGGCCCACAGGGTCATGGGACTTGAGCCAGGCTCCTGGGGAGAAAGCTTTCTCATTCTTGGCAGCACAGATATCCTGGGTCTTGTAATTCGTTGTTGTGGGGCCGTCCTGTGCGCTGCAGATGTCTAGAATTTCCCTGGTGTCTACCCACCAGACACGGGTACTTCCTACCCCCTTCACCCATTGTGACAACCAAAACTGTCTCCAGATGTTGCCAGATGTCCTCTCGAGGGCAAAATCGGCCCCGTGGAAAACCACTTCTATGGCGGGAGAGGAATTTTCTAAAGGAAGGGATGCTGGGTAGACATACAGGCTCGCGCCCAACGCAACGTGTTTGCTGAGAGCAGTAGGAGGTAGACTGCACCTGACATCTGGAACCACACCACAGACCATCGTGGAGGTTACCGTTCAGTGTGCTGCTTTTACCTCACAAAGTAATTTTGGGAAGAGGTTCATAAAGGCCGGGGGACCCTTGTGACGCTACATACACGAAGGTCAGAGCAGAAGCGGACGAGGTGAAAACGCCACAGTGTCGCGGTCAGAACTTTAATCCAAGACTGAAACAGCAAGGTTTATTTTGGTTCATTCTAGTGCTAGGTGTGGGATCTTCCTTTTTTTTTTTTTTTTTTTTTTTTTTAATTTTTTTCAACGTTTATTTATTTTTGGGACAGAGAGAGACAGAGCATGAACGGGGGAGGGGCAGAGAGAGAGGGAGACACAGAATTGGAAACAGGCTCCAGGCTCTGAACCATCAGCCCAGAGCCCGATGCGGGGCTCGAACTCACGGACCGCGAGATCGTGACCTGGCTGAAGTCGGACGCTTAACCGACTGCGCCACCCAGGCGCCCCATGTGGGATCTTCCTTAAATTCCTTAATCTCCTTAATCATCGGCTTCCTTCAATATAAAAGATGATGAATGGTTTCAGACAAACCAATCGATAATGTATGTGAGAGCCTTGGCTAAGCTGTCAATGTCGTGCAAATGGAAGGTTCGAGGAGGAAACCCGTACTCTTCAATTCATTGAAACGGAAGCTACTTGGGTGATTTCTGATTTTTGAGAATAGTCCATCCACATGTTATTTCTGGGTTATTTCTTCTGTAACTGCTAAGCGTCATAGTGTGTTTTTTTAATTTCCTTCTTTCTTTCTTTTCTTCCTTCTCTCCCTCTCTTTCTCCTCCCCCACCTTCTTTTTGGTTTGTTGGTTAACGTAGAGATGTCGAAGCTATGAGAAAGAGGATAGCTATTTTTTTTTTCTAGTATATTCCAAGAGGCCAAAGAATTGCTCACCTGGTTAATGACAATTCTTTCCTGTTCTTGCTGTTAAAAAAAAAAAAGGGAAAAAAAAATTCCAGTTCATTGAGCTAACTGTGGGTAAGAGTCCCAGAAAAGATACTATCCCTATGAAGGCAGACATTATGTCCCAACACTGCATGGTAGGTATGTTCTCTGTTTTCTGGTTCTGTTCCACCTGGGTAATAACCCAACCGGCTAATTCCGTGGGATTTAAGCTTCTGGTCTTTGTCTGAACAAATCAGAAATTGCCAGAAAATGTTTGAACAAATCGTGGAGCCCAGTTATAGTCAAGGGTAGAATATATCCCAGAAACAAACAAATGACCTAATCCCATGTCAGATGCAGGGGCTAAATGATTCATCTCTTAAAAGACACTTAGACTCAATGTTTACTTCCCAAGTGAACGAGAGAAAATTTGCTTCTTGATCTAAACCAGTTGTAGAAAAATTTCAGAGTGTCACCTTTTGGAGCAAACATTGTTTGACTTTTGGATTAGATTCATGATTTATTATGCAAGACCCTCCTTCGAGTTTTCAGTTAAGAATGCTGTGTTTGTTCCTTTTCTGTTGTAGAAACAGGCTTTTCCTGGGTAACATCTCTTGCGATCATTATCGGTGGATCGTTTTTCATATTCTTGTTTCAGATCTAACAATTGCTGAAATGAACACATACATTTCTCAGCCAGTAAAATATCTCCTAAAAGATGCTTTCTTCTCAGCAGGAAGCTTTGGATACTTCCGGAAAAATTCAGCAGTTTTGAAGTAGGAGACCACGCTGATCCTCGTCACGATTTACATGTGAATAGTACAAACTACAGGAAATCAGAGAGAGATTGAGAGAGAGAGAGAGAGAGAGGAGAGAAGGGGGGGCGCAGGAGAGAGAGGGAGAGAGAAAGAGAGGAAAATTTTATTATGTGCTTGGCGAGGAGTCTCGCAATGTTTATAGTCTGGGAACGGATACAGCAAAAGCCTTTCTGCTGTTGTTAGGGAGGGCCCACATTCCCGTCCCACCCCCCACCCCCATCCACAGCCTCGGAGTCAAAATAACACTCTTCCTACACTTATTAATTTTGTTTTTTTTTTTTTTTTTACCGCCCCCTCCCCCCCCGGATTATTTCTACAGCTGGAAATTAAGGAAGCAAGGGAACTGATTAATCATTTTCGAGTTAAGCACACTCCTCCTCTCTACCTCTGCCTCCAGTTCTGTTTTGTTTTGTTGTAAGGACCTATTTCCTTTCTAATGAAATTTAGGTAGGACCTTTTTGTTTGATAGTTTGTTTCTGGGTCCTTGGATGGAGTGGGGTGGGGGGGAGTGGTTTCCTTTACTGGCAGTGTCACTTTGACCTGAGAGCTGATCCTCTGTGGACTTCTGCAGACATTGGGGATACACTGAGGATCAGTGCGTGGAAGGTGGGGGGGCGGGGAGGAAGTCACCATTTCTGCTTTTCCAAATAGGTCCTCAAACGCACATAGCCGTCTACACACGGAGTGGAGTGTAGAACTGGTTATTCCAACTGCTTCTGGGCTTTTTGACATGACAGCCAACAGAAAAAATAACCCAAATCATTCCTCTTATTCAAGGATATCTGAGAACTTTGGCCACAACCTTATTTTTAAAAGCAGAACGTATTCGTAACTCGAATAAAATTCTTTCCCAGGGCTCCCTGAGATAATGCCTCCCTAAAAAATGTCTCAAATGTATGAGTCAGTCTCAGGAGCTGACCATTAAGCCACTGGCCACACTTGTATTTTTTCAGAATCACTGGGAATAACTGGAAATAATTTCAGAAAATAAAGGAAATACTCTTTGTCTGGTCTTCCCCCCCCCCCCCCGCCCCCGTTCTTTTGGGGGATGAGGAGAGACAGAGTCTTTGATTCAAGTACGGCCAAGATCTAGGAATAAGACAAATACAGTAGAATTCTCTCCTAAGTCGTAGACACGGCCCGGCTTCCCACAGCTTCGGGATCTGGTCTACATCAAGGTTTCAGTGTGTTGGCTTTGTGTCAACAACACACTATGATCTGCGGTGTACCTGGGCTTCCCTAAAAATGAAAGCAAAAGCGCTGAAGTGATTTATTTTATTGGGTTTGAATTCACTAAATACAGCCCTTGAATCATGTACAAAATCGCATTGTTCTGCGATCAGGCCTGTGTCCAGTGTCAAGTTCAATTAAAAGGTGGTGAGCCCGTGGCAACGGTCTGTGATGGAACCCACCACCTAATAACAGCTCTTGGATTGTGCACTCCTGACATTTTAAGGGCTTCCTGATGATCAAAGTTCGGCCATAGTTTATTGTTTCGACAGTTCCACTGCTTCAGTTTTTGTTTACTTTCATTTCCCCTGGGCAGAACTTTCTAATCTGGGCTTAAGTTTTTATCCCATACTTTTGAGAGGTGCTCAAATTACCCCGTTCCAGTAACAGCAGTCCTCTTACTACGGCAGATTTTGTAAGTGCCTCTGCTCACTTTAAACAGAATTGCCCCTACAGTACATTTATTCCGTAGATCCAGGAAACACAATTATTGTTTGGCATTGAACTAGACCCCGAGGGACATGGAGCTCTGTTCAGTCCCTCTCCCCCGCCAACACCTGCCGGCCGCACCCGCCCCCCCCAGCCGCCACCGTAGCATCGGACATGAGTTGTATCAGAATTAAATAAAAATGGATGATGTGGTTGCAAAGAACTCCAGAGAAGAGAAAATCTACCTGCAAGATCTTTATTACTTGTGCCTAAAGAAGATTGTTCTCTGATCATTTGCTGACTGTTTGTAGGAGAAAACCATTATTCTTGGCTCTTACGTCTAGAAGACGATCACACAAGGAAGTACAACGCACTTCAACCGTTTTTATCCCCACAAGCTCCTTATGAGTTTTCAGGCAATATTTTGGCTGATAATGCAACGAAACAGCAGGCTCTAAGCAGGTTTTCTAGGAATCGAGATTTGTCTACTTCTTCGGATAATCAAATACTACTTCCTCAGAGAGACCTATCATGAACAACCTCCGTGAAATATTGCCAGGACCCCACCTCCCATCTCTCCCCATTTTCTTGACCTGCTTTGTTTTCCTTCAAAGCATTCGTCACTTCTAGAACAGCACCACCCAATAGAGATACAGTGCAAGCCACATACGAAATTCAAAACTTTTTAGGGATCCCATCAAAAAGGTAAAAAGAAACCAACGCACTTCATTATAATAGCATGTTTTATTCAACTCCATGTGTCATTATCATTTGAACGTCAAATCGCTATGAAATGACTGTTAATGAGATATTTTGATATTTATTTTTTGGGCCAGGTCTTCAAAATCTGGTGTCTATTTTACACTCCTAGCACACCTCAACCTGACGAGCCACATCTCAAGTGCTCAGCGGCCACGTGTGACTTGTGGCTGCCATATTGGAATGTGTAGCTCTAGGATATAACGTTAGGCTGATCGGTGACTTTGTTTTATTCGCTAAGCACCCACTAAGTACACAGTGAACAGTCAGTGAAATAGAAAATTATTATTAAAATTATAAGGACCACCACTATTTCCCTGAAGGTCTGTAATATTAGATGTTTCCCAGCATGCCGCAATGCCTTTGGTTTTTCTCTTTTTCTAACCTTTCCCTCTTGCCCCAAGAATATCAAAATGCAAAGAAAGATCACTTTGAACATTTATTCCACTACCTGAACCAGTTTTGCTGGGAAAAGTCAATGCCGTATCCCACGGTGACCGCACACATGCCCTTCAGGATGGACTCATTAAAGTCCTATCTGTACTTGATGTTGCCCCTCTCGATCTACGTTCCCTCCTTTTGATCAGTTCTCGAGCTGCCTACTCAGCAATGGTTCAGAACGTGTTAAAAAAGATCACACCACCCTTGAGGTTTGGGCAATGCGGGTCTCCAGCACGTCCGGGAAGCGAAACACGCATCTGGCACCGTCTTCGTGCCACACGCCATTGAGCGGGTGCTGCAGGGATCCCTCAGGGCAGCATAGACACTGCCCTGCCTTTGAAGAGCTTTCAGACCCGCGGGGGAGAAAGACGAGCGGATGGTAATTACAGAGATGACACAGGAGCGTGTGGTGGCAAAGTCACAGGCTCTGGAGACGCACAGAGGGGGTTCAAATCCCCAACTGCCACTAACTGATGGTATGGGCTTGAGCCGCTCACGATACAGCTCTCTGCCTCAGTTTTCTCATCTGTAAAATGGAGATAATAATAAGTGTTGTTGTGAGGGGATAGATGGGTATGTTCACTGCACCATCACACCCCATGCGAGGGGGTGGCCTTGGGTCATTGCCAGCTGTGGTTAAGAGACATTTATTTCTAATATATCAGACATAGGAGAAGTGCGCCTGGCATTGATACTTAGAAACTTCATAGTATTAGCTGTTATTATTACTTACTTAATTTATTTATTATTTGAGAGAAAGAGCTGAGCAGGAGAGGGGCAGAGAGAGAGAAGGACAGAGGATCCAAAGTGGGCTCCGTGCTGCAGGCTGACAGCACAGAGCCCGATGTGGGTCTCGAACCCTTGAACCGCGAGACCACTACCTAAGCCAAAGTGGGACACCCAACTGATGGAGACACCCAGGTGCCCCTATTATTATTATTATTATTGTTGAGAGAAGATGGCCCTTTCGGAGAATTCAGAGGGCACCCCAGCCTGGACCCTCAAGGCTCAGGAGACATTTCCTGGAGGATGTGCCATCGCTGGTGGAACCCGATGATGAGTCCCAGGTGGCCAGATGGAGAGTTTAAGTGGGGGAACAGCATGCGCGAACACCTGGAAGCCAGAGTTCTTAGGGCAGTTTGAGGGACAGAAGAATGTTGAGTCTGGCTACAAGTCCAAAGGCTCCTGGGGGCCTGGAAGAACATACCAGAGTGAGCCTCATGAATTGTTGGTATTACACTGTCTTCGAACTGTAAGAATGGAAACTGTCTACGATTTAGCCTAATATTTTGGCTAAAGTGTGCTGTGTGTCAAAAACAAAGATATAACCCAAAACAACAGTAAGCTCCTTAACAAACGGTCTGGTGAGGACACTGGCTCTCACCGGGACCCCTGTTGTCACCGGGCTGACAGCAGTGGTGTGGGAGAAAGCACCTGAGCAGTGGGGGGGGGGGGGGGGGGGGGGGGGGGGGGGGAGGGGGGGAGGCAGGCGGGGAGGGACTTGATGCGTTGCTGGCTGCAGGTGCCCCCTTGGGCTCCACGCACTTGGTGATGCCCGCTTTTAAAGAAGAACCCCGGTGGCTCGGTCGGTTAAGTCCAGCTCTTGATTTCGGCTCAGGTCACGATCTCATGGTTTGTGAGTTTGAGCCCCGTGTAGGGCTCTGTGCTCACGGTGCAGAGACTGCTTGGGATTCTCTCTCCCTCTCTCTCTGACCCTTCCCTGCTTGCGCTTCTTCCCCGCACCGCCCCCCCCCCCAAAATAAATAAACTTAAAAAAAAGAAAAGCCCCCAAAGTGAACTTTTACAGGTTGTCTTTTGATTTTAAGGTTAGTTCACTTTGTGGGGAGGGGGGCACAGCAATTGTTGACAGAATGTGGCTCCCTAACTGTGAGCTGATCTTCATCCTGGAGTTTGGCCCAGGATGGTGGGAATGAGGACTTCTAAGTCCAAGAAATTTTTTTTTTTCCAGGAGTTCCTTATTGAATGCTTTTCTCACTTTCCCTTGTGCTGCCTGCTGCCACCATCATTCTGAATTGCTCCCTTCTGGGGCACCTGGCTGGCCTGGTCCGTAGAGCATGCGATTCTTGACCTCAGGGTTGTAAGTTCGAGCCCCACGTTGGGTGAACATACTTAAGGATAAAAATCTTTAAGAAAAAACAAAAAACAAAATTGCTCCTTCCTGAAGCCCTCCAGTGGTTTCCCACCGCACCTGGAATCACATTCAAACTCCTCACCACAGTTTATAGACGGTACCTGATCTGCCCTGGCCACGGCCCTACCTCCCCACTCTGCCCCTTCCCATGGCGCTGTAGCCACACTTAAACCCACCAAGCTCCTGATTGATTGATTGATTATTTTTTATTAAAGTTGAAAAAAAAATGTTCACTTATTTTTGAGAGAGAGAGAGAGGGAGCGAGCAGGGGGAGAGGGGAAGGGAGAATCCCAAGCCCGATGCGGGCCTGAAACCCACAAACCATGAGATCATGACCTGAGCCGAAACCAAGAGTCAAACACTCAACCAACTGAGCCGCCTAGATGCCCATGGTCCTTATTCTGTCTTATTCTTTATGGCCAACTTTTCCCTCCTCCCTTCCTCCCTTCCTCCCTTCCTCCCTTCCTCCCTTCCTCCCTTCCTCGCCTTCTTCCTTCCTTCCTCTCTTCTTTCCTTTCCCTCATCTTTCGTGCACCTTCTCCCTACTATTTTGTAAAACTGAGCCAGGTCCTGTGACGGGGACAGGAGACAGGTGGGAAAAGACACACACCCGTGGCCTCCATCTTTGAGATCTAGCTTTAAGATGCCGAGGGCAGAGAAGCCAAGGGGTAAGTGAGCGCCAATCGTTCAATCCTTCCGCAAAAGATCCCGGAGGTGAGGAAGCTGCCAAGGTTACGGCTGTTGGACGCCCTGCTCTGCTGGGTGCAGCCGTTTAAGGAAGCAAAAGTATCTCTTCCCGGCTGAGAGGCCTGAGCCAGTGAGCCCAGCTGCGGCCCCACACATCCAGCCCGTGTCCGTGTCCAAGAGCCGTTTCTTTCTCGTCCGAGGAGGGTGGCACTTTCCCAGGCTGTGCGTGGCTGTGGTACTTTTTTTAGTAGTTGCCCTAGAATTGGCAATATGCATTTATATACGTATACATACACCTTTACACCTGACCACAGTCTACTTTCATTTTTTAAGTGTTTTTATTTTTTTTCATTTTTAATGTTTATTTTTGAAAGAGGGAGAGACAGACACCAAGTGCGAGCAGAAGAGGCGGAGAGAGGGAGGGAGACACAGACTCTGAAGCAGGCTCCAGGCTCCGAGCAGTCAGCACAGAGCCTGACACGGGGCTTGAACTCACGAACCAGGAGATCGTGACCTGAGCTGAAGTCAGATGCTTCACCCACCGAGCCACCCAGGTGCCCCAACAGTCTACTTTCAAGTAATGCTATGCCGCCTCACAGATAGTGACAGCTGACCCTTGAGCAGCACAGATTCGAACTGTTTGGGTCCACTTATATGCATTGTGTGTGTGTGTGTGTGTGTGTGTGTGTGTTTTATAAATACAGTACAGTACTCCAACGTATTTTCCTTATGATTTTCTTAATAACATTTCTTTTCTCTAGCATACTTTACTGTAAGAAAGCAGTACACGATGCATATAACATAGAAAACATGTGTTAATTATTTATGTTATCAGTAAGGCCTCTGGCTATCAGTAGTTAAGTTCTTGGGGAGTCAAAGTCATACGTGGACGGTCGACTGCGTGGGGTGTCAGTGGTCCTAACCCTCATGCTGTTCAAGGGTCAGTTGTGGTAACAAAGCCCTCTTATTCTCTATATAGTTGCTGCCCTTTTCCTTATCCATAAGCATAGGTATATACACACAGGAGAATACATAATTGAATACATTGTTTCAACTGTTGTTTTGAATACACTGTTAGATCACTTAAGAATAAGAAAAATAAGGGCACCTGGGTGGCTTAGTCAGTTAAGCTTCCGACTCTTTAATTTTTTTTTAATGTGTATTTATTTATTTTGAAAGAGAGAGAGAGAATGAGCGGGAAAGGACCAGAGTGTGGGGGGGGGGTGGTGTGGAGAGAGGGAGAGAGAAAGAGAGAGAGAGGAGAGAGAGGAGAGAGAGAGAGAGAGAGAGAGAATGAGTGGGGGGGGGGCAGAAGGAGAGGGAGAGAGAGGGAATCCCAAGCCGGCTCTGTGCTGTCAGCACAGACCCCCAACGTGGGGTTCAACCCCGTGAACCATGAGCTCATGACCTGCTCGGAAGTCAAGAGTTGGACACTCCACCGACTGAGCCACCGAGCTGCCCCTCAGATCTACTCTCTTAAGAACTTTCAAATATACCACACGGCAGTTAAACTTCGGACATCATACTGTCCATTACATCCCTAGTCCTTATTTATCACACAATCACAATTGTGAACTTTTTGACCACTTGCATCCAAAGGCAAAGAACATCTTTCAGCATTTCTTGCGAGGCCTGTCTACCGGCAACGGATTCCCCTCCATTTTGTTTGTCTGAGAAGTCTTGATTTCTCTTCCCCTGTTGAGGGATAACTTTATATGGGGCAGAATTCTAGGCTGGTGGGTTTTGTCTCCCAACACTTTAATTATTCCACTCCACTCTCTTCGGCACTCGCTTGACTTCTGAAGAGTCAGACTTCATGGCTATCTTTGCTCCCCTGTAGGTGGATGGTTTTCCCTCTGACGTCTGTCAGCATTTTCTCTTTGTATTTGACTTTCTGCCACTTCAATAGGGTATGGCCGGATGTAGGTTTTGGGGGGCACTTATTTCTGCTTCGTATACCTGAGCTTTCTAGATCTGTGGCTTGGTGTCTGCCATTAATTGGGGCAGGAGGTGGGGGGAGGGGTTCAGAGTCATTATGGCCAAACACTCCCTTTGTTCCTTTCTTTCGCCTCTGGTATCCCGACTGCGTGCATGTTACACCTTTCGTAATCGTCCCGCCGTCCTGGGGTATTCCGTTCTGCTTTTTTTCAGTCTTTGTTCTCTTCGCTTTTCAGTCTCCCTACTTTCTGTCGAAATCTCCTGTTCTGTCCTCAGCTGCATCCAGTCTACCCGGAAGCCCAGTCCTCATTTCTGTTACAGTGTTTTTCTCTCTAGCATTTCTTTTGGTCCTTCAGAATTCCCGTCTCTCTGCGCGCAGCGCCTCATCTGTTCCTACATGCTGTCTACTTTATTCATCACAACTCTTAGCATCTTCATTAGCGTGGTTTTATATTCCCGCTCCGATCATCCCAGCATCCCCTGCCATGTCGGAGTCCGGTTCTGATGCTTAATCTGCTTCCTTCAACTGTGTTTTTTGCTTTCAAGTATGTCTTGTACTTTTTTTTCCTTCTTTTTTTTTTTTTTTTTTTTTTTTTTTTTTTTTTGCCGATAGCCTGACATCATGTGATAGGTAGAAGGAGCTGTTATATAATTAGGCCCGCTGACAGCAGTGGTGAGGTGGGAGGGGGCGGGGAGCGTCCTAGAGTCCTGGGATCGGGTCTCAGCCTGCTGGGGAGCCCATGCCTCAGTTCACAGAACTTCACAGCTGCTTCTCAGGTCGTCAGCTCCACGCAGTGGTTGGGACAGGATGGCTAGAGGAGGCTGCAGTTGTGTATGTTCCCTCCCTACATCGGTTCTGATAAAACTCCAGCAGGCCAAGCCCTGATGAACTAGTTTCCCCTGAGGACAGACTTTCTTGGGAGGAACGAAATACTCTGGGGTACTTCAGAGCAGTTACTGTCCCTTCTCCTTCTGGGAGCACAAGGGGACTTCTCTCTGATACTGACCGGGAGTACCTGGTCAAGTTCTCGGAGGTTAAAACCTGCCAAAGTGTCCCTTATGCCTGGAACCCCCAGAGGTGTTGACTCCCGGGTCTGTCCACACCGAACCTCCGGCCATTCACCAGTTCAGGCCCCCCCCCCCACCCCCCGCCCTGGGTGCCGGGCCCTACAAGGGGGACTCTAGAGCAGGTGGTGATTTTCTCTAGTAGCCTGCCTGTCCCTCCAGTGTTGGAGGCCGTGGTTTGCAGCGGCCTCAATTCCCTTGCAGATCTAAGAGGAGCTGCTCATTTTGCACCTTTTCAGCTTTTTTACTTGTTGGTGGTGGCGACTTCTGAACGCCGTGCATGCTGGACCAGAAACGGAAAGTCTGCCTTGACAGTTTTAAGAACCAAAAAAAAAAAAAAAAAAAAGTGATTGACTGAAAATGTCAAGCAAAAAAAGCATTGGGGCGGGGGTGCATTCACTGGGCTCGAAGTGGAAATTGTAGACTTCTGCTGGAAGTCTCAAAGGTGCCTGAAAGAGAAAGTTTTGACTAATGTTCTGGCCACATGTGGGAAAATCGTGTTACTGAAAAGCCCGTGGGCCAGCGAAAGGTGAACTGAATTCTGCGTTTCTCAACACCCGGTCGTGTGTCCAGACCAGTCACTTCACCAGCCTCCTTTTTTTATCTAGAAACTGGGTAGTGGGCATTTACCGGAAGTGGGGATTAGCGGTAACTCCTCTGAAGTACGGAGCAAAAGGCATACTCTGTAGATAATAGAGAAGAAACTAGATAAGTAGAAAATAGATAAGAAAATAGATAAGTAGATAATAGAGAAGAAACGTGAGAGATGGTTATAGAAGTAGATTTTTCTCTTTCCTTAACTGAAAAGAAACTGAAAGGATGTTCACTTAGTCCTCCAAGCACACAGGAAGCTGTTCAAGGTTAACACAATGCAAATGGGGCTGAAGAATACCGCGAGGAAAGCAACTTAGGGCACCAGGGAAAAAGTGATTCATTATTCAAATCTGTCCAAAGATTCTGGGCCCATCTGGCAAAGTGTAAGAGGGTAAGCTCTTCTCCTTGGAGCTTTGTTCTCACTGGGAGGTTTCTCCCTCGGGAGAATCATTTGATAATCTAGCAATTGAGAGATAAGAGAAGTAAGACTTACTAAGAGCAGTCAATGGCTGAGGAACAAGTCTTTTTTTTTTTTTTTTTAAAGTAATCTCTACACCCAATGTGGGGCTTGAACTCACGACCCTGAGATCAAGAGTCACATGCTCAAGAGCCAGCCAGGCACCCCCTCTTTCTTGGGAGGGTAGCAAATCTTAAACAGTTTTTAGATGCACCACTAAAACAAGTCTAACTAAGCACCAGGGGATCCTTTAGTGGCTGGGAGAATATAGAAAGCACAAAGATGCCTCCTCTCCCTTTGAAAATTTCCATCTGCTGTTTCCTTCCCACTTTGAGGGAAGCGATACACTAAAATTAAGCAGTGGCTTCTCACGGTGGTTAGCAACATGCATTTGGAGCCGCTCTGTCCTGGATGGAAAGCCTGGGCTGCCCTCCACTGACCCCCGTGTGACCTGGGATGAATTAACTGACATCCCTGAGCCTCCATCATCTCCCCTTGTTGTTGCAAAAAGGAAACACTGATAATCCCCGAAAAGAATCTAGCTCAGCACCTGCTGAAGTTCAGCGGTCATCATTGCTAGAAAAGAGCTGGTCGGGTACGTTTTCAAGGTCTAAATGCTTCTCCGGACACTGTGACTATGAAAGACTGTTGAGATTAAAGAGACAATTCGTGCCAAGCTGAAAAGGCTGGGAAAATGAAGGAATCGGGATGACCGAGACTATCTTGCCACCCTCCCGTGCTTTTTGCTCTCCTCGAGTCGCTTCTGCATCGGGCCTGGAAGCAGACAGAGATGGAAAGGGACTGGGGAAGAGCCACATAGGAGGGGGAAAGTGTTCCACTTCCAAGAAGGAGTCAGTGGTGTCATACACGAGCGTGTGAGGGGAGACCTGCTGAGTCAACGTCTATGGAGCTCTTATGACACTAGCAGGCACCAACCGAGCCCTGTCCCACACTGTGTCGCTGTCACTAATTCTGTCATCACCCCCACCCCCACGCTCCCAAGGGGTGTAGAACTGCCCTCAAAGGGGTCAAACTGGCTCTTGGGGGAAGGAGGCGCAAAAAAATCTCACTCTTGTTATAAAGCACACGTGGATGTTACGGACAGGTACACAGATATACAGTATAACCGTGAAATGAACATCTCGGGGGGGGGGGGGACACTTAGAAAAAAAAGCTACAAAGTTTCCTTAGGGGAGGTGCAAGTGAAAAACATGTTGAGGAACCCGGCTAGCACTGGTAAACCGGGGTAGGTGGAACCCGGGAGAGGGGTAGGTATCTAATACAAGACGGTGAACATGGAAGGACTCAGAAGATGGGAGGTAGCGGGAGTCGAGACTTTGTGTGTGAGGTAGGCCTGTTAAATAACGCGGAGATTTCCCCTGAAGAAGGAATCTCACCCTGTTTGCTTCTTCCGCTTCCCAGTTTGGGAGGCTGTATTGCATGGGGGGGGGGGGGGAGAGTACAGACCTGATGGGAATTCTGGCTCCGCCGTTCATTTGCCGTGTGGCCTTGGGCAAGCTACTGACCTCGCTGAGCCGCACCTGTCACCTGGGGTGAGTCTGTGTGAGTCCTTGAGGAATAGCAGGGGTTTGGTGACTGTGGGCTCATTTTCATGCCATCCTCCTGGTTGAATAGCAGGGCAGTGGTTGGAATTTTTAGCAAGGGAAATCGATTCCTTTGAGAGGAACTTCTGTGCACTGACATCTCCTTCTTTTTTTTTTTTTATTTTTTTTATTAAAAAAATTTTTTTTTCTACATTTATTTATTTTTGAGAAACAGAGAGAGACAGCATGAGCAGGAGAGGGGCAGAGAGAGACAGAGACACAGAATCAGAATCCGAAGCAGGCTCCAGGCTCCGAGCTGTCAGCACAGAGCCCAACGTGGGGCTCGAACCCACGAACTGTGAGATCATGACCTGAGCCGAAGTCAGACGCTTAAACGACTGAGCCACCCAAGCGCCCCTGACATCTCCTTCTAATGTTAGTCCTCGTCTCTTCTCTCTAGCCTCCTCTTCCAAAGCTCGGGCTCTTAATTTTCTTTTAAAATTTCTGATAATACACATACTAAGGATGCATTCTGTGACCCGTGCCGCACACATTGTTATACTTAATCCTGACAACAGCCCTGTGAAGGCTTGTCCCTGATACTCACCAGCTTTTAAAAGTTTTAGCCTTTCTAACAGGTGTGTGGGGGTATCTTGTAGAAATTGAAGACGTGGGACATCTTCTCATTTGCTCATTTGTTGTGAGTATCTATTCTTGATTTGTGTCTGTTCAAATCTTCCCCATTTAAAACTATTGGGTGGTCCGGGGGTGCCTGGCTGGCTCAGTGCTGGAGCATGTAACCGTTGATCTTGGGGCGGTGAGTTTGAGCCCCATGTTGGGTGTAGACTTGACTTAAAAAAATATTGGGCGGTTTGTTTTCTTACTACTGGATTTTGGAAGTTTTAATGTTTATTTTCGAGACAGAGACAGAGCGCGAGTGGGGAAGGGGAGAGAGAGAGGGAGACGCAGAATCCGAAGCAGGCTCCAGGCTCCGAGCTGTCAGCACAGAGCCCGACGTGGGCCTCGAACCCACAAACCCTGAGGCGTGAAGTCGGACGCTTAACCGAGTGAGCCACCCAAGTACCCCACAGCTAGTGTTTTTTAAATGCCACGAGCCGATCAGAATGCATCTGTGGGCCACTTTCATCCCTCGGGTCCCCATTTGGGTGGGATTTTTAGACTAGAAGGACGCTCGGGGGCTGGGGAACCTTGAAAGCGTGCCTCTCGGGTCTCCCGTGGCAGGGACTGTAATTGACCGAGGGCCCCGGATGCCATGCTCTGAGATCCCTGTTTGTGCCACACCCACATTTCCCTCAGGTTGTTCCTTACCTACGACCGCACGGGACGGGGACACTCAAGCAGGCTCGTTTCCAGGTGACACGGGGCTTTGGCACAGCTTCCTGAGGATGGCACACAGTCTCAGACTTTTCCCACCTACCTTCTCCCTTCCTGTTCTCCTCTGCAGGGTTTAGACCATCATGTGGTCTGCCTTTTCTCCCAGCCCCCTGGGGCTTCCTCCCCGTATTTCCCTCCTATGAGTCCCCCCCCCCCCCCCCCCCCGCCGCCCCGGGAAGTGTCTTGTACGTCTTTTCCCAACGTGGTATCTGTCAGTCTGCTCATCAAAAGAAGCGATCCTTCAGCCAGGTCACGATCTCGCGGTCCGGGAGTTCGAGCCCCGCGTCGGGCTCTGGGCTGATGGCTCAGAGCCTGGAGCCTGTTTCCGATTCTGTGTCTCCCTCTCTCTCTGCCCCTCCCCCGTTCATGCTCTGTCTCTCTCTGTCCCAAAATAAATAAACGTTGAAAAAAAAATTAAAAAAAAAAAAAAAGAAGCGATCCAATACAGAGGAGCGCGTGTTCAGGAATCCACCCCCTCGCCCGCCATGCCTGGCAAGTGATATAAATGAGTAAAGGGGTTCAGGTGAGGACTGAGGTGAACTGAAACCCATACCCTGTTTCATGAGGACAGCTTCTGGCTAGTTCTGACTGTGGCCAAGTTGGAATGTGAGCCCAGGGTGGAACATCGTTAGATTTTTTTTTTTTCTCTTAACGTTTACTTATTTTTGAGACAGAGAGAGAGACAGGGCATGAACGGGGGAGGGTCAGAGAGAGAGGGAGACGCAGAATCCGAAGCAGGTTCCAGGCTCCCAGCTGTCAGCACTGAGCCCGACGCAGGGCTCGAACTCACGGACTGCGAGATCATGACCTGAACCGAAGTCAGCCGCTTAACCGACGGAGCCCCCCAGGAGCCCCAGGATGTCATTAGATATTTAACGAACAAAACTGCAGAAAAGTTACAGTCCCTAAGTCCACGCTCTGGTTTGGCAGCAGAAGAAATCAAGGTAAGAGAAGGGCCTTTCCTAACAGCACCTGTGTATTGGGTGGCAGAAGACGGCCAGAATCCGGACAGACCACACCCTCATCCGGCTCATTCCTTTCTTCCTCTCTATTCATTATTGACTGACACAGTGGGTCTGTATTAGTTTATTAGTTATCTGTTACTGTGTAACGAATTATCCACACGCACAAAGATACAGCAACTCGTAACAGGACACTCAGTTTCTGTGGGTCAGAATCTGCTCAGCTGGGTCTCTTGCAAGTCTGCATTCAAGGTGTGAGTCCAGGCTGGGGTCTCATCTGAAGGCTCAGCTGGTGCGTCCAAGCTCATGTGGCTCTTGGTACGATTTGGTTCCTCAAGAGTTCTTGCATTGAGAATTTCAGGTCTTTCCTTGCTGTTGGCCAAAGGCCAAGGGCATTTCCTTACCCGTAGGCTTTCCAACATGGCAACTTGCTTCATCGGAGTAAGCGAGCTGAGAAGGCAGTAGAGAGAGCCTGCCGGCAAGATGGAGGTCGCAGTCCTTTGCGACCCAACCATGGAAGTGACGTCCCGTCGTCTTTGAGTATTTTAGTATTCCTCTAAATCAGGAACCTGCTTTTGAGGGGAGAGGTCGGGGATCTATCTTAAAACAGAACAAGTACTGGTGTGACCGGAGAAAAAGACTGAGAAGGGACACCCAGGTCGATGAGGACAAGAGAGAACGAAGTGGCAGGGGTAGGGTGAGGGGGGCAAGAGGAGGCTGCAAGCCAGGGCAGCGAGACCCTCCTGTTCCTCCCCCCACCCCCCACCGCCCTGACTGTGCTCTCTTTGCGTTTGTAGTGTTGCCACGGGTAAGGAAGACCGGCACATTGCTTTTGCCACAATTCGGGACATTGCTTTCGCGGGGATTATTCGCTCTCTGGACGACTCCGTTTCTTCTTCCAGCACGAAGAATGTACATAATTGTTGCGGAGACATACCCAGCTCAACACAAAGAGGCGCTCGCTTCCCCGTATACGAAGCGTGGAACGGTAACCAAGATGCTAACCGTTAACATTTTTTGAGGACCGGCTGCACCACCTGCCTGGAGTCCAGTGGCTCTGCCCCCCTGAGTCCTCAGAACCACTGCGAGGCCGGTGTTAGTATGACATTCATTTTACAGCAGAAGAAAAAGGCTCCGAGAGACGGAGAGATTCACCTAACGTCACAGCCAGGTGGGGCAGGAGCAGGAACCGACCTGTGTTTATTCCACTCCGATCCTCCACCAGAACATTTGCCAAACTTTAGTCTTTTCTTTTTTTTTTTTTAATGTTTTTATTCATTTTTGAGAGAGCACGAGCAGGGGAGGGGGAGAGAGAGAGAGAGAGAGAGAGAGAGAGAGAGAGAGACAGAATCGGAAGCAGGCTCCAGGCTCCGAGCCATCAGCACAGAGCCCCACGCGGGGCTCGAACTCACGGATCGTGAGATCGTGACCTGAGCCGAAGTCGGACGCCCAACCGACGGAGCCACCCAGGCGCCCCCCGAATTTTATTCCTTCCTGTAGAGACTGTCATAGTTGCTGCCATATCCAGGATCACTTATCCTACCATCACATGTGGACACAGTTTGCTACTCCCTCTCTAGTCCAGCTCCGGACTGGCAGACCAGAGTTCCGTCCTAAGCCTAAGCGCGAGCTGAATCACCCTGCCCAAGCTACTGAACCTCTCTGAGCTGTGAAATGGGGTGCACGGGCTCAGCTTGCTGGGTGACAGAGGGACTAGGTGAGACCGCGGAACCAAATCATGAGGCCCACGGTAAGTGCCCCGTAAATATAAGGCTGCAGGGACCCTCAAGGAATGGGGTCTATCTGTTTCAACTCCTCTCAAAGATGTATTCAAGGTTAGCACGTTTCCAGCAACATCATCAACATTAAGGAATTCCTTAGTCCTTTTCACCACCTCCCCCAAATTTGCAATTAAGTCTTTGTTAAAATTGGAATGTAGATGTAATGTCCCGTGGTTTGAGGCCATATCAAATAGCTTGTTACGCTGTTTGGATACAATCAGGGAAACCAGACAAATACGTTTTCTATCCTGTTTTCTGTTTTGCTTCGTTTTCTTCTTCTTACTTTTGGAAACATGAGGACAACATAGCATCATGATTAAGATACAGATCTGGGGGTCCAGAAGATGCGATTTTGATTTCCGATTTGCTCCATTCATTGGCTTTGTGACCTTGGCTCTCTCCTCCGACTTCATTAAGTCGATCGGGAACGCTCTTAGCCATAAGTAGCAACTGCCGACGATAACCCAACAGAGACCTCAACGAACAGGTTATTTTTTTTCTCTCCCTTAAAAGGCAGGCAGTTACTATTCTGTTTCGATGGTGTAAGAATGTCAGAGCTCAGCTGCTCCCTCGGCCCTTCCTGACATTCGCAGGATGGATAACTCGCAGCCCTCTCCAGACAGCGCGTCCTTCCGAAGACAGCGGATCTGCCCAGCGATCTCCTGCCTGTGCGTCGCTGGTCTGAATTGTGTCACGTTGCCAAGTTGCAAGGGAGCCTGGGGAGGGCTGCAGGGTGGGTGTGGGTGAGACGAAGGGGGCAATCGTGAGGATTCGATGAGATAATGCATATTATCTGGGACAGGGAAACTTGACTTCAGGGTCCTGCGGTGAGTAGGCATCAGACACAGGACAAAAACTTTCTTCTTCCAGACTGGAAGCTCCATGATGGGGGGGGGGGGCTGTTATGTCTTTCCCACTTATTATTCTAGCTTGATGCCTGGAACATAGATAACATATGGTACTGCTCGGTAAATATCTGATAAGCGAATGAACAGTTAATGATAATTTGCTACATTTCTTTGGCTTCCTGTTCTTCATCACTTTCTCAAAAACACATTTATTCCACTCCTATTAAACAAACGTCAGAAGGTGAGAGTCCTAAAGCCAAGACTTGTGTCAGCGTATTCTTTATCGCTCGCTGGGTAACGGGTTGCCCCCCAACTGTGGCAACTTCACATCACAAGCATCTCTCATCGCACGCGGTTTCTAGGGTCAGGAATCCCCGAGAGCAGTTTGAACGGATGGCTCTCGCCCACGGCCTCTCACGAGCGGTCAAGACGTTGGCTGAAGCTGCCAGCGTCCCGAAGGCTCGACTGGGTAAAGTTGGAGGATCTCTTTCGAAGATCGCACCCTCGCATGGCGGTTGGCTGGAAGGCTCCGCTCCTTTCCATGTGCTGCTGGAGTGTTCTGATGACATGGCCACCGGCTTCCAGAAGGAAGGAGCGTGGGGGAAATGGCAGTATTTCCCGACCGGTCTTCAGCGTCACCCAGCATCACCACTTGCACAATATGCCACTCGCCAGAAACAAGTTGTCAGGTCCAGCCTACATTCCAAGGGAAAGCAAATGCCTTGTGCCTTTTGGAGCAGGAGCGCGTCAGTGAATCTGCGGACACATCGTCTGTTCTGTTCTAGCATCGAGCTGTGCTTGGCTCACACGGTAGGTGTTTAATCAGGGCTGCTTCCACCTTTGCTAGCCTGGAAGTTTGGAAGCTTTCCTTGATAAAAAGAATACAGGGGCGCCTGGGTGCTCAGTCGGTTGAGCGTCCGACTTTGGCTCAGGTCACGATCTCGCGGTCCGTGAGTTCGAGCCCCGCGTCGGGCTCTGTGCTGACAACTCAGAGCCTGGAGCCTGTTTCAGATTCTGTGTCTCCCTCTCTCTCTGACCTTCCCCCATTCGTGCTCTGTCTCTCTCTGTCTCAAAAAGGAATAAACGTTAAAAAAAAAAAAAGAATACAAAATTAGTTATAAAAGTTAACACTTACGGGGCGCCTATGTGGCTCAGTTGGTTAAGCATCCCGGTTCGGCTCTCATGGTTCATGAATTCGAGCCCTGCGTCCAGCTCTCTGATGTCAGCATGGAGCCTGCTTGGGCATCTCCCTCTCTCTCTCTCTCTCTCTCTCTGCCCCTACCCCACTGGTTTTCTCTCTCTCTCTCTCTCAATAAATAAACTTAAAAAAATAATAAAAGTTACTCTTTAATTTGAATGAAAGAAGAAAATACTACTACAGATTGCAATTTTTTTTGGCTGAAAAAATATTTTTATTATTGTCAATGTGGAAAGTTTCTTTCGGCTTCACTATGCATCACTGGTTAGGTGATGTAAATTTTTAGGATGATTATTGTCAAATATGGGGAAACGTTTGTCAATTTTCTTTCACATAGGACCTCTCAAAGACTTCAGGGCAATTCAAGTTTTCTTGGGCAGTGATGAATCCTAAATACTCCTTCAATGATGATACCCACTACCCGGTTTGTGTTTAAAACCGGGTCTAAACCCGGGTCTAAACTGTGTCTAAAGTTTAGAAACATGCATTTTACATTACTTCTGTCAGTGTGGCATTTTAGCAAGAACGTGATCTTCTTGTTTTTTTTTTCTGGGTGATGGTATCATTTACTCCTCTATGTTAATTAGATGATTGTAACGGTCAATTTTTTGTGTCAACTTGACTGGATCCTGGCGTACCCAGATATTTGGTTAAACTTTATTTCTGGGTGTGTCGGGGAGGCTCTTTCCAGATGAAATTAGCATCTGAATGCTGAGACCCAGTAAAACACTTTGCCCTCCCCAGTGTGGTTGGCATCGTCTATTCTTCTAATCCGTGGAAGGCCTGCATGGAACAAAAAGGCAGAGGAAGGCAGAATTTGGCTCTTCCCGTCTGATGGCATGACTGGGACATCAATCTTTTCCTGCCCCCAGTGCTTCTGGGGCTCAGGCCTTTGAGCTCAGGCTCAATGACCCAGCTCTCCTAGATGCCCAGCCTGCAAATGGCAAATTGTGAGACAATCTAACTCTCCCTACACGTATATATTCTGTTTCTGTTTTTGCTGGAGAATCTTAACACAGTGATTAAAAAAACCAATAGCTTGGGGCACTTGGATGGCTCCGTTGGTTAAGCATCTGACTTTGGCTCAGGTCATACCTCGGTTCAAGGGTTCGAGCCCCACGTCAGGCTCAGTGCTGAAATTCGGAGCCTGGAGCCTGCTTCGGATACTGTGTCTGCCTCTCTCTCTGCCCATCTCCCACTTGTGTGTGCTGTCTCTGTCCCTCTGTCTCTCTCTCTCTAAAATAACTAAATAAACCTAACAAAAGACCCCAATAGCTTGTCATTACTTTCAGTCAAAATTATCTCTTGTTCTTACCGGTATGACCTATATTCTATTTTGACAGAGAACTCACCAGAGTTCCAAGGTCGAGATACATCAAATATCATAATATTTCCATAGTATTCCAAAATTATTCCAACCCGATATGTTGGAAATGCACTAAATATGAAAATCCTATGTGTCTTCACGCCCATGCTTACTATTTGTAGAACTGTCCCAGTAAGATTCCAATTTCGATGCCCGCATATACAGTTTTAGTGGAATGGAGCACACACATTTGTTTATGGTGTATGGTTTTTTGCACTATAATGTCATAGTTGAATCATTGCGACAGAGACCCCAAGGCCTAAAACGCCTAAAATATTTACTATTAGGTGCTTTACAAAAAAAAGGTGTTGACTAACCCCTGTCCTATGGCAAATGAGTAAGAGACATACTTACCCTTTCAGCTTCACTGAAGTAGTGGGCACTTTTCAGTCCCTCAGACGCACCAAACTGGGTGCTGCCTCAGGACAACCTCCCTGCTGTTGTTTGTCCCCAGAACATTCTTCTCTCTCCCAGCCATTTTTTTGTGTGTGATCATTTTCATCTCTCAGACAACTTCACCTAACTAGAGAAGCCCTCTCTGGTCTCCTGTCTAAAACAGGTCCTCTCTGTTGTTCTTTTTTTAAAATTAAAAAAAAATTTTTTTTTTTATTAAAAAAAATTTTTTTTTCAACGTTTATTTATTTTTGGGACAGAGAGAGACACAGCATGAATGGGGGAGGGGCAGAGAGAGAGGGAGACACAGAATTGGAAACAGGCTCCAGGCTCTGAGCCATCAGCCCAGAGCCCGACGCGGGGCTCGAACCCACGGACCGCGAGATCGTGACCTGGCTGAAGTCGGACGCTTAACCGACTGCGCCACCCAGGCGCCCCCCTCTCTGTTGTTCTTAACCAGACTTCCCCGTTTTGTGTGTGTGTGTGTTTTTTGTTGTTGTTTTTGTTTTTTTCCATCCCGGTCCTGCCGTGGTTTGTAAAGATTGGTTTGTCTTCTTATTAAGTCCCCTGTCAACAAAAACCAGATATGTCTTACCATGGGGGGTAGGTGGGTGGGCTCTGAAATCAGAAAGCCTGGGTTTGAACCCCAGCTCTGTCACTTACAAGTCATGGAGCTTGGATAAGTCGTTATTCTCTTGGTCCCTCCCTTTTCTTATCTGTCAGTTGGAGATAATCAACAGTGACTACAACATTAAATTTTGAGGGTCAAAGAAGCTGATGTAGGCAAAGCACTAGGAACCGTGCTTGGCCTAGGGTAAGCACTTGACTCAACACTGTAACTACAAGGTGTCGTACAAAAGAACCCACGAGCATCTCTTTAATGAGTGAACCATTTTTCTGGATAAAGTCTTTGTGGATGAAGGCTTTATCTAGTGCTGGATAAATAAATGAGTACCTTAGACCTCTTTTATTCTTTAACCATATGCCGCTTCATTGAAGCCTTATGGCCATCAAATTTCATTTAGTGCCTGAAAGGCTATAATTGACTTTGATTTACATAACAAAGTCAAAGCAGGAAGACAAGTTTTTGAAGGATCTTTTAAAATTACATATGCTTCCCCCACCCCCGCCCCCTGCAATTTAGTAACTGTACTGGTCTGGCCGTGGCCGGATTAACACCTAGAAGTACTACGGGGCCTACATCAGTCAACTATTGCCATAATGATGCCATGTAACAAATCATCCCCCAGCTCATTGGCTTAAAACAGGAATTATTTAATCTCACACAAACATCTGCAAGTTGGTAGGTGTTCAGATGATTGAGACTGCTCTAGGCTGGGCTCGCAGTAGTGGGGCACATGCAGTCTGCTCCGGGCGTGTGCATCCTCCTTGGATACACGGGCATATACACCCCTCGTGGCGATGTTGGAAATGTGAATGAGCATGAGCTGCAATGCAAACACACCTCAAGGCCTGCCGGACTCACGCTCGCTAACGGCCTATTAGCCAACAAAGTCACACGGCCGAGTCCAATGTCAGTGGTGCAGGGAAGTGTATTCCACCCAAAGCAGGAGTCGGGGAGGCTCATTTTCTGAATAATAATCTCCACTGTCTCAGGACCCGTACCCAAATGGAAGTTAAAATAAATCGAACGCGCATAAAAAATCAAGTTGCGCTTTTCAAAGAGGTAAAAGCATGTGTGTGCTGAAATTAAAAATGACTTTTCTGAATTGTCTGGTTGTCTCCGATGGCGGGCAAGGCGGGGTTGTGATGGGGTCTCTGCTTTCTATTTGTAGAACTGTCCCAACGAAATTCCAATTTCAATGCCCGCATGTACGGTTTTATTGGAATGCAGCCACACACATTTGTTTATGGTGTATGTTTTTTTGCACTATAACGTCATAGTTGAATAATTGCGACAGAGACCCCAAGGCCTGTAACGCCTAACATATTTACTAAATATTTTACTAAATAAATAAAATAAAATAAATATTTTACTAAATATTTACCAAAATATTTACAAAAAAAGGTGTTGACTAACCCCTGTCCTATGGCAAATGAGTAAGAGACATACTTACCCTTTCAGCTTCACTAAAGCAGTGGGCACTTTTCAGTCCCTCAGACGCACCAAACTGGGTGTTGCCTCAGGACAACCTCCCTGCAGTTCTTTGTGCCCAGAACATTCTGCTCTCTCTCAGCCATGCTTTCTGGACTTTTAAGTGAGGGTCTCGTCTGCACACTGGGCAATCCAGCATTGATGACAAGTCCTCCTCGTATCCTAGCGCCTGGCACACAGTAGGGATTTGATAGAATTTGTTGAAGGCAGTTGAATTCTGTAAATAAATAGCGATCGCCTCAATACAGGATAGGTCTGTTGGCTTTATATAGAGATTCAGGTACGTTGTAAGTCTTACATGTTTCTACATCAAAGCTTCAAGAACAGTGACGGTGCCCACAGTGTCTAACGATGACCCACATACCTTGGAGGTGTCCAAGCAGAATGCTGCCTCTGATTTTCTGTTTGTCTCTCTGCTTTCTGTTTGTCTCTCTGTCTCCCCTGAGATGCAAATGAAATGATGTTCTCATCTGATGTTGCCCAAGGGAAAATGCATGCCTAGAAAATAATCAGCAGAGAGGAGAATGTAGACAAGTAAATAAACAGTTGAAAGAATAAAAGATAAAACGCGAATTAAAGCTTCAGAACCTCACATTTCCTTTCATCCCCTGTTTATTCAATAATTACACAGTCAATTACAACTTGCATAAATGATTTCATATACCTATTAGTCTATAAATATCTACAGTGTATATGTGTTTATAGATAAAGAGGGAGGAGACGATCATGGTTGGGCAAACATGTTCTGACATAAGAGTAACTTTGCAAATACTATTAAGTTCAGATTCTGCCAATGCCAGTTTTTCCTGACCCAGGAGAATTCACACGGTGTGATGAATTTCAATCATCACAACTTCCTTTAGTGGAGAGCCTTACGGGAGCCACAGGTTGGGTTACTCTCTCCCTCTTTCTGCGTATATATTTTTTCTAGCCTATATAAGAGCACTGCCATGGTAAAACGAATTCCCATTGACTGCCCACCCCTGTACACAGAGGGTCGCGGGAGGACCATCAGATGTCATATTGATATCCATGGGGCTGTCGTATCTTCTTTATTCCCCAGAACGTGCCATCTGGGAAGCCACTTCAGGGCCACTTGGCAAATATTTGCTATGTATCTCTATTCTGTGTTCCCTCAGTTATTTAGTGCAAAGCTTCTTTTATTAGCTAACTAGAATAGGGGTGGTAGGCATGTCTAAATTATGAACTGCCTCTGGTTTGAAAATACTCCCCTCTCGGAGCCATCAGTGAAAGCTAGAGATGAAATCGTACATACAAGCTGGTGATAAAGCTTCAAATAGCCTCCGCTAAGAGAAGGGATTAATTATGTGTGATTTTTCAAGTAGTATCTGTAGATTCAACAGATAAGGTGTCTCCTTTCTGTCTGATGCCTGCCGTGGACTGGCACCTTTATTGAATCATGACTGTTAGCTTTCCTTGGCCCTGAATTAGGGCACCAGAAGCCTCATTCAGATTTAGCCATTGTCCATGCAAAGCTCATTATTGCTCTCCTGGTTGAAATCTAAATCTAAAGGGAAGAACAACAATTAGAAAGCTGTGTGACGTTAAGGGACCAATTGGGTTGGAAAGGCTCAAACACACACACACACACACACACACACACACACACACACAAAACCCAGCCTTAAAAGAAACTTCTAGGAAATTTCTGCTTTTTTGAAAAAATGAGTTTAGGAGGATCTTTGCTTAAAACAACAACAACAACAACAACAACAAAAATCAAACCCATGAGGGTTTCTGCCTTGCTAGTTACGAGCAATCTTTCAAAGGCATCCAAAAAGAAAAAACCAGCTCTGCTTTCTGAATTGCTGGTTGGAGAACAAAAGAAGCAAGGGAAAGTTTGACTTGACTTCCTCTGCAATTTGTTTGTAGCATCCGAGCAGAAAGAATCTCAAGGCTGGCCACTTCCTGAATGAAGACACCGAGAACGCCTGCGTGTCGAATTCACTGAAAAGTGCAGCGGTCGGCAGAAACCCGGGGCCCCGACTGGAGGAGCCCAGAGGGCAAAGTGAGAGCATTTCTCAAGTCAGCTACATCCTGACGAGGTAACTGCGAAGTCCTGACTCAGTGTCACTAAACCCTCCCCACCCCCGTCCTGAGATGAGGGGGGGGTGCGGTGGAGGCTGGTGACTGCTGGGTGGGTTTCCCCAGGACGAGGTGCCCATCTATCCGTCTCAAAGGCCGCAATGGAACAGCACTGAGATGACAAATATTGACTTGAAAAGAATGCCCAAGTCAGACATAACTGAAGCGGTGATGTTCTGTTTACTTCTCTCAGCAATAGCTGGCAGAAACAGTCAAACCAGTTAGACAACTTTTTTTATTTATTTTTTTGGTCAGGTATGTACTGACTCACTGGCAGGAAACTTCAGAGATTTCAGGACAGAGGTTCTCTCTCTCTCTCTAGGTTCTGCTGGGCAGAATGCCTGTGATCCCCTTGCAAAAGAGACTCCAGGCTGGCTGAGCTCATTTGATTATGGCTGTTAGTTTCCTGCCACTTGCCTTTGTAGGCTGGAGCGAGGCCCAAGGATTCAGGCAGAAAACGTCAGACGGGGCTCCTCGTGAAATCTCCCCTGTGTGGTTCTCCAGCCTGCCCCTGCAGAACTTTATATTCGGGGGAGGTCTGCCCGAGCTGGCCTGCTCCCGAGAAATGTGAAGTCGGCGGGTAAAAAGCTAAGAAAGAGAAAAATACGGTCAGGCGGTGTGGGCTTTTGGCTCAGTACCCTCACTGGAGACAGACTTTGTCGGCCTTTGGAGCCATGGAGGGGATTGCAAAACACAGAGAGAACCCGGCGATGGCTCAGACACAGAAGGGAGAGGACGGGTTGAACAGATAGAGCGGGGTTCCTTTCCTCCGAGGGGTGGATCTGTCCCACGCGAGAAGGGCAGTTCCTGGGGAATTACGGTGGTGAGAAAATGCCCCGCGTTAAGGCCGGAGGCCGTGTGAATGATAGATCCTGCACTTTCAAACCTCACCGTTTCTTACGGGGGAGTTTTCCTTCCAGTGTGGAGGGCAGGTCTCAAATCAATTCTCCTGTCTAATTCCTGCTTCCTGCCAAGCTGCCCTTGTTGGTGTTTTCCAGAAAAAAACCCGGGTCATCATTACAGAGTTTCCAAAACCCCCGTGTTCAATTAGCCTGCTTTTGAATCCCTTCTGACGGTTGGTTAAATATGGGTCCAAAGTGCTTTTTGTAAGTGGAACTGATCTCGGGGTGAGAAACCTTAATCTTCTGAGTCTTAAGAAACTGCAAAATAATGTTTTAATGGCACCATTACTAGAAGGCTCGAAGACTGTGTTCTTCCAGTCTGTTCTGCTTAATTCTATTTTGTACACATATGAACATTTCAAAGTACAAAGGGCTATTATATTAAAAGGACACTTGGATATTCTTTATGAAGTTTCCCTTGTACTTTTATAGAATGTTTACAAGGTTAATAAGTATGCTTTTTCATCACTGAGCATTATAAACGGCTCCAGTATTGCTCCCACGTTTATTTGAGAGTCATTGAAAGTGCCTGAATGGGGCTTGATGTCCTTTGTTTCCCTTTGATTTGGAAACAAAAGACCCGAGAAAAAAGTTTACTTTGCTGCTGAATGCCATATGCAGATCAACTGTGTTGGCCCTTGAATGAAACCAAGGATCTGAAGACAGAGCAGAAAACGCTCTGGTAGTTACGGCACATGTTTGAATGTGCCTCCGGTTTTGTCCCCTCGTGCTTGTCCCCTAACGTGGGGTTCAGCCGCACGCCCAGGTCTCTGGGGATGGATAATCGAGAGTAATCAGCATCAACTAAGACAAAAGTTGCTGCGTGTTTCTTGGGTGGGAAATACCGCGTGGGCATCATAAGGCAACAGTGTCCTCCACTCACGGTCTCCCTTCTTCATCTTTCCCAGTTGCTCGAGACCCGAGGCTCTTAGCTTCGGCACCGTTGATGAAACTGGGGGCAGCATTGTTCTTCGTGTGTCGGGGGTGGGGAGTGGGGGGCCGTCCTGGGCAGTGCACCCCCAGCCTCCACCTGCTACATGCCAGGAGCACAGTGTGGCGAGCCAAAAAGCATCTCCCAGCGCTGCCAAGCCTCTCCTGGTCTGGATCACCTCTGGTTGAGAGCCAGTGTTCTAGAACAACCCACCCACAGAAGCCCTGTTTGGAGAAAGAGGAGAAGGTGAACCTCACACTCAGACGGTCGTAGTGACGATGACTGATGACAGAGCTGGCACTGAAACCCCTCGCGAGAAAAGGAAAGAGAACATGACATCAGAGGACGCAGAGAAAACTTAATCGCCAGCCCCTCATCCGACAGGTGAGTCCCGCAGTGGGAAGAGCATGCCAAGGTGCTCGGTCAGAAGAGGCTTGTCGTCAGCAGCACCAACGGCATTATTATGTTTTGTTATTTTCTTTTTTTTTTTTTTTTTCAACGTTTATTTATTTTTGGGACAGAGAGAGATAGAGCATGAACGGGGGAGGGGCAGAGAGAGAGGGAGACACAGAATCAGAAACAGGCTCCAGGCTCTGAGCCATCAGCCCAGAGCCCGACGCGGGGCTCGAACTCCCGGACCGCGAGATCGTGACCTGGCTGAAGTCAGACGCTTAACCGACTGCGCCACCCAGGCGCCCCTGTTATTTTCTTTAAGTAGCACATGGTTTCACTCGCCTGTCCCAGCCCCCCTCCTACTTAGAGTCGGTTGAAAACAACACGTCTCAGAATCCTTGTCGAAATGGCCTGGGAGTGATAGTTGCTAAGTTAATTTCAGTGCCTAAAAACGGACATGTACCGCAGTAATAAAACACACACGGGTTTCATGAGATGCTGTTAGGACAATAGAAAGAAAATGTATTATGGCAACTGTGGATGAATATGGCCATACGAAGTTTAAAAAATATATTGAAATATAAAGATATGTTAAAAAAAAGATCCGCGGTAAAACCTGGGAACGCGAGTAACGTGTTCTGCAAGCGTTCCGCAAGGCGAGCAAACATTTCTAATAAATTTTCGCTTGATAACCAAGAGATGTCTTGCGATACAAGTCGTACGTGATGTGGGCCGTCACACGATCACAACCGAGCCAATAGTTTTTGAAATTCGCTTTGATGTACAGGTGCTTTGGATTACAAGCATGTTTCCAGAACGAATTAAGCTCGCAAACCAAGGTTTTATTGTATTTCTGGTTCCCTGGTATGTATAGTTCACAGCGACTATTTTTGTTTACCATCTCAAGAAGAGAGGCAATGCCCAGAACAGCATATTGAGGCCCAGACACACAAAGATAATAAAGCTATCAGTGTTTCAGTTTTCCTTTCTAGAACATAAGTCTAGATTCTGCAATGTTTGGAGCACTACGACAGGAGGACAGAATGGCATACCCGGTGTGTATGCTCACCGCTAGACTTCACCGGTCTCCGGCGCTCCCATATCAGGGCCTTTACCGGTCTCTCGGGCAGAGAACATTCTTCCACGGCTCATGCCTCTTTCTCCTCATCTGGGTCCTTGTTGATGTGCCATCTCCTCAGACATGCCTCCTGGCCCTTCTCTATGGCGAATGCAACCACAAAATCTATTCTATTTAATAACCAAAAAGCACCACCCAATCCCTTGGTCCCGCACCACCCAGCCCTGCTTTCCTTTTTCGTCACAATACTTCTATTATTATATAGTTCTACAAAATATATATTGTATATTTGATTGGCTTGATTTATATATAATGTATATTGGATTTGCTTGATCAGAAACAGATAGGGGCTCCTGGGTGGCTCAGTCGGTGAAGCGGCCGACTTCGGCTCAGGTCATGATCTCGCGGTCCGTGAGTTCGAGCCCCGCGTCGGGCTCTGTGCTGACCGCTCAGAGCCTGGAGCCTGTTTCCACTTCTGTGTCTCCCTCTCTCTGACCCTCCCCCGTTCATGCTCTGTCTCTCTCTGTCTCAAAAATAAATAAACGCTAAAAAACAATTTAAAAAAAATAAATAAAAGAAACAGATATATTGTCTGTTTCCTACAACAGGAGATTGGGCGATTGTTTTACCTGCCAGTGCCCAGAACAACACCTGGTACCCAGTAGGCACTCAATAAATATCTGTTGAATAAAAAGGTTATTGTCTGGGCAAGCTCTGTGGGCATGAGTGGGCTTGGGAACACCTTGGTGTGGGTTGATGAATTTCTGCACTCTCGTAAATGACCTTTGTCTTTTCAAGTATAACGATTTTATATGCACTCTTTAATTGGTTTGGCATGACAAGTTAAATACTTTAAGCACTTAATCATTTATTCATTTTAAATAACACGTTTTGGTTTTGAATGGAGAAAACTAACGAAGAAAATCGACGTGGACTCTCAGTCTACTGCTTAGAGAAGGTCCACTGGTAGGTAAACAAGCAAATAAATAATAAAAAATACATGCTTGTGGTTAGAGACTTCGCACTGTGTAAGACACGTATAGAATAAAAAGTAGACCTTCCCCCATGTACTTTTCTGGATCCTACCACAAAAAAGAAACAATTGTCACCAACTTCTCATGGATTGTTCCAGAAAATTTTTCTATGCTGGTAGGGATAAATTTACCAGCAAAATATACATCCTCTTAAAACTTTTTTGAACACGTACACACACACGTACACACACAGCGGAAGTTTCTCCCACAGCCCTTGCCGTGGTACTTGGATCGTTTGTACGTAGATATTTACTTGCTTGACTACATGGTGAACATCTTCTCTCCTCTACCCGACTCTCCCTGCGTGGCCACCATTGCAGTCCCCAATATCTGGCACCCAGGAGGCCTTAGTATGCATCCGCTGAGTGAATGCTTGAGCTGGAGCATACCTGTCTGACCGCAGCCACTACGTTTTTATTAATGCTCCTTGACAGAAACAGAATTCTTATACCATCAGCGAAGCTCCTTCAAACTCATATTTAATGAGTATTTGTAGATTCGGAGAAATTGATCGTGTTCTAAAGAGTTTGCACGTTGCGATCCTTAGGCAAATCTGCTGAAGCAGTTATTTAAAATTTTTTTTTAATGTTTGTTCATTTTTGAGAGACACAGAGAGACAGAGCACAAGCAGGGGTGGGGTGGAAAGAAAGAGGGACACAGAATCCGAAGCAGGCTCCAGGGTCCGAGCTGTCAGCACAGAGCCCGACGTGGGGCTCGAACTCACGGACCGCGAGATCATGACCTGAGCCGAAGTCGGACGCTTCACCGACTGAGCCACCCAGGTGCCCCTTAAAATTTTTTTTTTAATGTTTGTTCATTTTTGAAAGACACAGACAGAGCACAAGCAGGGGTGGGGTGGAGAGAAAGAGGGACACAGAATCCGAAGCAGGCTCCGGGCTCCCGAGCTGTCAGCACAGAGCCCGACACGGGGCTAGAACTCACGAGCCGCGAGATCGTGACCTGAGCTGGAGTCGGATGCTTCACTGACTGAGCCCCCCGGGCGCCCCATGAAGCAGTTATTTTAACTCCTATTCTTCAAACGAGGGAACAGAGACAGAAGTCAGAGCGAAACTAGAGATTAACATTTTAATATCAGGAAAAAGCTCCAGGCCTCTTCATATTCCTAACCATCTTCCTTTCTGACCACCCCCAGAGTCAGAATGCTGCAAACGTTTACATTTGGCTCTAAGTACCAAATACTTCTGCAGAGTCCATTAGGCCACACAGATACCTTTCATTGGGGTCTCCCCAGCCCCGCAGTTAAGGGAAACAGCAGAAGACTCTAAATAACAAAAAACCGAACAGAAAACCCCTCCAACACAAAAGAAACTTACTATTAGTGCAGAAACAAGGCAGCAAGTCTCCTGAAAAGGCCTGGGCGGCTCAGACTCCAAACACAGGAAGTAGGTTGTAAGTGGCAAAATGAATAAAACAACTTTTGGAGGGGGGCGAAGGGGGTGGAAACATGGACAGAATCTGCTCTCTATTTAGATGTCACCTGTCAAAGGGGGGAGCCTGTAGGGTCAAAATGTCCACCCGGCGGCCCCATTTTTCAAGAAGAAACAGCTAATGCACACCCCAGTAAATAAACGCAAAGTCAGGCAAGAACACACTTTAAGTGAGTTTTATGGCGTGTACATTGTATCTCAATTAAGCCGTTTAAAAGAAGGAGAGAGAGCCACACTCATGTTTTCTTTTGCCGGCAGTCAGCTAGTACAGATTCCGGGGTGGGTGTGCGTGTGTGTGTGTGTGTGTGTAAAAATGAGCTCGGTGAATCCAAAGCATACCAGGATGTGCGGATTCAAAGGCGACCGGTTAATATCATGTAGAAAACATGTGTGCCGAGCCGGGGAGGTGAAAACAGGTCTCTGGGGACCGGGGACTCCTGAGAAGTAAAAGCGGATGAAAAAGATGGGCGCTGTGTTTTGCAGGGGTGACTGTGCCTTCCTCGAGGCCCTGGAGGAGCGCGGGCGGCCTCCCTCCTGTCGCTTGGCCTGTCCATTCTGTGTGGCCCCGAGGGGCTGTCCTCTTCCTTCTCCCGGGAGTCAGAGCTCTACGGAGGCAAAGCGAGAGGGGAATTAATTCCAAAAGAAACAATCGGTGGATATAGTGAGAGGGAGGGGGACACGGAGAGAGAAAGAAGACATTAATTTTCAGGATGGAATGAAGCTGGCTGTGTTTTCATTAAAACATGAAAATGAACACTTGCAGCCACTGTAAACTAACAGCGATGCCTTAAGAAGAACCAGCTGCTGGGGTTGGACGAGGCAGGGTTGGGGGGGGGGAAGCCCCTGGGGGATTGGGGACGGGGACAGGGTGGGCAGGGGACTTGCTTTCTGAAAGCAGGGAGTAGGGTTTGCAGCTCCAGCTGGTCTGGTGGGTGGCTGGCCCCCCGCTCACAGAGGTCAGGACCCGGGGGTCCGGACAGGAGGTGACTGCCAGCCCCGAGCGACCCCACCCACACCCCGCATTAGCACCTCGCCCTGAGAAGAAGGCGAATAAAACAACTAAGCAAAGCTCTCAGTTGCAAACAACAAAAGGAAGCAAAACAAAACAAATCAAAAGTCTTAGTCTAAAAGAAAAAACAGATGAGGTATTTTTCTGAGAATGACCTGAGACAGTGCCCCATATTATCTCTTGATCGTGGGTTGAAAAATGCCAATAAAATGCGTCTGTCGTGCCAGGCCGGACAGTGGTCACTGAGGGAGGGAACAGGGACCAGGACGGGCACGAGGGCCTTTGGGGGGGCGGTGCTGATTACCCAACACCACGCTTTGGGAAATCCATGAGGCTGGATACTTCCATCGTGTCTGCTATTTTGTGTGTGTGCAATATTTTAATAACATTTAAAAATAAAGCCAATGCGGGGGCGCCTGGGTGGCTCAGTCAGTTGAGCGTCAGGCTTCGGCTCAGGTCATGATCTCCGTTTGTGGGTTCGAGCCCCAGGTCAGGTTCTGTGCTGGCTCTGTCCAGCTCAGAGCCTGGAGCCTGCTTCAGATTCTGTCTCTCCCTCTCTTTCTGCCCCTCCCCCGCTCGTGCTCTGTCTCTGCCTCTCTCTCTCAAAAATAAAGTAAAAGCATTAAAAAAAATTAAAAAAAAAATAAAGCCAATATGGGGGCGCCCGGTTGGCTCAGCGGGTTAAGTATCTGACTCTTGATTTCGGCTCAGGTCGTGATCTCACGGTTCATGAGTTCGAGCCCCATATCAGGCTCTGCACTGACAGTGCTGAACCCACTTAGGATTCTCTCTCTCTCTCTCTCTCTGTCTCTCTCTCTGTCCCTCTCCCACTCATGCTCTCTTTCTCTCTCTCGAAATAAATAACTAATCTTAAAAGAAAATAAAAGCCAATATGCATCTCCCTGTTCCTACTTCCTCATTAATGTCAAATTCAAGGTGGCCAAAGAGGACTTGGGCTCTTCTCTCACTGTCCCTTCTCTCCTGAGCCATGGTAGCCTCTAGCCAGCTACTCACACCAACATCAGGGTCATCCTGGATTCTTCTTTCTCTACGCCCCTGCAGGCCCTTTGCACCTGCCGCTCCCTTTCTGGAATGTTCCCCCCTCTCCGGTTGCCCCATGCTGTGTTCCCTCCTTTGTGGAGGTCTCTGCTTAGTGAGGTCTTCTCCAGCATCTCTCTTTAAAATTGTGGGCACCTGGGTGGCTCAGTCGGTAAAGCATCCGACATCAGCTCAGGCCATGATCTCGCAGTTCGTGAGTTCGAGCCCCGCGTCGGGTCCCCTGTTCATTCTCCCTCTCTATCTCTTTCAAAATAAATAAATAAACTTTAGAAATAAAATAAAATAGTTCCGCCCACAATGTGCTCCGGCCCCAGTTCTTCCTATCTCTTTTCTCCACTTATTATTCTCCTAAGCACGTATGTCTCCTGGGACACGCGTCTATTTATGTATTCATTGATGACCCCCTCCCACTCCAGTGTAAGTTCTGTGAGTTCTGTGATTGGGATTTTTTCCTCTTTTTGTCACGGCTCGGTCCTCACTGCTCAGTGCCTGGCAGATTGTAAGCCTTTATAGATTATTAATGAATTAATAATTAAAGGAATGCACTAATGATGGCATTCATCATTGAATAGCACATGCTAAGAATTTAAGCCCTTGCTGAGTGAATGAAAGCTAATCAGTAGACATTTACCAAAGTCATGAAACAAACAAAGATGGATAGAGTTTCTCTTGTGGGTCTGGAACCAATCTTCCCCGATCTACAGAAGTGAGCGTAACAGACAATATCTTTGCCCACCTGGAACTCGTGGTCTACTTGGGAAAAGGCACCGATCCAACAATCACGGAAACATCTATCACAAACTTGGTACCGCTGGGAAGGAAACACAGAGAACACTCTGAGAGGCTAGTTCCACTAGAGAGAACCCAGAGTGCTTCTCAGAGGTGGTGACCTTTGAGCTGAAATAAGAAGGTAGAGGTGAACACCGAAAGGGGCAATGGGGGTGCTGGGGAGAACACTTGCAGCAGAAAAAACCTCCAATGCAAAGGCCCTGAGCCTTTGGATTAATCATTTACATCTTCCTCTTTCCAAGATCCTAGGGAGCCCCGATATTTGGTTTCTGATATTTACTGTTAAGTGCAGAGGTAGCTGCCAATAGAATATGGATGATGGTGTTGATTCTTTGCCTAATGGAGATGGGAAGCACGTCCAAATTCAGGATTCTCATTCAATCTGGGAGAGCTCAGAGCTTATGCAATGTGTGGTTAGATTTTTACATCGTCCTAGTGTGTTTTCTTCCCTTTCCAATCCTTTGACACTGGCTAGTCACTTAAAATTTAGAACTCACCCTGGGTTGTGGACGATTTCCTGGAAGACAGCTGCTTGAGCGTCCCCCTGTGTGTCTCTGAAATAAACATCCCCTTTGGAGGAAGGCTTTCTGTAGTGCTTTCCTGCTCAGCGTCTTTTTTGCAATTTACATTCCTGTTTTGTATGACTTCTCAGAAGAAATCTTGAAGAATAATCACTAAAATAACAGCCAAAGGTTATTACGTACTTCACCGCATTGCCAGCCCTGGGAGCTAGGTGCTATTATTATCCTACATTCACCGAAGAGGACCTGAGGCTTGGGAAGTTAGGTCATGTGTCCCACATCAGCCAGTAACTAACAAATGGCAGAGCCGGGTGTTATATCCAGGAAGGGCTGACTCAAGAGCCCGTGTTCTTAATCAGCGAGCCACAAGGTCTCCTTGACCCTAAATTTGAAAGTCTCCTCTTAACCTCAAGTTCCCCAAGGCACTGAACACAAAGTTCTAATTCCTACAGTCCATGTGCAGACCGTGGCGATGGTATTTTTCTCTTGCAAAGGCACCCGATTCTGGCTGACTTATGCTGAAAACAATTTAATGGGCCGATATTGAGAAACTCACAGATGGGGAATTGAGAACTAAGCAAGAAAGAGAGAAGCAGAGAAGGAGGGAGGGAAGAACTAAAACAGTCCCATGTGTCTAGGGAGCGAGGCTCCTCAAGGACTTTCTTCTGGAGCGGGGAAAGCGGCAATGTGCTTTCTGCCCTGCGTCCCTCTGGCAGAGAGTCACCAGCCCCCACATCTAGAGTTTGATGCTTTGTCTTGACCATGGGCTCATCCCTTGGCCAGGGGAGGGGCCAGGTGCCTTGACTGACAGTCCCACTGGAGCGGCTCACAATAAAGTGGGTGACCCCCAAAGGAAAACCAGGGTGCTGCAACCCAAAGAATGGGGAGTGGATGTCAAGCTCCTTGAAAACAGCTGACGCCCTCTCTCCCCTCCTCTTGCTCAACCTCCCAGAGAAAGGTTGGAAGTAAGAACTCCATTCAGTCTTGATTTGGCTCGTTGCTCCCACTTGCAATGGCTCATCCTTAAACAGTCCCTAGCGAAGCGCCGGGCACATAGGAGGTGCTTCGCAAGTGAATATGGGATAAATAAGCGAACGGGAAAGAGAAAACACATCCCTAGTGCTGAATTATTGCTCCCCCCGATAAACGCGACACTGCACCTCACTAAAAGTAGCCTCCCTGTGATGGGCCTTTTGAGGAGGTCCAAAAGACGGCATCTTGCCTGCTGGAGTTATTAACCAGTTGAAAACTAAGACAAAGGGATATGCAAGTTGTCCTAGTCCGTTGGAGCTGCTGCAACAAAACACCGTAGACCGGGTGGCTTATAGACAACAGAACTTTCCTTCTCGTGGTCCTGGAGACTGGCAGTGGGAGACCAAGTGCCTTCATGGTCAGGTGAGGACCCCTCCCAGGTTGCTGACTTCTCCATGTGTCCCCACCGGGTGGGAGAGGCGAGGGAGCTCTCTGGGTCTCTTGTCTAAGGACATTAATTCCATTCTTGGGGATTCTATCTTTGCAACCAGATTACTATCAAAATGGAAACCAGGTTCCAACAGATGAGTTCTGGGGCGATACAGTCCACAGCACAGATAGAAGCCAAAATGTCACCTTTATTGTTGATAGGTCCAGATATCTGTAGGTCTGGGGCTTCTGAACCTCAGTGGATCTCCCAGCACAGGAGAACGTGAGTTTCAAGAACAACCCACTCTTCCACGAGGACGCAAGGAACAGAGAGGACCGCTCTATTCTTCCCAAATTCTCCTGCCGGATAAATCACTCCTCCCTCCCTGGAGTCGAGAGGATAAAGGGCACAGAGAGGCCAGGAGTTTTAGGAGCTGAGCTCTCTCCCCCCATGGAGACATAACATCCAAACACCTGGATTTGAAAACCAGAAAATTTTGTCAAAAGGCTGCGAGGTTCTCTTAAAATAGAAATGTTAAGAGCCCCAGAAAGGCCATAATTGCTATTATCATCCACTCGGTGACAGCCAGAGGCCGGTTGCCTGATGCTGGGACCAACCTGCCCACCAGGCTGGAGAACAGCCGCTATGCTATGAGGGAGGGCTGATCCTCCTGAGTTTGAACTTTTGTGCTGCCCCTTCGTAGTTGTGTGAACCGAGGCTTGTTAATGCTTCTGGATCTTGTTTCTGTAACTATAAAATAAGGATGACAATAGATTCCATTCCCTAGATTTGTTGGTGAAGATCCCTTGAGATAATGCATTTTAAGTATACAGGCCGGTTTCTGGCGCATAGTAAGCTCTTAGTAAGCTCTTACTACGTGTTGGTTAACGCTGTTCTCATGGTTTTTGTCATTGGCGGTGATGGTTAGGGTTCCTGTGCTGCAGAGCAGATCTATGCGTTAACCTCCGGTTGTCTGTTTGCTAACGGGTAGTAGAAAGAGCCCTGGGAGAGGAGCCCGGGGGCCCAAGTTCAAATCGAAGTTCTGGTCCTTTCTAGCTGCCTGATAAGTGACAAACTCACTAAACCTCTTTGAGCCTCAGTTTCCTTATCAGTGATGGGTGACAAAGAATAACAGAAAAGCTTCCTTTGAACTTGGAACGTGAATTCTTCTTTCCTTGTTCCTGGAACAGTCCTTCCTTCGCCCCTTAACAAGTTCGGGCAGGGAGCTCGGTTCCAGTGCTCGAGTGGAGGGCACCCCCACCCCCACCCCACTGCACGTTATCTATTTGCTCCACACACTGTGATGAACAAGTACCCTGTCTGCCAGACGCCGTTCTAGAGTCAGGGGTGACGTATAAGCAAAACGCGGTCTCGGGCTTTCCGGAGTTGGGGGAAAAGTCGTGGGAGTCTTGTCTGTGTTACGTTCCCTGGGGTAGGTGGCCCTTTCCCCCATTCGGATCTGCTCTTGGTAGTGGACATAATCCACATGATCCAGACATGGACACACACACACGCGCGCACACACACACACACACACACAGCTTCTCCCTGGACCAGGGGCCTTCTACATCCACTTGCTGGATTCCAGCTGATAATACATTGAAATTCCCCAACACGCTTCTCCTGGCTCCTGGGCTCTTCTTCACCCCAGAGTGAGATTATGCAGAAGCATTAACAAGCCTCTTTCTTGGAGCTGTCTCTGGGCTATGGCGATGTTAGAGGAGCACCAAGGTTCTGACTCAATTTACCAAGGGACGTCCTTTCTCACTGCTCCTGTCTGGGACACCCTCGGAAAGCTTCACTGTGAAGGCGTCTGGAGCACCAAACTCAGACAGCATATGGCTGGACGCCCCCACACTGCCGCTTAGTGTGGCCTTGGGCAAGCAACTCTCTTTAGGCCTCAGACCCTCAGTTGCCTCGTCTGCGAAACGGGGATGATGCGGTTGACTCCCTAAGATGATCATGAACGGAGATGGTGTATGGGAAACATTTAGGGTCATGCTTGGGGCATAATTGCTCAATAAATATGAGCTGCTATTGCTTTGAGGACGTTTGGCATTATTGTCACAGGGGAAAAGGACCAACACCTTTCGATAAGAATACACGACTGATAGCATATATGGCCTGAACTGTTGCTCTGCCCCTCCCCACCACGGCTGACTCCCGTTCATTCTGGCTGAAATGTCATCTTCTGAGAGAAGCCTGCCCTTTGAAGCAGTGATTCTCTACCCTGACCGCACACTGGAAGCAGCTGGGGGACTTTAACAGCTACTGATGCCTTGTTCCACCCTCAGAGGCTGTGATGTAACTAGATCCTTCCAGGACACAGGGATTTAAAAGTGCTCCCCAGGAAACTCTAGCGTTCAGCCAAGGTTGAGAATCACTGGTTTTTGAGGCGACGAAGCAGGGTGACTCAAAATGCGGACCCACAGCCAGACTGCTGGTTCGGCAACTCGTTAGCAAGGTGACTTTGGGCAAGTCGTCAAAACTCAGCACCTCAGTTTCCTCATCTATAAAATGGGTGTAATGATAATAAGAGACCCCTACCTCGTAGTGTTACAAAGATCATGTGAATTCGTATGTGGGGCACCCGGGTGACTCGGTTGAGAGTCCAACTTCAGCTCAGGTCGTGATCTCACGTTTCGGCCCTGCATCGGGCTCTCTGCTGTCAGCACGGAGCCTGCTTGGGATTCTCTCTCTCCCTCTCTCTCTCTCTCTCTCTCTGTCCCTCCCCCACGTGTGCTCTGCCTTTCTCAAAAATAAGTAAACATTTAAAAAATTGAATTAGCATGTGATATCCTTAATACAGTGCCTAACTCATAATAAGACCGTTAGTTATAATTCCTTTTTAAGTTTGAAAAAATATATTTTGGTAAAATATATATCACATAGAATTGACCATTTGAGCGATTATTAAGTGTACCATTCAGCGGCATTCGGTATATTTCCAATGTTGTGCATGGGAAATATGTTTCCACCGTCAGCTTCCAAAACTTGATCGTCCCAAACACATATACCCATTAAATCATTGCCCATTCCTTCCTCCTCCCAGCCTCTGGTAACCTCTGTGGTACTGTCTCTATGGATTGTCCCAGTCTAGGTACTTGATATAAAGTGGAATCATACGGTATTTGTTTTTTTGTGTCCCCCTTATTCACTTAGCATAATGTTTTCGAGTTTTTAACTGGTTTAAGAAAAACCAAAAGAAGAATAATATTTCATGAAATGTAAAAATGACGTGAAATTCAAATCGCACTGTGTGCGACTACTTCCGTTGGCACACAGCCGAGCTCTTGACTTTTACACATTGTCTATGGTTGTATTTGCACAATAAAGGCAAAGTTGAGAAGTTGCATCAAGGACTGCATAGCCTGGGGAAGCCGAAAATATTCACCGTCTGGCCTGTTTCTACGTAAAGAAAAGGTTTGCCAAATCCTGCACTAGACCCTGAGTTTAGGAACAATCATCCTGTTGTCTCTACAATACCGGCCGTGGAATTTGTTTGTCTGTTCTCCGACACTAACTCCAGACACAAAAATAAATTTGGGATGCATCAGAGAACTGCACATAAAAGCTGGAACGAGAAATCTTCTAGAACACCGAGAAGAAGATCCTGGTAAACTTAGGTTACACAAAGATTTCTTAGGACACACAAAGCACTAAACGTAAAATAAGTGAATTGGACAACATTACCCTTTAAAATTGCTGCACATCCTAAGATACTATTGAGAAAATGGACAAGTCACAGATTGTTGGGAGAAAAATGTTGCTCTCCATATATGTGATAAAGAAGTCGTATAAAGATTATATAGAGAACTTCCACAGACAGTAATGGAAACACAAACACACGCATTTTTAAAACGGGTGAAAGACTCGGTTCACCGAAGATGTAGAAATGGCTAATGAGTACATGAAAAGGTGCTTGACATCATAGAAACAACCCAAATGGCATCAACAAAACAGATTAAAAAAATTTTTTTTATTTATTTTTGAGAGAGAGAGAGAGAGAGAGAGAGAGCACACGTGGGGGAGGGGCAGAGGGAGACAGAGAATCTGAAGCAGGCTCCAGGCTCTGAGCTGTCAGCACAGAGCCTGACTCAGGGCTCGAACTCACAAGCTGTGAGATCATGATCTGAGCCGAAATTGGATGCTTAACCAACTGAGCCACCTAGGTGCCCCAAAAACAGATTTTTCAAAAAGTTTTATTTATTTTGAGAAAAGAGAGAGAGAGAGAGACAGAGTAGGAGCAGGGGAGAGGCAGAGAGAGAAGATTCCAAGCAGGAGCGGAGCCTGGCACGGGGCTTGAACTCATGAACTGTGAGATCATGACCTAAGCCGAGAACAAGAGTCAGTTCTCAGTCAGCTTAACCGACTGAGCCACCCAGGCACCTCCAAAACTTTTTTTTTTTAAAGTTCATTTATTTATTTTGAGAGAGGGTAGGAGGAGAGGCAGAGAGAGAGAGGGAGAGAGAGAATCCCAAGCAAGCTGCATGCTGTCAGTATAGAGCCCGATGCTTGGCTTGAACCCACGAACCGTGAGATCATGACCTGAGCCGAAATGAAGACTTGGACGCTCAACTAACTGAGCCACCCAGGCACCCCAAAACAGATTTTTAATGGGAATGCAAGCTGGTGCAGCCACTCTGGAGAACAGTATGGCGGTTCCTCAAAAAACTAAAAATAGAACTTCCCTATGACCCAGCAATTGCCCTACTAGGCATGTATCCAAGGGATACAGGGGTGCTGTTTCGAAGGGACACACGCACCCCCATGTTTATAGCAGCACGATCAACAATAGCCAAAGCGTGGAAAGAGCCCAAATGTCCATCGACAGATGAACGGGTAAAGAAGATGTGGTGTGTATATACAATGGAGTATTATTCTGCAATCAAAAAGAATGAAATCTTGCCATTGGCAACTACGTGGATGGAACTGGAGGGTATTATGCTAAGTGAAATTAGTCAGAGAAAGACAAAAATCATGTGACTTCACTCATATGAGGACTCTAAGAGACAAAACGGATGAACAGAAGGGAAGGGAAACAAAAATAACATAAAAACAGGGAGGGGGACAAAACAGAAGAGACTCATAAATATGGAGAACAGACTGAGGGTTACTGGAGGGATTGTGGGAGGGGGGATGGGCTAAATGGGTCAGGGGCACTGAGGAATCTACTCCTGAAACCACTGTTGCACTAGATGCTAACTAATTTGGATGTAAATTTCAAAAAAAGAAAACAAGTTAAAAAGCAAGAAAGAAAAAAAAAAAGAACTATAAAAAAACCCAGATTTTTAAAAATCTCACAACTGGGGGCGCCTGGGTGGCGCAGTCGGTTAAGCGTCCGACTTCAGCCAGGTCACGATCTCGCGGTCCGCGAGTTCGGGCCCCGCGTCGGGCTCTGGGCTGATGGCTCAGAGCCTGGAGCCTGTTTCTGATTCTGTGTCTCCCTCTCTCTCTGCCCCTCCCCCGTTCATGCTCTGTCTCTCTCTGTCCCAAAAATAAGTAAACGTTGAAAAAAAAAAAAATTTAAAAAAGAAAAAAAAAAAAAATCTCACAACTGTACAACGTGGAAGAAAGCAGACGCAAAGGAACACATGCTGTGTGGTGCCCTTTGGATGAGGTTCTAGAAAAAAGGGAATCTATAAGGACAGGAAGTAGATCAGTAGTTGCCTTGGGAGCCGGTGGAAAGGTGATGGTGCTTCCTATTGCCTAGAACAGGGCAGGGGGAACTTTCTGGGATAATGAAAACATTCCATAATTTCTCTGGGGTGGATGTCAATTACAGTACAGTTGCCGAAACCCAGAACTAAACCCTTAAGATCTCGGCCTTTTACTGGATGTAGATTACGTTGCCTGGCTTTGAAAGGTGGGAAAAGGTCCCTTCATCGATGGATCAGTTCTGGGTGTCGGGCTCTCCTGCCCTTGACGAGCCTGGCGGCTTTGCAAAGGAAAAGGAGACACCGCGGTGCCCCGAAGTCTGTGGGCTGCAAATGACCCAACAACTCATTTCCTGTTTTAACTGGAGCTGTCCCGTGAAGGAAATAACAGCTATCACTCCTCCTCGGAGCCCTGAAACTTGGGAGTCTGGAAAGCTGTTTCCTGGCTGCACCCTCCCGTCAGCTGGGAACGGCTTCCACCTGCTCCTCATGGAAGCCGCTGGGGGCTGGGGCCCAGCGCTAGCCCATTTGGCCAGAAGCCCGCTCCCCCCAGCAGGCTGCATAGACCCGCCCGAGTGAGCACACGGGTTCCCACCCGAAGGAGAGGTGGAGAAGCAGAGGATGAGGCCGCCTCTAGTTTTCTTCTCAAGGGGGCAAGTGAAACAGAGTTCCTCCATGAGGCAAGTTGTTAAGACCCTTGGGTTCCTTCCATCCGCGGTCAGAGTCTGAATCTTTCCTTGTCTCGTGAGTTTCCTAGGGCTGCTGTTAACAAATTCCCTCACAATGAGCGCCTTAATGAATACACATTTATTATCGTACAAGTCCAGAGGTCAAGTGTCCCACACAGACCACGTCGGCTAAGACCAAGCTGTCGGTAGGGCCGCGTTCCTCCCGGAAGTTCCAGGGGACAGTCCATCACCTGGACGTTTCCAGTGCTGGAAGCTGCCTACGTTCTTTGGCTCATGGCCCCTTCCCCGTCTTCAACCTATTTTCTTCCAGTCACAGTCCCCCAGCCTGTCTCCCTCTCCCACTTCCAAGGACCCTTGCGATGACCTTGGGTCCACCTGGGTGATCCAGGATAATCTCTCTACTTTAAACTCAGCTGACGAGTGGGGCGCCTGGGTGGCTCAGTCGCTTGAGCATCCGACTTCAGCTCAGATCATGATCTCGTGGTCCATGAGTTCGAGCCCTGCGTGGGGCTTTGTGCTGACGGCTCGGAGCCTAGAGCCTGCTTCAGGATCTGTGTCTCCCTCTCTCTCTGCCCCTCCCCTGCTCACACTCTGTTTCTGTCTCGCTCTCAAAAATAAATAAACATTAAAATCAGCTGCCGAGCAAGCTTAGTTCTATCGGTGACCTCAATTCCCCTTGCCATTCAAGGTGACAGATTCATAGGCTCTGGGGTTTGGAGACGGGCCTCCTCCGGGAGCCATTATTCAGCCAATTACTCTCTGTGATGTTCTAGCCCAACGTGAACTCACAACCTTCTCAATCGCTTAAAATGGACCTGGAGTGATAGTCCGGCTCTGAGATTTGTAAGTGGTAAGGCTAATGATAGCCACACAGCAACAGCAATGACGCAGACTACACATTGAGAATATGATATAAAGCAGGCATGGGGGTCACCCGGTCTCATTTGATCCTTCTAGGACCCCTAGGGAAGGAGATATTATTACCCCCATTATCGGTGGGGAAACTGAGGCCTAGGCACTATAAATAACCAGCACAAGGTTGCTCAGCTTTTAATGGCAGATCTAAGATGGGGACCCTAGTTTGTCTGACTTTTAGAGTCCCTGTTCTGAGTAGCAAATGTCTTAATAACAAACCTCTGCTACATTTCCAAGTCATCTTTTCTCTGAGCAGAGATTGTAGATGAGGATTGAAGATAATGTCTGTCTAATGCTTAGTCCATAAGAGAACTCCAAACATGGAACTTTTATAGGTAGCTCAAAGATAATCTTGTTGTCTCTCTATGCTTTCTCCTGATCCTTCCATCCATCCAAACATCCATCCATCCATCCATCCATCCAAGGCATGCTTTAACGTAGATACAATGTGGTGTAACAGTTAGGCATGACATTCAGCTACCTGGGTCCAACTTGTAGTTTTAGTTGCTTCTATTGGGCTCACATCACCTCTGTAAGCCTCAGATTGTTTCCCATTTGTAAAAATTGGCACGCAATTATACCTACCTTATCAAGCTGTTGGGAGCATCAGAGCAATCATGGATGCACACAGCACATGGTCAACTATCATGACTGAGCCACGCCTGTGTGTCCATTACTGAAGCAGGTAGTGTGAGTGAAGGAATTGTGACTTATGTTCACAAGGATCTCTACCACACACACACACACACACACACACACACACACGTTAATGACATAAAATGGGAAATTAGGGAGGGCTGTAAATTGAATGCTGAGACAGTGGAAACATGGTTCCAATTCGTGGTTAGGAAATCCATAAAGGACGAGGTCAGTGTGTACTCAGAGAGAGGAAGAGCTCACTAATAAAGCACGTAGGGTGAATCACGCAGACCATCAGTGCCTGCGGCCCTTGAAGATCCCCTTGACTGTTCTGCTGGGCTATTTTAGTCACCAGATGTGGTCTAGCCCAACACTTCTTCCACACAGCTGTCCACATATGACCTGTGCGATTGCACCATATCTGGCCCCAGCTTGTTTAGTATTCACTTTATATTTTTCTTTACATGAATCCACTACTTATGCTTAACTCCATTTATATAAAAAGGAAGCTTCATTATCACTCTATTAATGGGGGGGTGGTCTTGCTTGCCACAGGTGGAAAGAAACACGATAAATACATGGCTATTAAAAGTATGACATAATCTGTCCGTACAGCTCTTAATGTTATTCTGTACCCCACGTGTGGTTGGCACGTTGCTATGGAAACAGCTGAGGCTTCTGCACCTTTAGATGCCTGATGCCTAACCTCTCTGCTTCTTGGTTTCTCATCGTTGAGATGGGAGGTTAACACAAATAGTCACCATTGTTGAGTAATGACCGAGCCGAGCAGCGTGCACCCTGCAGATCGCCCCGTTCCCACAAAATTCCCATAATGATGTATTGCTACTTAGGTTGTATCTATGGGGAAATCGAGGCACAGAGAGGGGAAGGGACTTTGCCCAGTCACAAGGCTCATGCCCGGAAGGGCGGGAATGTGAGCCTCAGCCCGTCTGAATACAAACCCTTGACCAGGGCTCAGTACCGCCTCTGTGCTATCCTCCATTCACAGGGGCTGAGAGCTATCAAAGTAGCAAATGCTTAGGATGTACGGGGGGAGGGGCGCCTGGGGGGCTCAGTCGGTTCAGCTCCCAGCTTCGACTCAGGTCATGAGCTCATGGTTTGTGGGTTCCAGCCCCAAAGCTGGTTCTCTGTTGGTCAAGGCAGAGCCCCTTCGGATCCTCTGTCTCTCTCTCCCTCTGTCCCTCCTGCGCTCACTCTCTCTCAAAAAGAAATAACCATTAAAAAAAAAGATGTACTGGGGAAAGGAGGGGAGGATATTTAATGGGCATTTAGCGTGGGCCAGATACCCTTCCAAACGCTCTTTCTGTATTAACTCGCCTGGTCCTCATAGCAGACCTGGGATGGAGGTCTTATTATGGTTCCCATCTTTCAAATGAGAATGTTGAGGCACAGAGCCTTTAATTACCTTGCAACCAGTGAATGGTGAACGTGGATCGGAACCCAAGGGGCCTGGCTCCGGAGCCCGTGTCCACACAACCTATAAAGCATCGTACGCGGACGGTGGTTTATGTCATCCCCCGTGATGGTTTCCAGGCTGCAACTGAACATACATCAGTGGCCTCAGCTCTTATCTAGGCCCTGCCAAGCTGCACCTTGCTTTCTTTCCTGTTTAAGATGGAATTCAGATGACCTTGGCCTTCTGTGAAATTAACCTCACGCCAAGAAAGCGCTCATTCGTTCAGCCCTGTGACATCATAGATGCCTGTCCCTGCCAGGCGCTGTGCCTGGAGTCCAGAAACAAGAAGGCAGTCATGTGTGGGGCTCAGATGGGTGAGCTGTGGCCATAAACACCTGAGATCTACGTCCAACACCAGCATGCTACAGCTGTGGGACTTCTGGTTCAAAACCTTCCGAGCACCTATTTCCTCATCTGTAAAATAAGATTAGGACGACTACCCATACCTTTTTTTTTTTTTTTTTCCTGTAATTTAGTTTTCAGAGAGAACTTTTTGGGTGAGTGTTTACTTAATAATACCTCCTTGGACGCCTGGGTGGCTCGATCGCCAAGCATCTGACTTTGGCTCAGGTCGTGGTCTCACGGTTCATGAGTGCCAGCCCTGGATCAGGTGAGCTCGAGCCCCGCTTCCTTCTTCCTCTCTCTCTCTCTCCCTCTCCCCTTCTGCCCCTCCTGGGATTCTCTCTCCCTCCCTCTGCCCCTGGCTCATTTGCACCCTTTCTTTCTCTCAAAAAAACCAAAACCCAAAGCAAAAACCGTCTTAACACATCTTATCCTGTTGAGTAGAGGAGTATCATGACCGTTTTCGTATGTTTCTGTTTGTTTGCCGATTGTAAAAGTAACACAGGCCCACAATCCTGTCTTAGAACCTAAGGGCCAGAGGCATTTTGCACGTCAGGTTTTTTTTTTTTCATAGTTTAGAAGTGTTTTATTTATGCTAAATATCAAATCAACAGTTTAATACTTCTTTTTTTTTTTTTTTTCAACGTTTATTTATTTTTGGGACAGAGAGAGACAGAGCATGAACGGGCGAGGGGCAGAGAGAGAGGGAGACACAGAATCGGAAACAGGCTCCAGGCTCCGAGCCATCAGCCCAGAGCCCGACGCGGGGCTCGAACTCACGGACCATGAGATCGTGACCCGGCTGAAGTCGGACGCTTAACCGACTGCGCCACCCAGGCACCCCAACAGTTTAATACTTCTGAGAAGTGTATGAATATTTACATCACCTGAGATCGTTAAAAGCCCTCATATACATTCAGAGGAGTCCAGATTTGCCATCAAATAAACTGTGGATTTTGCAATTGTGGCTGAGGGATTATAAACAGGACTTTGCACATGTTTTAGTAGAAAACTTAGGAAAACACAGTGTGGTACCAAAAAGAAAATAATGATATTAACAAGAGATAACTGCTAAAATTTCCATGTGTCTCTCCTAATTCATTGAATTATTCAGCAATGTTTTCAAACACCTATTAGATGTTCCAGGCGAGCGGTTCTTGATCAGGGGCAATTTTGTCACCCAAGGGACATTTGGCAATACCTGGAGACATTTTGGTTGTCATAACTGGGTGGGGAGAGGGGTACCCTCAGCACCTAGTGAGTAGAGGTCAGGGATGCTGCAAAACATTCTGTAATTCACAGGACAACCCCCACGACAGAGAATGATCCAGCCCCCGTGTCAGTAGGGCCATGACTGGGAAACCTTGGTCTGGGTTCTGGGCATATAGCAATAAACAAAACAATAAAAAATTAATCTGTTTAGTAAGGATTTGTAAAATATATGTAATATATATACACACAGACAGATGTATGTGTTTTTAAAATGTGGTATTATTCACTGTATAGTTTGTTACTTAACATTGCTTCACAAACATTTTACAATATTATCAAAAGTTCTTCAAACACATGATTTTTAGGCCCAGAATACATTCCTTCAGAAAGACATACAATTTTGGGGCGCCTGGGTGGCGCAGTCGGTTAAGCGTCCGACTTCAGCCAGGTCACGATCTCGCGGTCCATGAGTTCGAGCCCCGCGTCAGGCTCTGGGCTGATGGCTCAGAGCCTGGAGCCTGTTTCCGATTCTGTGTCTCCCTCTCTCTCTGCCCCTCCCCCGTTCATGCTCTGTCTCTCTCTGTCCCAAAAATAAATAAACGTTGAAAAAAAAAAATTAAAAAAAAAAGTTTTAAAAAAGAAAGACATACAATTTTTAGCCATGGCTTTATATTAAAGTGGATTCTTCCCTTTTTTTTTCTGTTATTTAAAACAATACCATGATGAATATCCTTACCTCTGCATCTCTGACTATTCCAGTAGATGCTAAGGCTTGAGGTTCATTCTAGGGGTGGGGAGACTGAATCAAAGGGTATACGCTTTTAAATCATCCTCGATGTACCTGATGAAAGTGCTTTGCAGAAAAGTTGTCCCCATTTTACTTGGTGTAAGAGTTTACATTTAAAAATCGGGAGTCTTATGGTATTAAATAACAAACAGAGCTGGTTTGAGCTCACAATAACACTTCTAGAAAATTCTGATAACTGGAAGAGGCCTTCAGAAGGAGGAGCATACAATATGTTGGGCTCAAATTCTACTCACCATTTGAAACTGAATGGATGGGGTATATTTCCTCTCAATCAGTCCCATGGCACTCATTGCATTTTAATCCTCCCAGAATGCAAACAGATTGGATGCAGTTCAAAGACTGGGCAGCAAAACATAATTAAGAAGTGACTGACTTTTGGGAAAAGACGAAAAGAGCTCCAAGTCCGAAAGTCATGTTGCAGAAACCCCTGGAAGGAGGTGATCACCATTTCCAAGCATGGAAATTCAGGAAATAAAAGACGAGGAGAGGAACTTCTGGGAGAGGGGCAGGAGTTCAAAAGGTAATGGGATCTACTTGAACAATGAGAATTCCAGAGTGAAATCTCAAGAGGAAACTTCCCCGTGGTTCTTTATAAGAATAATCTGTCAAGGAAATGATAGAATTCCTTTAAAAGAGTAAGTGGGTAAGCCAGTAAGGGAGCGCAGGTCAATTAGATAATGGGATTTTTTTTTCTCCAGAGGGAGTTGCATGAGAACCTACTAGAATGGGTAAGATTGGCCCTTCCCCAGGAGGTGAACGAGTATACACAGTGTCTGTGATAAATCACAGTTGAATGGACGTGATTTGAAGGGAAGAGAATGCACATTTCTTCTGAGGCTAAACACCAGCACCACCAAAAAGCCCATCATTTAGAGTGGGGGTCGGCCAACCTTTTCCGTGAGAAGCATGGATCATAAATGTTCTCTGCCGTGTGGTCCTCCCGGCTCTGTGTCACCTGCTCTACTCTGCCTTTGTTGACTGAAAGCAGTCATAGATGATATGTAAATCATACGCGTGGCTGTGTTTCAATAAAACTTTATTGACAAAGACAGTGCTCAGGAAGCTTGGTTTGCTGACCCCTGATCTAGAGCAGTGGGCAAGAGGTGGTGTAAAAAAAACAAAACAAAACAAAATGAGGAGGTTCTGGAGATGTGGGCTCAAAGGCCGTTTCTACGCCTGCCGGGCAGTGTAACCCCAGGCAAGCAAATTGACTTTTTGAATATCACTCTTACCGACTCCCAAAAGGGGGTAACTGGAGGGTCTACCTTACGAATTTGTTCTCAGAATCAAATAGAACCATGCCTGTATCATGTTTAGCACAGGCCTGAGCACATAGCAGCGGTAAGAACAGGGGGAGAGAAAAGAAGGCAGGTTTTCCTGAGGTTCTTCTCCCATGGTATCTGGGTTTGTGTCAATGTTTCCTCCAAAAGCACAAGTTCCCGAAGTTCGTCCTGTTTAATACGCGTCCCAGTGCCTATGCCTCGGCGCGTAGCGACCGTCCTGTCTGGCAGGGCCTCTAAGAGCGGGAGGAGGGATGAGGACTGGGTGCCCATGGGTGAGCCAGGGAAAGCAGCCAGGAGACGGGGAGTGAGGGAAGCAGAACAGGGCAGGGAAGAAACTAAGTGCAGATTCAGCCTGACCGCACGGCGTTGGCCTCACCCGCAGGCAGAGGGGGCTGGCCTTTCACCCTGGGACAGTCGGTCACTGGCCGTGGGCTGACCACATCAAGGGCGAGGAGCTGTCCCCGAGACGCATGGCTCCTGTTGTGCCGAGGGCAGCTCTGAGCATGAACTTGGCTGGGAGCTGTTAGCCGTAGACCCAAAAGAGCCGGAGAAGGTGTTCTGCCCGTCCGGCGGGGATCTGGAGGGACACTGACGGCCTTGCACGCGGTGCCCAGTTACGGCAGGTTACGTAACAGCCTGCGTGTTCTGAGGTCATGCTCCAAGCCACCCACGAGACATAGCTGGCTTATAGAAAAAGGGAGAAGGGCCGAGCCAGGGTGACTAAGCCACCATCTGTCACTCCAAGGATTCGTTGTTTAGCTTACAAGTTGGACCCGGGGATGGTGAGTTCTGGATGGTGATGTTCTCGTTCTGCAGGAGCAGGAACCGGCTCCTCTCCCAGCGACCTGTGGCATTTCCTTTGCCCGGAGGAGTGAGTGCTGTCGTGCTGATGACCCAGCACGGTGCTTGGCACAGTAGCTCTAATGTCACAATTAACTAGTGGGAGTTCGGCAGCTGGTGGGAGTGGGGTCAAATTCTAGCTCTGCCCCTCGAGCCACGTGACCCTGAGCCAATTACGTAGCGTTACTAAACCTCGGTTTTCTCATCCATAAAACGGGAATCACAATATTTCCTAATTCATAGGGCTTTCGTGAGGATTTGAGTTAATGTTTTTTTTTTTTTAACGTCTATTTTTTTTTTTTTTGAGACTGAGACAGAGACAGAGTGCGATGGGGGAGGGGCAGAGAGAGAGGGAGACACAGAATCCGAAGCAGGCTCCAGGCTCCGAGCCCGTCAGCCCAGAGCCCGACGCGGGGCTCGAACCCACGGACCGGGAGATCGCACCCTGAGCCGAAGTTCGCCGCTTCACCGACTGAGCCACCCAGGCGGCCCGAGTTAATGTTTTTAAGAAACTTAGTACGGTGCCTGGCACCAAATTACTGTTTAACACACAGTAATTTTTTTTTGCTTTTTCACTTTGTTGCGGTGGTGTTTTTGTTTGTTTTGGTTTGGGGTTTATTTTATTTTGAGAAACGACATTGTCTGGTGCACCGGCTCTCAATTGTATTACTTTGGATTTTTGCCATATCTGTTACCGCCTGTACTATTATGTATTTTGTGTACATTAACTGACTCTAAAAAAAAAAAAAAGAACCCTTAGGCACTATCCACTTGCAAATGAGACCAGTGGAATAATGGTTCAGGTGAACCAGTGCCCGGCACATGGCAGGTGGGCTATAAACAAGTGCTCCGATCACCATTGACGTTGACATTGAGGGGCTGCTAGGTTTGTATTTTTTTCTTGATGTTTATTTATTTATTTGGGGGGGGGAGGGGCAGAGAGAGATCGAGACAGAGAATCCCAAGCAAGCTCCGCGCTGTCAATGCAGAGCCGGACGCAGGGTCCGAGCCTACAAACTGTGAGATCGTGAACAGAGCTGAAATCAAGAGTCAGACGCTCAACCTACTGAGCCACCCAGGCGCCTCTCGTTTTCCGTTCCACCAGAGAACCTGCGTTGACCCATTTCATTCCTTCCTTTTAGAATCAACTCTTGGGAAACCCTTCAGAACCAACTCTTTCCCTCCACGGAGTGAGGTCACATCTTTGCTCCTGCATAAGCTCATTGATGTGTTCTCACACTGGCTTGCTTGGCTAGGAGTTTGATGCATAATATCAGGGTGGTTTTTTTTTTTTTTTTTCCTTTTAAATATCTTGGGCTCTGACAGATTACAAGGAAGTGGTTACTCAGAGGGGAGTGCTCACGACTGATTACAGGGAGCAGTGGAAATCCCCCTTCCTTGCCTAAAATAACTGGGACTGGAACACGACAATATGAGCTTTGTCCAGGCTTGAAACAATATCCTTTCCAAGTGAATTTTGTACGGAAATACTTACCAGTCTACGGTGGTAGTTCTCACTGACAGGCTAGAAAAAGGTTAGTCATTCCGTGTTCCGAAGCTAAAAGGGCCATTGTTAGTGACGATGAGTCCCAGAGGAGTGGAATTTAAGTAGGTGGACACGGGAATATTGGATTCACCAGGCTTCTCCCTGCCCCTTATCCCATTTGATTTCTCTACTATCACACAAGCCTAATTCCAGAAATAGACGTGCTCTCCGTTTATTCAATTACTTTCATTGCAAGTCCGTTGGTGACAACCTTTCCCTGGACACTCCCGGGCAGATTCTGGGGAAGTGAGAGGAGGAAATGCCCGGGTTTTTATGGCACAGCAGAGTTCAGGGTGGCTGAGTCAGGACGAACGTCTGTGAGTTCAAATTCCACAGCAATTTTTAATCGCATGTCTTGAGCTGGGTCAGAAGGCCTATAACCAGAATGAGGGCAGGTGTCCAGCCTGCATCTGACTCAGGATGGAAAGATGTGGGATTTGGTTTGGATGACTATCCTAACACTGAAATGCTATTCTGACTCTTGCAGACTTAAAAAAGAAAGAAAGAAAGAAAGAGAGAAAAAAAAAAAAGACCGGGCAGGATCTCGAGAAATCCTTCCCTCTCCGTTTTTTGAAAGTTTTATTTGTTATCGTTTACAAAAATTCATGTAAGGGGAAGAGGAAGGGGGGGCAGGAATAAAAATGGGAACCCATAAATAAACTTCTTTTTCTTTGTTAGGTTCCAAGAAAATTGTTATTGTTGGTCATGTTAGCCAGTGTTAAGATTTTTCTCAAGGCCTGAGCTCCTGGCCTGTGATTTATGAAGGTAGAGCACCCGTGTCAGGGAAGATTTCCTTGTAAAAAAAGAAGGGCAGGGTGAAAGGTCCTTTTGACTCACTGTTCTTGGCTGAGGACTCTATCTGTCCACACTCTCAACACAGCTCAGGGAGGGTCCCCCTCCCACTAGCTGGGATGGTGGGGGGAGGAGGGGTGGAGGGGAGTGCCTAGGACACGGATTTGGTCCTTCTACCAAATGAGGCCCCATGCTGGGGGGCCGGGGGGTGCTTCAGAGTTCACTCAAGCCTTTTCTCTTTTTTCCTTCTCCTCTCATATTTTCTTACCAATGCACAGGAGTTAGATCGTTACGCACATTGAATTTACAGGACTCCAACTCTGCATCCCAAGCTCGGCCAGGGGTAGTAACAAGAGAGGGAGAAAAACAATAAGGTTCGTGCTGAGGGTGCTTTGCGGATTCTCTGGAAGAGCCTGCGTGGGAGGCCCGCTTGCTCTTTCCTTAGCGGTGGGGGGCGGGGGGAGCCCTCTTGCTTCTTAGTGGGTAAACACGGTGTACTAATTCATTTTTTCCCCCTTAAACCTTGGCACCTAACTGTAAGCCAACGATTGCACCCTGTATTCAAAGTAATAGCCACCTCTGTATTCCAGAGTGATCTAACATGAATGTTGAGGGAAACCTGAAGAATTATCACGGCAGCCTGGTTTGTAACAGTTGAAACAACTGAATACACATAAGGTGGCCAACTAAGAGAGAATGTATTCTGGGTTGGGTATGTACCCAAGACTAGTCAGTGGAATTCTTACCTGGGACTTTCGTTAGGGCTATTGGGAAAACTCTGTGTGTGTGTGCGCGCGTGTGTGTGTTTCCCTTGGACTCATAATCCGTGAGGATCATCTCAGCTTGAAGCTACAGATGACTGCTTTGCTACAGTCACATGGAGAGAGTATACCTGAGAATATTGCCAACATAAAGGAAAAAAGAGCCAAGAAATGGAGAATGACATATTCCTGCTAACTGCATTTACACCCGGATCCAGCTATGCCTGATGTCAACCATAAATTTGGATGCTTCAGTTACATAAGATGATAATTCCCTTTTTAATTCTAAAACCAGATCGTGTTATGTTGCTGTCACTTGCAACTAGAGTAGTCTTGGCTATTAAATCATCCTTTTGCTGGTGCGAACTCTAAATCGATAGGTAAATACCGATCTGGGTTCATGACCAAACTTTGCAAGAGAGAAAATCCACTCATCCAAGAATCAAGTGCTTACTCTCATCTATGCTCAAGGTTAGACTTTTAATTTAAATAATTGGTCTGCTGCAATTGCAGATGAGTTTTCCAAGGGGAAGTGAAAAGGTTTTCTAATTGCTGTTGAATAGCCACTTATGGACTAAGTTAGGATCGGTCAATGCTATTGAATGTTGGTATCTGTGATGAGTTCCAAGCATTTCTTTAATAATTAGGTTCTTTATTTATTTTGAGAGAGAGAGAGAGAGAGAGAGAGAGAGAGGAATGGAGGTGCAGAGAGAAGGAGAAAGAGAGAATCCCAAGCAGGCTCTGCACCATCAGCATAGACACTGACACGGGGCTCGAAGTCACAAACCATGAGATCATGACCTGAGCTGAAATCAGGTGTCCAACACTCAACCAGCTAAGCCACCCAGGTGCTCTTAATAATTAGTTTTGACCGAGGGATACAGGAGTACTGATGCATAGGGGCACTTGTACCCCAATGTTTATAGCAGCACTCTCAACAATAGCCAAATTACGGAAAGAGCCTAAATGTCCATCAACTGATGAATGGATAAAGAAACTGTGGTTTACATACACAATGGAGTACTACGTGGCAATGAGAAAGAATGAAATATGGCCTTTTGTAGCAACGTGGATGGAACTGGAGAATGTTATGCTAAGTGAAATAAGTCATACAGAGAAGGACAGATTCCATATGTTTTCACTCCTATGTGGATCCTGAGAAACTTAACAGAAGACCATGGGGGACGGGAAGGAAAAAAAGTGGTTAGAGAGGGAGGGAGCCAAAACATAAGAGACTCCTAAAAACTGAGAACAAACTGAGGGTTGATGGGGGGTGGGAGGGAGGGGTGGGTGGGTGAGGGGCATTGAGGAGGGCACCTGTCGGGATGAGCACTGGGTGTTGTATGGAAACCAATTTGACAATAAATTTCCTAATTAAAAAAATAATAATTAGTTTTGATACAGAAGTGCAAACTCACCCGTTGAGTCACTGGTTGGCTCATAGTTCTTCCCCACCCCCTCCCTTTGAGATGGCTACTCACTTATATTTTAAGTTTATGACCAATGCATACTCCCAGATATCTGTCCTTAATGAGCCTCAGGGTAATGCTCTGGCACGTGGGATGCTGCCCCGTAATCCTGTGGCTTGGGTCTAACCAGGTACCCGTTTCCCATGGCTGCCCACTGAGTGAGCGGTGATTTCGCCATCATAAGCCCTTGACTTGTTTTTCTCGTAGAGATAGTGCTCCATGCCAAGTCATCGACGGAACAGCACGCAACCAGGGACAGAGCTGAGCTGTCTAGAAATGCAAAAGGAAAGTTTTGTAAGCTGGTTGCATAACCATTACCTCCTGTTAGAGCTTGTGCCTGAGAAGACTGTCTTCCTCTCTCAGTCTCCCAGAGAGCTGTGTGCTCCCAGGGGGTGAGTAGGATGGGGATCTATCTCGCAGAATGTGGACACTAAACAGGGACCGGGCCCAGGACCACACAGAAGCTGGGAGAGGCCCACGTCATACCTAATCAGTGAGGCGTCTGGCATCCCAAGATATAAAAGTGAAGAATCACCAAAAATTACGGAATTTTTTCAGCGTTTACATTGAACAAAATAAGAGCTTGAACACACACAAATTACTGGTCACTGTAATGATATAGTGCTTCGCAGAGGGTCATAAGATTTATAAGACGAATTACCTTAAAATGAAATACAGGCAGCGTGATCTATGGAGGAGACTTCTTCCCTGGAAGGCCTACAGTCTTCTTAGAGATGGCGTCAGAAGGTCAACACGAGGCTTAGGCCACATGCCCCCAGACCCCTCCCTACCAGCCCCACTAGGTGACATTAAAATGAATTTAAAAATGATTAAATTGTGTCTTGTGCCTCTTACTTTCTTAGACCTGGAAGTGAAGGGCATTATACAGTAGCAGAACCATTACTTGATGGGGACCCAAAGGAATTGAATGCTTGCCCTCTGGCTTTGCCCCAACCAGCTGTGTGACCTCGGGGAAGTCATTCAACCTCTCTTGGATTTCCCCATCTATATAAATGCAAGTGTTGGAGGATGACCTTGCAAGTTCCTTCTAAAACTTTATGATTATATCAGGTCCCTGTGAACAGTCTAGGTCCTAGCCATACAGTGGTGGGGGGGAAAATAAAGCTAAAACCACCCCACATAGATCCAAGTCCCTGCTTAAAGGGAGCTTCCATACGATGTGGGGTTGGGGTGGTGGGTGAGGATAGGGATGTGGAAGTTGTGTGTGTATATGCGTGTGTGTTGAGAGTCAGCAAAAATGACAACGATACAATGCCAGGGAGAGTGCCCGGAAGAACAGAGCACTGAATGGAGAGACAGAGTGTCAGGGAAGGTATCTCCGGAAAGAGGACCATTAGTGCTTATTAACTGATGTGATACTGTTTTAGCAAGACACTGATAAAGGATGTGCAAAGAAGTGATTGGAGGACTCAGTGGGCAGAAGGGCGACTGAAGGATCCAATGGATACAGGAAATGACTCCCTGACAGGTCAAGAATAGAACAGAGAAGAGGAAGGAGAGAACAGTGACATCAGACCTGGGTTCTTGTAAGCTCTTCTGAGCACGTCATCAGGCAGGTGTGGATTGGAATCCTGACTCTAACCATTCACCACCAGTGATCCCTACCCTCCTCATCTCTGAGCGGTTGCGGTGGGGGGGGGGGGGGGGCGGGAACCAGAAGCCCTGCCTTGAGGGGTATGGAATGGAATAATGTCTCCAAAAAAGGTTAGCACAGAGCCACGCACTTACTACATGCCTAACCTATAATTAGCACAGTGCTGGCTAATATTTACTGAGCGTCAACCATGTCGTGCTTACTGTGTGTTACTTCCTCCCCCCTCCTCCAGACAATCCTAGGAGGCAGACACTATTATGATCCTATTTTATGGAGGAGGAGGCTGAGATAAGGCACTAAGCCAAGGCATGAATGTTAGTCATCATTATTTGTCCTCCGGCAACACTGGTGGAGGTTATGGTGACCCAACAGCTCAACAGGAATGTCAGCATAGACAGGCCACAGTTGCCGAGGCCGGCACTTTTTAGGTGGTGGAAAGTGAAGAAATACCATCTTTGACAAAAGCGCATTTTTGTTTTCATCCGACATGCAATGTATTTTATTGAGGTATAATTTACCTACAACACAACTGATCGAGGTCGTCTTCTTTAGAATTCTGCCAAACGGATACCGCCACGCAACCATGACTACAACGATGACAATTACTGATTTGCATTTTGTCTCTAGAGTTTTGCCTTTTCTAGAATTTCATATACACAGAATCATGCACTATTTTCCCTGAACATGTCTTTGGGATTCACCCATGTTCCTGAAGCATATTAGTAATTCCTTCCCTTATGTTGCTCCTGGGTAGCGCCTCGGAATGGGATTGTTGGGTTGTATGCTAAATGTTTCACTTTATAAGAGACACTAAATTGTTTGGCCAAGTGGCTGTGCCATGTTGCATCCTCACCAGCATTGTACAACAGTTGCAATTGCTCCACATCCTTGCCAGCAGCTGGCATTATCAATTTTTAAAACTTTAGCCATTCTAGTGGGTCTGTGGTAATAGCTCATCGTGGTTTTAATGGGCATTTCCCTAACAGCTGATGATACTGAGCGTCTGTGTGTCTTTATTTGTTATTCTTTTTTTCTTTTTAGAGAGAGTGAGTGCGCCAGTGCAGGAGAGAGGCAGAGGGAGATGGAGGTGGGAGGGGAGAGAGAAAAGAGAGAGAGAGAGAGAGAGAGAGAGAGAGAGAGAGAGAGAGAGAGAATCTTAAGCAGGCTCCATGCTCATCGTGGAGCCTGACCCGGGACTTGATTCCACGGTCCTGGGGGATTATGACCTGAGTCAAAATCAAGAGTCAGAAGCTTAACTGACAGAGCCATCCAGGTGCCCCATTATTTGATATCCTTATTATCTCCTTTTGTGAAGCGTCTGTTTGAATATTTTTCCTATTTAAAAAAAATATTTGTCTTCTTATTGTGTCCTATAGATTTCTCCATATATTCCTGACACGAGTCTTCCATCAGAGATATGCTTTGCAAATATTTTCCCAATTTTTGACTTGGCTTGCTCATCTCCTTCCTTTCTTGCTTCCTTCCTTCCTTCCTTCTTTCCTTGTTCTGTTCCTTCCTTCCTTGCATCCTTCCTTCCTTCTTTCCTTTTTCCTTCCTTCTTTCCTTCCTTCCTTCCCTTTCTTCTTCCTTCCTTCCTTCCTTCCTCCCTCCCTTCTTTCCTTTCCTCCTTCCTTCCCTCCCTCCTTCTTTCTTTCTTTCTTTCTTTCTTTCTTTCTTTCTTTCTTTCGGCTCCATGAGTTCAGCTTGGAGCTTGAACTCATGACCCTGGGATCAAGACTTACACGCCCTACGGACTGAGCCAGCCTGGAACCCCTGCTTGTTCATCTTCTTAACAGTGTCTTTTGAAAATCACGCATTTTTAATTTTATGAGATCTAATTTATCCATTTTCTCCTTTATGTGAATGATTGTGTATCTTAAGAAATATGTGCCTGACTCAAAGTCACAAAGATTTTTGGTCTGCCTTCTTCTAGGAGTTTTACAAGTTTATCTAGGTCTGTTAGCTCTATGGCCCATTTCAAATTAGTATTTCCTGTATACTGTGAGGAAATGGCCAAGGTTCATGATTTTTGCGTATGGATATCTGATTGTCCTAGCATCATTTGTGGAAAAGATGACCACTTTTGCCATTAATTAACTTGGCACCTTTTTATAAAATCAACTGATCATATTTGTGTGGGTATATTTCTAGATGTTCCATTGATCTCTCTCTATTAATCCTCACAGCAATGAGGTGTTGTCTTGGTTACCGTGGTTTGTAGGAAGTCTTGAACTCCAGTAGCTGAAATCTTCTAGTTTTATTTTTTTTCCCCAACATTCATTTATGGAGCACCAACTCCACATGCAGTCCCATTCATTTGTTCACCGACTCATTCAAGAAATATTTCTGGAGCGTTGATTGGGTTCCAGGCTTGGATTTACATGCGGGGGCACAGTGGTGATAAAATATATATAAATTCCTTGCTCTCATGAAGTTTACAATCTTTTGGGGGTTGGGGGGTCGGGAGTTGGAATGATAAGCAGAAATATATACATTTCATTTGTCAAATTCATATATATATAATATATATTCATACATATCAAATACACATACAGTGCATGTGAGTGTGATCAGATAGTAACCAGTGCCATGAACAAAAATAAAGCAAGGAAAGGAGGGAAGCAGTGAGGGAGAGGCTCTCTAAGGACGAGAGCTGGACATCACCCCACAGAAGCAAGAGTTTGAGCCACACAACACATGCTCCTCAGTGCAGAAGGGAAAGAAGTACCCAGAGGCTGAACAGCCAGGGAAACATTCCGATGAGGTTTCTGCACTATATTTGTTTAGCAGAAACAATCCAAGTTATAAAAAATTCCACATAGTGGTCATTTCTATGAAAAAAATAAGTAGAATGAGCTGGATGGCGGTTGAGTTGAGACTTAAATGAGCAGCTGCAGGCAGTTATGTGAAGCACCGGACGAGAGCTTTTCAAGAGAGAGAGAACAGCAGGTACAAAGGCCCTGAGGTAAGTACGAGCTTGGTGTGTCCAAGAACCAGAAAGCAGACTACTATCAGTCTTGGAGATGAAATCCAACAGATAAACAAAGACCGAATGCCCGCAGGGTTTTGTGAGCCAGGGTAAAAGTTTGGACTCCATCCTAAGGGGCCACGGACACCTTTGGGAAGCTTTAGGGATGGGAGTGGCAAGCCTGATTTCTGTTTTTAAAAGGTTGTGTGTGCTTCAGTGTGACTTGGTGGCTTTTTTTTTTTTTTCGTAAATTTCGTAAGTCCTGGGAACCCGTTGGGGTGTGGCTGTGCCATCTGGCAGCTTCCTGGAAACCCCCTAATCCGGGAGAATTTATGAAAATGTTCAAGGATTGATGGACTTCACATTGTGACTGTTGAATTGTCTTGGGTGCCAACAGGAACTCTTCCTTTTATTGGAATGAGGAATGAATTTTGATATGTGGTCGGTGTGTGTGCGTGTGTGCACACGTGTGTGTTTGTGTGTGTGTGTTTGGAATCCTTAGTCTTGATGAGTCACGAGGTATATTTCCACATTTTAACTAAATGAACATTCTGTTTACTGTTCATAGACCTTCTCTGTCCCCAGCTTTTAACACATTTTGCTTGATTGTCTGAGTGCCCTCTCTTTCTCTCTCTCCACACACACACCCCAATAATTTTTTTCTGAACCACTTGTGGTTGTTATATCCATCATGGCCCTTGACTCTGAGAGACTCCAAGTTCATTTTGGCTAAGAATAGGACAGTCTCTTACCCCGCCCCTCCCCCGGGAGGGTTAACTTCGTACGTTTATACTGAGGTACCTCTTTGATCTAATTTATCATCCATATTCCGATTTCATCTGTTAACCCGATGCTGTTGTTTATGGGATTCTCCCCTCTAGTACAGGTATAGTCCAGACGTAGGATTTGCATTTAATTTTTATTTAATCTAATTTAATTTTAACCTTCTTTCACCCGGAACATTCCCACAGCTTTTCTTTGTCTTTTGTGATATTAGCATTTTTGAAGAATGTGGTCCTGCCTCTGTCCCTACCCCCGTTATCATAAAGTGGTCTTCATTTGTGTTTGTCTAATGTTCCCTCACAACCAGGTATGGACTATGCATTCTTGGCCTCAATGCGGGGCACAGAGGATGTCATTTTCCGCTCCGTTTATCACCTCCGGAGGCATACGATGTTTCTCTCTCTGTCATTCGTGATGTTAAATACCCCCAACCTTTCGTCCAACATTTGTGGACGACATGAAGTGGAAAGAGAGGAAGAAAGTGGAAAAAAAAAAACAAAACGAGGAAACATGTGACTCAGCATTAAGTTCCTGACTCATCGTGTTGCTGATTTAACCACCCGAAGCAAGGTTTTGTATAATCACAAGGGGTGAACACCTGCGTGCCCACACACCCGAACACACTCACACACACACACACCCCTGCATGCCCAGACCTAAGCTAAGTTCCAGTTTGCCTTTTTTTTTTTTAATTAAAAAAAGTTGTTTTCAATGTTTGTTTATTTTTGAGAGAGTGTGAGCGGGGGAGGGGCAGAGAGAGAGAGAAAGACACAGAATCTCCAGGCTCCGAGCTGTCAGCGCAGAGCCGGACGTGGGGCTCGAACTCCCAAGCCGTGACATTGTGACCTGAGCCGAAGTGGGACGCTTAACCCACTGAGCCACCCAGACGCCCCACCTTTTTTTTTTTTTTTTTTAAGCTGACCAACAAAGTTCTGCATCAGCACGTGGAGCATTGGAAGAAATAATCTGGAGAGATTTTAAAATTCTGAATTAAGGCTTCACATCATTATTACTTCCTAATTCTTTGGGCTTTAAAGGATTTGGTGCTATGGTTAGGACGTTTGTGGGTACCAGTCAAGCATATTAGCTTAAAGCAGTGGTTTTCAGCCCTGGCAGTGCATTAAATTCTCCTGGGGGCATTTACCATCCACTGCTGCTTGGACCCAGCCCCGGGTCAACTGAATCGGAGTCTCTCTGACGGTGGGGCACCGGGATGGAAGAATTTTATTTTTTTAATTTTTTTTAACGTTTATTTATTTTTGAGACAGAGAGAGACAGAGCATGAACGGGGGAGGGGCAGAGAGAGAGGGAGACAGAGAATCCGAAGCGGGCTCCAGGCTCCGAGCCGTCAGCACAGAGCCCGACGCGGGGCTGAAACTCACGGACCGCGAGATCATGACCTGAGTCGAAGACGGCCGCTTAACCGACTGAGCCACCCAGGCGCCCCGGGATGGAAGAATTTTACAAGCTCTGTGGGAATCTTTAGCGTCCTGTCAAGGTGAAGAACCACCAGCTTATGGGTGTGATTCCAGAGCTTCTGTGATCCCGTCTTTAACTTTTGGTTAATGGCTAAAGTGTATCGAGCATTTACTGCTCCTCATGGGCATTCATAGATTTGGTTTCCACGGCATCCGTTTTCTTTCTACTGGTGAAGGTGAAAAAGCTCCCTGGCTTTTCTCTGGCTAACTACACCCCTGCTTACCGATTGTGTGGTTGATGACCCTGATTCTTGACTTCAGGGATGGCCAGCTGATTCTTAGGCTTGACAAGTGGTTTGATTCACGAATGGTGTCAGTTAGTCTGATGAGGCTTGAGCCAAGACTTTTGCTGGAATTACCGGCAAAGAGGTGTTTTAGTTCCGGTGGGGCTGGTAAACCAGGTGAACCAGGGACCGCTCCAGAAAGAGAACCTATCCAAGAGCAAAGTCAACGTAGAAGAAAGCAGGAAAAGAAACAACCTCAGCAGATATATGGCTTGGACCCCAGGCTTGGATCTAGCCACGCCTGAAGCTATCAGTCCTCGCCCTTTAAGTCATATGAGCCAACGAGTTCCCATTTTGCTTAAGCCATTTTAAGGTTTAAGAAGCAGGTAAGAAAATCTCAGCCATAAAGACCTGACAACTTGACCTGAGGTTGACTTATCAGAGGCAGGAAAGCCTTATTATAGAGGGAGAGTTCAAGCCAGAACTGCGGGATGTCACGGTCATTGTGACGGCTCCGGCTTCCTCCTCAGTGGGGCAGAGGCCGGGTGGATGGGGCTGGCCACGAAGTGCTCCCTCCAGATTCAACTACCTAGCCTGCCATGGCCCTGGGCGCTGGGTGGTTGTTGATGCCATTTTTAGAAGCCCGTGTAAAAATCGAGAAGACATTTGGGAAGGTTGCAGGAGCAGGAGATGTGGATGTTTCTAGAATGAAAACCGCCTCCTTTGGCCACTGCTACATCTGCTTCGTTTGGGTCATGTGTGCACGGACACCGGCAGGAAGTTTGGGCTCTTATTGGTAAGGCCGTTTTCTGTGCTTTGTCTCCCCTACCCCTCTCCCATCCCCCAATTCAGGCAGAAGCCAGCCCTCCATCATCTTTGTCCCCGTCACATGGTGTACGCCCTCCAACCTCGCCCTCACCGGCCGGGCCTGCTGGGCCACTAGGACATCAGGTGACGCAGAATCTAAGAGCTGATGGCAGCCTGGGCCCTTACAATTTGCAAAGCCATCTGGGAGGCCCTCACGTGCCCGTGGGTCCTCTCCCCAGCCCCGGTGAAGTTCAAAAGAAAACGGTATTAAACCATAGAATGGAAAGATAGTATTGGAAATGACACACAAAATTACATGCAGCGATTATTTTCTTTTGAGACGGACGCTTTTTTTCTTTCTTGGGGAGGTGAACCCCTTCTTTGCCAGTGCCTCAACTAGCTGCCTGGTGAGAAACCCCAAGCTGACTTGTCCAGCCAGCTCGGCTAACACACCGGCCACCCAGTCCGCTCCCCAGCCCCAGAGGCAGGTGCTACTCAGTGATTCCTGTTTGAAGAAGTGGAGATTCTCTTGATCTTCTGTCTTTCTAACTGCATCCATCCACCCATCCATTTATCATCTATCTATCTATCTATCTATCTATCATCTATAATAACTATCCATCTATCTTTGTCTCTTACTCCTGACTTTGAACTTACCCGGGTCTGTTATGTTTTTTGTGGTTACCTTATTCATCCTCCATCAGGATACTCCGGGAAGCGAAAGGAGGCCCAGGTGGCACTTGGGCACACGCTGGCGATGCCTCGGCATCCCGGGATGTGTGGTGGGGGTAGGGGTACTCCCCCAGTCTTCCTCCCCCCGCCCCCCGCCCTCGGCTCATCCCCAAGGCTCTGAAAGGTGTGTCGAGTGTGTTTTACCAACGGTCTCCGAAGGGGTGGTAAAGAAAGCTTGTGTGGTTCATTCAGTCGGAGAGAAACTGAGTCACAAAGAGATGACTTACAAAATCGCAGAAGGGAGGTCGCAGGTGAGGTGGGGCCAAATCGCTCACACAGGACCCCTCGGTGCAGGTGACAAAGCTCCCTCCGGCCAGCATCCATGGGTAGGAATGGAGCTCCCGGCCTCCTGGAACGAGCTTGTCGCAAAGAAATAATAAAACCCACTGAACCCACGCCCTATGCCTTCGCCAGGCCTTCTACACGCATGGGCTTATTTGTTCCTTAAGGAAAGTGAGGTTATTCCGGAAAAGGAAAATGAAGGTGCCACACATACTGGGGACTTGTCTCTTCCCCAAAAGGTATAATGGAGTGATACTAGGTGTTTGCCATTTGGACACCCCTTCAAAAAGGTTTTTGAAAATCTCCAGAAGGGCAGCAGACACTCATTCAGAAAGGAGCTTTCGGATCTCAGGAACGTGTTCAGTGTGCCCCAACAGGCAAGACGAAATAACCCCGACTGGCAACTTGCCTCAGCACCTCACCCCTTAGATACATAAAAACAAATCACCAACTATGCTCAGGAATGAGTTAGCGCTGAGGAGCTGAGAGCAGGAATCGAATCAGCTGGGGCTTCGGCCCCCTTCTGTAGGGGCAGGGACTGTGGTGGAGGGGGAGGAGGGGGAGGAGGGAGAGGAAGGGGAGGAGGGAGAGGAAGGGGGGAAGAGGAAGAGGGGGAGGAGGGGGAGGAGGGGGAGGAGGGAGAGGAAGGGGAGGAGGGAGAGGAAGGGGGGAAGAGGAAGAGGGGGAGGAGAGGGAGGAGGAGGAGGAGGAAGGGGAGGAGGAGGAGGAAGGGAGGAGGGGGAGAGGGAGGAGGAGGTAAGGAGGGAGAGGAAGGGGAGGAAGGAGAGGAAGGGGAGGAGGGGGAGAGGGAGGAGGAGGTGAGGAGGGAGAGGAAGGGGAGGAAGGAGAGGAAGGGGAGGAGGGGGAGGGGAGGAGGAGCGACAGGGGAGGACGGGTTTGTGAGGAGAAAGAGTGAGGGGAGGATGGAAGGGGGGAGGGGAGGAGGGGGGGAGGGGGCGGGGAGGAGGGAGCGGAAAGAGGAGGGGAGGGCTGGCGGGGAGGAGGGGGGAGGGGAGGAGGGGGAGGCGAAGGGGAGGGGGGAGGGGAGGAGGGGGGAGGGGAGGAGGGGGGGAGGAGGGGGAGGAAGGGGGGAGGGGGAGGAGGGAGAGGAGGAGGAAGGGGAGGTGGGAGGAGGGGGAGGAGGAGGGGAAGGGGAGGAGGGAGAGGAAGGGGAGGGGGAGGAAGGGGAGGAGGGAGAGGAAGGGGAGGACGGGAGGGAGAGAGGGAGGAGGGAGAGGGAAGGGCGGAGGAGGGGGAGAGGGAGGAGGAGGTGAGGAGGGAGAGGAAGGGGAGGAAGGCAGAGGAAGGGGAGGAGGGGGAGGGGGAGGAGGAGGAAGGGGAGGAGGGGGAGGAAAGAGGAGGGGGGATGGAGGGGGGAGGAGGGGAGAGGGGGGAGGAGGGGGAGGGGAGGAGGAGGGGAGGAGGGAGAGGAAGGGGGGAGGAGGAGAGGGGGAGGAGGGGGAGGAGGAGGACGGGGAGGAGGGAGGGGGAGGGGAGGAGGGAGAGGGGGAGAAGGGGGAGGAGGAGGAAGGGGAGGAGGAGGAAGGGAGGAGGGGAGAGGGAGGAGGAGCTGAGGAGGGAGAGGAAGGGGAGGAGGAGGGAGAGGAGGAGGAGGAGAAAGGGGAGGAGGGAGAGGAAAGGGAGGAGGGGGAGGAAGGGGAGGAGGGAGAGGAGGAGGGGAGGAAGGGGAGGAGGGGGAGGTAGGGGAGGAGGAGAGGAAGGGGAAGAGGGGGAGGGGAGGAGGAGGAAGGGGAGGAGGGGGAGAGAAAGAGGAGGGGAGGATGGAGGGGGAGGAGGGGGAGGGGAGGAGGAGGGGAGGAGGGTGAGGAAGGGGGAGGGGGAGGAGGACGGGAGGAGTAGAGGAAGGGGAGAGGGGGAGGAGGGGGGAGGAGGAGGAAGGGGAGGTGGGAGGAGAAAGGGGAGGTGGGAGGAGGGGGAGGAGGAGGGGAAGGGGAGGAGGAAGAGGAAGAGGAGGAGGAGGAAGGGGAGGAGGGGGAGGCAGAGGAGGGGGAGGAGGAGGGAGGAGGGAGAGGAAGGGGAGGAGGAGGAAGAAGGGGAGGAGGGAGAGGGGGAGGAGGAGGAAGGGGAGGAGGAGAGGAGGAGGGGAGGAGGGAGAGGGGGAGGAGGAAGAAGGGGAGGTAGGGGAGGAGGAGGAGGAAAGGGAGGAGGAGGAGGAGGAGGAGGGGGAGGACGGAGGGGAGGAGGGGGAGGAGGAGGGAAGGAGGGAGAGGGGGAGGAGGAGGAAGGGGAGGTAGGGGAGGAGGGGGAGGAGGAGGAAGGGGAGGAGGGGGAGGGGAGGAGGGGAGGAGGGAGAGGGGGAGGGAGACAGAGAAAGAAAGAGAAAGAAGGAACAGAGACTGCGGGAGAGAAAGGGAGAGAAAGGGTGAGACAGACGGACCGACACGGGGTTTGACTGACGGCTTGGAGAGGGGCAGCTGAGCCAGCTGTGTGACAGTCCACCTCTGGTCCCTGCAGCCACCGCTTTGCAGTTACCACCATTTTGTTGCCTGGCAGGTGTCTGAGATGCAAGGCAGCGTCCAGAGCCCCGCAGAGAGCAAGGCCATGGTCAGAGATGCCTCTGGGGGGGGCGGCCCCTCAGCAAGCAGTCCAGGCCTGTCCCGCGGGGCGGCACAGATCGAATCAGAGTTTGGACCCCCCTTCTGAAGAGTTCTGCAAAATGGTGTCTGTCGTGTTGACACTGGTGGCGACTGCGTCCCCAGCAGAGTGTCCTGGTGCGTGCGGTTCCCTAATGAGCTGGCCGCCCGCCCGAACAGCTCTTATCTCCCTGTTTTGATGACATATCCTTAAGATGACCTATATTAGCTGGCACCTCGGATGGCGGCTCACAAAAAAAAGTATCACTGGAAGGAAAAAAAAATCCCTAATGATTGTGTAAATATTCTTAGCCCGGAACATTAAGCGCCGATGCCCTCTGCTGGGCGAGGCAGGCAGGGGCGCGGGTCGGCGGGCTGGTGGCCCTGCACAGAGCTGAGGGGGCTCTGAGGGAGAGCAGCGGGAGGCCTGCCTCCTACTCGGGACCCAGGGCACGGGGGCCAATCTGAGCTCCTTCAGGCACGGGAGATCAGACACAAACCTGAAATTACTTACAAGTACATCCCTCACTCGGAGACATTTCTGACCATCTCTTCCCCTGCATTTGTGTCCCCGGTTACTAATACTGGCGGGCCGGACAGGTGGGAGAGAATCAGGAGGAAAAGGCAGGGGCTGACACAGGCAACTTTTTTCATCAAGAGAAAGCGTTCCGGGTCTCAACAAAAGTCCTGGCAGGGATGGTGACCAAGTTCATTTTCATCGTTCAGTTGTCTTTCCCAACCAGGACACTTTGGGCTTGACAGAGGGTGCTATTAATGATGATACCGCGTCAACAGGTGTAATCCAGGAGTGTTTGAGGCAAGTCAGGTGATCAGTCCAGCACTGTCCAAAAAGAACTTTCCACAACAACGAAAACGCTCTAGGTTTGTGCTGTTGGGTATGGTAGCCACTAGCCACGTGTGGCTATTGAGCGTCAGAGAGGTGGCCAGTGCAACTGAGAAGATGCATTCGCAGCTTCCCTTCATTTTTGTTCATCTAAATTTAAATGCAAATCATTGCATGTGGCTAGTGGCTAGCGTATCAGACGGTGGAGTGCTGGTCTGATTCTTCATAGGCAGATACCCTGGATGTCAGCAGGTTCTCAGGACTTGCTGAGAGAGGTCCTCAAAAAGAACTTGTTGAATAAATGAAAACTCCATAATCAGTCATTTGTGATTGTTGGAGTTATCCTGAATTCTTTTAAGGAGAAAAAGATTACAGAAAAATCCAGAATGTCAGTGGGAGTGTATTCAAGTTGAGTCAGTAAGAACTTGCTGAACAAATGGAAACTCAACCATCAGAAGTCACTGCGCTCTCTCTCCACAGTGGTGGAAATTCAGACCCCTTCTTGGAGTCTCCCAGGAACTTCAAGAAACACAGCTTCTCTGGGGAGAAGCCGAGAGCCCAGTGACCGCTTTCCTGTGAAACTGCATGGTGGCGTTCGGATCCATGGTTGGAAAGGTTGCTCGTCACTTGCTTCCAGTGCCTTCCCGGTAGTGTCTCAAAAGCCAGCAAAGTTGCTGCCTGCTCAGAAAAGACCTCTTTCATGTGGGATTTTCACCAGTAACTTAAAAAATGTCTCCAATCGTCTCCTGGTGTTATAGATTTGGAAAGAGGCATTTTTGTTTCTAATTATAAATGCCTGGGTGATGTCATTCAGTCCCCAAACCCCCAGTGGGGCCGTGCTGAATAGAGAAAGACAATATGCTAACAAGTTATCTGGAGGTGTCAGAAAGAAATAATGAAAAACAGTACAGTTTGGGGAAATGTTTTCCAGCCTGCTTTCTGGTTTTAGCAACTGCACTGGAAAAGATAAGATACACATGGCTTTTATAAGGAGGCCGCGGGATCTCCAGGGGATGTGAGGCAAGAGAAAAGAATCAGGCCGAAAACATGCAATCATCACATATTCACTGAGAAACAGATTCCAGCACAGCAAAGGGAGCTCTTCAGGGAAGGGCTCCTGTGTGGACCGTTGGGGCAAAGATTCAATGGGCTCCGGGAGAACTTGACTTCAGCTTGATGGTATTTGAATAATCTGCCGGAGAGAAAAACAGATATGGCACTCACTGTCACATTTAGCGTTGAAACTCTCGGTTTGACTGAGTAATGTTCAGCCATGCCCAGGGGTCAGGCCTACACTCACTCAGAAACAAGTGGGGAATTGAAGCAATTATTCAGATATCCACAGACACAGCTACTGGCCAGTGCTGTATCCCCGATTTAGCCCGGAAACAGTAACACCATTATAAGCTGTTTGCGAGTTGTGGAGCTATCTTGAATGTATTAAGGAAAGGAGATTACAGAAAAATCCAGAATGTCAGTGGGAGTGCGTCCAAGTTGAGTCATACGGACTTGGAGTGGGAAATTGAGGGCCTCCTACCACCGAAAGGAACATCTTGCTCTCAGCCAAAATGGAAATAGAGACTGGGGTTTAAGTTTTTCAGATGGGTCGGTTCTCCACAGTCGCCGTTTATTAAAGGCACACTTGATAAATTTCACGTTGTGTTGCATTTGGGCCCGAAGACAGAAAGTGGTACAAAGCACATTGGAAGTTTTGAGATACTATGAATAGAGTAATCTTGTGTAAGTTTATCCCTGAAGGGGAACCTTCCCATGATTCTCGGTAGGCCAGCCAGTGGGGAAAATTGCCCTCCCCGCACACACCTCGTTCAAAATAGCTTTGCATAGAATCCAGTTCACCCGCCTGTAAGAGAAAACCTAACACCAGCAGCTTAAATAAGATTTATTTTATTTAAATAAGATTTATTTTCCGCATTCAGTATGCAACCCAGAGGTAGGCGGCTGCTGGTGTTGGTGTTGTATGGATTTTAAGACCAAACTTGTTGGGATTTTTTTTCTTTTTTCATGGTCGCATGGCTTTTCAGGGAGCAGAAAAGAGAATATGTGAGTCTTCACCTCCCCCACCCTTCACCTGCCCCCCTCCCCGCCACCTTTAAGGAGCTTTCTGGGGGGCGCCTGGGTGGCTTAGTCGGTTAAATGTCTGACTTCGGCTCAGGTCATGATCTCGAGGCTCGTGAGTTCGAGTTCAAGCCCTGCGTTAGGCTCTGTGCTGACAGAGCAGAGCCTGCTTCAGATCCTCTGTCCCTATTTCCCTCTGACCCCCCCCCTCACTTATGCTTTCCCCAAAATAAATACTTTAAAAAAAAAAAGAGTTTTTTGTGAAGGCCACCCCATGGCATATGGCATCTCACAGGCCAGAGCCGTGTTAAGCGGCCAAGTCTAGGTGCAAAAGAGGCTGGGAAAGGTAGTTTTTAAAGCTGATGTTTTTAAAGCCTCCTTCCAACACCCCCATTAAAGTTGATATTCTATTAGTAACAAAGAAGGGAGACTGTCTGTGGGGTAGGCTTTCAGTAGACTTCATCACTTCAAAAAATCTTAAAACAAAATGGATAAAAAAAATGTTTTTGGGGCACCTGGATGGCTCGGTCGGTTAAGCATCTGACTTTGGCTCAGGCCATGATCTCAGTTTGTGAGTTGGAGCCCTGCATCAGGCTCTGTGCTGACAGCCCCGAGCCTGGAACCTGCTTTGAGTTCTGTGTCTCCCATAACCCTAACTCCATAGCTTTTTTTTTTTTTTTTAAGTTTACTTATTTATTTTGAGAGAGAGAGAGGTAGGGGGAGGGGCAGAGAGAGAGAGAGAGAGAGAGAGAAGGAAGAGAATCCCGAGCAGGCTCCACGCTGTCGGCTCAGAGATCCACGTAGGGTTCGAACTCACCAACCGTGAGATTGTGACCTGAGCCGAAAGCAAGAGTTGGATGCTTAACTGAGTGAGCCACCCAGGAGCCCCAGTAACTCAATAGTCTTTATAAACGACTTTTATTTATAACCAATTACCATGTAGTAAAATAATGGCCATGCATATTATTAAATATGTATAGCAACAAAGGAAGCGAGTTAGCGAAGCATTGGTGCTTGTGTATGTGGGAGGGCAAAGCAGCATTCTTACCGCATGATCTCCTGCACGTTTCCCCTGGGGGTAAATGAATTAGGTGCCACTTTGTCCATCAGCAGCTCAGTCTCCTCCCATTAGAATCCGAGGCTGAGCAAGGATACTCCTGAGAACTGGCTAAAGAGCTTCAGTAGGAGTTTCTTAAACCTGAAACACACCGTCTAGGGCAAGTTCAACTTCATTAGTGATTTGAAGAGAGATTTATTGAGCTAAAGGGAAGCCCTCTCTGAACAGAGTGCGTCTGTCTTGATTTAAGTAACTCGAACAGCCACGGCATTGAGCGGTGGTTAGGTTCAGGTCTGAAACAATTTCTTTGTGAGTCCGCCATTATTAGCGGTGGGAAAAAGAAAGGGGGTGAAGGATCGGGCTGAGAGGTGAGGCTGGGGGTGGGCAGAGGGGCCAGATGTGCTGGGACTGATGTGCCCATTAACAGTCGAGTTTTAGCCTGTGGCTCAGGGGTCGTAAACTCCTTCAGGGCCAGACAGTACCATGGGTACGGGAGGCTGGCCAGGGGAAGGGGAAAGATAAGGGAGCAAATCTGTCCCCATGGTGACAGTCACTACTGGGCTCCGGCCAATTGCTTCCATGGGAGACAGCAGACCCAGTACTGCTAGCCAGTTAGATCTTTCAGGAAAAGCCCAATATCTGAATGTTTATATTAAATCCGATTTGATAGCGTCGGGTCACATTTCCTAATGCTGGGGCAAGTGTGGACCGAATGTGGCCACAGTGGGCAACTTTGCTTTAGGGGCAATATGGTCTCAGCAGGGTTGTCTGAGCAGAGAAGCAACACAGATACTTCTCCTCCTCTCTCTCTCCATTAGCCATGGGGAGAATGTTCCAGAATGCAGAGGAGGGTACTACAAAGACAGGGGCAGGGAGGGATCCACTGAAGGCAGGAGAGTCAGACAATATGCTCTAGTCACAGCCAGAATGCGATTTGGTGAGTGTTGGGATCGATGCAAATGGCAGTGAGGGTAGAGGGGTAGGCTAAATTCTGGAACAATTTCTCAGGCCCAGCATCAGAGCATTTAGTGACTGAGTGGATAAGGGACAAGCCCCAGATAGGAAAGGGGAGAGTTGAGGAACAGAGTGATTTTGTTTGAAGCGGAAGTTGCAGTCTGGCATTTTGGCAGAAGAATATGCCCCAGAGGTATGTTCTGTGGGCCACGCAGGATTAAAATTTCCTTTATATTAATGTCCAGTTCTTGGGGCTCCTGGGTGGCTCCGTTGGCTGAGCATTCGACTCGATTTCGGCTCAGGTCATGATCCCACAGTTGGTGAGATCAAGCCCCACGTCAGGCTCTGCGTTAACAGTGCAGAACCTGCTTGGGATTCTCTGTCTCTCCCTCTGCCTCTTCCCCACTCGCACTCTCTTTCTCTCTCTCAAAATAAATAAGCTTTAAAAAAAACACGAACATTTACATACAAATCTAGATTTCTGACTCCCTTTGAAAAACAATCTGAGAGTATTAGACATAGATTCCAATAACCAACAACAGCCGGCACTGGGCAGGGGTTGGGGCTGGTGGGGGGCACGGCATGGGCTCCCCCGGGGCTAATTTTACCCACCTGGCTCCTCTAAGTATCTGAGTCTGTGACCCCTGAGGGAGCCGGTCATGCAAACCTTAGGAATACACGAGGTCAGCCCAGCAGAGCAAGAAGCGAAGTGATCCAGGCCACAAGCACATTTCAGGACAGAGTAGGGAACACTGCAAAGGGCTTTAGAAACCATAGACCGGAAGGGTGAGGACGCACTGGGAAGGCGAAGTAAGGCAAGAAATAGAAGCTGCATGTGAGTGCACAACGCTATGGAGGAGCCTGTGGTAGAAGGCTTGAAACAGGCTGTTGGTGAATGGCGTGCTGCCATCTTGGATTGGTGATTGGTCAATGCCCAGTAGTGTTGAAAGGGAAAGGGGCACACCCAATGGCCTGGGGCTCTAATTCTCTGTATCTGCCACAGGAACCCCAAATTGTTGCACAAGTGCAAGGAGAGAGAGACAGGGTGGAATGTTCTTCGTCTCCTTGTTGTTTGTTACAGAACCAGAAGCAACCTCAATGTCCATCAGCACAGTTACAGGTAAATAAACCATAGTCCGTGGTACCTCTGAGGTTGGGGATAAGTGCTTAAAAGGAATCTTCCATCACCTTTAAGCTGTTCGTTATTTTAACCAGACAAATGTGTTTCTGTATCAGTCATGCCATTAAAAGGTAATTGAGAGCACAGGACAATGCGTGTGGCGTTTTGCAAGGACTGTCTCTGTAGAGCAGAAGGAGTGGAGAGGAGATCACAACGTCTTGAGGAGTAAACAGGAGGTAAAGGGACAGAAACCGAAGCTGGGGGAATGAGGGAAAGAGGACTAGAAGGCTACAGAAAGACTCAGGTCAGGGAAAGAAGCAAGGGAAAGTTCTTTGTTGGTTCACTTTAAAAAATTTTTTTTGATGCTTTTATTTATTTTTGAGAGAGAGAAAGAGGGGAGGGGCACAGAGAGAGGGAGACACAGAATGCGAAGCAGGCTCCAGGCTCTGAGCCGTCAGCACAGAGCCCAACGTGGAACTCGAACCCACGCACCTCGAGATCATGACCTGAGGCGAAGTTGGATGCCTAACCAACTGAGCCACCCAGGCACCCCTTTGTTGGTTCACTTTTAATGGGGGTGACCGAAAAACCCAATAAAAGGGCATTTTGACTTCTCCTGACAGGGCATTACCACTACAGTAGATCATGGGGTTTACTTCTGACCCAAGCTCACACCTATAATTTAGTTCCTGACTCTTCTGATGTAGAAAAGTCTAGAAGAATTTTGATGGGAAATTAAAATGGTTTCATTGGTGGGATAGGACCACAATACCCGTATGAAGATGAAATATTCATTTGGGGGCAATGTTGTTTAAAATAGAACACAGAGGAACATCCATTTGATTAAATGTTATAATAATGAGTGGGGCAGATTAAAAATCGGGGTTTCCAGGTTTTCGAATTTTAAAACAGAGTGAAATGCTAGTAATACAATGTTTGACTTTTCAAATGCATGCTGCAAAACTTCCTGTGTGGTTGAGTCTAGTTGCACTCACAAAAATGAGGAGAGGCGTAAGGAGAAAAAGAAGGAAAGCATTCAATTGTCAACAATGCTTTGCTCTGGGTGATGGAGAAGTTGGTGATTTTACTTTTCCTGCATTTCTGTTGATGGGACAGTTTTCTATTGAAAACATTGTTGCTTTCATCATTCCCCAAAGGAACTGTTTTTAAAACTGTAGTTTGAAAATCATTTATGAGGGAAGACAGCCAAGGAAGGATTCCTGTTTGGCAAGGAATCAGGCAGGCTGGCCCTCAGCAGCCTTTTGGAGACTTTTTTTTTTCCCCCTTTTACCCAAATGTCAAATGTCAGGCTTCCACACAGTGTGACAGAACCTAAAACGATCAACTTCCCCAATGCCGGGCGACAAATGTCAACTCCTCCCCACTCCCAACCAAAGGCCTGTTGTGTGTTCTTAACCCTCAAAGAGAAAACACAGAACTCAGTGGGCTGGGATATGAGCTGGCAAGAGAGGGCTGACCCTGAACGAGTTATGTGACATATAAAGAGAAGAAGGTCGCTCCTCTCCCTCCTCCTGAAGCCCCTCCTTTCCCCCAACATGGCAGGAAGCAACGCAGCCTCATGATTAAGCCTGTGAACTCTGCCTTCGAACACACCCGTATGGAATCCCTGCTCTCACTGAACAGCTCTGGGGCTTCTGGTAAATTCTGTGACTTCTTTGCACTTCCGTTTTCTCCTGTGTAGAGAGGAGATGAAGAGTCCCCTCTTCACTAGGTTACTTTGAGGATGAACTGAAATAATAAAGTGCATGGAGTCTCCATGTAGTGACGGTTGAGTCGGTGGTTTTATTCTCAGGGTGATCTGATTTTATTTTCTTCTCATGCCATCTTAGGGCCATAATTTTGGGGGATGGAAAAAGAAAGGGCAGTTTGGGGAGAAAGATATGCTTTTTAATCCTCAGGTTTTTCTGTGAGCATAAAGCCTCCAAATTCTAGGCCGGCATCCATTTGGAGCCAATGAGCAAATTTGTTGAGCACTCTTCCCTTCCAGGCAGTGTGCTTAAACCCCCTTTCAGGTGTGTGACTAGGTGTCCCATAGATTATCTAATCCTGTCATGTTTTATTCACCTAAGTCCCGAAAACAGCCACTTTTTGTCCCTTCTTCAGCAACCATACTGATTGAAGCTGACCTCTTCTCTCCAGAAGCAATGGCAATGGCCTTCTACTTGGCCTTCACATTCATTCTTCCTGTTTCCAGTGAACTCTGGAAGCAACCAAAATAGGGGAAGAACCAATCTGGAGAGGATAGCCTTCTGTGTGGACCCAGGGGCTTTGGAGACAAAGCTGCTTTGCGCCCTCATAACTGCCTGGCCCCAGAGAACCCATGGAGGACCACCAGGCTTACAGTCACCCATCGTCGCTCTGGGAAACACCAGCGACTGTCTCTGCCTTACTAGGTAAGTGCCTCTCACTCACATCGAGTGTTGTGATTCACCTTTCCCCTGTTTTCCCATCACCAGGAGGGAGACATTTGTCATCCAACACGCCATCAGATGTTGGGGTTGCTGCTTCAGGAAACATGTGCATATCTGAAAATCTTTCTCTGCAGCTCTTTAAAGCCAACCTTTGAGTTAACCAGAGGTCTGACGAGATTTTTCCTTACGTATACCCAGCAGGGGTGACTTCGTTGTTGAGTTGGTTGCTATTATTTGACAAATGCATCAGACTATTCCTATCTTCCTTCTATTGATCTGTGGTAGGGGAATAGTGGATGTGAAAACAACTTTTTTTTTTTGAAAGGGTGAAAGCAATCCTTCCAAACGATCATAGGTTCACCCCATGATTTTGTCATCTCGTGGAGTTCGTTTTATTACAAGCTAAACTTACGGAAGGAATCCCTTTTTGGCTTCATCTTTTTGGGACTCCTTTCTTGGCTAAGTTAAAGGTTTAGTTTAGAAAGTTCAATTTGGTATCTTATGATTGTCTTACAAAATTTTACAAAAAAGGCAAAATGCTACATAGAGAGCTGTTCACTATGGTGATGTCCAAAGAGTGGGGCCTGTAATAATTTCTCTTTTGCTCTACAGCAGCACAGAGAAATGGCTTATCCAGGGCTTGTACATGTCTGAGGGGTTGAGATATCCAAGATTATAATCATGCAGCTTCTGAAAAAACATCAGGAGAATGTATATGACATAATTATAATCATAAACTTATATAAGAAATTAGGTACCCAAAGCATAAACAAAATAGCTTGCATGGAATTGGACAGTCAGGCAATTAGTATGCATATATTGATTACCTGCTGTATGCCAGGCACTTTCAAACCAGGGACATAATCAATATAAAAAAAATATTTGAAGGTACCACATACACATAAGATTGAGTCAGGGAGATAGGATTATGGTAGACTCTTTTACTTTTATTCTCTCCTAACATTTAAAAAAATGTTATGGTTTCATAATTTAAAAAAAGGGAGAGAAATATTTGAAACAGCATACTGATAAAAGTTGCAAATGCTAATTTTGTGAACTTCATCCCAAGCACTGCTCTTGAGCAGACTCTGAATACTATCTGATTTACCTCTGTAGTGATGGTATTATCCATAACATCACTCCCATGTTATAGTGGAGAAATTATTTTACATCAAGCCCAATGTCTTAGAGCTCGTTCAAGGGAGAACTGAGTTCCAGAATGTTGTCAACTGCTACTCCAAACATAACACACAAGGGTACATAACACAATTATGCGTGGGATTTCCTACAGTATTTCCTTGATACTTGGCTTTTGGAGCGGATGCCTCCTCAGCTATCTTGGAGTGTTCTCTGCTTTTCTTGTTTATCACTTTCCCAGACCCAAACTCACAGTCGATCCTCAATCAGCAGATGAATAAACCAATTGCACTTTGATAAGAGAGGCCAGGAACTGGGTTGTCTGCTTCATTTCTCAGAAGTGTCTGTCAACCCTGTGGGATTTTTATGGAGTTTTTGCTGTATGCCTACCATTGCAAACTGAAACACATGATGCCAACTCAACTCATAAGACAAGCAAACACATAAACTGGGAAGACGGTGATAAAAACAGGAAATAACTTCACCCTGGGAATATTCCAGAAACCAAGTTTGAATAATTGCTTCATGTTCAGTTGGACACAGGTTCACTCCCAGTTTGACTCACACATGTAAATACTCTTGACTACCTTATGACTGTTAAACACACACACACACACACACACACACACACCCTTATCTTTTCAAAATGCTAACTGTGCAGCATGAATCAGTCAGTCTGAACTTCAGAGCACTGGGTCCTTCATCATCAACCTTGACTCCTCTCTTTGTCATCCTCACATCCAATCTATCAGCAAACCCTGCCCTGCCACCCACTTTCTAAATTTGAGACCTGTTCTGTCAGTTTGAGTAAATGTTTCATGTGCACATGAAAAAAAATATATATTCTGCAGTTACCAGTTGCTTTGTTCAGTAAATGTCAGTTAGGTCAAGTGTGTTAAATAACGTTGGTCAAAATTTTTCTATTCCTCTTGATTTATTTCTGTTGGTTTGCCCATTATTTACTGATAGAGGAATATTAAAGCCTACCATTATGAATGTGGATTTATCTATTTCTCCTTTTAGATCTGATTGTTTCTGCCTTATACATATAGAGGCTATATTAGAAAATGTTTCTAGATTTAGCATTGTTCTATCTTTCAATGGTACTGACCCTTTTTGTTATTATAAAATACTCTCTGTATCTATTATATTGCTTCTTACCTTAAAATTGACTTCATCTGGTACTAGAGTAACTAATCAGCTTTCTTTTGATTAGTGTATGCAATATATTTTCTCATCCTTTATTTTCATCCTGTCTGTATACTCATATTTAAGGTTTGTCTCTTGCAAGCAGAAAATAGTAGGTTTTTTAAAAATTTAGTATGATAATCTCTCTTTTCATTTGAGTATTTAGTCCATTTACATTTAATGTAATAATTAATGCATTACTAACATAATACTAACACATTACTAGCTGTTTCAATTAGTTCCACCTGTTGTGAGTTCCATTTTCTTTCCTTTATTATGAACTTTTACATTAATGACATCTTTTTTTAGGTCATTCTCCTATTAGCTTGTTATTTCCATATTTTTTGTTATCCTACAGATTATAAGTATGATCCTAGACTCATTATGGCCTAATGAAATTAGTGCTTTTACTACTTCTCTGGCAATGCAAGGAACTTAGGACATGTTTAATTCCCTTTTACTCTTACCTATTGCATTACTGCTGCTATACATTTTATTTCTACATATATTTGAAACCCCACAAGACATTATTATTATCTTTTAATGCAGTCAATATTCATTTAGATTTAACAACACATTTATTCTTCTGTTGCTCTTCATTCTCTCCTAAAATTTTAGTCGTCCTTATGAGATTATTTTCTTTTTGCCTAAAGGACTTTCCTTAGTCTTTCTTTTAAAGTCCACCGGTAATGTAGCCACTCAGTTTTTGTTTGTCTGAAAATACACTTATTTCATCTTAAATTTTGATGGATATTTTTACTGGATGTAGAATTATAGGTTGGTAGTTATTTTCTTTCAGGTCTTAATTTTTTTCTTTTTGGTAACGTTTATTTATTTTTGAGAGAGAGAGAGAGAGAGAGAGAGAGAGAGAGAGAGAGACAGTGCATGAGTGGGGGAGGGGCAGAGAGAGAGGGAGACACAGAATCTGAAGCAGGCTCCAGGCTCTGAGCTGTCAGCACAGAGCCCGACATGGGGCTCAAACCCACAAACCATGAGATCATGACCTGAGCCAAAGTTGGTGGCCCAACCGACTGAGCTACCCAGGCACACCTCAGGTCTTAATTTTTTAAAGGGTTTTGTCTTTGGACTTCCATCAGTCCTGCTGAAAAAGCAGCTGCCCGTCTCCTTGCTGTTTTCTATCTAAGTGGAGCACTGTGTCTCTATTTTAGGATAACTTCATATCAATTTTCTTGTCTAGCTTTTGTTTGTTCTAGTAGGTGAGATGGTCTGCAACTAGCTATCTGGACAGTTTCCCAGAGAGGAGTTTTACATATTAAATGCCTTTGGTTTTCCTTAGATGATGTTGGAGCTAGCGGCTGGAGGTTGAGGGAACGACAGAAGATCAGAGGGAGAGAGAGAGGTTAAGATAGACAGAGTAACTTTACTTTAAGAGGAGTGGACCCCAGAAGATTAGCAGATGTCTGCGACCATAGGAAAGATATAGGGGACAGAATGGCAATTTATGAAAATAAATGGCCCTAGAATCTGAGAGACTATGATGGCCAATATTACATTTTATTTCTCTTTATTATGTTGTACTTCCCTGAAGTAATGGAGATTCAGAGAGGTTAATCAACATGTGTAATCTCAGATAGCTAGCACACCTCTTGAGATTTGAACCCATGCCGGTAGGCTCTAGAGCCCACACTTTCAATTGTTTGAATGTTTATTTTTGAGAGAGAGAGAGAGAGAGAGAGACAGAGTATGAGCAGGGGAGGGGCCAAGAGAGACAGAGACACAGAATCTGAAGCCAGCTCCAGGCGCCGAGCTCTCAGCACAGAGCCCGATGCGGGGCTTGAACTCATGAGCCGTGAGATCATGACCTGAGCCGAAGTCAGAAGGTCAACCAACTGAGCCCCACCCAGGCATCCCCAGAGCCAACACTTTTAACTTCTAAGCTACAAGACCAGAGCCTTCTAAAGTTATCTGATTATAAACCAAAGTGAGAGATACCTCATGAATCTATATGCACATATTCATAATCAAAACTTTCACTAATCAATATTATCCATAGTATGTGTAATACATCATGAAATATTCTATTCTATTCTATTCTATTCTATTCTATTCTATTCCATTCCATTCCATTCCATTCTAGTCCTATTCCATTCTGTTCGGTTCCATTCTATTTCATCCCATCCCACTCTATTTGCTGGGTCAACATAAATGGGTGGGTCCCCCATTTCAGATAAAAATCACTGCTAAAGACAATGACTTACCTTAAGGATTAGTAAAATACACAGCTCTGATTTGCTGGGGAAAGTTCTGAAAGCAAAAAAGCCACTTATATTGTTGTTCAGAGATTTTAACCACAGAACAGCTTTGGGTCACCCCCTTCAGATTCTCTGGTAGGCAGCCTCCAATAGGCATGTTAACTTTCTACTGGCACTGAGCAAGGGAGGACATTATTTTGCTTGTTTGGGAACACATCTTAGTTCTCTCTACACAGCACAAGGGCTGACGAGGTCACTCAGTAAATGTTTGCTGCCTGAGTCAAATAAAGGGTCATCTCAGAGTTTTTCTCCTCTATTCTCTATTTAGCCCTGAGTAAAGAGAGCTATGCCATCTCACTCTGGGTCAGAGTCAACAGTAAAAGAATCTCCTAGAATGGTCACTTTCCCAAAGTTGCCGTTTTAGTCTGCTGTGGCACCGAGGGATTAAAGAAAAATTACCACCCCCCCTCCCTTTCCAGAATTTCCTGTCCTGTCTTGTGGTTGACTTAAAATATTTCAGCTCCCACCTCCCTCTTTCTCACCATTACTTCTTCATGGTTAAAGAGGTTATAAATTTGCAAAGGAAATGATTAAGCAAATCCAACGCTCTTGGCCCGGGACCTGATTTTTCAAGGCCCCAGTTTTGGAGAGCTGAAGAAATCTGTGTGATGAAGGGTTTGCACATGAGTTTTTAGCCTTAGTCAGGACTGGGGCATAGTTTCCTGTTTTTGTACCCGCAGAACTGCTAAGCTCCTGGTGAACAAGCGGCCAGCGGAGATAGGGAGGGGGTGGGGGCTTCGGGGAGAGGGTTGGGAGTCCAGAGGGGAGGAGAGAGCTATTCTTCCATCAGCTTTGGCAGAGCTTTAGTGAAAGTGGAAAGATTTTTTTTTTTTTTTGAACGTTTATTTATTTTTGGGACAGAGAGAGACGGAGCATGAACGGGGGAGGGGCAGAGAGAGAGGGAGACACAGAATCGGAAACAGGCTCCAGGCTCCAAGCCATCAGCCCAGAGCCTGACGCGGGGCTCGAACTCACGGACCGCGAGATCGTGACCTGGCTGAAGTCGGACGCTTAACCGACCGCGCCACCCAGGCGCCCCAGATTTTTTTTTTTAAGGCAATGAAAAAGAGACTAGAGGCAGATTCTAGACATTGAAGTTGAGGCTTTGAGTGGTAAAGAGGGGAAGAGACAAGTTTGAGCAGGGCTTTTAATGGGCTCCCAGATACTCAAAGAACAGTCGGATCTCAAAACATTCCAATGAGCATGAGCGTTTATTCGACACGTATGCGCCAGGCACAGTGCTAGCTGCTTGGCGTGGAGTAGATCATTAAATCCACTTGGCATCTCTATTTGATAGATGTCAAAGCGAAGTTAGACACGTTTAGTGAGGTGGCGTTACTGGGACCATTCACAGACATGTTCATTTCTTTAGATACAGGATGGGTGTGGGGCCCTAACCACTGTTGCTTTTCTCATTTTATTTTTTTTCTTTCATAGCAGGGCTTGAGGTCGTGCTGGGCATTTGCCCGTTAATGCCTCTTTCCATGTTTCCCTTTGAACTGCATTTCCCAGGTTCCATTGCCAACTGGATTCTAGTTAAGTTCCAAGATATTTTTCCTCTGCCCTTCTGTCAGCAGAAAGGCAGTGCTCCCTGAGAGCCCCACTCTGGTCCCAGCTACCCTCAGGCAGCCTCTCCCACCCCTATGCGGTGCCCCGGCCCCCCCCCCCCCCCCGCCCTGCCCAGGGTGTCCAGATTCTCTTGCTTTGGTAGTATCGCCTCTTCCTTCTGTCTGTCTGGCCCCCATGGTATGGCGGCATTCTTCTTCTGTGTCTAATCTCTAGGTGGTCTCCTTGTCACGTGCTTCCTTTTTCAGCTCTGCCAGCACCTATAAATTCCCCTCTATTGAACCACGTGGCAAGGGACCCTAAGCGAGATACAGATGTTTGTGCCTCAGACACCGGACCCTGAGACAAGAGCTTGGAGGCAGGTAGTTTATTTGGGAGGTGACCCCAGGAAGCACAAATGACGGAGAGTATGTTCATGAGTGCGTCACTACTGTGAGCAGGTAGGATTCAGTTTTGCTGGGGACCCCGGGGGAACATTCAGCAGACACATCAAAAGTGTCCCTCGGAGAGGTGGGGAAGCAGAGATAATTATCTGCTATCTCCCATCCCTCATTGCTTGAAAGCTGTCCCTCGGGGCATAAAATTTTAGGCATTTCCAGATTGCCCGGCAGGTGAGCTGAACAAGTTCCCCTAGCCCCTGGAGAAAGCCCCGTGGAGGGAATTCTGAAGTGGGCTGAAGAGAAATGAGGCGGACCATTCACCCTGTCTGCTACCATGGCAACCTAGCTACTATTATAAGAAGATACAGTCAAGGAAAGGCAGACTCAAGTCAAATTCTGGGGAATTTCTAGAATTCCCCAGAAATTCTACTTTACTTGAGAATGGGATGGCCATCAGGGAAAAGTCAGTATTTTTCTTTTTCTTCTCTCCTCCTTCTTTTCTTTTTTCTTGGATGAGCCAGCCAGCCAACGCATTGCCACGATGGGGAGAGCCTGGCACACGGTTTAATCCTAAAGATTGGGTGGCCTTTGAGCCTATGAGAGTGACGCCACGTGTTCTACCTTGGGCAGATACCATCTGTCTCCTCATCAATAATGCTCACTGAGCACTTATTATTTGCTAGGCACTTTACTTACAAGCTATCCACGTGTTGTCGCACTTACTCTTCTCAGCAACTTTCTACTCTTATTCCCATTCTACAGAGGAACAAATTAAGGCTCTAATATGTGCAATCACTTGCTCACAGTCTCCCAGCCTTGGGTCATAGGCGCGGATCATCTGGGTGGATCAGGGGTCAAATTCCAAACCCACACTTATGACACTTGGAAATGAGTATTTAAGCACTCTTGTAGGGACCAGCCCCATTTCGAGGTTTTATCTAAATGGGTATGTCTTCTGCTTTTTGAATCGGCTTAAGAAGAAAATGATTACATTTTGTAACACTGAGTAGAGAGTTCGGGTCACGCAATGAGTGTTAGTCGGGTTGGGTTTATGTCAGATCCTACCTACCGCCAAAACACAGGTTGGGTTCTGCCATGCTCCAGCTCTGATATTTTCTTCCCTATTTCTCAGAAGTTTAAACTTCTTCCTCTGGGCTCCTTACTTCATGACCTTGATGATCTGGTCTGTGCCTCCTCTCCAGCCTCCACTGTCTTATCTTTCCTCCCCACGGCCTCACTCTGGCCACACTGAGCTACTTGCCGTTGTCTCTGTAGACCCTGGGCTTCGGCACTTCCTGTTCCGCTGGGAACGCCTCTGGCCGACTCTTACTCTTTGCGAATCAGCTCAACTGTTACCACTGCAAATGGCCAACCTCCCTCCCCTGGAGTCTTGCAGCAGTACCTTCCTCTGAGCTCCACAACACCCTACGTTTACTTATCACACATTATATTGTTCTTGTCCTTTTGCCTGCCTGTCTCTCCCACAGACATGAAAACATGTCTTTGGGAGCTTAGGTTGGGTCTCAGCCTTGACTCTGACATGTGTGTCCTTGGGCAGCGTTGCGTCTCCTCTCTGAGCCTTGGTTTCCTCATCTGTAAAATGGGTAGGAAGCAAGGCAATTTATGTGGCACAGGACATCTGGCATCTAGTAAGTCCAACGTTAGGTATGCATCTTCCGGGCTAATCTTTTTAAGTTGATGATCAGTGGCGTGGTAGCTCTACCTAGACCCGTGCTTTTCAAATTTCCCTGCGTCGGAACCACCTGGAGGACTTGCTAAAACACACAATGCTGGGCGCTACCCTGAGACTTTTTGATCCAGCGGGTCCGGAGTAGGGCTTGAGAATTCGCAGCTCTAATTCGTTCTCGGGTGCTGCTGATGCTGATTGTTAGGGGACCACACTCTGAGAACCACTAGCCTAGGCAGCCGGGGAGGGTGGATGTCTGATTAAAGTGATCGAACACTTCGTGCTGAAATAAACTCATACCAGAGCGTAAGGCAACCCACTGCCCAATGGATGTGGCCATAGGGTATCTATCAATTAATACAACCATTCAGGCAATATTTGTTGAGGATCCACTGCATCTAAGCATTATGCCAGACATTGACGACGGAGCCGTGAGTGAGACAGACATAAAGTCCCTGATGTTGATGAGCTCGGTCTAATGGTCCCATTCTGGAGGGCAAGGCATCATAAATGCACATGTCCCATCAGTCGGAATTGAAGGGCATCCTTGGTCTGAGGAGTGGCTAACTTTAAAGATACTGATGTCAGTAAGTGCCTGTTTGTTGCATCACTGGAGTTGCCTCTAAATATCTATTTCACCGGGGGCGTCTGGGTGGCTCAGTCGGTTGAGCGACTAACTTCGGCTCGGGTCACGATCTCACGGTTCGTGGGTTCGAGCCCGGCGTCGGGCTCTGTGCTGACAGCTCAGAGCCTGGAGCCCGCCTCGGATTCTGCGTCTCCCCCTCTCTCTGTTCCTCCCCTGCTCGTTCTCTGTCTCTCTCTGTCTCCCCAAAACAAATAAACATTAAAAAAAATCTATTTCACCAAAATGATACATCAAAAATGGATTATGCTAATCCCAGAATCCCCTGGTCTGGCACTGCAGCCATCACTTGGCATTGATCTTAGGGTGAAGTCAACCCATGGCACATGGCAGAGCAGAGTCCAGAGAATCAGAGCTAGGCTATGATACAACATCGGAGAAATGAAATGATAAACATCCTTACTGCTATTATTATTATTAGCCAGTGGGAATGGGAGTTTTCTGCTACTTGGTGCTGGAAGTTCCCTATGACATAATAGCTCTCCTTTATTAGCTCTTTATTATGCATCAGCCACCAGCTCCACAAAAACAGGCACTAAGACTGTCCCATCGTTTAGGGAGGAAACTGAGAAGTCAAGTCACTTGCCCGCTAGTTGCGTGTAGAGACGTGAGAGGTAAGGCTGTGTCGTGGGGCGTGAAAAGCTGGTGAGGGTAATTTATATGCTTTGCAGTGACACCAACCTAAATGGTTTGCAATCACAATATCCTTTCTTAAGCCTCTTTCCAGACGAAGCTGACAAGAGTGGAAAAACCAACCAACCAACTCTATCTCTGCCTGGCGGCCTGGGAATCACCCAAGGCAGTTGACTTGCTCAGGTTGGCCCTCTCATTCTAAACTTGACGGCTTTCTAGAAGTTCATCAACAAACACATTCTTGAGAGCTGTTTTGGCCCGACCTCCTCATTAGGGAGTCAGGGAAAAGAGCTTGGCTGGAGATGGTAGCACCCTATGTTCTAGAACTCCCCCATGTGGCCAGATTTAAACAACAGCATCCGTGAGTGAGAGCCCAACGGGAAAGCTCCTTCAGTGGCGACCATTGGCAGCAAAGCAGCTGGGGGCCATTTTGTCAAGAAGTACTCCTTTGGAGAAAAACAAAACAAAACAAAAGGCATACAGGTGCACGCCAGTGTCCTCATAATAAACTATAACAAAGGTGGCAATTAAGTTCCATTAGGGGCAGACAGCTTTAAATTAGATAATGTATTCAGAAAGCATTCTATAAACTGCGGAGTGTGAGAATGTGAAGCATTATTATTATTATCCTTATTTCTGCAAAATTGCCCGGATTGCTATGCCTGCCAAGGCCAGTTAAAGGGCCAGGGGATAGAGAAGACCAAATGAGTAGCTCTCTGGGGAGAGGAGACAGAGGCGAAAGGGTTAAGCTCCCCAGAACACCAACGTATGCAAAGGGTTAGATCCCAACCGGTTTTCAGGCCAGCGCTGAGATCTGAATTACAAATTTACAGAATTTGCTGCTCAGTAATTTTTTTTTTTTCCTCCCCTAATGGCGCCTGTTAATTTCCAGTTGGCCACTTTGTGTTCACTGATGGCATGAGGAAGGTCTAGCATGCAGAGACGTATTTCTACTCCCCGTGCGGACCCCCTTTTAAGAAGGCTTCAAAAGGGACATGCAGAGGATGCTTAAAACCCACCCTCATCATTCTTACCATTCTGCAAAGCGCATGCCCTGCGTCTGCGGCTTGGGTGAGTTAATAATCGAAATCATCTTCCTTTCCAAAACTGTCTTTAAAGTAGGAAGGCTAGCTGATTTACCTTTTTGTGGCTTAAGATCCACGTGGGACTATTTGGCCTAAGAAGTGGCGTTTGTCAGGTCCGGATTGTAGAAATCTGTTCCCTTCTGGGGGTGGGGGGGCAGTCGGAGAAGGAGCCAGCGGGACACAGATTCCAGTCTCTTGGAGTCTGATTTAATGGGGCTCCATTGCCATTGCCTCTGGACTGTTTGCAAGCAAACAAGGACAGTCCAGCTCAAGCGTGTGCGTGTGTGTGTGTGTGTGTTGAAATCCTGGGTAGCTTGCTCCAAGAAAAGAGCAGGGGGAATGCAACAAAAACCGAAGAACTTAACTTTCTTTCTCTTTTCCCTCCGTTTTTGGCACTTCTTTAGGCATGCCTCCCCTCCCCTGGATGATGAATTCACGAGGGACCTCATGGGCTGCTGAGAACAAGCACGCTTTTGAATGAACTCTTTTACGGGTATCAGTCCAAAAGTCACCATCAGCTGCAACTGAAAAGCAGAGTGGGTTTTGTTTTTGTTTTTGTTTTGTTTTTGTTTTTGTTTTTCCCCCAGTGGCGGCCAGTTCGGCTCAAAAGCTCAGTTCTTGGAAGGGCCACTTCTTCTTGCCACTGGAGAAGACACACCTCCCTGTGCACCTAAAAATAAAAAGTAAATAAATAAATGAGTTTGTAAATTTTTAACGAGGTCCCTCCGGCCCCTCCTGCAGGCCATAATTCCCTTTCAGTTTCAGAGAGTGTGTTTCGTGTCTCCACGTGCACAGCTCTGCCTTCCAAGTGGCCCTTCTGGGCTCCGCAGTTTGAGGAACTTGGGTCCCTCAAGGCTCTTTGAGACCCCAGAGCCTTCTCCTGAGCTCATCTGAGGAGTCTCTGCTCTTTTTCACAGGAGTTCAGCGGGAGGCGTGGAAATTAGTATTGTCTGTAAACGCACCAGGAATGAGCTCTCAACTAAAAAACAAAACAAAATACACCACACACACACACACACACACACAAGCAAACCCTCAAAACTCAAAAATGGGGTTTTAACGCGCTTCTGAGGCTACTACTAGACTTCAAATCTCCCAAACAAGTCATTTTCCGAGTCTACTCTGGCTTCAGTTTTCTTGCCTTTTAAATAACAAAAAAACCAAAGCAATTTCATTAAAAGATTGCTCTCTCTTTTTTTTTTGGCCAGGACGATATGAAACTGTTACAGAAAGAGTTGGGTTTGCAGAGAGGTTCTCAGCAAAGAACTCATTTAAGATTTTTTTTAAATCCAGGGAGGTGGGGGGGATGGGAGGAGGGCCCCTTCTGCATTAGTGACTCAGCCCTGCCTGGGGGCATTTCTCATCAGGGCAAAAAGCCCCTGTGCCCAGCGAGGTGAAACTTGCAAATGAAACTGTCACCTTTCTCAATGGACGACTATGGCCCAGAGCTCACCAAAGGTCACACTAGGCGCCCCCCCTGGTGTTTGGGGACAAAGGAATAAACAGCTGCCTGGCCCTGTGTTCTATGATGATGTTGGTGGAGGAAAGTCACCCAGCCAGTAAGGGCTTCCCCAAAGGACTTTTTCCTGATTTGCGCCAAGTTAAGCATTCAGACAGGAGGCGGCATGAGGTCATTCTCAACCGGGTGAGTCACAGACACTGATCTCCAGGTTGGAGCAGCAGATCCGAAGAGGCTAAAGGGAAAGCTGCAAGGAAAAGACCTCTGATCTTTATTTGAAACCTAGCAATGGGCATCCACGCTGACAGCTAGCTGGCCACACCAGCAGCCGACGCCACGCCCTCCCCCCCATCTGCTTTTTTAGAGATACCATTTTTTTCCTGAATGCCTTTTCCAAATGCCTTTTTTTTTTTTTTTTTTTTTTTGGCCAAAGCAATGGTTTTATTTTCCTAATGTAAGACTTGTCAGAAGAGCATATTCAATGTTTACTTCAGATCAACGCGTGACGGCTTTGCACAAGCCGGCGCGTATGTGCGAATCTGTGTTTGCTACACGTGCCTGTTTGTATGTGTGATTATGAATATGTTCATGAATTTATTCCTGTATGTAATATAGAAGTATGAATGCGTGCATGCATTTGTGCATTTGTGCATTTCTGCATGTAAAGCGTGCTTATATGTATGGACGTGTCCCTACGTGGGAATGAACACATATCTGAATATCATGTGCGTATCTGTAATGGACTCTGCCCAGCCCCTCTCCTCTAGCTGTTATGGGATCCCAGCTTCTCAGCTTAGTGGGAGCACCGGGCCTGTCCCACCGCTTCCCAGGGTGGCCTGTGACTCATCAACAAGGGTACAAAGGCTGGCCCCCTTGGCTCAAGAGAGAACCCAACTGCAGTGTGCAATTCGGGCTCCAGAGCCCCCTGAGGGATCAGGATGGAACTCAACTCCAGCTGAGACCAATCCTTGCTCAGCTCCCTCCCCTGCCCTGTTGTTCACTTCCTCTCCCTCCCCCCTCCTGGTCCTCCCTGGGTATGTCACATGCTTCTGAATCCCTATCTCAGGCTCTACTCCAGGCAGCCTGGCCTAAGGCAGGACTTTTATGTAAGTGGGAGTGTGTGCATGCAAATATATGTGTGTACACATTTGCATGTGTATGTGCCCATATACAAGGGGAAAAATCTAGGAGCATCTGCGAAGGAAAACAAAATGGAGGAAGAACACTGATTTCATGCTGTGGAAGATGAAGGTGTCTCAGAGAGGACAAGAGACCTGCTTTAAAAGTTGAAAAGTAAAAGATGCTTTAGATGTAAATGTATTTTTTTTATTAAATCAGAAAAAGAAAGGTACAGTATACATGATATCAATCAATCATATGCTACTTTGAATTACATTTTAATAGACTCATGGTCCTATTTACTCCTCTGTACACGTATTAAAAAAAAAAAACCTCGGGTATTTGAATAATCTTCTGGACATTTTTTATTAACTGGGGTTATGGGGAGGGTTTTATGGGAGCACATCCTGAAACATTAGGAAATTACAGACAGACTTTGAGATAAGTGTCAGACAGAACAGATGAAGGAAGTCCCTCAGCCATCTGAGAAGCATTAATAATGTAAGATGCGGAGACCAAATCTTTGTTAGGGCTACAGGACGCAGGATTAAAACGGAGACCTCGGTGCCCCCTTGTGTCGCAAAGTAAACTTGCAACTTCATTTATTTTGTGCCCTTTCTTTTTTTTTTTTTTTTTCCCCTGAAGTTGTAATCCTTGCCCTCATCACTGAGCGCAGCTGTCTTCCCAAATCATTTCAAACCCTCTGCGGTCAATCTTTTCCCTCTCATCAATAACTTTCAAGGACCCTATTCGAAAAGCGACTCGTATTTATTCCTTTTCCATTCCCCACACATTCCATTTCAGGAAATTGGCAACCTCCCGGCACAGAGCCCATGTTGTCCCTCCTCCAAATGTGAACTTAACCGGATTTTTGTCTCTCCTCTTGGAGCTCAGAAGAGGAGCCTGCATGTACTACAGAACTTAATTCCCTCTGCAACTTACTCACCACTGCCACGTTTCGTAACTTTGCCAGGATGCATTCCTCCGCCCCCTCCGCTCTCTGCTTGGCAACCTTCAACTCTTCTGACCTAACCGGTTAACCTGCTAAGCCATCTTTACGGTCATTTACCGGAAAAGATTGGACCCGAGACGTAAATAATACACCTCAATATACAACAGCTCAGGCTTAATTTGTAGGCAGAATTTCATTTGATGGCCACGAGAAGAAGACTATGTACATGGAGTGGGCTGGGGGAGGAAACAGAGTAGGGAGAAGACATCTTGGTGCAGGACAACTTGGTGGGAACTGTAGTAATTTGTTTACTTGGTTTTACCAGCTGGTCCGATGGATACAGGGTCTGTCTGCACTTGGGCGTCCAACATCCGCTTTGGTCCCTGGAGAAAAATAGAAAGAAGTTGCACCCTAATGAAAGGCTGAACCATCAAGGGCAACGACTGCCGTCTATTTAGCGCTTACTCTGTGCCAGGTGTTGAGCTAAACAAATGCACTTTTTTCATGAGTGGTGGATAAAAGAATGGCCACCAGTCCGATGTTGCAGCGCAATGCCCAGTTATAGTCTTTCTAGCATTGCGAAATCTTGGAGAGATTACTTAACTCTTTTTTTTTCCACTTAGTTATTTAAGTAATCTCTGTACCCAGTGGGGCTCGAGTTCACCACCTCGAGATCAAGAGTTGTGTTCTCTCCTGCCTAAGCCAGACAGGCTCCCCTTATCTACCTCTGTAAACTCAGCTTCTCCATCTTTAAAATGGGGACAATACAATGTCTCAGAGGGTTGCTCCAAGATAAAGTGAGTTCGTTCCTGTGAAGTACTTAGAACACTACCTGCGCTGTGAAGAACGCTTCACAGTTGTGTCTTGCTTTAGTTACCCCGTCCGATCACTTGTGAAACACGTTGCCCTGCTTAACTTTTTACGAAACATAATCACCATCTGAAATGATCTTATCATCTATGCCCTGATATCTGTCTCCTCCACCTGAATGGAATAAACTCTGAGTCAAGTATCATTATTACTATTGCTATTATTATTATTTTACCTTTTCTGCCCAGTATAATGTATATACAATAAAATCAACCTCTTTGTGTACAGTTCTGTGAGCCTCCACCAACCCAAATAGTCATGTCACCACCACCAAAATCAAGATATAGCGTAGTGCAACCCACTCCCCAGATCCCCTTTGAGTCTCTTTGGAGTCAACCCCTTGCCCCAACCCCCAGACCCCGGCAACCACTGATCTGTCTCCATCCCTAGAATTTTGCTTTTCCAGGACATCATATCAACAGAATCAGAGTAGATAGCCTTTGAGTCCAGATTCTGTCATATAGCATAATGGATTTGCGATTCATCCATGTTGCTGCATATATAAGGGGTATTTTATTGTTGGTCCTGTTTTACAGTATATGTAGTATAGGCTAGTGATAGTATAATATAGGATAGTATATATATTTCAGTAAAGTGTGTGTGTGTATATACATATATATATATATATGAGATAGTGTGATATAGCAAAGTATATATAGTTGTATAGTATAGTGTAATATATGGTATAATAAGGTATATATAGTATAGTATATATACATAGTACAGGCTAGTATTATGTAATATAGGATGCCATAATATAGGATGATGTATATTGTATAGTATACATATAATGAAATCTAGTGCATTAAATGTAGCATGGCATATTATAGTATAGCATCGTATAAATAGTATAGTATATATTATATAATACAGATAATATATATAGGGTAATATAATACAATAAATATAGTATGGTATAGTGTATGTAGCACAGTGTAGTATGCAATAGCATATATACTACAGTATAGTATAATATTGGGTAGAATAGTATAATATGCTATTACAAAGCATATTTATATATGTATATAGCCTAGTAATACACATAGTATCATGTCGTATAATGTAGTATAGCGGAGCATACACAGTATAGGATAAGATAGTACAACACACAGTGTAGGACAATAGTGTAATGGTATAGTGAATATAGCATGGCTTAGTAATATAGCATGGCTTAGTATAGTACAACAGATAAGATGTACACAGGGTGCGTATATGGTGCGTATACAGTACAACGTACTGCGGCATATGTTGCATAGTGTAATACAGAGTCGTACAGTGGAAAGCATGTTCTGTAGAGTAGAATGCAATGTAGTGCAGTTTACCGCTGGAATCAGACCGCTGGGTTTTGAATTCCAGATCGGCCACTTCCTGGCTGCTTGACTTTGGTCAGGTTGTCTTAACTCCGTGCACCTCAATTTTACCAGCGGAGCTTCGCAGGGAGGCCGTGCAGAGCAGATGTGAGCGTATGTGAAGTGCGGTCGCGCAGTAGGTGCTATAAAAGAGTTACTGTGATTGCTTTTTGTTGGATTCGTTCATTCACGGAACAGCACGTATGGATCACCTACTCTGTGCAATACATCGTGTCCGTCTGGGAAGACGAAGAGGAGAGGCCAACACGGAGTAGTGAAAGTCGGGACTCAAAGCTCGAGGACGGCTCCGTCCCTCTCAGGTTCCTGACCTCTGATCAATCCCTTGTCTGTGAGCCTGTTGTCTCATTCGTGAGGTCACCCTGGTCCTCCCAGCATCCTCTGGAGCTGACCCCATCATCACTGTCACCATCAACTCAAAGGAGAGAGCTCAGTGAGCTCAAGTCACTCGTTTTCCACCAGGAAGTGGTGGACCCGAGCTCTGTGTCCCATGTGCCCGAGTCCTGAGCTCGTGTCCTGCGCTCTAGGTGGCTCCCAGCCAGTCCGTCTGGCTTGCACCGTGAACACCTAAGTCACAAAGTTGCCGGACACTTGGTGGCATCTCACTCACCTGCATCTTTACAGCCTAGGGAGGGGCTGACTGAAGAAGAATCATAATAATCATCGTAAGAATAAAAATCGCTGTTCCCCCCTGACAAATTACAACTTGCCAGGGATGGTTCTAAGGTTGCCATATCTGATCTCATTTCATTCGGGCTAACTCTGTGACCGAATCGGCCCGTTGATAAGGCACCTGAAACTCAGGAAGGCGACTTGTCCAAGGTCACGCGGCCACTGAGTGGTAGAGCTGGGTGCAAATCCAGGGACGAGCTTCTCGAGGGCTGGACTTAGGCTGCCCCTGGGGAAAATGATCCCTTCTGTCCCCACGTCACCCAGCATGCCCTCCGTTGTGCTGCTGTCTGTCCTGGTTCACACAGGCCTCCCCCCGACACTCAACCTTAGCCTCCAGAGGTCCTATTCCTTCAGGTACTGAGGGTCTTTTTACATTTTTTTATTAGATTTTTTTAAAGTTTATTTATTTTGAGAGAGAGAGAGGGAGCACGTGCAGAGGAGGGACAGAGAGAGAGAGGGAGACAGAGAATCCCAAGTGGGATCCGTGCTGTCAGTGCAGAGCCCGGTGTGGGGCTCAAACTCATGAACTGTGAGATCATGACCGGAGCCAAAATCAAGAGTCAGATGCTTAACCAACTGAGCCCCCCGGGCGCCCCAGTGCTGAGGGTCTTGATGGGCTGAGTCTATCAAACTCAGCTCGCTAAGTGGCTGTCTTGAGCTGAGCTTGGCTTGTAAATGGGTTATGACAAACAGATTTTCTTCTTTTAGGTTTTAAGTTAAATGCTGACATTTAGAAATTAATGCCTTGGAGCACCCGGGTGGCTCGGTCGGTGGCCCGTCTGACTTTGGCTCAGGTCATGATCTCCTGGTTTGTGAGTCTGAGCCCCACGTCGGACTCTCTGCTCTCAGCACAGAGCCCACTTCAGATCCTCTGTCTCCCCCTCTCTCTGCCCTTCCCCAACTAGTGTTCTCTCTCGCTCAAAAACTAAGTAAAAAACATAAAAAAAAAATAAAAATGAAATGTTTCACATTACAATCCGCACTTTTGTTCTTCTCTCTTGAAAAGCGAGAAGACCTGCCATGTTGGACCCATAAACCTGCAAGGCGATAAATGACTGGGACCGAGTGGCGGTGCCCCCTTTTAGATGGGGCACCTGCTTTTCCAGTTGCCACAGACCCCTCCCAGGTCTCTTCGCTCACATACGTTCCCCCTCTGGCCGCCTCAGGCATGGACTTTGGCGATCAGAGCCCCTGGAGGCCACCTTTGTCCTGCCTGCTGTATCAGGACGGTACTTCACGGTTTACAACCAGCTGAACCAAATCCACTGCCACCGGGTCCCTCTCACCAGCCTGGTGAGGGGGGCAGTGATTAGTAACCAGTCTTACAGATGTGCAAACCGGCTCCAAGATGAGCCAGGGTCAGCTTATGTAGCAACGGACTGGCCACCTGGACTTGGAATCCGGACCTCAGATCACCTGTCGTCCAGGCTCCATCCCGTGCACCACTGCTCTTTCCAAGCCCTGGGCGGAGTAACTGAGCTAATTGTCACAAGCCTCAGTTGAGCCTGTGCCCAGTGGAGATGGGCAACGATGACAGGTAGGGGCCCCTGGGGAACAAAGAGCAGGCCTTGCCTTCTTTCCAATCCCCACCGCCTCCTCTGTAAAACGTGCAGATGGGACGGCACAGAATCTTCTAGCGCTACATAAAGGTGTCTCAGGGGCTCCCACAGGGGGAGGGATGGGGGGGGCCACCAGCTAGGGGGTTCTTGGGCAAGACGGCGTGGGGAGCCCACTCCCCCTGCAATCGGGGCTCCGTGTTGGTCAAGTAGATGTGTTTCTGTGTCCACACGTATGCGTGTATATACCCACATGCACACGCGTGAAGGTTCTCAGTTTCTTTGTGAACGAAGTCCCTCTGCTCAAAAACCAAATGCTTGCAAACAGCTGCACCTGCCGAGTTCTAAAGGCTTCCTTCCAGTTCTTTTCAGACGTCGCATGAACTGCTCAGGAGGCTGCTCCCTGTTAGAATTCAGGCAGCATGCTGGAGGAGGGGGAAGGAAGGCAGAGACCACCTCGCTGGGAGGGCACAGAGCGAGCAGGGATTGGCTGGCGGTGAACTTGGGGAACTGACTGGGGCGGATGGTCTTGGGGAGGGAGAGAGAGAGGTGGCAGTGAACGGAGGGAGAAGGGGATGCAGGGAAAGGAGTCCTGTGGGGGGTTTAAGGCGAGAGCCATGTGGGCTGATGTCCCCACTTTGCTGGGGGTTGAGCTCCAGTCCACACGGAAGGTCCCATAAAACTTGCCAGGGAGATGAGGGCGTCTACTACAGAACTCCTGCTTCGTGCCAGGTGCTGGATGTGGTAGGGTGCGTGCATGTGCGTGTGCATGTGTGTGTGTGCGTCTGTGTGTGTATTGACGTTTATTTATTTATTGAGAGAGACAGAGTGCACGAGCGGGGGAGGGCCAGAGACAGAGGGAGAGAGAGGATCCCAAGCAGGCTCCACACAGTCAGCACAGAGCCCAACACGGGGCTCAAACCCACCAACTGTGAGACCATGACCTGAGCCGAGATCGAGAGTGGGACTGACTGAGCCACCCAGGCGCCCCCCGTAGGGCATATATGCATTTGATTCTCATGGGAACCCTCAAATGGTAGCTGTAATCATCACCTCAGTTTTGCTTAAGGGACACCGGAGGGTCTGAGGGGTTAAGTGATTAGCCCAAGGTCACACAGCTAGGTAGGAAGTGGTAGGTCTAGGACTCGAGTAAGTGAAGCTGCCTGTCTTCACGGCACAGACTCCTCCGCACCGTTCTGTCCTTTCTACTGTCCTACGTGGCACCATTGGCACTTTGGGCTGGATACCTCTTTGTCATGGAGGGCTGTTCTGTGCACTATGGGACATTTAGCAAGGTCCCTGGTCTCTGCCCACAACATCCCAATAGCACTGACTCCTGGTTGTGACGAGCAAAATGGTCTCTGACGTTGCCCAGTGTCCCCTGCAAATAAAATCACTGATTCAGAACCATTGGACGAGAGCCATCCTGTCAGGTCCAGAGGTGTCATGGGTAAGGGGATATGCAGAGAACACCCCCATGAGCCTCCGACCAAAACAAAGAAAAAAGAAAGAAAAGAAACCCCCCCCCCAAAAAAAACAACCAAAACCAACAAGAAAGACTGGGCCCGTGAGCTCAGAACCTTTCTAGAACAGCACCCTCCCCATGCCCTATGTCGCCCTGTGCGCTGTGGTTTGGCAGGGAATGGTTCAACCAGAACTTTGGGCAGAAGTAGTAGTCGGTTTGGAAATGTCTAGAAAAGTGCGATTAGGGTTTACACTCCTCTCCAAGGAGCGAGAGCTGAGAATGGAGACAAATTTTCCAGCAAAACCACCCAAAGCACGACCAATCTTTCAGACACCCCCTCCTTTGGTGGTTGGTCTCCTTCACCTCTTAAGAACTGGAGAAGAGCTTTCACTGGAGGCTTGGGGGTGATGGAGGGACTCTGGGCCAGGCTTCCCTTTTCCAAACAGCCCCAGAGCTTGACTTCGGGCATTGCCTCACATTGAGGTTCTATACACACACTGAGACCAGATGGAAATGTGACGGCATTTATCTTAAGACTTTAAACTTGGGGCCCGAGACGCAGCATTTCTAACAGGCTTCCCACAGATGATATTTGGAGACCAAAGCTGGGCCCAGGGGAACCATCGGACTCTCCAGCTTCCATCTGTCGGAAGTCATCAATACCTACAGATATTCAGGGACCAGGGCAATCAGGAGCGATCAGTTGGTCTTGGGCACGTCTTGACCATGTCCCTACCCCCAGCTCTATCACGACATGAAGGTTACCCCAGTGAACCCCGGCCCCATGGCTACTCTCAATGTTATTTCCGTGCCCTCCTCTATGGGCTCCAGCCACATTCCCACGGGGTCTAGGTATGACTCCGCTGTGGCTTCTGCGAATGGATGCTTGATTACCGCGCTTATCATTCGATTAACGACCTTTAGACTCTCCTTGTTTGCCAGGACTTATATAATAAAACATTTACCGGCGTCGTATTTCACTTCATCTACGCCTTCATCCGTTCAACAAACACTTACAGGGTGTCTATTATGCTCTATCCACCACGCTGCGGAGGACAGCACGTCTGCCCGTGACAGTATGGCCACTGCCCTCCCAAGGCTAACAGTCTTGAGCAGGAGACGGAGAAGAACCGAATAGACACAAATAACCCAAAGGTTCATCGATTATTGAATGTCTGGCCTCTGCTCACCCCTGTGTAGGCCTCTCTGGAAGGAAGGAGCTAATTTTTAGTCGCCTGTGTATCCCCAACACCCAAGATCGGGCTCACAGCAGTTTCCTGGTTTAAACACTTCGGGTCTCCCTTTGGCCACAGACCAACCCTGGTGCTCCTTATCACCACCCATGCCTGCCTCCTATGCTCTCTACCAGCCAGACTGAACTTCACTTCCGTGCTGTCTCTCCAGCACCCCCACGCACCTGCTGTTCCATAGGCAGGAACGCACTGGGCCTTCAGACCTCCCCTTGCCTCCTCCTGCACAGGCTAATTTGAGGCCCCACCTTAGAGCTCACCTCTTCTGAGAAGCCTTCCCCGACACTCCTTTCAACCCCAGGGCAGGGCCACATCCTCATACTCAGGTTCCCTTCACCTCCTGGCTCTCCCCGCACTCAGTACCCCTGCCCCCACCGATCCACACCCTGCAGGTGGGTGATGTCTGTGTCCACCTCGCTCTGCGTGCCTAGCACAGCACCTGGCACATAGAAGGTGCTCCGTCAGTATTGTGGGACCAATGTCCAAGCCAGTCCCTCCTTGAAGGCGGGCACCACACTTCCGGCCCAAGATCCCAGAAATAAGAGTCGCGCAATCCACCTACCAGGCCCTTAAAGAAGCCGCCGAGGGACTGTCGCCGCTTCTCCGGTCTCTTCTGGGACTTGTCCCCGTTCTGCAGTGAGTTCACCTCCACCACGGCCGGCTCCACACACTGGGCGGGTTCTTTGGCGTCCTGCTTGTTGCTTTTCTGCTTGTTCCCCTCAGCCGCCACCTTCTTGTCTTTGGAGGAACCCTCCTTGCCCTTCTGGCCCGCCCCTGTCGGCTCCGGCTCCTGGGGCATGATGACCTTCTCCGCGGAGTCCGATGTCTGCAGCAAGTTCAAACAAAACGCATATTTAGTAGCTGCAAGACAAGTCTCCATAGCAGGTGAATAAACGTGTCAAAACAGAGGTGTTCAAGTGTTGGAGGGTGTCTACGTTTTCATGCATCCTGGACGAGATGGGAAAAAAAATTAAGAAAAAATGTGGGAATCCTCATTATGGTTCAAGGTCACAGTAGGGGATATTTATTTGTTTACCTAATAATTCACTCACTAATTTATGCTTTCCCAGCCAGTATTCTTTCCTCCCTCTCCTGGGACTACAACTTGCGTTTTCCCTGGGGAACCAGGATTCCCTTTCCTCTCTTTCATGTCAGACAAACTTATTCCACCCCTGTGGCTGGGGCCTGGCAATATCAGAGCCTTGCACGTGATTGGGCTGCTGCGATTGGTTCAGAATGGCTGAACACAGATTGGAAACTGAGCCAATCTCAGAGCTTTGCTAAATCAATCAAGAGAGAGGTCTGCCCTCTTTCCATTGGGTTTGAAGGGGTAGCTTCCAGGACCAGCACCATCTCTAGGGAAAAAAATCTGCTTGAAAAGGAAGCCAATAGGAAAGCAGAGTTGAGAGATGGAGAGAGAGAAAGAGAGAGAGGGAGGGAGAAGGAGTCTATAAGCTGATGGTATCACACATGTCCCTGGATCCAGCTGTTCCTGAAGCCCTTTTGAGCTTAAGCCAGATTTGAGAGCGTTTCTTCCACTGACAACTCTTTTCTGGGTGATGCCTAGTCTTTTCTTCCTGATTACGTCTATCGTGGTTTCTGGTGTGAAAGTGTGCTTTCACTTATAAAACAGTGGTGAAAGAAGAGGAGTGTTTTGCTTTCATGCTACGGCGACATTTGTGCAATCCTGCTTGGTTCCTTATAATTCCGAGGGAGGAAGCTGTAAAATCCAAAATTCTAGCAAATGCTAGGTAAATTACAGATAACAAAATATCTGTGAAGTAGAAGCCTTTTTCCCATAGTTGGGGGCCACGCAGATAAAATAAAAACATGCCAGAGGCCTGGGGTAAGAATAATCACATGGAGACTTTACACCCCCGTTGGGAAAGTGACGTAAGAACTGTTTTTCTAGCGTAAGAAAAACACCAGTTCGAGCAACGCCGGCTTTGATGTTGGGGAGAAAACTGGAGTTGGAGGGGATTGTGGCGACTTATCACATGCCCTGTTTAAAGGGGCAATGGCTGTTCCGACCCAGCCAGATGCTCTACAGGATTGTGGCCCTAGTGCTGTGAAATCTTCTGTTTTTCACATGGAAACTTGAAAAGGAATTGTTTTAAATGCAAAATATGTCAAGTTTAAGATACTGACTTCAAAGCTTTAAGGCCCTGGGAATGCAAACTGGTGCAGCCACTCTGGAAAACAGAATGGGGGGGTCCTCAAAAAATTAAAAATAGAACTACCCTACGACCCAGCAATTGCACTACTAGGCATTTATCCTCGGGATACAGGGGTGCCGTTTCCAAGGGACACATGAACCCCCATGTTTATAGCAGCAACATCAACAGTAGCCAAAGTATGGAAAGAGCCCAAATGTCCATCGATGGGTGAATGGACAAAGACGATGTGGGATTTTTATACAATGGAGTATTACTCGGCCATCAAAAAGAAGGAAATCTTGCCATTGGCAACTATGTGGATGGAACTGGAGGGTATTATGCTAAGTGAAATTAGTCAGAGAAAGACAAAAATCCTATGACTTCACTCATATGAGGACTTCAAGAGACAAAACAGATGAACCTAAGGGAAGGGAAACAAAAATACTATAAAAGCAGGGAGGGGGACAAAACAGAAGAGACTCATAAATATGGAGAACCAACAGAGGGTTCCTGGAGGGGGTGTGGGGGGGATGGGCCAAATGGGTCAGGGGCACTAAGGAATCTACTCCTGAAATCATTGTTGCACTACATGCTAACTAACTTGGATGTAAATTTTAAAAATAAATAAATTATTTAAAAGAAGTTTTAAAGCCCTGCTCACAGAAAACCACAGCCCCAGCACCCCCGGGGGCCGCATGGGACACACGGAATACACGCTCACAACTTATGATTTGTAAAAGTTACATATTGTCCCCCCGTTAAAAAGTTCTCGGACAAAGTTCCCCCTCAGTATCAAGTGTAGCCCTGAGAAATAAGCAAGAAGAGAGAAGATTGCCCCGTCCCCAAAGGCTCCGTAGGTCGCAGCCCCGTGGAGGGCAGGATTCCTTGGAGAAAGGAAACACCCAGGGCACCCCAAAGATGCTGAGCGATTCCGTCAGAACCCATGTGCCAAAGTCGTAGCAAAAGTCAAGACGCAGATGTCCAAGGGCAACAAAGCCCCGAGAGCAGGTACCCTTGAACAAGGAGATGCTCTTCAGAAAGGCCACAAGCCACTTGCACGCCGCGTTGACAGTTTTTGTCGTATAGAAGGTTTAAGATCCACTTATTGGCTAAGGGCTTAGCGTCTGCAGCCGAAAGCACACGGTGGGCTCTGGGTCCCTTCACACCCTTGCTGGGTGACCTGGAATGCATTGTTGGGTCTCTCAGCTTCCTCATCTGTGGGGCAGTCACAGAAGACATCGTACCTCATGGTGGCCTCATCGTACCTCATGGTGCGTACCCAGGCCGACTGAGAAGAGTCCGTCATCCCAACCCAACGTTGTCCACGGTGATCCTTCCTGACAGATTCTTTCCGTGTGGGTCCGAGAGCCGGGGGCAGACAAGGGACTCGGCAAATACTTGTTGAATGGAGTGTCCCTGTGCCTCCCCAACCTCGTCTCTAATCCCTTTTTCCTCTCTTCCTTCTGCTCTGACCACACGGTCTCCTCTTCTTCCGTGAACAAGCTTATTCTCAAAACGGGGGCCTCACGTTTGCTGTAATTCCTGCTCAGGACGTTTGCGGGGCTTGACGTGACAGCCACTTCTTTCCCGTCAAGTCTCAGCTCAGATGTCACCTCCCTGGGGCGGTGGCCCCTGTTTAGACAATCTACCCCTCTCTTGCAAAACACGGCTGTGTTTCCTTCATGCTTGCATTAATCTTGGGGGTTTCTTGGCTCCCTTGAGAACGTTCCGTCTGCCTCCCTCTGCTGGAAGGGGAGCTCTGGAGAACAACACTCTTCTGTCCTCCATGGCTTTATCCCCAGCACCTCGTCGGACACATAGTAAGTCTCCACCAAAAAGGGTTGAATGGATGGCCGGCAACTTGCCTTCCAGATGTTTCTACACTATTTCCCTCAGCAAATCATTGGGGAGTGAGAAGTGCCCGCACGTCAATAGCTTTCACGGGACATTGATTTTTTTTCAGGAGGGGCGCTTTCAGTGGATCAGGTCCATTTACCGCATAATTACGCCACTGCTATTAGGGCTTAAATGTTCTTTTCAATGGCTTAGACACTAACTCCTGGAAATAACAGATGGCTGGTTCCTTACATTCAGAGTAAGCTAAGAATCTAAACTGTGCGATGATTGCTTCGTCATTGAATGTAGATGATTTAAAATCTTTGCTTGGGATTTGACTCTGTCTCAGGATTTATCACACAAATTATTCTCATCTGAATCATCTTGAGTGTATCCTCTTGTAGAACTGAGTGACGCTGGCTGGAAGTTGGGGGACAAGGTCATGGGAACATCCCGTTTGATTCAGACCCTGAGGCACACCTGAACTGGGAGTTGCCTTGGGCTCCTTTTCCTAGAATCATCACCCGAGACTTTTCATAACTCTGAGAGGGCAATTCTGAAGGGAACAGAGAATGTCTATTCCCATCCCCCAAATTAAACAAAGCATTTATCATTCTCTCAACGATCACACATCCGTCTCCTCAAGTCTGCATCCAAGACGATCGGCATAACTGTTTCACGTTCACATTCTAGACAAAAATGTACAATTATGTTTAAAACTTTCATATGGAATAAAGTACATGTATCGTGTTTCCAAGATAGTTAACTCGAGGAGTTTTGGTTCCCAGTGGTCCGGAGACCACGTTTGGGGACAAGCACAGCAGGAAGTTGAAAAAGAAAAACAGAGATAATTTGAATGCAGCAAAAAGCAATATATTCCCTGTTGGAATATATAGGATAATCCAAGTATTATGGTCATGGAAATATAATGAATGGTAGTTACTGCTGTCCATTTGCGTGTGTGATAAGAACAAATACTGTAGGGTGGTAATTTCTTATCAGCGGCATAATAAGTAACAGTAACAAAACAATAGCAACTGCTATGGCTCCCTAGACTGAAGCCCTAACCCCCAGCGTGAAAGTATGTGGAGTAAGAAAGTAATTAAGGTTAACTGGGGTCAGAAGGATGGGGCCCTGATCAATAGGATTAGTGTCCCTATAAAAGCCACCCTGTGAGGACATAGTGAGAAGGCGGCTGTCAGAAAGCCAGGAAGGAGCTCTCCTCACCAGGAACCAAACCATTGCTGGCATCCTGATCTTGGATATTCCAGTCTCCAAAACTGTGAGAAAACAAATTTCCGTTGTTAAACCACTCCATCTGACAGTTGGCATGGCAGCCCGTGCTGATTCGCACGGCCACTAGCATTCATCGCGTCCTCCGTGCTGGGACTTCCAGGTGCTTTACGTGCACTGACTCATCTAAGTGTGACAGTGCCGTGAGGCAGCACTTTTCCTAGCTCCGTGATATAGGTGAGGAAACTGAGGCACGGAGACATTTGGTAATTTGTTTTCAGTCACACAGGTAAAAGATAGCAAAGCCAGGGTTCAAACGCAGGCAATCTGAGCCAGCAGCTCTGCTCTTAACCAGTTCTCTGTGTTGCAAAAATTAGTTGAAGAATACTTGTTGAGGTTTTTGTGGAGGTGTGTTTTTAAGTTAAGAAAGAGTGCAGGTTATAAAATAGGGTATGGAGCATGAGATGACCCCATTTAAAGAAATGAATATGTGGAGTTATAAAAATGTCTTAGCTGTGTTTCTCTAGAGTGGAGAAAATAATGGAAAAAACCACACGATCCCATGTTTCTTCACTCGTTTTTCAAAGAAATAGCTCCTACCATATGCCAGGCACCATGCAGTGCGATGGAAAAATAGAAGAGGCCCCTCCCTTGCTCCAGACACAGAAAGAAAGGGGTAGAGGAGACAGATAATGAATAGACAGATGACTTACTACAATGTGTCATAAATTCCACGAAGTAAAAGAACAAGACACAACAATGATGGATGGAAATAGGACATCTCTTTGAGGAGGGGACATTCAGGCCAAGACTTGAAGGATGGGAAGGGGTTTGCTCTGTGGAGAAGAGTTGGAAAAGCAAGTGTTAAATAAGAAATAGCTGAAAACTCTAGCCTGTTCATGCATGTGTCTGTAGAGCCCAAGAGAGTGCCTCATGTACAGCAAGCGCTCAACCTGGAGTCGGTAAATGAGCCGTCTTGTGGCTAAGAATTGCATTGGGAACTAGGCTAGAAAGAAGAGCGTGCAGGCTAACCCCACCACCGAACAGAGTTGACAGGTCACTTACTTGACAGCTGGAGTCTTTCCCATTTATTTCTTCTGAGTGGGTGATCCTTTCATCCCCTTTCACTGACTAAAATAACAAACAGACAACGGCCTTTCAGCTACTACAAGCACAGCAACATGGACAATGCAAGGGGAGTTCTGGAATGGCTGACCTCGGTCATTCATTATTGAGATTCAGCGTCAACTTCTGCACTTGGAAGACCAACTAGACCAACCGAGATGCGTGATTTCCATGTGGCTTCCAACCAGAGTCCGATTACATTCAAGTGTTGGCTTCCCCAAATCACAACAACAACATAAGTCTTAAACCCTGGGGTTAGGGAATTCTGGGATAAATAAATGATGATCAGCGTGCTAATGCTGGAACCAGGAGGTGGCTGAATGTATTGAATGAATGAACAATTAAACCATTGGTAGGCTTTTCTTGGTAACACATAGGTGGTGATGTTTCCTTGTGTTTTTTCCTCTAGCAGAGACATGGGGCATGTGGAACACCCTCTTTTCCATTTTAGTGACCCCTGTGGCCTGTGGCATCAGTGACAGAGCTGGATGGGCTGAATTCATAGGTTTGGCTCCTTAAAACAGACTCTCAGCGAAAGGCTCTAAAAGCACGTTCCTGGGACCACAGCTTTCAGCATCACTTGGGAGTTTGTTAGACGTACCAATTCTTGAGAACCACTCCAGATCTACAGAGTCAGAAACTCTCAGGGCTGGGGCCGAGCCACCTGTACTTGACAAGCCCTTCAGGTGAGACACGTCTCAGTGTGAGCATCACTGCTTTCAGCTAACTGGTATAGACAAACGCCGACCAATACTGGGGACTGCAGGTTCAACTATGGACTCGGTGATTCTCTGTGCCCGATGCCCGATAAAGCACCTAAGAAATCCAGTAATGAACTGCTCCGCTCTTATCAACAATTTTGACTCAGGTTTCATTCCCACATTAAACCACTAAGTCATCGCTAATCATCTCCTCCTCCCCTGCTGGAGGGAGGGGGTGTAGGAAACAGGTTAAGCAATGGGGGGCAAATAGGAAGACTTCAGATCCCACTGTTACTATCTTAGCTGTTCTGCCAGCAGGTGGCAAGGATCCATAACACCTGCATCAGAGAACAGTTAACAACATCAAAGGCACTCAAATAATTTTTTGATCGATTAATATTATATGCCTCTGTCATCTGGGGTACGGTAGTCCTATTAGTAAAGATAATAAAAATTGTTATTTATGAAAGCTAACTTTTCCTGGAGTGCTTACTAAGGGTTAGGCGCTCCAGTGAGGCAGTAACCCACACTGGTTCATTTATTCATCATGCAGAGCCTCAAGATAGAGGAATAGTGTTCTTTTCCTCGTTTTACAGTCAAGAAAATGGAAGCTCAGAGAAACTAGCATGGGTCACGGAACTAGCATGTTAGGGAGTCGGGATGTGACTCCGGGCAATCACTCTATTCCACCCTCTTAACTGCCTCCCCTCTGAGGCAGGGGATACCATTCAATGAACCCATATGTATCGAGCGTCCACTATGAAGCTCCCCAATTTAGAAAAATGGTAGGAGCTTGGATAAGATGTGGGTTGACGAGTCTCCAATAGGGAGGTCTGTGGGACGTGCCCACCCTCAGAGGTCAATCATGCTCATCTTTAAATATTACTTGGTACTGCTCTGATTCAGTAGTCTCCACTAGGACCATCAGTGGTTTCACACAGAATGGGAATTTCCAGGTCCTTTCCTACCTCAGAAACAACCTTTACAGAGCTTGGCATAGCATAGAACATTGATGCAAGCTTTTTAATTGGTTAGGAATGGAAGCGATCTTTCTTCAGCCTGAACCCCTGGGATCTGGAAGTTCCAGATACTTTTCTTAGGGACATTACCTCATGGGCTTCACCAAGGTGTTCAACCCAAAGGCAAAGAAAGATCTGTTTGTCCTCTACATAAACTTTAGATCCTTGTAGATGGAAAGTGGGGTTTTTTTTCTTCCTCTTGAGTCTTTTCCATTGCTCTACAAGGGCCAGTTTTGCTTGAGAACATGTAGAAAAAGAAATGGAGTCTCTTGCTTACAGTTTCTCTCCCTATAAACAGTTCAGTCAGCCTCCTCGCCCCATCCAAAGGTTTTACCGCTTTGGGATTTCCTTTGCCTCCAGAATTCAGGCCGTCATTAGGAGCCTTCCTGCCCAAACACGTTCCCTGGCGTCCTTTGAAATATGGAGTCCCAAACTCATTAGTTGGTCAGGTAATTCTGAATGGCAAAAACAGGCAGCCAAACACACAAAGTGGCTTTTTAAGCTAAACCTGAATGGACATTGGGAGGCACAGCCCTGGTGCCACCTTTCCTCCCTGAGAGAGACTCGTAACTTCTCTTCAGTGGCTTCAATTTGGTATCTGGTAGGTCCCCTGCCAGCTTAAGGTTTTGATCTGTTTTCTTTCCATCCGTTTCCTTGCTAACCTTTGGAGGAGAAATTGGATTGAATCAGGAAGCTTTCTTGGCAGCGGTGGGTCTAGGCAAGCGTCCTGAAAACAGCCCCTCAGGCTGTCAGGGAGATCGTGGCAAAGAAGTTCAGTTTCTTAAAAAAAAAAAAAAGAAGGGAATACCTCAAGCTTTTCTATGGTTTTTCTGTTTTCTCTCATTTTGAGGCAGATAAAGCTGTATTAATCAAAGGTGACCCTATGGTGAGTTTAGACTAAGGGTCTTATTCGGTCCATTTGAGGTACTTTCAATAACAGCAGTTAAAAACAATTTCCTTCCTCCCTCCCTCCCTTCCTTCATTTTCTTTCTATCCCTCTTCTTTCCTCTTTGCTGAGTCCTCTTTCAGAGACCAATTCAAATAGTTCACTTTGGGCTTTGTAGTCCAAAGACCATAACCACAGACGCTCATTTTCTCCAGCTGTCAAAAATAGAGCTACTGTTGAAAGGAACCCCACATTTTTTCAGGGACTATCTATCTAATACTTTAAAGAACAGTTTGAAGACCACCAAGTAATTTCAGATACTTTCTAGTTCAGTACCGAGCAACTCTCTTCCAGAGCTTTATTTTTATTCATGAGAGCCAAAGTACAGCACCTTAGGGCATCCAGCCTGCGGTGTTGAGATGGAATCTGGTTGTGACATCCAAGCTTTGCATAGTAATAAAGTCATTTTTATTTCTTTCACCGTGTCACGCATTCCTATAGCTTGATACTCTAAGGAACGTTTGAGGCATCTCCAACATATATTACTTAGTCAAAATTCTAGTGGAAATGTTTGGTGGTCACTTCACATTTTTTTTTTGAAAGGAACACAAGTGTATTTTGATGGAGCTCTAATCCCACTGAAGTTGAGATTTAAAAGAATTGGGAAGATGGGGCGCCTGAGTGGCTTAGTTGATTAAGTGTCTGACTCTTGACTTCAGTTCAGGTCATGATCTCACCATTCATGAGTTCGAGCCCCGCATCGGCTCTTCACTGACAGTATGGAGCCTGCTTGGGCTTCTCTGTCTTCCTCTCTCTCTCTGCCCCTCCCCCATTCATGATTGATCTCTCTCTCGCAATCTCTCTCTCTCTCTCTCAAAAACAAAACAAAACAAAACAAATAAACATTAAAAAAAAAAGAATTGGGCAGATATTTTAATTTAGTGTGAGTCTATCAGCAAGATTGTTTACTAGCTCTGCCTCATTGGAACAAATCTAAGGAACTACACCGGCTAGAAATATCCAGAATCAACAAAGGCTATGCGTCCAACCTTTGTGTTTTATCAAGATGCTCACTTGAAACGGAATTGGGCAATCAGACAAAATTACACGGCCAAGATAAATTCTCATTCTAATGACAAATATATTCAGAAAACGTACATCCGAGCTTCATGCAAATCATGTATCAATTCTCCCCTCTCTTGCCTTGTTGTAATTTCAGATAAGCCCAGCACAGAAAGATGTTTCCACAGGAAACACTACTAGGAGAATCACAAAAACGGGGCGATGGTTGTTCTACCTCCTTTTACTCTCACAGAAAATCACTTTCCAGGAGCACAGGAAGCTGCAATAACATGAACATAAGAGTAAGCTTTAGAATGAACAAAAACCTGAGTTTGAATTCTGGCTCTGCCATTTACCGGCTCTGTGACCCTGACCAGATCACTTAAAACACTCTGAGTCCTCATGCCCTTCTGAGCACAGAGGGGCAGGAATGTGTTGCACAGAGTTTTTACATTAATGAATGAGATAACGCAAGCAATGTGCTAGCATAGTGCCGGCCATGCTGCCTGCACGTGATACATAAACAGCAGCCATTCTTATTAATTATTATTATTAACCGAGAGGGCCAAATGGCCACAGAATCCTCTTTAAGGGTAGGAAGGAATGCCAGCTGCTGTGGAGACAGGAATTGCCCACACAAATGCTACTTTCAGAACCTTTTCCTGAAGAGAAACTCCGTGTTCATAGTTCAATACTCAGGGAAGAATCTGAGATCAAGAACTTTAGCTAGGAGACTGCTGTTTTTGGTTTTGGTTTTGGTTTTGGTTTTGTTTTACAATTACTATCACGAACCATCCCCTTTTTCCTCCAGAGGGTACATTTCAACAGGCTTTACTAGATTTATAGATTGAATGTAAGCCACAAAAGACCATTATTGCGTGGCTGTCTCCCCCTTCGGTCTTACATTTGCCCAATATTAAGGCTCATAGTCTTTCTCTGCACCTGAGAACATTATTCCAACAAAGAGCTTCTTACAAAACTAATGGTCTAAAGAAAGAGACAGGAGGAGGATTAAATGAAACAGCGTGTGATAATGGTTTGGAGGAGGAAAAGCACTTTTCCAGGACAGGGTGTTATTAATATTGACAAATTATAAATCTCTATCTCTGTATTTCTATCTACCACCTTTATGGTTTCATCTGCCTATGTGGTTTGCGGGCGCATGAATATAGTTCTCCACCCACTCACTTTATAAAAATACATTTATAAAAATATTATAAAAATAAAAATACACTTCAAATGCCCAATCTCTTGACGTACAGTTGAGTTAATACATATAAGGATCTTGTCCTATGTAGGGCACGACAGATGTCTTAGCTATTTCTTGCAAGTATTGTGAAAATCTGTAGGAGCCCATTGGATTTTCGTGAAGCGGCATATATCTACATGTGTCAAATGCAGTGCAAGGACTTTATGTGACTCTATTTATTTTCCCTGAAGTATACTTATTTGAAAAATGATATTCTCTTCATTTCTATTTTTACAAGAGGTTAATTTCCGGAAAGAAAAACATCTCTTAGAAGTGAACTGGGCAACGCGCTTAGTTTAAAAGGAATATGCAACCATGAGTCACATTGCCATGGGGCAGCAAATCAGTTTGACACATTCGCTTATTTGGCTCAAAAAATAAAAAATAAAAAGCTCAGTGATGAGTCAGATGTTGTCTCTATTTTCAAGTCCTTACAGCAGGGTTTGGTTTGGATTTACTGCATAAATCCGCACTTCAGATTTGTTTGGAAGTCATGAAACATTAGCTAAAAGTGTTTCCTGAAAACGATTGCTGAAGCCAACAGCCAAGATTGCATGCCGTGGGGATAATAACACAGAGGCATAAAGGTAAGTGTACAAGGATGTTCATGCAGGTCCGCAAAGCACCTAGATCGTGTGTGTGAGACACATGGTGTGTGCTCACTGCCTATGGCCTAGGATTAAAATAAACACCCGTTTTCCTTATTAGGCCTTATTCTCTATGAGGACAGGGGCCACGTCTATTTATGGTCACTGTTGTATCCCGGTGTCTAGAATGTAGGGGGTACTCAACAATTATTTGCTGAATAAATACATAAAAGAAGTCCCACAAGTGGGAAACAAATCAAGCGTCCATCAAGAGAGCAATGGTTAATCTGAGTACGATAAATCTAGATGATGGGATTCAGTGAAGTTGCTGTAAAGAACGAGGTGGCTTTACATTGGGGATGCAACCCCAAATACCCCCCAGGGACAGGGACAGTGACATAAATGAGCTGGGCTGGGTGTGACAAGAGGAAGTGACGGGGATGTGGTGAGCTGGAAAGCCATGTCTTCTGTGTATTTGAATTATTCACAATGATAATATATTGTTATAAGGAAAACAAAGCAGACTGCAAGAAAAAAATCATTAGGATATCTGGAATTTTTAGGAAGAATCCCCCAAATCATGGAAGGTTTGGAGTTCAAACATTAATAGAAGGGAAGAATGTTCAGGCTTCCAGACATAACTCTTTCTATGCACGGTAGATACTAAGAACAATGGATGTTATAAGACCTGATGCTACGAATCCACTGAGGGTTGCTGGGGAAAAATGTGTCTTCCTCTACTCCTATCCCTGTCCTAGGGAGAATTAATTAGAAAGGACTCTTTTGTTTCCAGTTTGTTCCCCTAACAGTTCACAGGTACCCAGGTTGTATTGCTAGAAAATATCCCCGAGAAACCTCTAAAGGATAGCTCTGGAGGACGAATTTAAGTAATGTGAGACCTCGTTAGAATTTAAGGATTTGTTTCGAATGGATGTAGTGAGTGGTTTAGATGTCTTTCATGCCTTATTTGGAATCTCTTGCATTTTCTTGTCTTTTAAGTAAAGAAGTCTCAGGTTGGTTATTTGGAAGAGAAAATCATGCTCTTTGCTATCGGGGAGGCGGGGGAGGGTATCTCTCAACTCCATCCAGAAATGGGAAAGTTGGATCGCTCTCAATGTTATGATGAGCTATTTGGGGATCCCATTTGTAATGTAGATGGGTTTCCAGAAACAGGCCAAATGTTCTTTTCTTTCCTGACATAGCATAAAAATTGGTGGAAAAAATCTCAGATCTTGATCCCCATTTTTAGCGCCAAATTGCAGAGTAAATGACGAGGAATGTACATGGAGTCCCAGCCATACAGGCTGATTGCTACTTACTGTATACTTCCTACTCTCTGAGAATCCACTGATAAGAGAAAATGAATCTTGTCAACAATTTCTAACAGGGTTCTCCTTAACATGCCTCAGCTCCCATTGGCATGGGTTTTGTGTTGTGGTGTGTGGTGCTGTGTTGTGTTGTGTTGTGGACCAGAAAGAATTTCTTAACAGGCTGAGCCTGTGAAACCAGAGAGTTGCTTTCTCAAAGGATTAAACTCCCAAAGACTCCTGAAAATAAGGGCACACTATAATGAAATTCTTGTTTTTCATTAAAAGAGAATTAAACCAATGACCTTTTACATGGGTCTTTGTTTTTTGTCTTCCAACCAAGTTGGGTTTTGTCGCATTATATTATTTAAGTTCTTGGATGTTTAGTTATTTCATGTACATGACACTTCATAGACACCAAAACATGTCTGCCCACATTCTTTCCATTTTATACAAGCTAAAAGCACGGAACAAGTTGTACGTGCTCGCTATTAGAAATTATGTTGCCACTTTATAACTGGAACTATTTATAAATCGGCTTTGTCCACATTTGTGTGACTCACATGTCACTTTCAGAATTTTTCTAACGTCAACATGTAACTTGGCCTATTTATTACCTGGTCCTCTAAACAATGCCTTATGTTCTTTATGTAAATATATGGATTTTCAAAGGAAACAGCATGTCATTACCATAATGAGAAAAATAATATCATTTGCCATACACAGAAGGAAACTTTAAAAATAAATTAAAAGTGAACAATAATACTGACTTCCAGGTAGGTGCGATTGGCTACCACAGCTCAGGACCCAAGGCCAGCTCTGTCTTTGTTAAAGAGTGAGTTGGCAGGAGTTAAGGAAAGATTAAGGAATATTAGCAATAAAGTGAGACTTTCTCTGTGATGGAGTCAGAGGGATGAAAGGGAATTTTCTCACTGCACACTTCAGATTCCACTTATATCCCGTCTACACCACCCACAGTTATGTCTCACCCCACCTACGATGCGGGTCCTTCGCTCTCGGAAGCTGATCTGGGTATTTCAGGTTTCCTGTGCTGGAAGCAGGTGGCTTACCATTTGTCTGAGAAACGCCATCAGGGAGGCTCTTGGTGGTCTGGGGTCTTCTCTTTTGAGTTTTACTTCTGTGGGTTCAGGTGTGGTATCTCCTTCCTCGTTGAGATCCACCGTTTGTAAGGCTGATTCTACTTCCTCGGACTTTACAACCTCTACTGGTGATTCACACACCACCTGGATTATTTTGCCAGGTAATAAGACAGTGAATAAAAAGACATTTCCCAAAAGAGGCTTTAGAAAGTGGGGTCCTGGTCACCCCTTCTTCACAGAGTAGCTACAGGTTTGAGCCAACGATCATTTCTACGCAGGCACATCTTCCAGAAGTAATGCTCATGTCATATAGTGGGCTTTCTTTTTCTTTTATGTTTATTTATTTTGAGAGAGAGAGAGAGAGAGAGGGAATGCCAGCAGGGGAAGGACAGAGAGAGAGAAGGAGAGAGAATCAAGCAGGCTCCTATTTGCTGATCGCACAGAGCCAGACTCGGGCTCGATCTCATGAACCATGAGATCATGGCCTGAGCTGAAATCAAGAGTCAGATGTTTAACGTACTGAGCCACCCAGGTGCCGCCATATAATGTGCTGTCAAACAGCCAACTTCTAAAAAAATGCCAAATCCACTGACTTGGGAGTAGTGAGATTCCTCCTGTCTGAGGTTCAAGGCTTCGACGGAAAGCCCCTCTTGGGGACTGCCGTCCGTCACATGCTCAACGCCCCTCCCTTCCAGGAGGCCCACCTCTTTGGTCTGCCATCAAGGTGACTTACACCTAGCCTGTGTAAAAATCAGGAATGAATCGTTTCCTTAAGGGTCCACCCTCAGAGACAGTGACCGTGACATCTCCCATCACGTGCCCTACATTTACCCACAACTGTGGAGAATTCGTCCTCTCTGCAGAAAGGATAGAGTGAAAGCCACACTGGATTGAACAGACTGGGCTTCCTCCTAAACTTACTTCCCACCCCACCCCAGGGCCGGTCATTTGCCATTGTTTCTTAACTGAAATTCATGCTTTCAGAAGAAAACCAAACTTGGCAAGAAAACCGGCCAAGTTCCTTACGGCCCCCAGCGAGGTACCTAGTGAGCTCAGTGCCCCCCTGGATGTCCATGGGGGACAAGGGATGGCCAGCAACGTGGGGTTTGGATGGAAGATCCCATTCACCTGCACTCTGATTCCAAATTCCGTTCTTTGCATCGCCTCACCCCATTTGTGCTGTGCCCCAGTCACATCTGGAACAGTTTCTGCTTTCGCACTGATCCCTGCAACAGATTTAATTGGCCCTGAGAGGGCTTCATAATTTCTTTTTTGGTTTCCTTGGGCAGGGGCTGGCAAGCTACTCCCAAATCCAGCCCAGAGACTGTTTTAGTACGGCCCCGAGCTACAAATGGATTTTACATTTTTAAGGGGTTGTAAAATGCTTTTTTAAAAGATGAAAAAGTAGGCAACAGAGACCACATGTGGCCTGCAAAGTCTGCAATATTTACTGCCCGGCCCTTTGCACAACACGCTTGCCTTCCCCTGCCTCAGAGACAGTTGCTCTAGAGCCAAAGGTATCTGTGCATTTGTCTTTGCTGGTGCCAAGCGCCGCCCCTTCCTCGGAATCTTGTTCTTGCTGTCAGGGAGTTGGGGGGAGGCAACTTAGGTATTTCTAGAAACACAGCATGCCTGTGGAGAAATCATCTTCCTTCCGTTCATCCAGAATATACCATTGGTTTGCCCGTGACCCCAGTGATCCAGACTGAGAAGGACCCTGAATTTCTGCACTGTCAACCGAAGCCCGTTAACCGATCAGCATGAGGGACCAGCCTGAAATATAGCAACTGAATCACAGCCGTCTCTCCCCGCCTTCCATTTCATAACACATCAGCATGACTTCGAGCATCTTCCGTCTGTAGACAAAGATACGGGGAAGTCATCAATCGATCTGGGGAGTCATCAACTCGAAAGTCTGAAGGACGCAAAGCAGGGGAGATCGGCATGGATTGACCATAAGAGAGCAAGGAGCTGCAGGGGCTGGGGTGAACACAAGCCAAGTTGTCCCATCTTAAGACATAGGAAGAATGAAAGCACTGGACAGCCAAACAGCAGATGTTTGGGAAGAGGCTTCTCCTGCTGCAGGGCTGTCTTGTCCTGACCCACGCCAGGGAAACCAGGCTTGGGAAACCAGGATGAGATTGAAGCCAGGTGACATACTGGGAGTGGTGGTCAGACGTGGTCATGGGTTTCCATATCTGGGCCTGGTTCAGTTCAGTTGCATTTCTGAAAAAGAACCTTCAGCCACAAGGGTCCCGGGGTGAGCCTGAAAGGCAGGCGGTCTGACCTAGTGATCACGAGATCAGCCTCTAGTGCCTTCCTGGCTCGAAGTCTTGACTTCACCCCTTACGGAGGCTCTAAACAGAGGTCCCTACTCAACATCCCGACATTGAGACGATGGGGTTTCCATCTTCTCGACGGGGACAGTATACACATCAGAAAGTTGTCTGCAAAATTAAATCCAGGAAGTGCACGTGAAGCTCTTAGAACGGTGCCTGACACATAACAAGCACTCAGTTAACACCACTGGCTGTTACTTGAGCTCTTATGAGAGCTGTTTATTTCATGGGCCTGAATAATGTGGAATCACCCGCCATGCACATGCCCATTTTTTAGAGATGATATTAATAACCACCTCTTACCATGCCTGACATCGTGCAGAGTATTTTTAATATATTCCCCCAGTGAATAGTTATTGAATTATTAAAGAGCTCAGAGTAAGATAACATTGTCCCTATCCTATAGATGAAGAATGTGAATGACTGAACGGCTTGGCCAAAGTCATAGCAGAGGTAAGTAGCCATTTCAATGGGGATGGAGTTGTGGACCGGTAACCGAATACCTAATATGGCTTAACCAGTAATGATACAGAACCAGTTTGAAAGTAGGAAGTTCTAGGATTGGTTCTATGGCTTCACAATGTCTTTAAAAACATGGGTTCCTTCTATCCTTTGGCTTTCCCATCTTTGGCATGCTGGATTTTCACCCTTTTATTTGTTACCTCATGGATATATAAGTAGCTGTCACAGTTCCAGGCATGACATCCTCAACCCAATGTCTTAAAAAATGGAGGAAGTTCCCAGCAAAAGCTTTCCTCCAAACGAACGTCTGTATTTTGATTCCCTACCTTAGCATACATTGCACTGGCCAGAAGTTGTCACATCCTTACCCCTAGACAAATTGTTGTTGAAAAAAAAAATGGGAGTACTGTTTTAGACTAATAATGATCAAATACTTTGTGGGTATGGTAGTTGCCAACCTTGCCTGAGATCATGGGGAAAAGGGTGGAGAAATGGGAAATAACCCTGAGGTCGGTAATGACCAGAGTCTGACTCATTGAATCTGGGTTCAGAATTATTCTGTCTCTAAAGCAGCGAGTTCCTTTTTTTGTATGTAAGGGCCTGGAGGGAAAATTACATAATAAAATAATCAGACTGTATGGTAACCTCATCAATCAACCTTTCGATTGCCAATGGTTTTCTTGCTGGGCCTTTACAAATGGTAAGTGGTATCAACTCATAAATCCTAGGCCAGAGTCCATTCTTCAAAACATAACTATTTCGGTAGGTGAAAAAAAAAAAAAAAAGTCTGATGTGGGCGATACTTCTAGAGAGTCCCATTAGCTTTGAAGTCAGGCCAAGAAATTGGCTTTCAGCAGCCAAGGAAAATCCACCGATTTCCAGTGTGGAAATCCAGAAGGATTTGAGCTGAGTGAGGAGCTAATTTGCATATACAGACATAGAATTTGATTTTTGTCCGGATGGTTTTCCGATCTCCTTCCAGCCAAGGCTTTGGAAGAAGTCGCTCCTTCTTTAGAATATATAACTGCATCTGCACATTTTAATTTGGGGCATGATGGATATGGTGAAAATCAGATGTGTGCTATACTTCAGCGTGGATTGGCTTGACTTCATTAGGGGATATTATACTTTGCATGAAGATGGCTAGTGCATTTAAGACAGAGAATACACATTTCGGCAAGTTTCCACTTTTTGCCTCAAAGATTATACCATCCTTACTCTTGGCATTTGGATTATACAGTTTTCACTAGAACTGCGAGTTCTGGAGACTGATTTACAGCAAAACAGATTTCTTCCCCCTAAACTTCACCCATAATACAAAAATATTGATATTAACAGTTTTTACTTTAGAATCTCTTTAAGATGCTGTCTGATTTAATTTACAACACGATTATTTGATTACCAAGACTGGGCGAAGATTTTATTTTTCAACCCAGGAACTATTCTCCTTCGTTCTCTTCATGGAACCCCCATTTTGCTTTGGGGGAACAATACACCTTAACCGTAAGACTGCATAACTGGGTCGAAGTTGCTTGAGCAGATCTAAGCCAATCCACATGGTCTAGCTCATTGGCCATATGAGTTTAGGGATGGGAACATGTGGCAGAATGTATTATTTTCCCAATTTTTCACTCTGGCTTCCTGTACAGCGCTTATAGATCTGTGCCCATTGTTGTGTGACGTGCTTTGGCAAATGCACCGTGAGCAGATGTGATGGAAAGCCGGACTGAGCGGGAGGTCTCAGAGCCCTTGCATGGTTCACCCCCGGCACTGTCTTCCCTTGGTCACTACAATTGCACACCCTTGTTGAAGGGGCTGTTTTTCTCAGTCTAGATCTCAGCGGGAAGAAGCCACATAGATCAACCACAGAGAACCCACAGCTGCCACATAGCCTGAATGAGGAAAACAAGAATCCTTGCTACTGAAAGCCACTGCAGGGTGGGGCTTCGATTTTGCACCAAAATCTGGCCAAAGCTGATTAATAGAGCACGTGAATCCGTGTAGGTCCATGAAGGAGAACAGATTCGAGGACAGGCAGAGTTTGTACCGGACCAATCTCTCCTTCGCTCAGAACTGGGCGACGTGACATCGGAAAGTGGAAATGTAGGCAGGCCAGGAAGGCTGAGCCACAGGAAAGCCCCGAATCAAGACTCATTTAAAACCAATTCTGCTTCCCAGTGATGAGTGCCAATAAATTCCTTTTTAAAATTTTTTTTTTTTTTCAACGTTTATTTATTTTTGGGACAGAGAGAGACAGAGCATGAACGGGGGAGGGGCAGAGAGAGAGGGAGACACAGAATCAGAAACAGGCTCCAGGCTCTGAGCCATCAGCCCAGAGCCTGACGCGGGGCTCGAACTCACGGACCGCGAGATCGTGACCTGGCTGAAGTCGGACGCTTAACCGACTGCGCCACCCAGGCGCCCCAATAAATTCCTTTTTAAAAACAAATCCAGATTGGGTTGGGTTTTCTTTCACTTGCAACCATGAGGTTACTTCCTAAGAGAGGTAAAAAACAGAAGTACCTATTTCCTTGATGGTATAGGTCATTGGGAGGGAAAGATTTTCTTCCCCCATTAGCTAGCACATTAATTGAATTAAGCAAGGGCCAAAATATTCTCAGATGACAGAGGAATGATTCTTTAGTTTCTGTAGCAGATTTTATTTCTGATAGGACCCGAAGCACATTCTAGGAAAAGCGCTAACCTTCCACAGGTTTTTAAAAAAGCAAAACAAAACAAAAACGAACCATATTCTAGCCAGACGTCGCTAGATAGGACTCTTATAGTATGGTTAATCACACTTAATAGTTCTGTTTTGAACTGTACGTTGTTTTGATTAATGCCATCTCTCTTATTTGGGAGGAGGAAATTAAACTAATTATTTCATGCATGCCTTCACTCGACGTGGGCACTTAGGGATGTGTAACTGCTCGAGGAAATACAATCTCTGATCACTGGGAGCACTCACTCTACAGCTGCCATTGAAGTGGGGAGGCAGCCACAGGTGATATGCACATGAATGAGTGTGGTTGTATTCTAATAAAACTTTATTCATAAACAGTAAAATGTGAAGTTGGTGAAATTTTTATGCACCACCCCCCCACAAATATTATTCTTTCAGTTATTTCAATGATTCAAAATGTAACAACCAGGGTGCCTGGGTGGCTCAGTCGGTTAAGCGTCCAACTTCGGCTCAGGTCATGATCTCGTGGTTTGTGAGTTCGAGCCCCGCGTCGGGCTCTGTGCTGACAGCTCGGAGCCTGGAGCCTGCTTCGGATTCTGTGTCTCCCTCTCTCTCTCTGCCCCTCCCCTGCTCTTGTTCGGTCTCTCTCTGTCTCTCAATAATAAAGAAACGTTAAAAAAAATTCCAAATGTAAAAACCAACTTTAGCTTGTGGGCCCTACGGCAATGGGCTGGAATTGGCTTGTGAGCTGCTGTTTGCTGACCCCTGAATTACTGAATGCTTTCTGTGTTTTGGGCACTGAAACATGCACATTAAATGCATTGTTTGCTCAATTCTTGCAAGAACCCTAAGGGGTGGGTAATATCATTGTGGGCATTTAAGAGATGAGTAAACTGAGGTCCAAGAGGGGGCAGAGTCTGGGGATAAAGGGCCCAAGACCCACTGCTTTTAGCCTCATTCCCTCCAACTAACAGGCAGACAAAGAAATGCTGGAGCTTAAAAACAGAAATGTTCTTTTGAGGGCTAAGTAACCTAAAGCCATTTTGATAATGCATCTTCATTTTCTTGAGAAAATATTTTGCTTTCTTTGATACCTTCACCAGCTTTTCTGTTCTCTTTTGGCATCAGTAATTTGACTTTAGTTTACGTTTATATTTCTGTTTCGAATTTCACATTAGAAAAGGAAATACTTCCTCTTTGTCAGAGGTCAACCCTACGTTGATGCGGGGTTCCTTGAACAGGTAATGGCACACAAACATCCAAAAAGAAGTTTCTCTCCAAAAAACTCAGAACCTCAATGCTAACTGATGCCCCAGGGTTAACCTGCAGCTTTTAAATGTAAAGTTCATGGAGGAAAAGACTCACACTGTTCCTCCTCACAGGTTGCTGAAATAGAGGCTTTGGCTCCGTAGAAAATAGCTGGTAAATTCATGAGAATTTTTTGGAATTATGAAAGATCTAGGCTTTGCTGAGCTCGTAAGTTTGACTCATAAGAGAAGGGGAAGAAAGGAAGAAAGAAAGAAAGAAAGAAAGAAAGAAGAAAGAAAGAAAAGGAAGGAAGGAAGAAAGAAAGAGAAGGAAGGAAGGAAAGAAGGAAGGAAGAAAGGAGAGGTGGGGGGAGGGAGGAAGGGAGGGAGGGAGGGAGGGAGGAAGGAAGGAAGAGGGAGGGGGGAGGGAAAGAAAAACAATTACAATAACAAAAAAGCAGATTTGAAAGACCTTTCTCCTAGCAAGAATTGTAACAACCATTCTAATTTCCATCCCACATCACAGACAACATTTCTGGAACAGACTTGGATTTTCAACATCAGTTCAATGCCAGCAATTAAATAAAAATGAAAACACAAGCTCTCTCCAAGGCTAGCAAACAAGAGACACCTAGAAAGAGCCAAACATATTTTGCTTTGGCAAAACGATAATGATCAGTTTCTATCTTAAGGAGCTGTGAACTCGCTTATCCCCACTTGTAAAATTTTCCAAGACTGTACTCCATTCAGAGCAGAAAGCTGCTGACTCATGAGGACAATTGATTAATCTCCCTGGAAGATGTTTTTGGAAAACTGCATTTTTGCGGTGCCTCTATGGAGCCATCCCCTTTAGACGTGAACGCACCGTCTGGAGGGTTTGGACAGTGAGGTCCAGCCTATGTCTCCCAGGTGTAGACCCAAGGAGTCGGTTCTCCCGCCCAAGAACAACAGTCTTAGCATCAAGTGCAGCAAGATGCTCTCATGCTTGACGCACTTATCTGTCCTGGGTACCGCCCACAGTTAGTAGAGAATCTGGGTTGCCATGGAAACAGAGAGCGATCAAGGTAGAAGAAGCGCAGGGGGCAGCATCATTGCCCCTTAAGGAAGTGGAAGGATGGTCTTAAGTGTGATAGACTCTTTCAGCCCCTGGATGATGACAAATTATAAAAACGCATGCTCTGACTTTGTGATTTCGTTTGTGCTGATTTCATAGGCATTGCAAATATTCACCCAACGTTATTCCCCACTGGTCCCTAATCACATGAAAGGCTGAAAGAGTCTACGGCAGATGGGAGACACTTGGGGCAATGCAAGAACACAGGACCCCAGAGCTGAAATGCCCAACGGTCCAGCATGCGGAAGATGAGAATGAAATGGTTCTGCCATTTAACGCATAACTTACATTCTCCTCTGCACCTGCGGGGACTGAATCCTCTTTAACTGACTAAAGGGAAGATAAAAACAAAAGTAAGAGTCAGAATGTTACCAAAAAATGGAGAGTTCTTTGGGCCAACAGCCCTCTGGTGCCATTCTTGGACACTGAATTGCTTACGCACACCTGGTTCCAAAGAGAACTTGAGAGAGACTTACGCGGGATCACACGGTACAGCAAGATGATAAATAGTTATGTATTTGAAAATGCAACGAAGGGAAAATAAATACCCAGACGCGGCCAGGACACGAATGGAGTGGGGGAGAAGCGTTGCTACAGAAAACACAGACCACAGCCTCGGCTGTGGGTCAGCGACACGTCTGCCTTAACATTTTCTGCTTGTTGATGAAAATCACACAAGGCACAGTCGCTGTCAGGTAAAAACAAATGAGCCGCTCAGGAAAGTTCTGGCAGTTGAGTGCAGAGACATCCATCCCATGGTACACATAGAGCAAACAGGTGGTGAGGTAACGAGCAGGGTCTTTGGCCTTATCCTGACCGTAGAGCAGTGGCCAGCATCGATAGCTCTTCATCCCTCAACATAGGCCAGTGGCATCGTGCCAAAGTTGAATCCGGCTAGAACCCTTCTCTGGAGGCCCAGAAGGCTGGGGTCTAACACACCCAACTTCAGACACTATTCCTCCCTACAGTATTCTGTCATACGCAGACTGCCTCAAGGAGGGGAGCGATTGCCCCAGTGCTGTCAAAGGTCGAGGCCACCATTACATGAAGACCGTTTGCGAAGCTTCAACTTTGGAGATGATCTTTGCAGTTGTTCTTAAATTTGGCAGGGAGGGGTTGTGGCGGGGTGATGTTCGCAGACCGCTTTGAGACCCGCTTGGCAGATCTGGACTCTCTTTCCAGAAAAATAAACACGAACCAAATATTTTGCCCATCATTTTAGGGTGTTCATAGCTGGATGCCAGGCTAAGAACTCTTCCCTACGTTCATTTTGTTCTAAGTCCTGTGCTTATTTTTACCTTTAAACTATGCAGGAGGGGGGGGAGAAAGGAATCGACCTTCCCAAACACGTCTCCCTGTGCCGTGGACACGGATCGTACACCTGCATCTACCTTGTATGTGCAGGGGCTCTGTACACACCATCGCACTGAAAGTGGCCTCAAGCGGTCAGGAGGGTGACCGTCATTTACGTAGACAGAAATGGAGACACAGGGAGGCGAAGTCACTTGTTTAAGGTGGTACAGCTAGGGAGCGGTCAAAGTGGTTCCAAGAGCCAAATTCCAAGACCCTCAGACCTCAAGGTTCTGAGTCACGCTTTGTAGTAGCTGCGTGAGCTTCCTTCTCCACGCCCAGGTTTGCTTTCTCTCTAGATGACACGTTCAGCTTGGGCCACATTTATCAACAAATCTCAAACTAGAAACTTCTCATCTCCTTCAATGAACTGGGCATCTGGTTCTTATCCGCTGAGCCTACGGACTGTCCAGCCTCCTTCACCATCCCAACCAAAACCCACTTTGAAACTAAAGGATCCTGCTTGGGCATTTATATTGCTGAGAACGAGGGCCTAAACAGCTCCTGAACTCATCAGTATAAACTCGCACAGCAAAGGATCCCGTCCTTTGAAGAGCACATTCGTGAAAGGATGTTTCTTTAAAATCCCGTCACATGGTAGCACTTAAGCCAACAGACATCCCGTGGCTAGCAGGTCTTCTGGAAGCATCATTTTGATCATGTGACAGCTGTTCTGAGTTCACTGGTTTCACAGTGGCCCTAAGACCTTTCCTCAAGCTTAGACGTTTCGGCCCGCCTTTCAAGTGCTTCCATAAGTGTCCGGCCATATGCCAGACTCTCTTAACCAGGATTCCCGTGGGTTCTGGGATCAAATGCAGGCATCTGTGTCTGAAGCAGATAACTCAGAGGATCCACAGGATTTTCAAAGTCCTCTCAGTCTGTTTTGACCTACACCGACTGCTCCCTTTTCTAAACACGCACAGCATTTGTAACCTGCACCCCACACATTAACACCGGATTCCAACATCATCGTTTTGGAACAGGGCCAGTCACTTTGCATTCGTTCTCCAAGTCAGTCCTCCCACTAACCACAGAAGGTAGATGCCACGGTCTGTCCCCAGGGCTGAGGAAAGTGAAGCATGGGGGATTCAAGTCACCCCATCACATTCAAACGGCCAGTAACTGTCAGAGCTGAGATTTGATGATGTGTCTCTTTGACTTCAGGGCTCCCATTATTTTCCCCACACCATCGTTCCTCTCCTTCAAAGGAAAGCAGGGAAAGCTGCTTTCCGGGCTAAGAACTCTTCCCTATGTTCATTTTGTTCTAAGTTGTTCTTATTTTTACCTTTACACTATGCAGGAGGAGGGGAGAAAGGAATCGACCTTCCCAAATACGTCTTCTTGCGCCGTGGACACGGATTGTGTACCTGCATCTACCTTCAAATACCCATTTGAAGATATTTCAAATGTAGCATTTACTAATGGTGCATGTGCACACACACTTGCGGGTGCAGGCATGTGTATGTGCCTTGTTCCCCCAAATGGACTTTAGGTGTTTCGACAGCAGTACAAATGAGCCTTAGTCTTGTTTTGTGCCTTTTGTTGGCCTCAAACGCCACACATGGATGTTTAGATCATCACCAGCAACTGTTCATACCTGAAGAAATGATAAAACTGTTCGCGGAGCCCTTACTATGTCCGAGGGTCTCTCTGGGTACAGTTATTGGACTGTCACAACAACACAGTGAGATGAACACGTCCCTACTTACACAAAGGAAAACAGAGGCTTTCGGTGGTCAAGCAATTTGTCCAAACTTTCTGATTCTGTCTGTTATGCAAGACTTGCCACGTACAAGAAATTTTCAAGATCATCTATTTCCTTTCAGGATCAACCCTTTCCTTCAACAGATGAGGAAAAAGAAACTCAAAGAGGCTGAGTAACTTTTGGGAGGTCACAGAACAAATGGTATACCAAAGACCCCACAACAATAAAGGGCATAGGTAGTCCAGTCACTGGACTCGAAACAGTTTTTGGCAAATACGACATCATTTGAACTTAATTTTCTCAAAGGTTATTTTTGTTATTTTTGTTTTATAATAAGAATGACTTTCGCAATCAAGCCTATAAATCAAGATAACTTATAATCTCATATCCACAGCGTGTTAGGGGAGAGTTTTATTTCTGATGTTCATATTGTGGACGCACACACTTCAAAGTCAGTTTGCGTAAAAGCTTCTCAGTTACAAGAGGAGAAGAAAGAGAGCTTGGGTTAGCGGAAATATCAAAATTCTCTAGCATTCCTCTTTGTTTCTTTTCCAAAAATTTTTACAACAGTGATTTTATAATCAAGTGTTTTCTAATTTGAAGAAAACAGAGGTCTTCATTTTGTTTTCTACTAAAACATACATCCCCCCATGAGATTTTCAGCTGCACAAGGGGACCAGTCTGTTCGCTCTCTTTTCAATGCCTTAGCACCCAGCACTTAGCACAAAAAACTCAGCACAAAGAAAGAAGCTAAAAATACTCTTGCATGAGTGAATCTCGCCTGTGTTTTACTTTCATCTAGAGCTGTCTTCCTGATTAGGTGGAAGAAAGAAAAACAAGATTTACCGGTGACTGGGTTTTAGTGTCTCTTCATTATTTTTATAATCTACTCAAGAAATAAAGCCAGATAATTGAGGAAAAGGAAAAAAACCAATGAGACGGACCTATATGAAATCTGATCATTAGGGGGATGAATGTCAACTGGTCCTGTTTCTTCTTCAATGGAGATAGCTTGAATTTCAAAGAGGAACCAATATATCCCTCAGAGACCCCAAAGATAAGGAAAAATAAAGTATTTGAGGCTCAGTAGCTTAGCAGCTTCTCCAAACTGGAGGGTATAGAAAGAGGAAGTGTGTCCCCTCCTGAACACGCAGGAGATAAATGACATAGGTCAGAAGGACAATTCATTGGCCACTTTTTTTTTTGAAAGTTTATTCATTTATTTTGAAAGAGAGAGGGCGTGTGCATGAGCAGGGGAAGAACGGAGAGAGAGGGAGGGAGAGAATCCCAAGCAGGCTCTGTGCTGTCAGTGCAGAGCCTGACACAGGGCTTGATCCCACAAACCGTGAGATCGTGAACAGAGCTGAGATCAAGAGTCAGAGGCTCAACCGACTGAGTCACCCAGACCCCTGTCATCGGCCACTTTTGTGCTAGGCGTGGTGTTAGGGGGTTTGCGGGCATTCTTTTTATCTAGTCTTCATTTCTCTGTCTAGGTACCCTTATTATTTGCATTTTACAAATTTTGAAACCGAGGCTGCTCATCCAGGCTCATCGGACCCAGAGTCAGATCTGTCTGCGCCAATCAGCGTTCCTCAAACTTCCGCCGCTTGCCAGCCTCCTGCATGGTCTTGGCCACATTTCGTGTACTGTCTGCGGCAGCCACGGAGCGTGCCGTTTCCCTGCTGGGAGAGCTTCCCACCCACACCTCTTCGGCATCCACTACCGAGTTAATGTTGAGGCCACGCTCCCAGACAATGACTGAGCACGGCAGGGTACTGGGCCATTCTCGTGGGCAAGCTCTGCTCTGGGATTTCCCGTTGGCTCAGCGCCACCCTGAGTCCATGGCTTTTCTGACCTTCTCCGCCTTCCTTCCCTGTCTCTCTCTTATCCCGTGTCAGACCCTCACTATGGCGTGAAGTCTCTCTCTACCTACTCCTATCCCCTGTCCTTTATCCTTCATGCCGCTTGCCTCCAATAAATCTACTGCACATCAATTCTGTCTCAGTGTCGCTCCTTGAAGGATCCAAATTTATGATCAGGTAACAGTTCCTTTTTAATAGGATTGCTTCTTAAGCTAATCATCTACAGTCTCACCTTGAACAACATATATATTAAATCTTGAGTTTAATGTGCTGGCTCGATTTTTCTAATGCACTTTAAATATGTATAATTGTTTAAATAAAAATGTTTGAGTACGGGTTGCCTAAGCCATCTTCCTGGCCACCAAACTGCACATCTGATTCACTCGGGAACTGTTCCCTGCCTTGTAGTGGTGATAAAAGCTTTTTTAAAAGTAAGTAATTGGCGGTTGGGAAGGAAGGAGACCAGAACAGGATGCCAAATGACATCACCCAAAGTTTTCATTAAGTATTAGAGTTTGTGTTTTGGGCAGGACCCAGAAGAAAGATATCTGTGCAACAGAAAACAAACAGGGAAGAGTTCCAGAAATCCAGCTGGATTCTGGACCAAAGAATACAACGAACACCACAGGGGCATCTGTATTAATCACCTGCCTTGTATTGCGTGCCAAGTTTTGCACGTTTTGCGTGGATGTTTTGATGAAATTACTAATTAGATCTTTTTCAGCTCTATGAATTATATTCCACTTTCTCACCCACGGCTTCTTGCTCATCTTTTGGCCACATTTAAAAGAGGCAAGAGTTCTGAACATGTGTGGCAGCTGGGGTTTGCTCAACAACGATGATCAAGGAATAGCTCTCAGACTGACTCAGCCCCACCCACCACACTCCCTTGCACGCCACCTTAATTCTAGAGGGAAAAAGATCGGACGGTGGTGTGAATGCCCCTATCACAGAGCACGCTGTGTGCCCTGCCCTGGTGGAGAATGGTGGACACCTTGGTTTTCTAAAAGGAGAGTGAGCCTTAGTGGTTCCTAATGACAGATTATATCTTGCAGGGAAAGAGGGAGGGAGCCCAGAGGTGGTTCAGCTCGCTGGAGTGAGAGTGCTCGGAGGAATCCGGGAAGAAGCCAGACTACTAAGCCATTTTAGTAAGAAAATGAAGTCACGAAATACCACAACTGTCTGTCATGAGCCGGAATAACTCCAAGAATGAAAAAATCTGCTTGTTTATTTCCTTTCCTTTCCCGTGAAACATATGCACATGACACGATAGGCATTTCATTCTTCCCAGGAGTAAATTACAAGTCTTCAACTCAATGGCTAATTGAGTCATTTGGGAGAAGAAAAATAAACTGCGTGCTTTGCGAGCACATGAATTGGCCCAGTTGAAATAGTTTCTCAAGTCTTCCGAGCCCCAACGTCTCCCCAAGTCTTGAAAATAGAACTTACCTTTTTCCAGAACAGTTTGCTCAGAGGCAGAGAGGTGGGTGCCCCCTTTTCCTTGGGGGCTTCCTTCGCTGTTTCAGAGGATGTAGGATTCTTGGCCGTCCCTCTGGTCTCCTGGGATATAAAGTTAGCTTTGTCTGACTGGACGTCAGGTGACGGGACAGGTGGCTTTTCAGCACCCTATAGAGTGAAAAAAGAAGTAAAAATTAAAGTGATGTCAGGATTCCAAAAGCGAAAGGGCTCTTTTTTATAAATACAGGCTGGGGTTATGCATGTTAGTTTTCTTTTTCACAATTTTCTGTACTTGCAAATATTCTATGTGAATGTGGATTTGTGTTAATATTTTGGAAAAAGTCAAGTTATTTTCCTTTTGCAAAAAACTATATTATGTTCTTGTGAGTCATTAGGAATCAGGGTGCTCGTAGGAGGCACTTTGCTGTTAGAATGTTGTTAGTTCATATCGAGTGGCCTTCAAGTGGTTTTGATCATGTTCCCACCAGTAAAAACATCTTGAAGAGGCACCTCCAATACATCCGTGTTCCTATTATAAACATATATTATTTCACTCGTCCAAATTAGACATTAAAGGAGGTATAAGGGACATAAAGAAAGTATAGGTAGGGGCGCCTGGGTGGCGCAGTCGGTTAAGCGTCCGACTTCAGCCAGGTCACGATCTCGCGGTCCGTGAGTTCGAGCCCCGCGTCGGGCTCTGGGCTGATGGCTCGGAGCCTGGAGCCTGTTTCCGATTCTGTGTCTCCCTCTCTCTCTGCCCCTCCCCCGTTCATGCTCTGTCTCTCTCTGTCCCAAAAAAAATAAATAAACGTTGGAAAAAAAAAAAAAAGAAAGTATAGGTATAAGGGACATAATCTCCAACTTGCAGCTTTTTAAAAATTTTTTTTTTCAACGTTTTTTATTTATTTTTGGGACAGAGAGACACAGAGCATGAACGGGGGAGGGGCAGAGAGAGAGGGAGACACAGAATCGGAAACAGGCTCCAGGCTCCAAGCCATCAGCCCAGAGCCTGATGAGGGGCTCGAACTCACGGACCGCGAGATTATGACCTGGCTGAAGTCGGACGCTTAACCGACTGCGCCACCCAGGCGCCCCTCCAACTTGCAGCTTTTAATAAAACTTAACTTTTAAGAAAAGGTACCTGTGCCAGGCACTGCTCTAAGGGATTGAATGTACTAACAATAGCTCTACGAGGAAGGAACTAATTACTATGTTCATTTTACAGTGAAGGAAATGTTGGTCCCAGGTTGTTAAAAAAAAAAAAAACTTCCCTACGACTACACTAATAAGGGGGCAGAGTTGACATCAAAATCCAGGGAGTCTGATATCCACACCCAAACTCTTACCAGCTCCCCTATAATACCCTGCCTCTAATGAACTAAGGTCTCCCCACTCCCTGTGCTATCGTATGCAGCCAGGGAGAAAATGTCTAAAAAAAGGCTTCATGGCCAGAAGGTGAGAATGACAAAAAAATTGAGAAACACATCTACACCCATCAGTTTCCCAATAAAACTGATGGGTACTCCTCTTCTCTTTACACTGGGAAAGTACCCAGAGACCCTTGAAAAAAACATCGCAAGAGGATAACTCTATTATATATAGAATAATATAACTGTAGTATATTTGTGTAATTGTTCGTTGAATAGGCACCTCCCTGGCCAGACCATGAGCTCTGAGGGTAAGAGCCATTGCTTTGGTCAGCATTATATCCCTAGCTCCCATCAGGCCCAGTGTCTGGCATAAGATAGGCATTAAATAAATAGCTAAATAATTGTCTAGAAAGGACTGGAGAGCAACGCCTACACGGGATCCTGTTATGTTGTGTTTCTACCCACCCTGCCCCTCCTTACTGGGCTATGGGGTCATAGGCTACCAGTAGTTTTTTCTCCTTGCCCACCCATCTCCTCACTTCCCAACGAAGTGCCCCAGATGGTGTTCTGCCAGCATAAACTGAATTAATACTGTGTCTGCATTATGGAAGAGATTACAAAAACTCTGTGTTTTTTGGAGTCAATCTCCTGGTTGGATTCAGACATGCCAAATACAGCAAACACTCTCAGTAATGAGAATATAAGATACCCTGTCCATTTGCATTTCAGATCAACAAAGAAAAATTCTGAGGCATCAGAACATAGGTCCCCGGGACATATTTATCTTTATACTAAAAAATTATTTGCTGTTTAGCTGAAATTTGAATTTGGCAGAGTATCTGTAGGTTATCTGGCAACCCCACGTATGAAATTCTAACATTAGATTTGGAGATTGCATTTCAGATGACCTTACCTTCTTCCCTAATACGTCTTCACATCTGGGTGTGGGAGAGGAGAGGGGTTAGTAAGATATAAACATTACACTGAAGTGGAAAACAATGACCGTATGGCAGAGCTTATGAATTAAATGAGCCAGCTACTAAAATTTTAGCTGCCCTGCAGAGAGGGCGGACATCAGGAAAACCTGAGTGGGGAGAGGAGCATTCCTGGGCATGGCAAAAAAAGTCCTAAAACAATGCCTTGCTTTGTGTGCATGTTGTCATGTTCAATGTTAGAAGAACATGTGAAAAAGTTTGATTCCGAAGCATAGCATGTGACAAAGCCAAGAGAAAAAGATCCCGATTCAGCAAAGCAAAGCTGACGCTCTTATTATTTATAACAATAAGCTTATTTCGCTTATTAACTCCTGGCCTCCCTACTTTTTTAAACCAAGAAAAAAATGTTTAAGAAAATTCTTCTTATAGAAAGAAAAATTGAGATACAGAGAAATGAGCCTAGGAGTTGATCACGACTGGTAACCACTGCATTTTTTTTTTTTTTAATAGCAAAACCAGAAGACGATGTTTAATCCCTGAATTTGCTTGGATTTCCTCTTTTCTGTCCTAGGTTCCAATGAAATTGAGGGTGAGTGGCACAGCTCCTATAATCATGCCACAATCTGGCTGGTTGGTCTTAATGGCCCTATTTCTCTCTCTGTTTGGATGACAAATGAAGAAAAAGGAGGCAAAAGCCAGTAAGTTCTACCAAACTCCTGCAAAAATGAGAATTGAGAACATTTGAGAATTGTCTCCTTTACTTTTACACAAAAAATAGACTGAACGTAACTCAAGGCAAAATCTTTAAGTCCTTGTGTTGGCCTTACAGAATCCCAGGAAGGGGCACCTCTTCTTGCCAGTATTTCCCGAATCCTATCTTTGCCCGAAATGCAAGGCAGTGGCAGGATGTGAGACCAATGATCGGGGGAGAAACCTTAGGAATACTGAACTTGGGTGGTTCCCTTTGTGTGGAGGAAAGAGATTCTGGAGACATGAAACTTTGCTGTGCATGAAATGAATTTCCTAATGAAATGCAGACATGAGGGGGAAAGTCATACGTTTTGTAAACTTTCAGGGCCCCCTCCTCACAGAAGCTCCGGGTGGGAATTCAGCTGGATGGCCTTGCATAAGGTCTATGACACATTTCGCTAGCGATTACCAAATTGTCTCTCACATAGAGTAGCACCACTTTTTAATCTCCACCCTCCCCCCCCCCGCCGCCCCCCACCCCGTAATTTCTATCACTCCACCCTCTCTGTCTTTACAAAACAAAATAAGCCTGTACAGAAATTAAAGCGTGGCTTCATAACACGGTTTGCTTATGCAAATATAGATGCAGCCAGGAGATCTCTCTATGGAGCCTTTCTTTGCATACACCATCCTGGGACTCTAACATCCAGCTGGGGAAGTTTTTTTAACAAGTTCATTCAACCTAGTGGAGAATGGTTGATGTTTTAAACACATGTCCAACGAATGGATAAAGAAGATGTGGTTTATATATACAATGGAATACTATTTGGCAATGAGAAAGAATGAGATCCGGCCATTGGCAGCAACGTGGATGGGACTGGAGGGTATTATGCTGAGTGAAATAAGTCAGGCAGAGAAAGACAGAGACCGTATGTTTTCACTCCTGTGTGGATCTTGAGAAACGTAACAGAAGACCATGGGGGAGGGGAACGGGGGAAAAGAAGTTACAGAGAGGGAGGGAGGCAAACCATAAGAGACTCTTGAGGACTGAGAACAAACTAAGGGTAGATGGGGGGTGGGGGAGAGGGGAAAGTGGGTGATGGGCAGGGAGGAGGGCACTTGTTGGGATGAGCACTGGGTGTTGTATGGAGACCAATCTGACAGTAAATTATATTTAAAAAAAAATAGATAGATAGATAAATAGATAAATAAATAAATAAATAAATAAACAATGTCCAAGCATGCTGGCCCAATTCAGGGATCTTAACTGGTGGTTTCAGACGAACACTGGTCTCTTCCTAGAAATTGAGAGTGAAATCTTCACAACTAATTCTATGTTGTCCTCACTTTCCAAGGACATGGAGATAGAAATTGCTCTGCATTCATTGTTTTGTTCTGTCTGGGCTTTTATTTGGGCTCAGGATGAGCTTAGTTAATACTGAAAATGGAGGGAACAGGCCACAGAAAGATAACGTTATTTTCTTGAGGTTAGAAGAGTATTTCCCAAAGCGTAGGAAGCATACCATCGGTGGCATCACAGGTAATTTTAGATTGCACAGAGACGTAACGCTTAATAACATGAAAATGGCAAAAATACTTTTCTTTTTTCAACTTGCATTTAATCTTCCTGAGAACATTCGGGGAAAAGCTCAGTCTGGTGCCGGTATATCTTTAACATTTTTCTATTGCTGGCAAATTGCATTTTAATGGAGCTAGAAAGGCATTGGATTCGGAGCTTAACACAAACAAGGTAGCTAGAAGGTCGTTATTTTTTAATTAGCCATATTAATGGTTACCTCTTTGTGAAAAATGACTCCAGTTTTCCATGTATGATGTAATAAAAGTTTTCTTTAAAGATACCTTTAAATAGGAATTGAGTCCATTTTAATAAAAAAGATCAACTGAACTGTGCTAAATCTGACAAAAATGCATACGATAGTATGCATGCTTCCGACGTTTGGGAAACACGGAGTTAGAAGGATCATTCCAGAACCCTGGTCCACACTAGGAAGAAACGAGCCAGATGTTTATGTATAACGATGGAGATTTAAAATAATCATTGAAATTTGATTCACAAAATCTTTAATGCCCTCTAATGATCCCAATCATACAAGGCTGTCTTCCCTGAAGCAGGGCTGAGGGGACATAGGACATGGGACAGCCACCTGTACCATGTGGTGAAGACCAGGGTTCTTTTTTTTTTTTTTTTTGTCATTTAACAAGATACAGACCTTATGCCTAAAGAATTTGCTAAAGGCGAATCCTAGCCTGGGGCTATGCAGGGGCTTTTTCTTGGTGGTTTTAGCTTGGATCTCACAGATCTTCTGCCCAGCTTGTCCATCACAGACACTTTCTGCTTTGGATGCCTTTTGGGCAACAGCAGTCACAGCTTAGAACTTTGTTTTTAGACAAAATCCATTTTTTTCCCATTGTTTTTAAGTGCATTGAAACACTTTGACAATTAACTGCCGAGACAGCACCCCCCCATCCCCAAACCACAACATTCCCATCACGTGAATGACTCTCTTTTCTTAAACGCTCAGAGACAATGTGCTGCACAGTATATTCACAGTCCATTTCAAGCACACCTTAATTTTCATCAGGGCGACCTACTTAAATGACCCAGATTAACACGACTTGCTAAAGACAAGGACCGGACATTTAAGCTCCGTCTATATGATATAAAATATTCAGATTTAAAGAAGATACACAGCCCCTACTTGACAGTTTTCAATATCTAAATGCTATTGTCACATGGGAAGGAAAAAAATACCTGAAGACACACAATTTATTCTTGCATCCGGAGTCAAGGCAAACACTGCCTTGAGTGGCTTCCTTTCTCCAAACGATCTTTTATTCAGTATTAGAAACCTCAGGGAAGCAGTATCATCCATAAAAATTTCAGCTGACTTCTAGACGAGCAGATCTCTCTGGCAAAAAAAGTGTCTACTGTGTGCCAGTCCACAGAGCCAGAGTGGGGGTGGGGTGGGGGGAGATTGGAACTGAAATAACCCAGCGACAACCATTCAGAATTGTTGACTCGAGTTACAAATGGCGGGGGATTTTGTGTGGGGCGTGTAGTGTGCTAAAAACCATCTGGGCCAGATGGGAGGATGGACAAATGGTGTAGATGTTTCAAATGCAAGGATCCAAGAACTTCAGTAGAAAGGATGTTAAAAAGGCAGGTTTGTATAAAGGGATCTGTTTGTATCATAGACAACCTACATTCACAAAACTCTCTTTTGAGACTCGGTTCTACTAGCAGTGACCTTGACCTCTCTGGGCAGGGTAGTGAGATTTTATCAGCTATGTACGTGCAGTTGGGACCACATTCTGGGGGGGGGGGGAAGAGTCTTGGTGTATGAGCAGCGGAAGAGAATGAGCGCCATCAGGTCACTTGAGAAGCCACGCAATTCGCCCACATACCCCACTGTTTTTAGCCTATTGTGCTGACTATGTGACTTTAAACAATGCAAGACACAGAATCAAAAGAGAAACATTTGGACGCAACTATTCATTGAACTTGACCCTAGCTGACTTGCAGCAAATGACTAATTTTAAAGGAAATGCATGTAGGTGCCTCATATATATATATATATATTTTCTGACATAAGAAGAACATTCTTGAAGGACCAATCAATACAATACAAATGTAATAGTGGTGGTTCAATACGTCCTGCAGCAATTATGGAAATCGTGATCACCTACATTTGAATAGAATTCTGTGGTTTACCAGGCATTGTCATATTTTCATTCAATGCTGGGGGATGGGGGGAGATGGAATTTTTGTTGTCCTGATTTGACAGATGTTGAAATTTGGATTCACATAGGTTAGGATCACATCATACAGCTACCACATAGCAGGACCGGAGCTCAAACGCAGGTCTTGAGATAAATTCCAGGATCCTTTTCACAACCTGGCCCCTTCGAAAATTGGCAACAGATGTATCGGGCTGGCCACGCCATTTATTTGGTCCCAGTGTCTTTCAAAGCAGTTATCAAAAGGAGGACCCAAGACACTTATCTGTCACCAAGTTAAACTTTCCTCCCGATTCCCGTGAAAGTTAAACCATGTGTTCCATTAGGGATAATCAGTTCTGTCAAGTGTAAAGGAAAACATCTCTAGAAAGTAGTTGACCCAAACAAAATTTATTTTGAGGGGAATTGGTTGAATTTCTAGGAAGACGGGAAAAAACTCGGTCTCTCTAGGGCATCCTAACTCTAAACATTCCTTCCTTTGGCAAGTGTCCAATGGTGACTATTTCATTTCACCAAACAACTGCCTTTGTGGTGATTTATTCTTTTCAAATTACATGAAAGACACAGAATGTATTTTTTAGAAACTGGAAATATGGCAGCTTACTTCTACTTCCAATTGGGTCTCATTTCTTTCTCATTTCCAGTGGCTTCTCCATACTCTGTACCCTATTCCTATATTCCTTGGGTCTCTCTATACACAGCTAACAAGACTAACATGATATACGGTTACCGGTATTCGGTTCTTACTTTATATAAGAAACTGGTTATTGTGACATTTTATATCCAGAGTTAGCATATATTTCAAGCTTTCCACTAAAATTTTCATTAAAATATTATTGACATGAATGAAATGTTTTAAAGACAGTCTAACAGCACTTTGCAATTACTAAATATGTAGGTAAGTATACACGTGCCTACACACACATGCACACACACAAAACTCAGGACGCGAAACAGCAGATGCAAACCCAAATCCAACTCTACACCCAAACCCAAGCATGAACACCCTTCAAAGTACCTACCGTATCTTCCAGATCTTTTTTTGTTTCAGCTTTGTTAGGTGAAACCTTAAAATGTAAGAAAACCAAATATTAAAAATCATAGCTAGCTCATTAGGTAGGGTGATTTGATTTCATAGATACATTTTTTTGTCTTTGTTTTTTTTTTATGGGGGGTGGTGGTAAAATTCACTCTGCTGGTAAAGAATGTAATGAGAAGTCCTTTCCAGTAGAAAGGAGTTCTACCAAGTTCAGTAGAAAACCACGGACTTCTGGATAATTTCTAGGTATAGAAAAGCTAAAAAAATTAATATTTTATAATGAAATGTATCAGATCTTACACATTCACTAAGGGCTTGACCACATTCAAAACTGTCTCCTGGAAGGCCACGGATTTTCCATGAATTCTACCACCAGTCCAAAGAAACGCACAACGCTTTGGTGTTTGTGGCACGTTCTGTTGACTTGTTTTACCTTTTGAAGTTAGTCTCGGACTTTGGAAATAACTCGAACACACCTGCAGCTGTCTGTTTGATCATTCATTCATTCATTCAGCCCCCTTTTGCATGTCTGACATGTGACTGTGGCTTCCTTGAGGAATCAGAGATAAGCAAGCAATACAAGACACGGGTCCTTGCCTCTATGCAGTTAAAGTAGATTTAGATGTAACAAGATAGGGAATTATTTCTATAGTTTTATCTGCCATTTGGGTGGCAAAACTACGTCGATAGGTCCACAACTCAAGGAGCTATTTTCCAACTATGTTTATGATCAATGACCATAAGACATGAAACTACTGTAGAGTTCCATGACAACACAGCTCATGTCACACAGTTTGGGCACCCAACGTTCATATCATGGTCCTCAGCTCTGAGGACAGCGTGATGTGACATGATCCCCTTGCAAGGCACCTCTTGTCCCCATTCTCCAGTGTTCCAGCTGCACCATCATGGCACCCCATTCAATACAATGACATCCAAGTACGTGTTATTCTTAGAATTAACCAAACTTTTGAGCAATGGGATTGAGGAAAGAGGGGGAGGAAAACACTTACCAGAGTTTTAAAGAAGCTCATGATGGAATTACGATTCTCTGTTGTATCTGTTGCCTGGGGGTCCTCCTTTGCAACGTCCAGTTCCTCTGGGTCCCCAGGGACAGAGCACCTCACAGTCGGGATCTCTTGTCCTTCCTTCCCCTTGCTGTCAACTATGTCCTAGGTGTCAAACAGAGTCGTCACAGTTTCCACTTGTTGAATGTGGACTCTCACAGCAATATTTTTGCTTCACACCCCTCTCTCCCTTACCCCCTAATTCCAGCCATACTTCTTCTGCCCACGGGGATGCAGAACAATTGGGAGCTTATGAAAATCACTCTTCCTTCCCCTCCTCTGCTTTCTAACATATTCAGCATTTGCAGTCAGTTGGAGGGACATTGTTTGGAGCCAGAGGGGAACAAACACAGCAGGGCACGTTACATCTCTGAACAAAACCTCTTTTCTCCCAATTCTACAAAGAAGCTGTGTATGATGCCAATATTTCCCAACTTCGTGGTCACCTAGTCTAACGATCCGTACGTTAGCCCCAGAGACGCCTCCATTTGACTTCCCACAATCTCCACAGTAAGAATCATATCAGCTTTTTAAAAGTACCGTTGTTTTATTTTTTTAAAGTTTATTTATTTTGAAAGAGAGAGAGATTGAGCGGGAGAGGGTCAGAGAGAGAGAGAGAAAGAGAGAGAAGAAGAGAGGGAGAGAGAATCCCAAGCAGGCTCCGCACATTCAGCACAGAGCCTGATGTGGGGATCGAACTCACGAACCATGAGATCGTGACCTGAGCTGAAACCAAGAGTTGGATGTTCATCCGACTGAGCCACCCAGAGGCCCTTAGCCCTGTCCTCCTTTCCCCATCTCTACAGCCGTGACCCTAGCCTAAGCCAGGTTACTTCAAACCCATTCATTCTTCAGGCTTGATCTCGAGTTTCCCTCCTCCTCCCCCCCCACTGACATCTCTCTGGGTCTTGCCGGCCACGACATCTGTTTCCTTCTCTGAGTTTCTGTGCCCCGTTCTCCTCTGCACTCACTTTGGACGCAGGTTATGTACGTAAGATTAGCCTAATGCCAGAGGCCGGGCCAGAATAGCCTGCATTAAAAATGGGGCTTTTGTGGGACGGCTATAAAAATACAAAAATACGTTTTGATGAATATTTTAAAAGGTAATAATAACACACGTATCCTGCAAGGTTTGGCTCAGCCCCGGCACTCTTTCTAAATGGAGAGGTGCTTCTCGTGAAATGTCTCATAAAGAAGTGGAACTTCGTAAAACTAAAAGCAGATAACAGCTGTGGCCTTGACAAGCTTGTTGGGTTTTCTAGTTAATTCCAGGCAAAAACTGTTTTGCTTTGGAAGAGAGGCTCTTTTGAAAAAAAGAAAGAAAAAAACAGGTTTCACGTGAGTTGAATTTTTTTTTATTCTAAGGTATAATGTAGTGATACCAACATTATTTATTCAGTTGATAGGAAGGATGGTTGAAAATGTTGTTTATAGTGGATGAGTGGTAAGATACCTACAGGTACGGGGATTTCATGTTAGGTGCTACGCACGCGCACACAGAAAGTTATTGTTTTGGTGTGCTTTAAAAAAATATTATTCCTGGCACCAGACGTTTGGTACTGTGGATATTTTTGCTTAGGTGAAGCTGAGTGAAAAGAGATTAAAAAAAAAAAAAAGTTAGTTAACATACAGTGTAGTCTTGGTCTCAGGAGTAGAATCCAGTCACTTACAAACAACACCCAGTGCTCATCCCAACAAGCACCCTCCTTAATGCCCATCCCCCATTTAGCCCATCCCCCACCTCCCCTCCAGCAATCCCCAGTTTGTTCTCTGTATTTGAGAGTCTCTGATGGTCTTCCTCCCTCACTGTTTTTATCTTATTTTTCCTTCCCTTCTGTTATGTGCATCCGCTGTGTTTCTTAAATTCCACAGACGAGCGAAATCATGTGGTATTTGTCTTTCTCTGACTAATTTCGCATAATACCCTCTAGCTCCATCCACGTCGTTGCAAATGGCAAGATTTCATTCTTTTTGATTGCCGATTAATACTCCATTGTATATATATACCACATCTTCTTTATCCATTCATAGTTCCTCTCGAAATAACACCAGCATTCTTCACAGAGCTAGAACAAACAATCCTAAAATTTGTATGAACTGGAAAAGACCCCAAATAACCAAAGTCATGTTGACGAAGAAAACCAAAGCAGGAGGCATCACAATCCCGGACTTCAAGCTGTATTACAAAGCTGTAATCATCAAGACAGGACGGTACTGGCACAAAAACACACACATAGATCAATGGAACAGGATAGAGAACCCAGAAATGGACCCACAAATACACGACCAACTAATCTTCGACAAAGCAGGAAAGAGTATCCGATGGGAAAAAAGATGGTCTGTTCAGCAAATGGTGCTGGGACAACTGGATAGCGACGTGCAGAAGAATAAAGAGAAAATTTTAAATAAAACTTGAAACAAAGAATATTATACCAATAATCCAACAGGTGTTTTGGGCGATGAGCCATTTTGAAAGTGGTACAAGGAATAAATCTAATTGAGAGGTGCCCCACTGGGTCTGACTTATGGTGCTGCCTAGGACAGAGTTATCTCCGTTCACTCATGCGCTACGTGGGGGAACTTGGACTGTGCCCAAGCTTCAGAGAGACCACGGAGGGTTAGCTTGGGCTCTGGAGCTGGCAGTCCGGACACTCCCCACTCCACCAGATCTGTAGTTGCCTAACCCAGAAAAAATGAGCACAGTCAAGAAAGGACAATGGCACCAGCAAGGCAAAAAGACCAGAGCCCTTTTCTCTCAGTCCTTCCTCCCCGAACTCACACACCTGAGGACAGAGAAGTAAGAGAGAAAATCCTATTCCTTCCAGATTACAAGTCCAAGGTGGCATCAGAGCTTGGCTTCAGAAAAGAAAATGGATATGAGATTAGAGTTCCCGAATGGGACTGGACTTTTGAATCACTGCAAGGTTTGGGATCTATGACAGCATAAGAGTTAGGAAGGAAACTATTTATTGAACGTCTACCGGGTGCCTCAAATGGACACATTCGCTGGGAATACAGCCGTGAGGGAGACACACACAGCCGTGTTCTCAGAAAGCTGACATTCCAGCAGGGAGGCAAAGCAAAACCCAACAAAAATACAGAGGGACCAATAAGTGAACTTCATGACTCAGGAAGTGAAGACTGCAAGAGAAAACATGAAGAAGATGAAAGAACAGAGGGTGAATTAGTCACTGGGTGAAATCCTCCAAGAAGGTTATGTGTGGGGGTGGGGGAGGCATCTATTCTGCAGGGGGTGGGGGGTGCTGACCTCCAGGTTAGGTCAGCTGCTCTGAGCCCCTCTGGCCCCACAGCCCATGGGCTCCCAGTGCTCCTCACAGTGAGTGAAAGAGTCTGCATCTAGAAGGGTCTGCCAGCTCCCAGATGGGCTCTTCCTGCAGGGAGGAAGAGGCGATGATTCTTCTCCAGGGCTAGACACACAGGGAACACTTACTGAACTCCCTGGAAATAAAACGGAACACAGTGAAGTCAATGAAGGGGAAACGGATTGGTAGAAGGTCAAGTGGTGCTCATGGGTCGAGGTGGTCATCAGGGAAAGCCCGCCATGATGGCTACCCTCTGAGGAAGGCAGCAGATAGCCATTTGTACCTCCTTGCCCAGGACAGAGCAGTCTGAATGGAGGAAACATGGCTCAACAGAACTCCAGGGACGGAGGAGTCCTCCAGTTTTGTCCTCGGCCCCATGGCGTCTTCTCCAGACATCTCTGAAGATGCTTCCCTCCGCCTCCCTGATTTCCCCGGGGGCAGCAGTGTCTCAAGTCTTGGACAGCAGCTGAGAGATGAGACCCCGTAGACCCTCCTGCTCAGTGCGAGGAGATGGTTTGTCTGCCAGGGGCTCTTCCCCAGTGACAGCTTTATGGCCTTTCAAATTGAAATCCTCGGCTTGAACTTGAGCCCTTCTCTTGAAATAATTTTTTCTTCTTAGCCTGGCTTTTAAAACAAACATAACTCTGCTTCCAGAAAGATGGAGAATACGAATGTTTCCTTATCCTCCCAGTAAGCAAAATGGAAAAACCAATCCCTGCTTTCTCTCTCTGCCAGGTGGACAGGGGCAGGTAGACCAGCTACAGAATGGAGGAACCATATGGTGGGGAGTTCCCTGGGATTTCTTTTTGCCTCATAGATTCTAGACCTGGAAATGGAGCCAGCAACCTGGAAATACCAACAGTCACTGACCCCACCCCATCCCCCCTCCAAAAAAACCAAAAAACAAAAAATAAAAATGCTTACAAGGAGGCAGAAAACCTAGATCGCACACACATTGCTTGCTGGTGGGCACAGAAAATGATACAGCCTGTCTGGAAAAGGGTTTAGCAGTTTCTTACTCAATACACAGCTACAATACAACCTAACAACTGTACTCCTGGGTTTTTTCTCACCAGTAAAATGAAGACATATATTCACAAAAAATATATGAAGACATATATTCACACTTTCCTCCACAGGAAAGTTTATAGCAACTTAGTTTGGAATAGCCCCAAACTGGAAACAACCAGATGTGTTTCAATGAATGAACGGTTAAAGACAATGTGGTCTATCTGTAGCATGGAAGGGTATTCAGCAACAAAAAAGGAAGGAGAGGAACAGTATCAATTAATAGCGTCCATGACCTTGATGAGTCTTCAGAGGATCCTGCCTGTCCCAAGAGTACACATACCATTCTAGAAATGACCTAACTATAGAAAGAGAGAACAGATGAGTGGTTGCCAGAAGTTAACGGAGGTGTGGATACGGTAGGGAAGGGGATGTGCCTATAAAAGGGCAACATGACGTGTCCTTGTCTTGGTGGGAATGTTCTCCATGGGATTGTATCAATGTCAATATCCTGGTTGTGTTATTGTATCATAGTTTCACAAGATGTTACCACTGAGGGACCCTGGATGAAGGGATTTCTTCGTATTACTTCTTACAACTACATATGAATCTATAATTTCAAGATTAAAAAAATTTAAGTATATTGTTTTAATGTTTATTTATTTTTGAGAGAGAGAGAGAGAGAGAGTGTGTGTGTGTGCATGAGAGGGGGAGGGGCAGAGAGAGACAGACACACAGAATCCAAGGGAGGTTCCAGTCTCTGAGCTGATCATGATCTAAGCCAAAGTCAGATGCTTAGCCAACTGAGCCACCCAGGCGCTCCAAGGTTTAAAAATTTTAAAAAAGCATTGTAGGGTAGTTCTGGAAGAGTAAGAATGAAGAACCAATAAAAAGGCCAACAATTCTGGAATAGATCGATAAATTAGCATGTGGCATTAACACGTGAGATTAACCTCTAAGCTACATTAGCCTCCATTTCTACATGTAGGAATTAACATACGTTCCATGTGATGGAATATTTTGCAGCCATGAATTCTTTGAGGAATGTATAATGAGGAAAAGAAATGCCTGTGGAAATAATAAAAATGGCCAAGCTTTATGTGTCCAGCCCTAAGAAACTAGTTTAAAAGGCCCCATTTAGTTCTTACGATTTCATGAAGTATGTACTATACACATTTTTTTTTACTGATGAAAAAATTGATGCATGACAACAATAAGTAACTTGTGTATGGTCATACAGTAGAGCTGGAGTTTGACTCCGAGCCCAAATTATTCCAGAAGCAAAAAACGTGTAGGCTCTCTTCTACATTGCCTTAAACAACTCCCTTTCTTCTGGTGTTTACTTAAATATCTTTCTACCAAGGGTTTTCCTATTTTAGTTTCTCTCGTCTATTTCTTTTCCTTGCTATGCAACACGACTTACCCAAAGATATGTGAGAATTTAGCGTAAGATAAAAATGACACCTCAGATCTCTTTGAAGTGAAGGATTGTTCAATAAAAGAGAGAGGGACAACGAGGTGGTCATCTGAAAACCAATTAACACGGTGTCCTAACTCAATCCTACAACAGGACAAAATCCAAATGGATAAAAACACTAGAAGAAAACACCAAAAAAAGTATGTATTTTATAATTTTGCGTTGAGAAGGCTTTTGTAACTATGACTCAAAATCCAGAAGCCATAAAAGGAAAGATTGAGATTAAAAAAAAAAAAATCCAAATGTTTGAAAACATTCCATTGGGAGGCTGGTTTGGGAAGCAGGCACTGTTGTAAGTGATGATTGGAATATAAATTAATTCTGTCCTGATTGAGGGCAATTTGGCATTATCTATCAATATGTTTTTTAATTTTTTTAAATTTTTATTCATTTTTGAGAGGCAGAGCGTGAGTCGGGGAGGGGCAGAGAGAGAGGGAGACACAGAATCCAAAGCAGGCTCCAGGCTCTGAGCTGTCAGCACAGAGCCCAATGTGGGGCTCAAGCCCACGAGCCATGAGATCATGACCTGAGCCGAAGTCGGACGTTCAACCGGCTGAGTCACTCAGGAGCCCCTACCGATAATTTTCAAAAGAACGGACTCTTTTCTCTAGCAATTCCATTTCTAAGAGTTGACTCTAAAAGTCAGTTCACACACGTGTGAATACACAGAGGCATGAGGCCGTTCACCACAGTGAGGCAATTAGCCAATGTTCGGAAACCAGCCCAACGTCATTCCCAGCGTCCTGGTGAAATAGATCATCGCACATCCACACAGTGGATTACTACACAAGTGTTAGAAATGGGGAGGGTGTACAGATATTGATACAGTGTCGACTGGGGGAAAAAAAAGCGTGGAATAGAACAGAGTGTGTATTATATTATTTTCTGTGTAAAGAAAAAGGAATAGGAATTTACGCTTGTATTTGCTTACGTACATCCAAAGGAACCCTGGAAGGATACATTCAAAAATGCACACAGCAGTTATCTACAGGAGTAGCACTGGGACACAAGCGCACCGTCTTACACTTTCTTATTTTGAGCCGGGTATGACCTATAACAACCAAAATTAAAACGTAGGCGACTAATACCAAATTAAAAAAAAAAAAAAAACCAAAACCCAAACACTCAGAGGGTGAAACTAAACAGAGTTGGGAAGATGACGCCTCAAATATTGAGTTATTTATGGAATGATCTGTGCTCCTAACTACGAATATGTCTTTGCTATTCTCATCAGGCCTCCAGATCATTCTCAGTGCACAGACATTTTAGACCAAAGCACAAACGTTCCTCAGGAAATATCTGGAAACTTCTTTCATACAAACAGGTGTTCGTGCTGTCAGCTTGTTTTTCATCCGTGTGGAAGAAGCCTAGGTTCCCCCCTTGCTGTTGCCTTCAAAGGGCAAACAGACAGGAACACTAGTTAAGTGATCACAATTTGTCATGTTGAAAAATAATGCCGCCTTATCATAATTTGATTGTCTATAATAAAACCCATATGGAACTTCTGGCACCTTCCTTCAACTGTAAGTTGTCAACTGGATTTCAGCCTCTTTAAGCAAGGCCTACATCGTCAAAGTGAAAACATAAGGCAGAGGGGTCAAGGCCATAAAAGCCTTGTCTGGAGCTATTAGTGATAAATGTCTCCCTCTTCTAGCTTTACCTCTGACGGCGTGTCACTGGTTTCGGTTCGAATGCTGTACCTGGAATCGGCACTTAGCGTACAGTTTAACACAGGAAAATTTGTCTGGAAAACACCGAATGGTACAGAAACCCATTACTCCATTCCTTTCCATCTGTTAGAAATTTGAGCCACATGCTGCCTAGGATAAAAGGGAAAGGTCTCTTTCCTCTCCCACTTGGATGCCCCGACAGCACAAAGGGCATCGTGTGCCAGGCAGCAATGGTCTCCAGACCGTCTTCTTCTGAGAGCCCCGTCACCTGCATGGAGCCATTGTCAGATGGAGGGAGAAAAATGGAATGTGGTTAATTCTTGAAGGGAGAATTTATCTTCCCTTTTGCCTAAAAGGGAAAGCAAATGAATCAACAAGCAGGAAGGAGCTGCAAAACCGAAGTCTACGGAAAACGTTTTTGTGGAACTTCAAATTTTCCTAAGCCAATCGGGGTACATATATACTACATATGTTATATATGTCTATGTTGCATATATTATATACGTCTATATCATATATATTTCCTTTGTGTTACTAGGAAGCTCCAAGCCACCTAAGGAGAGTTTCTCATTGTAGCTAATTTTTATTTTTCCCACTATTCCTGCCCAAATTCACATCAGCTGGTAAAGAAATGCCTTCGCACCGTTTGAGCTTTGGCAAAAATAGGGAAAGAACACAGCGCCTAAGGAATGCTAATCATGGAAGGGCTTCAGAGACTGCCCATCCGATACCACAAAATTCCTCTTGCTCATCCCCTACTGGAGGTTACTACGCACTCGTTGTAAGCGGATTTAATAAGTCGGGGTTATTTCTGAACAAGGAATTGGCACACTAGCTCTGAATTGCAGAGTTCCGGAATTACCGTGAAGAAAAAATAACCTAGTGGAAACCGTCACTACCAGCAGCCTTTCTCCCGGTTGTGGTGCAACCCCGAGAGGGCCTCAAGCCTCACAGCGCAGCCTAGTGGAGGGATCGGGAAATTTCCTAGACTGTGGTCCTGTGTAACTTTACCAGGCAGTGCGTGTAGACGAGCGGAGTAAAAATGTAAAGTGCACCCATCATCCCGTTACTGAAAGCGACAGACTGCTACTCACAACGTGCAGTTTTTTTCATTCCACACCCCTCTTTGGGTTCCGGAAGGACGAATATGTGTGGGCAGGCGGGCACACATGCTTTTTACCCTAAGGGGGTCTTTTCCTATTTTGAAACCCTCTCTCCTCGTTTAACATTGCCCGTCACAGGTCGCCCATTCCATCTCTATGTCATGCCGGCCTTTGATGTCCAGTGCAAGGGTGTGCCATAATCAACAGAACAACGCTTTTACTGGATCTTTTCGACCTTCCCAACGGTGCCCTTATAGACGTTGCTGGAATTAAAACAAGAAAAAAGTCTTGCGGATAACATTTTGCCCATTTTCTCAATACATTCCGAGATGTCAAACTGCTCGTTCCAAATGCACGCTGCTTTGAGACTTTAAAACTGTGTACTGTTAAAGTGCCGGGGTTGAAACAGGCTTCCTAATGATCCGGGGAGTTAAGAAATTATCGAAGATGTCAGAGGGCAATATAAAATAATATAAAGGTATGGAAACGTGAAAGCTGTCTTTTCTTTGTCTTCTAGCATGTTTTCGAAGAGGGGAATTTAAGCTGCATGACGCAGATCTAAAAACGTTCCACTTATCCATTTTCCAACCCCTTTTTTGGGAGAAGAGAGGCAATATTGTTCATTTTATCCGCTTACACTAATTGAATCGGGCTAGGCTAGACCGGCCAGCCAGCGTGATGCTCTTTATTGTAAATCGTAAGATCACCACCTGCTTTAATACTCTGTAGACCTAACCTCAGGGTATTAAGAACTCATCTCGTATCTCGGTAGCAAAAGCCAAACACAGCACCTATACGTAGTACGGCCTCATTAATCCATCGTGTTGACTGATGCAGAGATATTGTATTTATAAGATTAAATAAAGTGGTTGTGTATTGTGGTCAGAGACGGAGGGTGGAAAGAAATCTATCAAAGAAAGCAATTCACACCTGCTTCCTGTGAATAAGGGTTTTCCATTTTCTCTCTCAGAACTTCTCTCTACTTGAGGGGTAAGTGAATTTGTCAACTTGATTTCCAATGGCAAGTGAAATGTGGGTAGAGAATTAAGCAATGAAATGGTCTTTTCCCGCTTCTCCTTCTTTTTGTCCTCAGCAGTCATTGCTTTGGGGATATTCTTAAGGACGCACGACTCGGCATCTGCTTAAAGGCCACTGCGTATGATATAAAATGGAAAAATACATTTGCTGTGGGCAAAGCGTGGGTGGGGAGGGATTCCCAGGGCAAGTCACATCGGGCAAAAGGGATTTGTGGCAGATTCTTCTTTTCCACGATCAGTTTCAACATGTACAAGTTCCAGAGTGATCATGGCATTTCATATTTATTACAGGGAAAACATCCAGCTTAAAAAAAAAAAAGCATTTCAAAATCTAAAAGCTAATGACCCATAACCTAGAATATGTTTGTCATCTGCTTCACAAACACTTCTCAGTAACAAGAAGACTGTTTTGCATGTTGCCAAAATTAGGTTGTGGACCTTCTAAGAATGGTTTGGCCTTGTGCAGAAAGAGAGAAAAAAAAAGTCCCGTCCTTTTTCCTGAATTTCTAGATTAGACCAAACTCCTGGGCCCTACCTCTACCCGTTTAATCATCAGCCACCTCTCCAATCTACTTCCTGTCTCAAAACGCTACCGATTTAATTCATAGCCCTTTTTCTACCCTTGGAACTATCTGCTTGTTTATTTTCTTATTCACTCTTGCTCTCTTCATTGGAATGAAAGCTTTCGTGAGGTACACCATTCTATCTGCCCTAAAATCACTCCTGACACAAAGGAAGTACTTGGATGTTTGTTGAATGAATGAATGAAAGCATTCACGCTTCCTGTTTTTATTATACAACACCTGCCAACAGATGGACTCTCGGGCTGGATTTAGAGTTTATTAACCAGATGGTCACCTAAGTAGCTTTATTTACTTAAAAAATGGTTTTTTTTTAACCTTTATTTATTTTTGAGACAGAGAGAGACAGAGCATGAACGGGGGAGGGGCAGAGAGGGGGAGACACAGAATCTGAAACAGGCTCCGGGCTCTGAGCTGTCAGCCCAGAGCCCGACTCGGGGCTCGAACTCATGGACCGCGAGATCATGACCTGAGCCGAAGTCAGCCGCTTAACCGACTGAGCCACCCAGGCGCCCCACTTAAAAAATGTTTTTAATGTTTATTTATTTATTTATTTATATTAGAGAGACAGAGAGAGCGTGAGCAGGCGAGGGGCAGAGAGATAGAGACAGAATCGGAAGCAGCCTTCAGGCTCCGAGCTGTCAGCACAGAGCCCGACGTGGGGCTCAAACTCAGGAACCGTGAGATCATGACCTGAGCTGAAGTCAGATGCTGAACCGACTGAGCCATCCAGGTGCCCCCCCTAAGTAGCTTGAAATTGTGATAAGTGCTAGGAAGGAAGGAAAGTGGTCTGTGATGGAGATATTTCACTTTACTCAGCCCTACCACAGGAAAATAATAATGCAGGTGTTATAGCAAAGGACAACCCCACGCCACACTGTTGGGAACAAGGGAGGGGTGGGGACTGGATGGGCTGGAGAGTAAATGTGCCATCTCCAGGGGCAGCCACAACTCACATTCTATCTGAGAACACAGGACGAAACTTCCCACTTCCCAGAAAGGTCCAAAACGTGGATCTGTGTTCAAATTTTATCATTTTAAAATATTGTCAACTTGATCAATTCCGAAGTATTATCAATAAATTAAAATATTACCCAAAACACTGTGAGATTCACATAGACTCTATGTCTGATTTGCGGCCTCCAACAGGAGGCCATTTTCCAACTTGGGTCTACATGCCTAGCTCAGCATTTCTGAGAACAGTCCCTCGAAAGTTCTGGCCAGCTGGTTAGAGGACTAGTAGTTTTATGGACAATTAAGTTGGAGAAACTCTCAGTTAAACAAACTGAATCAGGTCTGCTTGCTGCAGGACTTCTCAGGTCTTTAGGAAGCTGATATCCATTGGGAATCTTCAGGAGAGAAGATAAGGCAAACAGTATTTTCTTTTTTCCTTTTCTTAATATAGTTTATTGTCAAGTTGGCCAACATACAGCGTACACAGTGTGCTCTTGGCTTTGGAGTAGATTCCTGTGATTCATCACCTCCATACAGCAACCAGGGCTCATCCCAACAAGTGCCCTCCTCCTTGCCCACACCCATTTTCCCCTCTCTTCCACCCCCCATCAACGCGGAGTTTGTTCTCTGTATTTAAGAATCGCTTACGGTTTCAGAGAGGGAGGCAAACCATAATAGGATTTTCTAAAACTCTGGTGGTGAGCCCTGTTTCTAGGCACATCTCATTGGACTGATGTCGCATAGAATTAGAATTAACTAATGTCCCAAAGTATTAGCTTCAGAAATTTTTAAAAATATATTTTAAGCCCTCTTTTGAGGGGGTTTAAAACGTTCACCATGTTCCCTGTTTTTGAACTTCTAGGCCCAGTGGCTAAACGTGTGGGTGCTGGTGGTGAATTCCAGTTCCGCTCCTTTCTACCCAGATGATCTTCTGCACGTTATTTCATCTCTCTGTGAGTTAGTAAAGGCCCAATAAACTAGGACTGCTTGGCTGCCTTCGCTGCCTTTGCTGCCTTCGCTGCTCCTTCGCTGGAAGGAGTGAATCAGACTGGATGACACCAAGGGGAAAGCTAACTCAAAATCTGTTTTGCAAATTCATTGCAAAACACCAGTCACTTGATATTCAACCATGATTATTAACACCATAACATGTTAAAGACTGATTTAAAAAAACCGAATAAATGATACAGTTATGAGATTCTACATAGCTTATCTCAGTGAAGGCATCTATATCCTGCATGCATTTGAAGTCATTTCCTCTTTCAAGTTGTGTCAGGCAGAGCTGATAATGAGAATATATTCCAAGATTCTTTGCAAAGTGGTGACATGATGTGCACCAGCTTTATTCTTGTTAGGTTCACCTCACAAACATTGCTGCATGCCAACAGGTGCCAGGCATTGAGAATAATACCAAACTGCCTAAGACACAGTCACGTCCCTCAAGTTCACTGTTTCTGTATATGAGAAGGGTGATTATGGTAGAAGAAATTCTTTCGGACTTCATATTGTGACCATTAGTGGATTGGAAAACAGCTTAGTGGGTCAAGACCAGCATTAAAACCATCAAACAGCAGAGCATTAGAAAAGAATACAAGGGGCGCCTGGGTGGCTCAGTCGGTTAAGCGTCCGACTTCGGCTCAGGTCATGATCTCGCGGTCCATGGGTTCAAGCCCCGTGTCGGGCTCTGTGCTGACAGCTCGGAGCCTGGAGCCTGTCTCAGATTCCGTGTCTCCCTCTTTCTCTGACCCTCCCCTGTTCATGCTCTCTCTCTGTCTCAAAAACAAATAAATGTTAAAAAAAAATTAAAAAAAAGAAAAGAGTACAAAATGCCAGCATGTGTTCCGTGCTGTAAGAGCAGCACTGTTCTGTGCATTCTTTGCTGCATTCATGAGCATGTGCATCAGGTCAAGGTGTAAAATCTATTTCTTCCTGCGGGTCATGGTCAAATGAGGCAGTTGTGCAATGAGTGCATTCAAGTAAATTACCCTGAGGGCGGGAGGCACCGGAACAGTCTCTGTCGGCTTCGTTCACGCGATGATTTCCTGATATAAAGTTGGATCGAGAAAATCTATCTGGTTTCTATTGATGGCAGATCATCTCTGCTGAAGAGTCTGTTCGCTGCTGAAGAAACTTGACAAGCCCCGCCTTGTACCTTGACACAGCTATGTGACTGGATCTACCATCGACCTTCGGAAACTTCTCTTCCCTTTCATAGGACACTGTGACTGTGTGTGTCCACTACTTGGACCTCTGGCAGCCACAAGTGACGCCACAAGTGACAAAATCTGTGTACCGAGCCAATCATACATGGCAGGTGCTGGAGACTGACTCATGCTAGGGCTAGGGAGATGTCGAACCAACGTAAACCCCTTACCTCCAGAATTCTTATTATGCTCAAGAAATAATAAATTCTCCTCATTAACTATGCCACTAGAGATTGGGCGAGCTATTTCTTTTCTTTTCTTTTCTTTTCTTTTCTTTTCTTTTCTTTTCTTTTCTTTTCCTCACAGCCAAAGG